>NW_028317810.1:6695000-7317500 GCF_062004578.1 Staurois parvus
CTGGACGGAGCCACGCACAGCTGCGCTGTTTTCAAAAAGTGGCAGCTAGTATGGGGAACTTCTACTGCTGTCATGGGGGGGGGGGGGGATCGGGCAGCGGCTGCAATGGTGGGGACATGTTACATGTTCCACCCTGAAAATGTGTAGAACATGTAACCCCAAAGGTGAACTTATCCTTTTAGAATGTATTAAAACATGGATGGTGTCAGTAGAGCAGTGGACATATCAGTAAGGCAGAGGTTGGTGTCAGTAGGACAATGAATGATGATGTCACTAGACCAGAGATTGGTGTCAGTAGGACAGTGGATGATGATGTCACTAGACCAGAAATTGGTGTCAGTAGGACAATGGACAGTGTCAGTAGTTCTTTCTTTTTGTTATTTTTGGGTGGTTTTTTGCAATCATATTTTTTTTATTTTTACAATTTTATGGGGTTTTTTTTATAATTTTTTTAGGAGCCCCACTAGGGCTTTGGTAAGATATCAGGGTCTAAAAATACCCATGATGTCTCACTTTTGAGACAAAAAAGGGACTGAAGACAGACATTCCTCAGTCCCTTTCTCTGCAGCCTAAGCTGTACTGGACATTCGCAAACTGAAGCAGGGTGATTAGGGTGTGTCCAGGCACATCTGGCACCCCTCGGGCGCACACCTATGGCCATTAGCAGGCTTTGTCATAGTAGAGTTTAATGGCATAGCCTAATTAGAAATCTTTTGAGGCTTTTCAGACTTTTTCTAAACAAAATTTAGATAAACCACTGTTCTCCGTTTAATGTAGCTTATGATGGAACTGCCTGTCCAGTCTGATTGTTTTGTCAATGAATTGCAAATTTTTTGGCAAATGAGGTGGTCACTGTGTTCAAAAAAACTCCTCATTCTCCTTAATTATTATCACAGTCATTTACAGTTTTGTCCACAAATGTGCAGTCCAGCTTTCCCCAATTCAGTCTGACCTGGTCTGCAATGTACTCGATTATTTTGGAAGACCTGAAATTGCTGAAGCATAGGGGAGAAGAGGCTGTGGACGTAAGTCTAGCAGCAAGGACTAGTCCTTGAACGGCAAATTTCAGGTGACTTAGGGTCCATTGGGTCTTATCGATTATTGTACCACGTGGCTGTACCTGATATGCAATTTTTCAAATATTGTTTGTGTGTATGATTTTACCATGATTTTAATAATTTTACCTTGGGATAATACACTAGGCTGGTGCATTCTCTTTTTGTCTCTTTACAGTTGGTATCTGGACTACCCCAGTCATTTGTGAGAGCGGCAAGGCTTGGCCTATCTGTTGGTCCATTCATAAAACCTGCATACACATGCTGTAGATAAATATAGGAGAGCTGTGTCATGCAGGAGATTTTGTCATTGTCATACTGAAGTACACTGATAGCCTGGATGTTTTGCTCTTTTACAAAGGGAGGTTTCTGAAGTCCCTTGCAAATACCTAGAAACAGCAGAAATATCTTCAAACATGACATTTATATTCAGAATCTGCAGATCTTTATATTATAGTGACAATAGTTCTTGTAGCTTGGTATCATTCCTTGAAAGACGTTCTGTCTCCACCTGCAGTATCCATAGTTGATCCTGCCCAGTATTCATGTATTCATAAAGCTAAGGCAATATCTTGAGCAAGCAAACTTATCAAATGTAAAGAGGACCTGACGTTTCTGACTAGCTGTTTCCATGTTTTGCCTCCTCTCCTGGAGGGAAAACAACACTGATGGTGTCAGTGACCTCATGCTGCCACCTACCGGCATCTGCCAGTACTAAGGTGCTTTTATGTTTTTAGAGAAATGTTTGGTACAGTTAAACTAGATGAAAGAAAGTTTCCTGCACCGCTATCAGCCACTACTGTGTAATGTATTCACTCATATATAGATGAATACCAGTCTGACAAATTTGCTCCTCACACATCTTTACTGAAAGCTATTTAAAATCAGTATTTTGTTCCATGGCATTAATTTTTATGATTTGCCTGGAGTGGTTCCAAAGCAAAGCTTTATGTGATATGATTATACAAGGTGAGTAGTTCCGTATCTGTTAAATGAAACAGATACCGTGCTTAATGATTCTTTGGGGATTTCAATGGATTTAGAGTATTAATTAGGCATTGCACCTTTAAGTATCATAAGTGAACGATCCAGAAGCATCCTCAATTCATAATGGGCTGCGTGGATGTAGTACTTTCCCCCAGATCATTACTAATTATCTATTTCCCACTGTAATTCTTATTGCTTGATTTTTATTATAGGGAACAATTAGCTGAAAGCCATGGGTATAATTAACTGTTACCCTGTTTAAAAAGAGGCAGACTTCTTTTAATGCAGCCTAGAAGGGCATAACCCAGACACTGTGGACTGTTGTATCAATCCATCGTATCGTAGTCTACCATTAAATTTCCAAAATTACCCACACATCAGAAACGGCTGTGTGAAACTGTTGAGTTATGAACTTCTCTGATCTAAAATCTCATTTGTTTGAAGGCCCCATCAGAAGTGCTTTAAAATTCATTACTACAGTCCCTTGTAGCAAAGTCATTGTTAATTTATTTTCAGAATGGAGATTAGACAATGGCTATACACTTTCACTACTCATCAGCACTCAAAAGACAAATGTGAATATTTAACACCAACCAATCTATTAAGTACTTTAAAGGGTATTTCTATATTTTCAATATTTTAGAAAGTAATTCTCTGTTGCATTTAGCTACTTCATGTGAGTTGGGAAGGGTACACTTTGTGGACAGGGTTACCAGTTCATGAAATCAATTTCTGACAAATATGAATACCACAGTTTTTTGGCTGTATAAACACCTAATAACATATCTATTAAATCCAAAGAGCTTTAGGACCTGTGTGCGTGTGTGTATAAATATACTCACCATATACATACACACCATACACAGTATATATTATATATTGTATATGTATGTATATTTATGTAAGCATAATCTGGTTTATTGTAATTGTCATTTACATTTCTGTGAGGTGCAAGTCCATCCTAAGCTATATGCAGCCAGTATTGTGGGTGATATGTAACAGCAAAGTGAGTTCACCTTAAAATATAAACAAAAATAAAATGTAAAACCACTTACTAAATATTAACATTAAAGACTTAATCAATTACACAATATATAATATAATGTCTGAGATTCCACTCATCCTGAACTGCTTTAAGAATAACCTCATTTCCTAAAAAGACATACATTCTGTATTCTACAGATGCTATATTAAGGTGACACTAAATTTTGGCTTAGACAGAAACATTTCTATTCAGCATATATATTCTTGCTCTCAGCCTCTTCCAAATCCCCCAATTTGTTTTATTGTTGTTGTGATCTGACTGTTAGAAGGTGGCTACATTTATTCTCCATGTTTCCACTCTACATAGGAATGTAGCCCTCTTTTTCTTGCTCCCAAGATGGACTAGGGACTATGGACTATGTGATGTGTAGTGTGCGCTCATTCCAAACAAATGGAAGTTAAGTGGGAAAGGGGAGGTTCAGGAGCTCACATGGAACACTACAAGATGGAAGAAAAACACAGTAAGAAATGTTGAGTTACATGGGGCTTTAAGTAGTGATGATTATTGATTATTTTTTAAAACAATGGATATCATTTGGTGTGACTTTAATTCATTAGACAATTTCTTCTACCTTATTTTTGTTGTTGAAAAGCTTAATCTATCCTCATCACCAATTAAATAGTCTTGTACATAGCTTTATTCAAATCAGTATGTATTAAAGAGGCAGATTGTAAATACAGTTACAAATCATGTCAGTTGACCTTTTGAAAGTACTGAACAACAGGTCAAACAAATGGAGCTGGAGTGTTGACAAAACCATCATTAAACTTGACATGCATGGATAGTAGGTCATCAACAACACAAAAGGTAAATACTGTACATGTTGTGCAATTATACTTCTATTTAAAATTAAAGAGAGATAAAAATAAAGGGGGAGGTAAGGTTAAGGCAATAAAGGGGGACTTATCTAAGACACAGAGTCTTGTCCCAGGTTCCTGTCCAAGTATATTCTGGTCTCATAAAAAAAGAAATTAAAACTTAAGTAAAATATTGTTTGAATTTAGGTGTGCCAACAAGGATCCACCATGCCATCAGTATACTTTGGAATTGCTCAGACGTATCATTGTTTTGTGCAATCATTCATTCCATACATATGAGTTCATTCAAGGTCTCAAACCACTCCACCAAGGTTGGAACTACTTGTGACTTCCAATGCTGAGATATGATCTGCCTGGCAGCAATTAAAAAAAAAGTCTTAGAACAGAATGTTTCACTGATTTCACAATACCTTGGAACAGGGATAGCTATTTATTGTGTTTTTCAGTATTTTGTAAGATAACAATCATTATTCAATTTGGAAATCATGTCTCATAGTTATTTAATAAATGGACAACTCCACCAAACATGTATAAACCGTATCTACCTTCATGTCTGTGATATCTCCAGCATTCATTAGATTGAGTGGGAAAAATCAGAGTAAGTGTCCAGGGACAGTAGTACCATCTTGTTAGTATTTTGTAGTTCACCTGAGTGATCCTATTTTGTAGTGATCCTGTGCTTTACAAGTCATAGAGAGTGAATGAGTAAGATAGAATACCTTGAGCCAGTCTTCATTAGAGAAATGTGTATTACAATCTGATTCCAACTGAGTCTGGAAAGAAAAAGGGGAAAACCACAAAGAGTATACACTAAGGAAACCGTATGGGATGGTGGTGGACTATATACAAATTTCAAATTCTGTCAATGGGTAATGTAGATTTTTTACTAAAGAAAATGTTCTATGAAGACTGGACAACTGTCTAATGAGAAACCATAAAGTCTTGTACATATCATTTTAACCTCTTTACCCATTAGTAATGTGGACCTGCTATTGTTGAGACATATGGGATGGTTCTGCCCTCCACATCTAGTTCCACATCCTCATATTTGTTACCTGGTGGGCTTCTCACACTTTCTCTTTCTGTGTTTTAACCACTCACACTTGTGGCTTCCAGGCATACAAGATGGTTCTGGTACTGGTGGGCCATACACGACAGCTATTCCCTCCCCATCCAGTCTATCAACCTCATGCTTGTTATCTGATCATCTTCTCCTTCCCACTCCTCCCTTCCCATTCTGTGACTGTTATACATACCCTGTAAGCTTCCATATCTGTATATTGATAATTGTACCAAAAATGTGTACCATTATAGTATTTTAAAGTATACCCAATACTAGCATTCCACATCCCAGTGTTCTGATTTACACACATTTGCATCACTGCACGCAAGGCAGTTGACAACCCTCTTTCCTGCTTGCCTGTGTATTCTCTTCACTCCCATCCTACTTATTAGACAATTAATTAGTATCACTCTACTGCTGATTCTTTGTAGAGCAAGCAGGCAGATGACACAGGACGTTGTAAAGCTGAACTAGGAAGTAGCAGAGTCAATTTCCTGGTTTTGTATTGTGGCAGAGATGTGTGGATCACAAGTGAAGGAGAACAAAAATACAAATAATTTGGTAGATAAAACATTTAGAAGAAATGATATGTGTATTGCATATATATATATATATATATATATATATATATATATATATATATAGTTTACATTGAATTCAACTTTAAAGCCCATCTCTAGCTCAAACTCCTCCCACAACCTCCTGCACCTCTACCTTAAAATTCCCAGAAAACATTTGTTGCATCCTCCTAGTTAAGTGCTAGAAGTGATGCAAATTTAGTAGTTGCTGTGCTGTAGTAGTGGAGCTGTGATTGTGTTTTGCCTACTCTGGGTTCTGCAGCTGCAGGCGCACCTGTCTCCCCCTGTCTTTCAAGAAATCTCTTCTCTGGAACATAGTGAATGGAGAGGGTACAGTCTGAGCTGGCTCTGCATATAGCCTCAGCCAATCCCTGGTTGGGAAAAGTGACCAGCAGGGGGTGGAGAGAGGTATATAAGAGCTAGAGCAGAGAGTAGCAGGGTCCTTCACCTCTGCAGATTGACACAGCCTGGAAGTGCTGTTAAATGTTCCAAGGCTTAGAAAATACCTTAAGACGTTCTGGATGATTCTAGCTCACCAATTAGCACAAGAGTGACCCCCAAAGTTGCAGGAACACCAAGGCAACACCTAGAGAGGATCTTCCTGGGATACCTTGTGTCAGAGTCAGCTGAATTGAAGAAGCCCTTCAGTCTGCCTGGATCACAGTGGACCTCAGAGAATCCTAAAAGAGAAAGACTGTTGCTTGTGTACCCCTTCTGGATAGAGGGACTGTTCCAGACCCAGCTGCCCTTTTATAGAGGATACTCTGCTTTACTTCGGTCAACTAATTCAAGAGTGTCCTCATTCAAGTTCTTTAGTTCTGGGCATCCCAAAGCCTTTTTTCCCAATCCCCATCCCAGGTCTACAAAACATATAAACCTACAAAAAGAGAACATAATTTGCTAGATCACTGTCTGAGGAATGAGTGTGATTTAACGCACCTAATCGAAAATACTCTTGGTTTAACAGAGGGACCAATCACTGAATCTGCGCTACACATGTTTTTTTGAGGTGACTCCTGGTTTGTCATGAGACATTCTGGGGTATTCTTCCACCATTAGTGGTCCTGAATGAAGAGATTGACAAGAGATTGATGTTATGCTATCAATACTGCTTTTTGCATAACTGTACTGTTGGCAAAAGCTGACATGATAAAACACCCCCTGGGGGTGGTGCTAATGACAGCCCGGACTGACAGGAAGTGGGTTGAGTGATGCTGGCCATGAAGACTTTTCCAAGGGGCATTTAAGATGAATATTGCAGTTAAATCTGCATTTTTCTGTTGTACTAAGTGTTAAGCAATTGATCTTTTTAATTCAACATGGATTTCTGCTTTAAAAGTTTTGGGCTGTCCAGACTGTGTTTTATCAATAGCAGGGTGAACTTTTTGAGTAGAGATTTATTAAACAGCCCATCAGACATTAGCCTTGCCAACTAATACTAATATATTTGCTGCATGAGTTTGGTCTTGACTTTCATCCTGCATTAGATGAATAAAATGTGCTTTTGCTGTCGACGAGACTATCAGTCATATAGGATGTGTTCCTAGCCTTGGCAGAGGATCATTTTGAAATGGCTGCTACAGGGAAATAGTTGTTTTGCTGTCCTCGGATGTAACTGGAATTGTTGGATTTCTTCAGTGCTAGGCTGTAGCCAAGATGAGTTGCTTAGGTGATTGAGAGTTGTGAAGGATCACTTGGAAACATATTTTGAAATGTCTCTTGTGTTGCAGAACATGAATATCTTGAACTGAAAACCTGTTGACACATTACAGCAGTAGAACAAATTTTAACCATTAGATTTTTTGTTTTTACTTTTCAGCCATAAAATTTGTTCAAATAATACCCTTGCTGGGCTTATAAATCAAAAAACTATTGTATTCATTGATACAGTGATCTACAGGAAACTACTGGATTTTTTTAAAAGGCCTTCAGAAGAAAAACTATTACTACTTAGTAACAATCAACATATAGAAGACGAAAGCAAAGGACAGCACACAGATCAGAAACTTAAAAGTTAAACATAGGGCAGCACAGTGGCTAAATGGTTAGCGCTTTCGCCTGGCAGTGCTAGGGTCGTTGGTTCAAATCCCAACCACGGCACCACCTGCCTGGAGTTTGCATGTTCTCCCTGTGCCTGTGTGGGTTTCCTCCGGGTGCTCCGGTTTCCTCCCACACTCCAAAGACATGCTGGTAGGTGAATTGGCTCCTGTCTAAATTGGCCCTAGTATGTGTGTATGAATGTAAGTTAGGGACCTTAGATTTTATGCCCCTTGAGGGCTAGGGAGCGATGTGAATGTATAATGTATATGCAAAGCGCTACATAAATTGACAGCGCTATATAAGTACCTGAAATAAATAAATAAAATAAACATTTAATTACAAGGTATATACAGTAAAGAGAAAGGGAGGCGGTACAGAAGAGCACATGTAAAGAATAGGAATAGATGACACATTTCATATTAAACATATCAGCTGTCCTTTAAGCCCCAAATCACACTCCTGTGACTTTGCATGAGACTTGCAACGCATAAAGTCCCAGGACAATTGAAAACTCATTTATTTTAATTGTAGCCATTCCAATCAGTGTGACTCCAGTCACAGTGACTTTCAAAAAGTTTACTACACAACTTTAATGCAACTTGAGTGCCCTAGACTTTCTCATGCTAAATTATTTCTCGTATATTTCTGATTCAATAAATTATTTTGTTACTGGACAGTACTGTATCTTCTGTGTTGAACTCCAAAGTAGTCTATTTACAGTTAGATTTGGATTTCTGTATAGCCAACATAGATCTCTGCCCAAGTTGTCTGGGTTACCAGAGGCACAGTGTAATTTATATGTACAGTTTGCCCTTTTTTTTTCAAATCTTCAGGTCTAGGTTTAGTGACATGTAGTGGGCAAAGTGGTATTAGATCTTGTGAATGTGATACTAAGGTTAGCTAGATGATGTGGGTATGAGGAGTTTAGAACATGAAAGTTGGTCTAAGAAGGCAGCAAGTAACAATCCAGCTTTGATCAAAGTCATACCTTTCACAATCTTATTAGTGCCCATGATAACATTTTATTTTGTTTACAAACGTTTTTATTTTGTTTTTTTTCAAGAAATATACTATAAAATGGCAGTACAACATCAAGTAAGACACACAACAGGAACAAGGCACGTCTGTAATGCATATTTCAAATGGTACAACCATGCAAAGTAAAAATTAAAGAAAGAGAAAATAAATTAAGTACATGAGCAGTGTAGGTAGAAGGGTATGTAAAGCTATATAGCTACCAAGAAAATGACTCAATCAACCAAAATATGAGTGGACATTAGTCAGATAGTAAATGCCTGTGAGTTCCCCAGACTTCCCATTTTCTGTCAAATAAGTGCATCTTATCCAATAATGTGTAATGAATTCTCTCCATGAGCATCACTGCATCAACTCTATGTAGAACTGTGGCCAATGGTACTGAGAGGGATTTCCAATGTAGGGCTATAGCCCATAGGGTGGATATACAGATGATATGGATAAGCCTCATAATCTCAGTCCGAACTCCTGGGATATGGGCTCCTAGTAGGCAAGACTGCATAGACAGATGCACTGGGGCCTCTGCCACAGCGGAGGCCGCATCCGAGAACTTGCGCCATACCAGTGAGAGGCCTGGGCAGTCCCAAAATATATGCACTAAGGCAGCAGCCCCGGAGGCAAAGATGGAACATCCCTGGAAACATGATATGTAATCTAGATGTGGTATAATACAATCTGGTTAATATTTTGAGGGCAGTTTCCCAGACAGAAAGAGATCTAGAGCTCTTACATATGTTATCCACCATGGACTCCCAATCCTCATCAGAAAAGGTGACACCACCGTCCTACTCCCACTTCTGTCTATAAAGGGGGAAGATGGGAAGGCAGCAACCAGAAATTGGTGATACAAATCCAAAATGAGAAGCCTACCCCTGGCAGAGTCACGGGTAATACGTTTGAAAAGTGAGATCGGGGATGAAGGTATCAGACCAAAATGTGAGAAGAAAAAATATCTGTCGATAATGATAATATTCTCGAAGCGGGGTGTCAAAAAGTATACGAAGCATCTCAAAAGTGATATAAGATCCTTTTCTTTGAAAGACAGATAACCTGATGAGGGATCTATCATACCACCAACGAAATGCCTGTGGGAATGAGAATGCTGTAATAAAGTTTGGGTCACCAAAAAATGATGAACCTGGGGAGATAGAGGAGACAAGATTTAATTTAAATTTAAATCTGGACCAAAGCATTAGCAATTGGGCAACAATGGAATTATAGATCAATAATAAACGGGGGGGGGGGGCGTTTTTGACCATAATATGCCTGGAAGATAGTATGGACGAATAGACTGGGATTCAAATCTGATCCAAGGCCCCTGGGAATTAATAGTTGACCATTGAGATATCTGTGCAAAACGGGCCAACAGGTAGTAAAACCAGAAATTGGGGAGTCCAAAGCCTCCCGCCTGTTGCGATCGGTATAGGGCCGATGAGGTAAAACGAGGGAGTTTATTACACCAAATAAAATTATTAATCATTCGTTCAACGAGATCTAACATTGCCTTCGAGACTAGGATAGGTAGTGCCCTAAATAAGTAAAGTAATTTAGGCAAGATGTTCATTTTTACTGCAGTGACTGTGCCCAAGAATGAGATGGGATATCCATGCCAAACTTTCAAAAGAGTAGCGAGGCGAGACACGCATGGTGGGTAATTAACGGCAAATAGTTTTGAAAAGTTGGGAGTGAGGTAGATACCCAAGTATGGGATCTGGTCAGTGGCACAACAAAATGGAAAAGAATTGTGGAGAGATGCACTCAGGGCATCAGTAACATTAATAGGCATAACTACTGATATGGTAAAATTTACCTGATACTGTAGCAAAGTCATTCAATAATTGTGCATAAATTGGGCAATGACACTAACGGGTTAGTGAGGACCATTATAACATTTTTTGATAACGCTCAGCATTAACATTTCCCATATTGGCTTTAGAAATTCCTTAGCAGTTAGTTACGGCATATACTGTATGCATGACTTGTGAACCCATGCTTGTCTGAGACAATGTTGCTCAGATTTAAAACTTCATTGGTGGTGGTCTATGAAGGTTTATTTTTCTCAGCATTTCAGAGTTTCAATAATTTGGACAAATCTAAGGTGTATTCTTACAACAAAATATTTTTTGTATTTTTGTGTCAGACATTTTACTTACATGAGGTGTTTCACACTTGCATGACCACTGCCCAAATTCATTCATGCAGATAATACAGCTTTCCTTATACTTTTGGCGCTGCAACTTTGAGAACTGTGACTCTCTTACGAGGAAGCAAAGATAAATTTAATTGCCACTCTTCTCTCCTTGTACAGTTTCAGAACACCTTGTAGTTTGTGAATTGTTCCGACTGTCAGTGTATCTGCTTGCTCGTACATCCCATAAGGGAACAAAAGGTTGGAAAAAAGAAAACAAATGAACCACCACATATAAGGACTCATAATTGGCAATATATTATTATTTTAAGCCCAAAACAATTATAATAGTACTGCTCAAATACCTGTGTCAATTGGGTCACCATGTGAATAGACTAATGCAAGACAGAAAGGATTGGCTTGTCAGGCTCTAGTAGGCTTCAACAAAATGGCGGCCATCTGCAGACAGACATCAACTCCCTGTTGCATAAATGTGAATGAAATGAGTAAAAGATGGCATAGTTGGCCATCTGGACCTGTTTTTTGTCATGACTTATCCAGTTTCTTAACTTCTAGGTACCATGATGGGTTTTATTGATCAATATTGTTTAATATTTTATATTTAAAAGGTTTTGGTTGAATAGTTGTGTTGTCTTCTTGATGAAGCCAAGATGAAGCCAAGATGAGAAGTCCCTAACAATGTTGCATTATTTATTTTGCAGGACCTATTATTGTCACTAAAGAATTCATATCTATTGCAAGTCATTTGGGACACAAGCAATTAAGATGCAGCACTATTTAATTAAATATGCATGAACTTGCCTTGAACTCACGATTTTACATAGCTTAACATTGTTTAAAAAATAAAGTATTCCTACAACTTTTATGTATGGCTTAAAACGAGAGCAAGGCACTGCCTAAACAACATTGTTTTTGCATAGGTAATAACCAATTCAAATGCAAAGTCATAACTAAGTCTCATTATAGGAACCCATTTTAAAACATGTAGGTATTCTTAAAAACAATGTTACCAATTCAAGGCTGCGTCTAAAAGAAAAACATTTACAGGCTGCAATGTGTCAACAGCGAAAATGGTTTGTGATGTTGAAACGGCAGCACCATATGTGCCCTTGAGGGAAATTGATTCTTTTAACAAGCTGCTAAAGAAAGCAAAGGGATTATGTATATGAGAGCTATGGAAAGCAGAGGACACCCACAATATTGATTGATGAATACCTGCATGGAATGGAACAGGCAGAGATTAATAGCAGCTGAAAGCCAAAAAGATTTGTACAAAACCATTGCCTTTCAACATGTTTGTCAAACAGGATACAAATGAGCTCCTTTTTATCTCCCATTGCATTAAATGTGTTGAGAAAATGCCTTCAAATGTCTTAACTCTTTAAGTGGCAAAATGTAAAATACACATGACATCTATGATAAAAAATAATTTATCATCCAAAAGACAGTGTAGTTTTCTTTCAGCAAGGTGATCTAGTTCCTGCTTTAAAATAGCCAATTGCTCTTCAGTTTTCGACTTTGAGAAAAAATAAACTAAAAGGTCTCCTACATTGTATTTCACACAGTTATACAACAAAAAGTTTACCTAAATATTTTGCACTCTCCAGCTTTAGTAAATAAATCTCTTTGTGTCAGGGGATCTTGTCAAGGATGCTGCTATCCTATGAAACAGGCGTGACCAGAAATGTGTGGCCTTGTACAGAGAACACCAGGTACAAGTATAGTGTAAATAATGTGATTTATTAAAGATAATTTATTAAAGATAAAGTAAATAAAACAATAAGGCTCCCTGCACACTGGGCTTATAAAAACCATCAGTTCCCTTAGCAGAAAAAAAAAGCTTATATAGAACTGTTTTGTACACAGTTTAGGCAAGTTTAGGAGAGTTTAACATTTTTTTCTGCCAGAAAGCTCCAATCAAAAACACAAACCAGAAGGGTTTTCTTGCCTCTAACACCCCGGCCACATCAAGCTTGACTTTGAAATCGTGCGACTTACAGTGAAGTTGCACGATTTCAAAGTTGGGGGACATGCTGATTTCAGGTGTGAATTTGCAAGACATCTGACACAGGGACAATTTACTGAGTGGTATCTTACCTTATCTGAGTATGCGGTAAGATACCATTCCATTGCTAAAATACTGCATGAGTTATATTATTAAGTCATGCGGTATTTTAGTAGTGAAACATTCATTTATGTTTCAGCTGTCAGTGGGGAAAGCTGAATGTCAAAAGAATTGTTCGGCATTGCCCGACAATTAAAACATTTTTTTTTAAATGGCATGGGGTCCCCCCTCCCATCCACACCAATCTCTTTGGGTCTGATATTGATTTTGAGGGGAACCCCCCACTCCAAAATATAAAAAAAATGGTGTGGGGATCCCCCCAATATCCACACTAGACCCTTATTTGAGCATGCAGCCCAGCAGGTCAGGAAAGAGGGGGATGAGCGAGCGCCCCCCCCCCCGAACCATACCAGTCCACATGCCCTCAACATGGGGGGGGTGCTTTTTGGGCAGGGGGTCATGGGTCTGTGCTCTGGGGTTTATCGGAATCTGGAAACCCCCTTTAACAAGGGGGCCCCCAGATCCCACACCCCCATGTGAATGAGTATGCGGAAGATGGTACCACTACCCATTCACAAAAAAAAGTGTAGTGTAAAAAAAGACAGGAGACAGTCTTTGACAAGTCCTTTGTTATAAATAAAAATTAAAAAAATGCTCCCTGAAGTAGATCCAACGTCAATCATGATGTCCTCCACCACCGCCGACCCAAAAAAGAAAAAAAAATCCACTCTGCCCTCGACACTGGCTCCCACCATCTGACTGCTGCGCCACAATGAAAGTTCTTAAATAGGGTGATGACATCACAAGGGGGCAGGATCACCCCTGCCCCCTTGTGACATCATCATGCCCTGTGATTGGCCAAAGCATTGCACCTGACCTGAGGTGCAATGCTTTAGCCAATCACAATGAACTGTCAGGGAGTAGTGAATTCTGGGGTGCAGCGGGCAAACATTCCTCTGAATGCCCGTCCCGTTCGTGTGTTCACCAAACACATGAACGGTCCATGTTCGAGTCGAACTTATGTTCGACTCGAACATGCAGTCCATCATTATTAGTAAGTGCATTTGGTTTACTTTAAAGTAGAAGGGTAAAATAACCCACGTTTTCAATGTTGCCTCCCCACTACTCTTATACTGCTCTTATGCATACAGTTTGTGAGAAATCTTAATGTAAATGTCTAATCTTCTTCCAAATATTCACATGACAATGAAGCTCCATCATGTGTATGTGTCTGCACGGCTGGTAGGCATGAACTCTTTCTGTTCCAACAATGCCTTAAAGCAATGGATGGTGGTGAGATGAGGTTGCTGCTGTGAGGATTCAGCAAAGACAGACACACTAAAGCTTTGAGGTCACTTGACTGCTGGGAAACAGATTAAAAAAAGGTATTTTCATTAAGATTTCATACAAATTATATGCAGAAAACTTAGGAGCAATGGAGAGGCAACATTTAAAACAAAAAGGTTGTTTTGCCTTTCCTTCTACTTTAATACAGTATGAAGAATTTCAGCAGTTATTTGATTTTTTTTTGTCTGTCTACAGTTCTGCTTTACCCTTAAAAGAAATGATGGTAATAGAAGTCATAGTGTGACCACATACACTTTTATTTTATAACATCGGCAATGTAATACCAATACAACCATGAGTTATTTTTGACAATCCAATATAAGCTTACTTGAAAAAATCCTTTTTATGTTGTGAGTGCTGCCTGTCTGCTGCTGTTGGCTGGGAATCTATTTCCACAACTTTCTGGATTCCCTGCATGCTTTACTGCTTCTCGTTTGCTGTTTACTTTCTATTTCTAAGGACTACATATCCCATGGTACCTTGCTTCCTGGCCTGCAAGCAGTGATTCCTGTACTGACTCTGCCTTCTGAAACTCCTCCTCTCAGCACCTCTGTAGGTCAGAAGGCAGGCTCTGTGAAATGTGTGACACAGCAGTGCCTACTCACAGGGCAGAGTGAATACATGTCACAGAAAGTAAATATATGGGGAGCTTCAAAAAGTAAATTTACAAACTTCAAGATTCTTCAGATTAATAGGCGTAAGCTAGAAATAATTGAACTACAGTGTGGAAATCAATATATGATTTTAAACTTTGATCATAGATAAATAGTCTCTGGGAGGAGTCATACATAAATAGTCTCTGGTACTAGTAGGTAAGGGGGGGGGGAGTCAAACTGCTGTAGATATGAAGTACAGGCAGCTTGAGGTTCCTGTATACCTGCATCAGCAAACTAGTAACTGCCAACGCATGCAAATGAGAAAATACTGTATATAAATAATGTAAATTTTAGCACAACAATTTACTTTAACCACTTGCCTACTGGGCACTTTTACCCCCTTCCTGCCCAGGCCAATTTTCAGCTTTCAGTGATGTCGCACTTTGAATGACAATTGCACGGTCATGCAACACTGTACCCATATAACATTTTTACCATTTTTTTCACACAAATTGAGCTTTAGAGCTTTTGGTCTCCATCTGATGAACCGATGCCTACCCCTGCCATTAGTTCTCACACTGGTCCTAGAAGTGTCCTCCTCCTCTCCGTGCTCTCTCGGTCTCTGCCAATTTCTCTCTCCTCTCAAGTCTGGGGCCTTTCATGGGTCAGTCCGCCCCTGCTCACCAGGTCCCTTTTTCCAGAGGGTGGCACTGCCCCCCTAAAAATATTTGGAGCCATCGTCTGACAATCTGAGTGTTAGTACACAGCTTTCAAGAGCCCATTACGACAGTTCATGCAAAATTATCTGTATGATGACAGAACAAATAATTTTCATTTAATCAGTACAGTATTCATCCAAAAAAAATCAGACCAAGACCGTGCGTGCTCAGAAACAAAAGAATACATTACAATACAATACAATACATTATATCACTTCTGAAGTTGTATCCTTTCGTATGAGAATTTTCATAACTTTAGTAACCTCTTAATTTTCGCTATGAGAATAAAATGCAAAAAAAATGGACGAGCATTCATCTGTTATTCTCAAGTGTACCAATTAGTACAGTAACAGTAAAGTGTTAAACAAGATGGTAATGTATCTGCAATCTCCAGATATGGGTAGTGCTACGGATACACTTTTGTGAACTATTTTTGAACTATTTTGAACTCCCTACCCAATAGTCACTGTTTTATTTCTTCTACCATTGCTTTTCTTCCTTTGTAAACCCAATATAGAATTATAGTAAAAAAAACAGGCATATAGTTTAGCATACTGGAGGCCTCACGGGAGCAACCTTTGTACAGGCACTGGCACAGCATGCTGTGGGAAATGTAAAACTGGTAATAAGTGACATGTGCAGTAGTTGATTTAAATCAGCAGATGGCATGAGCAGGTATGTAGAAGGAACCTTCACTTGAAAAGGACCAGCTGAAAAAGCAAAGGTCCTTTACAGCTGTCCATTGTAACATGCTTTTAAAGGAATGCCATCTCTTGAAAAGCTTAGCTCTTTACCTTTCACATGATTCTGACAATCTTAATACCATACCTGTACCAATAGCATATTCTTCAACTGATTTACTCGCTTGTTATTGGCATGCCACTTGACTCTAATGTTTTTACCATTACAAATATCAAGATGATCATGAAAAAGTGAACTGAAGCAATACAACCAAAGTTCAAATCCTATGTGAGTAAAATTGGTTTGGAAAATTCCCTTAATACATTAGCACAGTAACACATCTCTGCCAAAAAAAGAATAGGCTTACAGCAAATAGAAATCAACTAAAAAAAGTGGACACAGATTGATCATGGGTAAGATCAATAATTGTAATTTAAAAAATGTTGGGGACATGATGAATACTGTCTAACGTTACATTACAAGTTGTACAACTATAACGTTTTAGAGATGATCCATGCAAAGAGAGGTATTACAGTAATAGGTGGAGAGTGGTGGGTTAAGTATCTGTTGACTTCTAATATTTGTTAAGGTCTCCAGAATTAAGATCTCTTTGCGCACATCCTTGGGGTGTTACCACTATGTCCTTTCACATAGTATAACATTTATAAAAAAAGGATTAGGTGAGTGTGTGCTATGTTGAGCTGCCATTGGAAAGGGATTTTTCACAGTCATGCCTTCAGGATTACATGATTACAGTGCACTTTAGTGCATTCATTTTCACATGTACTTTAAACAAACATTTATTTCAAGGGGCCTCCTTAACAAGCACCAACTGATATAGCACCACATTGGATTTTTATTTGAAAGGCATGCTTTTCATTACATCAAAACACAAAAGTGTGAATGGGCTTTGTATTCAGGCATCTTTACATAACATATCTTTGACTAGGCTGAAACAACTGATATTTTTGTTCAGCAGTGGCAGTTAATGAAAGCTGAAATTAATGCTTTTTGAGTGACTAGCACACAGTTTAGTAAAATCTACATTTTATAAAACTGTTGCATTGATTTAAGTCTTCTAAAACTGTATCCATACAACCAATTTATTTGTCCTGGGACTTTAAATGAGGCACAACACACTCGACCAACGAATAACTACCGTATTTTTCGCTCCATAAGACGCACTTTTTTCCCCCAAAAAAAGGGGGGAAAATGTCAATGCGTCTTATGGAGCGGATGTAAAGCGGCCGGTCCGGTATTTCTGCCTCCACCATGTCAGAATATTGGGCCGGCCGCTCAGCTGTTCTCTCCTGCAGGACCTTACCTGTTCCTCGCTCCAGCACTGCAGTCCAGATGTCGATATATAATTACATTAAAATTACATCCAAAAACTCGACTTGTTTTTTGACTCTTAGTTCACTTCTTCAGGAGTAGATGCATATATAATATCTGCAAGGTAAAACATCAAGTATATAACAATCTAGTGGTATCTTGTAATGTATAAAATCTTGTAATATATAAATAACAATGATCACCAGAGGGACCCTAATACTTACAAATCAGCTAAAAATACATCACTTGGTGCATCAGGTCACATTCTATTTTTGTTCTTTAAAACTGTAGTCTAGCAGTTGAATTCAATCTTGTGTTCATGTGTATGCAGTCTCATGTAGGGAGGTATCTGAAAAACACTGTATCTTTGGCCTGGGTAACCAGAATCCAAATACTTCATACAAACCTTCATGAAGTCCTTTTAATACGTCTTTAATGAACTATAGAATATGTTGTCACGTGATGGTAACATTTTATACTCATGATACTTCCTCCTGTTAGCAAGTGTGCATATCTTGTAACAAAAAAATAGATATATCACTGATATAGCCTTCTTAGAATGTGACAAAAACTATACTATCAGTTTTTTATGAACTTTCCCTTTAAATGCTGACATTAACTAAGTATGTGCTGTGCCTAGCAATGCTTTTGTATTTGGAGTTAAATATTTTCTAGCACAGAGAAGCAGCTTTACCCTGTCCCACCTAATGACCCTAATAAATGAGCATGCTACAAACTTCCATTTGGCTAAATCTCCCAATTGACTTATTCTCTGCAGAGAACAGAAACATTAATCAGGCATTTCACAAATTACAGACGCTGACTCACATTGTCTGCTGCTAATGTCCTCTAACTTTTTTTCTCTTGAACTACAAAGGCTGCATTTCTAGCATTGAGCAATGTAGTGCTGGAAGTGTCTGAACCCAATGGATCAGTTTCCTTACTTAATAAAATAGTCAAACTCATGCAGGAGCTAAGAACATAATGGGAAACTTTTGTGACACTTTTCAACGCTAAACCATTATGTCTTTTGTAATTTTCTGGTCTGACATCATCTTTATAATTAATGAAGCCATTACAGGAATGTTTTCAAATTATTCAAAGTGGGTGAGGGCATGGGATTTAGTCTGACTATAATATATTAATTAAAACTGGAAGTCTGAGCATCCCTATGTTACCAGATTAGGTGGCGTCACTGCCAGTAACAGAATGCTCTCTATCCTTCTCTTCTTTCGACAATCACTGCATTCGGCTGTTTTCTCCCATTTCTGAGGATTGCAGTGATCTATCGGCCTCCTGGACCGGTGTCGTTCTTTCTTGATGACTTCTCTGCTTGGCTACCTTACTTTCTCGCCTCTGCAATACCCACTATCATTCTTGGAGATTTTAAAATCCCCGTTAATGTGAACAACCCAGCTACATCCCAACTTTTCAACAAAACCTCATCTTTTGCCTTAACACAATGGATACAGTCCTCCACTCACTCTGATGAGAATACATTAGATCTTGTTTTCTCCCATCTTTGCACGCCCTACAACCTCATAAACACACCATTTCCTCTCTCTGATCACACTCTCATCACCTTCACAGTGTCCTCGTCTTGAAACACTTATCCCTCCAAGCAGCAAACAATTACCCGCAGAAACCTTCACAACTTTAACCCTTCTCTTTTCCACTCTGCAACTGACTGCCTCTATGACAGAATCTCTCCCCTGTCCTGCCCTGACCTGGCCACTGCTGTCTACAACAGTTCACTTTAATCCACACTAGACTTACTTGCTCCTCTAACTACACAAAGTATCAGGCCCCGACCATTACAACCGTGGCAGACTGATGACACCAGAAATCTTAGGTGACATAGTCGTGCACTGGAGCGATTGTGGCGCAAAACCAAATCTTCGCAAGCATTCACCCTATATAAATCTGCTTTCTTAACATGCAATTCCTCCCTCCATGCTGCCAAACAAGCCTACTTTGTCACTGTTATTAATACCTTGTCATCCAGTCCTCATCGTCTCTTCTCTACTTTTAACTCTCTACTTTCTCCACCTCCACCCAGTAACTCACTCACTGCTTAAGAGAATCATTTCAAAAACAAGATTAATGCAATTCGTAGGGGTATCTCTGCTACACGGACATCTATCCCACTTAGCATACCTTGTACTAAACCTCCCTCAATACTTTCCTCTTTTGACTTTGCTACTACTGAAGAGGTCACTAAAGTTTTCTCAGAAGCCCGTCTCACCACCTGCCCCCTGGATCCTGTCCCCTTTCAACTACTATGGTCACCCTCTTCTTCTGTCCTATGCTCCCTCACTCACATCTTCAGTCTCTCCCTCTCTAATGGTGCCTTTCCCACCCCTCTAAAGCATGCACAAATCACTCCCATACATAAAAAGTCCTCGCTGGACCCCACCAACCTGAACAAATTAAGACCCATCTCCCTGCTCCAGTTTACCTCTAAACTCTTAGACGCTTAGTCTACAATCGCTTGAGCTCCTACTTCACTGCCAACAACCTTCTTGACCCTTTACAGTCTGGCATTCGCTCACTACACTCCACTGAAATTGCCCTACTAAACTAATGATTTACTAACTGCTAAATCTAATGGCCACTACTCCGTAATCTTACTACTTGACCTCTCTGTGATTTTTGATATTGTTGACCATCCCTTCCTCCTCAAAAAAACTCAGCTCTCTCAGCCTCCGAGACTCTGCTCTCTCCTGGTTCTCCTCCTCCTACCTATCGCAGTGCTCCTTCAGCATTACCTATAACTCTATATCCACCTCTCCACTTCCTCTTTCTGTAGGGGTCCCTCAAGGTTCTGTCTTTGGACCCCTTCTCTTCTCCATCTACACCTCTTCCCTTGGTCACTTGCTAAACTCCCATGGCTTTAAGTACCATCTCTATGCTGATGACACACAAATCTATCTTTCTACTCCTCACCCCTTCAGTCTCCTCTCGCATTACTAGCCTACTAAGTGACATATCAGCATGGATGTCACTCCACATCTTCAAACTAAATCTTTCCAAAACGAAGCTCATACTATTCCCTTCAGCCCGTGCCCCCTCCTCTGACTTCTGCATCAAGATCAATAATACAACCATCAGTCCCTCCCCTCATGCCAGAGTATTATGTGTAATCCTAGACTCCCATCTGTCCTTTCAGCCCGAAATCCAATTGCTGTCCTAATCTTGTAGACTTCACCTCCGCAACATCTCCAAGATACGCCTGTTCTTAACCTCTGAAACTACTAAGCAACTTATTCACTCCCTTGTTATCTCTCGCCTTGACTATTGTAACTCCCTCGTCATTAGCCTACCTAATCGCAGGCTATCCCCTCTTCAGTCTATCATGAATGCTGTTGCCAGACTCATCCACCTTACTAACCATTCCATATTTGCCATCCCTCCCTGCCAATCCCTCCACTGACTTCCCATTGGCCAACGAATAAAATTAAAAACATTAACAATAATATATAAAGCCATTTGTAACTCTGCCCCAAATTAAATCATCAATCTTGTCTCATCCAAATCGTCCTCTCTGCTGCCCGCACGACCTCCTGCTCTCTAGCTCTCTTTTCTCCTCCTCCCATGCTCATCTCCAGGACTTCTCCAGAGCCTCCCCCATCCTCTGGAACACTCTACCCCAATCTATCAGACTATAGCCTACTCTGCCCACTTTTAGGTGATCTCTGAAAATCTATTCAGGGAAGCCTATCCGCCTTCAGCTAATAACGGAATCTTCTATTCCTCATAGCAGTTCATCCCCCACAGCTATTACTTTTTGTACCACTAGCCCCTCCCTCTTAGACTGTAGGCTCCAAGGAGCAGGGCCTTTCTATCCCTCTTGTATTGAACTGTATTGTTGCTGTATTGTCTCCCATTATATTGTACAGCGCTGATGAAACTGTTGGTGCTATATAAATCCTGTATAATAATAATAATGATGCAAGTTCTTATACCTGTTTAATGATCCAGCTTCATGCTGAACTCAAGGCAGATTTATACCAAGTAAATGAGTTAAATATTCATTAAAGAACAATTAAATGCATTTTTAAATGCAACAAAGGTAAGTATTTCAAATGTCATGGATCTCTTGTAACTCCTGGACAGCATGATTGTAAAAAGGTGGGCAGCACTAGAGAGACCAATCAGATGTGCTGCAGTGTAAGTAATGATGAAAATATGTGAAAGGAAGAGAGAGGAGAGGGATCAGAAGGATGAACTGTTCCCTTGTAAAGTGAACATATTTTCCTTTTAGTAAATTAGTGTCACTGACATCAATAAAAAGTTAGTATTTGCATAAGATCATTTGGGACAGCACTAATGGTAAGACATGATACCAGAGAGCCTCTGATGCAATGGGGAGGAGTTTTGTACTGGATTTGCTGGATGAGTACTGATGTTGTCAAGCAGAATGTAACAATGTGAATGAAAAAATATATTATTTTTTGCTATTACTACAGGCATATATATTCACATTTGTGAAACTGTATCAAGCAATACTGTTTCTAGTGAAAGTTTGCTGGAAAACGCTAACAGCATCGAAATGAAATAAAAAGGGGTCAACAGGATTGCAGTATTTGATGTTTTCCTAATTTTTGTAGTATTTCTTAAATATATTATTGAAATATACTGTATTTTATTGACATGAATATTTGTTGCTTTTTCAGAATGGCCAGAATTTGTAAACAACTATGCACCATGGTGGGCAACACATACCTTAGACTGGCTTAAGTATGGAAAAAATGTACTGGTTGTACATTTTGAAGACCTCAAACAAGATCTCTTCTTTCAGCTAAAGAGGATGATTAACTTGCTTGGCCTCCCTGTATTAGCTGACAGACTTTTGTGTGTGGAAGGCCAGAAGGATGGAAACTTCAAGCGCTCTGGTCTGAGAAAGTTGGAATATGACCCATACACTGAAGACATGAGAAAAATGATCAGCAACTATATTAGGACAGTGGATGCCACCCTGAAACTCCGAAATCTCACTGGTGTTCCAGAAGACTACTATCCAAGATGATGACACTGATCAGCTGTGAATGTCTCTGGGACCTCAGTTCCGGGTTGATAGCTACTTCCACCCAGTGGGTGGCTTTGAAGACTTCCTGCTGCTACTAACTTAATGAATTTATGTGCATGAAACAATGATTACAGCGCTTCACAGATTTGGCCAGATGAAAGTTATATTTATGTCCAATTAGATTAACATGGATAAACTCATTTCAATGCAGATTTCCCTATGGTTTCAGCAGTTGTGTTCATTGCTGCAATTTGAAATTCCAGCAGGTAAATTATAATGTAAGCACAGATTTTGCTTATCAACTGGCAATTTCTGCTGTCATTGGAAGCAGCTTGAGCTTTACACATTGTCACAGAGAAAAATGATCTTACAGTGGAATAAAAAAAAGTCATGATTTATTAGTGCCTATAAATCAAAGCCCATGCGCAAGAGATTTTAAAGCATACAATATGCATGAGCAGGACTGAGACAGTCAGCAGCTTGGTCTGTGTGTATGACCAATGTGTGCTGAAGCCTGAACATCATCTTTAACAAGCTCTTTAAAGGGTCTCTTCCGGGACTAGAGTCAGCAGCCGTTTACATGGCAACCAAGATCAAATATTTTGCAGACACAACACAATATATGTCAGTGCAGACTTTACATTTACCAAGGTTATATACAGCAAGATTTAGATTTATTTGCAGGTTTTCTGTTTGTGATGCTGAAAAAAAAAAAAAATATATATATATATATATATATATATATACACACACACACACCTTGGATATCCAACAGAAAGAGCATGGAAAGAGAAGATATCATGGTTTTGTTTTTTTTTTATGGTTGAATAATATTTGTATAGGGTAATATTGAAAGTAAAATCATTATTTTTTTAATGTGGTTTCCCCAACCTGTTACAATATAAAGTTAGCCTTTTATATAGTATTACAGCTGATTATAGCTAATCCTTAAATTTACTTGGATTGGATCAAAGAATGGGTCCAGCTGTGCTAGAATGCCCTCCTGTGCATATATTTACCCTATGCAGGTAAAATATTCCCTTGTCTAGTTAAATTGCTTTTTAATAGGCAGTATCACGCAACATAATATACAAGTCTGTATGGGGAAACACGAGCCTTATAACACTTTTTCCGCAGGGCTCATGGTCTATTTTGCAGGAACACTTAGGGCCCGTTCACATTGCTGCACTGTGTTAGCACCCGCATAACCTGTGTTGTGTTTAAAGCTGCCAGTTCATTGGAATGGACACTTTAATACACCAAAAACAATGTGTATACTATTTTCTGTAATGCAACATTCTACAATGCATAGTTGTGGGCTGTAGCACACATCCATTGACAAGGGGAATTGAAGTGCTATTCGTAATGAATGGCACCACACTGCAGCAACACACATACTACCAGGCAGTGGTGTCAACAGGCCCTCAGGGGTCTATTTATAAATTTAATATAAAGACTCACACACCAAAGATTCATCAAAGATTCACACATTTTTCTTATTAGCTTTAATTGGTAAAATATGTGAATCCTGAGTAAAAGTTGTGTGAATCTCGTGCAATACAATTACATTACAACTGCAATATATTACTTTAAAATACCAAAAAAACGGAATGTGTTGAAAAATTATTTATTTAGGTTGTAGCTCATGCCATGATTGTACAGTTGTACAAAATACTCTCTATTACAACTAGTAAACAATTGGCTTTCTCTGATTGGTCAAGGCGGAGAGGCAAGGTGGTGACGTCACACTCTTCACCTCAACCAATCAGAGAAAGTGGAATTCATTCAGAAATTGCAAAGCATTGAATGGCAAGCTCCCAATCACCTGTATTCACAATACATCAGACCAGCTTCTCTGCGTGGGATCTGGAAACAAGTGAAGGTTACTGGAGTAGTGACGCTTCCAGGGTCCCTATGTATATAATTTATAGTTATATTGGTCCAAGCTGGACCTATGTAACTATGCAAAACCATACCATGCCTGGAATTCTTTTTTAATTATAGAAAGCTCATGCACTGATGTAAAGTTTCACACCAAATTACTGAACAGATCTGGAGAAGATACACAAAACACACCAAGATTCAAGTAAGAATACACATGTCTCTTATATTTGCACAATATTTGCCTATCCCGGAGTTCAGCTTTAAGATATAATCCTTTTTGGTTATAATCCGATTGCACTGCTAATCTTTGTGTGGTTAATTTATGAACCTATACAATACCATACAGTCAAAAACAGATCTTACTGCATATGATGAAGAATGATAAAGAAGAAACAATATGACTTCAAATGTTTTTAGAGCATCAACGCATTGAGAAACGGATATGCACAGCTAATGTACACTTTACAAAGTTGTATTACAGATATTTGCACTATACTTAATGCCACTGAAAAAAGCACTAAATGATTAAGATTGTTTTCGACCGGTGAAATTTATAAAACAGATAAATATATGATTACAAATACATATCTATGTAGTAATAAACTAAGGAAAAATATTTTGTACTGTGTGTAAAGTAAAAAAGAACACATCTAGAAATAAGGTAATAGTCTATAAAGGTTAAAAAATTGTAATATACATGCGATTGGAAATGCTTCAAACAGTTTTTATTTATGTGAATGTCAAATTCACACACTGAATTGTTTAGATCTGCAATACAATTCAATATCTTTATCCCACAAAAAGTTAAGTCGTATTGGCTGCTCTGAAGCCATTTCTCTAACCTTACCCAGTAAAACACCTATTCAACAGCCATCTTGTGGATAATTGGTTTGCAATTGTCTTTTTTGCATTCTTTTGTTTTGTGAAAACTATTCTTTTTTTTTTTTGCATTTTGAAAAAGAAAAGTTAGTTATAACTATTTTTTAAGAACCAAGAGCACTTTAAATTTTGCAAAGCATTAGTACAAGAGCTTAAATATCTTTACTATTAAAATATAGAACCAGCATTTTATTCATTTTACTTTTACAGTGTCTATGAATCATGCTTTTCTCACACCATACTGTAGATACTGGGGGATTGTAGAATTATTTTATATTCAGTACTACTGCCCAACTAATCAAGGGTCTTTCCACTCAAAACAACCTACTGTTTGCTTTTTTGGTATGTACTCATGGATGTTTTTATTCAGTAATAAAAAGCAGAATTACTGAGTGAAAGAAAATATGTTTTTTACTAAATACTTTGTTTATCCTTTTTAACCCTCATTTTAAGAATGAACTCCAAACATTGAAATACAGAGATGAAATACATATTTATGAACTGTTTTCTTGTCAAATATTTTAAAAAAAATTCTGCTAATCTTGAGATCCAGAGAGTTGTGCAAGACAGCACAGCTAGGTCATGACAATGCCAGCAGACTACACAGTAGTTATGCAAGGTACCATCCCAGCTTGATAAATGGCCAACAATCAGCATCTCCATGCTCACCCCTCTTGTAAGCATGATGATAGTGTTAGATTGACAGCACAGTGAAAAGAAAAGGAGTTCTATTTGTCTGAGACTACTGACTCTCTGTTTTCCAGTGTGGGTTTCGTTGTAGAAGAGTGCATTAAAATCCAGACACTCTGGATTGATTTTCTAAAACTGGAGAGTGCAAAATCTGGAGTGACTGTGCATGGTAGGCAATCAAATTCTAACTTGTTCAATTAAGCTTTGACAAAAAAAAACCTAGACGTTGATTGGTTTCTATGCAGAGATGCACCAGCTTTTGCACTCTCCAGTTTTAGTAAATCAACCCCTACGCTACTTGCATGTAAACATATGTAGTTATCATAAAATTATTCAAAACTGAATTAAATTGCATGTTTTATATATGTATAAAATTCAGCTTTAAACTATTCTTGCAATTCCATTCAGTCTTCCTATTATTGTTAGTATTGTTTATTTTCTATTTTACTACAGAATTGTAGTATTTTGTATTTTTAAAGCAGATAACATGGAAGAAGGAAAGATAATATAACACTCTTATTCCTGGGAACAAACAGGCATAATAAAATTGTAATAATAGTAAAATTAGTGGAACTAAACTGTATCTGAGCACCACAAACTGAAAACACTATTTAATTTGTGTTTAATTTTCAATGTAAACTCATCCATTCTTGTCACCATGCTTTATTTTGTTGAAAAATAACTTTGAAAAACACCCTCTAGCATTTCTAGCTACAACCATCTTAAGTAAGAGTAAATGATTTATGTAGCATTTACTTCATGGAATCCATCTGCCCTTAGCTCAGGCATGCAGGCAGGAGGATGTGCTTAGCTGAGAAAGTCCCTTCTCCAGATGAAAGAAAAAATGGAGACTCCTGGGATCTATGGCATCATTTTGGCCTAGGCCAGAAACCAGGAAGCAACTGAAGAAATTAAAAAAATGTTTAAAACAAGTAAATATAATAAAATATCATGTTGATTCAGAGATTGTAGTTCTGCGTTAATTATAATGATGATTAAACCTGAATTATGCTGCATTTTTTCCTTCTTTTAGAAGGGTTATGAATGGTCCAAAGAAAAACATCCTTGGTCTTCTACACTTTGTACCAAGGATTATTTTGGCTACATATTGCACTTATTAATTGTTGACTCAGTTATTTAGATGATGATCATCATGTTCCACCTTGAACAACTCTCTGCATAAATGCTCTGTTATAGTAGTTATGGGACAAGTTTCCAGCTACAAAATTTTAAACACATCTTTCATTGTAAACTATTATCTTGTATACTGATAAATTCAGTTTTTTAAAGACACAGCCAGAGTGGATGCTTGTTGTTTATGTTTGAAGTACAGCTCAGAAGGCATATCTTTTAAAGGCTTACCTCAGTCTCAGGGCAGGCACATTGATTTAATAAAACATGGATCATTAAACTTGACCAGTCCACCACTTCATGCAGAAATAAACTCTCTCAATCAACATAACTATTTTTAATTCTTTTGCCACTTGCCTTAGTATATTTTATTTACTCAGTTTAAACTTTTTTTGTTAACATTTCTTCAATTGCTTCCTGGTTTTTAGCCTAGGCTAAAATGATGTCATGCATCCCAGGAGTCTTCAGGAGGAGAGAAGGGGCGGAGGGGCTTTATCAGCTAAGCACGCCTTACAGTGCATGGGGCTGATTAAAATTATTCCATGAGCCAAAAAAACAAGCCTTGACAGCCTCATGTTTGTATTTCTCATTGAGTAGACTTGAGGGTTGAAAATATTACACGTTCAAAAGCTAAAAAAATCGATTCTGGTTCCATGAAGATAAAGTACGTAATTGCCAAAATATGTTGCACATTTCCCTCTAAGGATCTACACATTCAGATACTATAGGCATAAAACTTTTAAAAGACTACCTTATAGAATTGCTTTCAGCTTATTAACCAGTAACTTACGACTTACAATTTAGACTCACTATTGAATACATAAGTCAATGCTCTTTCTATTGACATAATAACTCTTTTAAACCACTGCCTTGAGATTCATCTACATAATATGGGACAGTTGCATTTGGGTTTTGTATTTTCACATTGCTTCAGACCTATTGCTGAGCTGAAGTAACATGTCAATACAAATAAAAATGTAATTTAATTATTTAGCACATTTATCAAACAAAATTACAAAGTTATAAACTCCTAAAAGAATTGCAAGACCGTTTATCAGAAAGAAAAATATTTAAGGGGAAGTGATACTGTAAGTGGAATGTTATGTGCTTCCAAAAGAGCATTACCAGGTGCATTTTCAAGCCTTTTCATCTAAAAGGCAAATAGCATTTAATAGTAAGCACATGATATCTCAGACTCAATACAGAAGGAAGCAGAAGCTGTATATATGAAATTGTGAATATTTTTAATACAAACTGTACAAATTGGACCTTATATATATATATATATATATATATATATACATACACACTATATTTCCATAAGTATTGGGACACCTACCTTTACACAAATATGAACTTTAATGGCTTCCCAGTTTAAGTCCATTGGGTTCAATATTGAGTTTGCCCACCCTTTGCAGATATAACAGCTTCAACTCTTCTGGGAAGGCTGTCCACAAGGTTTAGGAGTGTGTCTATAGGACTGTTTGACCATTCTTCCAGAAGCGCATTTGTGAGGTCACGCACTGATGTCAAACGAGAAGGCCTGGCTCGCAGTCTCCTCTCTAATTCATCCCAAAGTCGCTCTAATCGGGTTGAGGTCAGGGCAATGTGCAGGCCAGTCAAGTTCCTCCACCCCAAACTTGCTCATACATGTCTTTATTGACCTTGCTTTGTGCACTGGTGTGCAGTCAATTAGAACAGCCAGACACTCGTCCTTTTTGGTAATCGATTGACTTATTGCACAGGTGGCAGACTATCACAGTACCATGTTTGAATTCACTGAGTTCATGAGAGCAACCCATTCTTTCACAAATGTTTGTAGACGCAGTTTGTATGCCTAGGTGCTTGATTTTATACACCTGTGGCGATGGAGGTGATTGAAACACCTGAAGCCAATGATTTGGAGGAGTTTCCCATTGCTTTTGGCAATATAGTATGTATATAGTGCATATATATATCATTTCCCGTTTATAGGGAGATTATATGTTATTTTGGACCTTTACAACATATTAAAGTAACTCTTTAATGCTTTAGAAAATTTGAACAAAAACCTGATTGTAAAAAAGAGCACTAGTAATATCTTGCCATCCATTCCTTAGATCTCTGTTCTCTTGCAGAGCTATGCCCCCTGGCAAAATCTTTAGACCCAAAACTTTTGGGTGCGTCAGATGCCTGGTTCTCCACCTCATGCTGTGATTCAGTCTGCTTGCTCCTATGTCACTATTGTGTCCTGCAGTGATGTAATGGCCAGCAGAGGAACCACAGCATATCGCATGGAACCATGCATTCACAGGAATGGAAAGATTTGAGGAACAAGCGGTGGTGTAGGTAATAATGTATTTCTTTTACATGGGCAAAAGAGAGTTTAGAACAAATAAAGACCTCTTTTCTGGCACGGAATCTGTTTTGCAATCTTGGATAAAGGTGTCACTGCTCTGACTCATTCATTGGTGTGTGGGTTTTTTCTTTTACAACAAAGAGCAAAGGAGATACTGAATAAGGTCAAAAAAGACCTTCTGCTGCCTTTGGTGACTGGATTGAACAATAAATAACGTCCATATGCAATTACATTTGCCTAAAAAACAAGAAAAAGTATTGGTTCATTTTTCCCTACTCCTGATCCATAGTAAATTAAGAAAACTTCTATTAAACTGCTATACCTTCACTTTAGGAAAAATATTGTTTGGATATACACAATGAAAGACAGTAATGATCATGAACTCAAACCTTTCTTCTTTTGCTGTTTCTGTTTCTGTGTACCATTTAGGAAGCAGATATAGAATGTTTGAGGAAGCTTAGCACATCATAATATAAAGGGACATGATCAACAGATCAATACTCCACTCTTCCGAACCTACAATATAGTGTTCAGCGTATAGTGTGTCATTTTCTGCCATGTGTTTCTGTTTGAGAAATGGCACATTTTTGCTTTGGTTTCTTATTTTTAAGAACATAGAGGGAAGAGGACATAACTAATACAGAGTAACAACTTAAATGGAGTATAACTCTATTGAGAACGTATTATTATGATTGCATAACTGTGTCAAGTGAATATTACAATACAGCAAATGAGAGAATTTTCAGGGCTACTCTCTCTCTTCTTTTACTGATTTCAGAAAAGGCAGTGACAAAGGTGATTGTAGCACTAATAATGCATTTGCCAAAACACAGTCGAGAACTGTGCATACTTTTCTTGTTCAATTTTTGTATTGAGAAACAAACAAGGATCAGACATACCAAAAGGAAAAAAACCTCAGTGCATATGAGGTTGAGCCAACAGCCTACACAGGGGCAAACGTAATGGAGGTCAGAGACATGAACATAGCAATAATGTAGGCCTAGTCAGCATAAACCTTTTGTACGGACAAGATGAAATAGTCATAGAAAATGAATAAGTGAAATCTGCACCATACTTGTTTTAATTGCACTAGCAGTTACATTTTCAAGACAAGCTTTCGGGTCCTACCCTCTTCTTCTAAGGTGCAAGCAGTACATATATAAGAGTTTCAGAAAAATGTTAGGAAGTCAAATCTGCAAGACAACAATCTCTGAGAGAAAAAAAGTGACACAATCAGACAAAGCTGATAAAATGAAGAGAGTTGGTCAAATATTGAGTAAAGAGGGGGCCGGGGAATTAAAGTATAACTAAAGGAAAACTTTAGGACTGGAGAGTCCTCTCTATTTGTTCTGTTTACAATTAAAGTGAAAGTAAAAGGGAAGCCCAAATTTTGGGTTGTCCTCAAAAATGCAATAGAGGGGAAATCTTCCAATGGGGACACTAGTTCTGGTGACCTGGGGTCCCCAAGAGATTCCTTTATTTGCAGGGAATTCCTCCGGCTATGGGACAGGAAGTAAATTGAAATCTCCACAATCGGACACAGATGGCGAAAAAAAATCTGTCGAGATTTTAACCCTCCCTTACTCTATCCAAAATGAAAAAAAAAAGTTTTGCCTAAGGTTCTACTTTAAGGGGGAGAGGAAAGAGAGAGAGGTAAGAATGGTGATACAATTGTTGAATTGTGATCTAGAAAACTAAGCTATATTTTTTGTGTCACATAGTATTATAATTTATTGTTCAAATGTTTTACTTCCCTGAGTATTTTGAAAATTCTCTTTAAAAACCAAAACATTCATGTTTTCTATGCAGTGGTCTGGTTAAGAAATGATGTCCCACAGGTGTGCAGTGATTTGTTTCCTTATGTTCTTTTATGGTGTGTTTATGAAGATTCTTTCTTTTCTGTCATTTCTGTCCTGTGTCTCCAATGTAACAACCATTTTTGTATTTTTTTCATTGAATAAGGTGCACAACATTATTGGAGGTACAGCTGTATGATCCTGTAATACTGAATGTCCATTTTAAGCGTGTGACACTTTATACTGGGTTGATGTGGCACAGTCTGCAGCAGTTGATCTTGCAAGGTTTAGTTCCAATATTTGCATCCCTGTAATAAAAATGAAGTTCCCTGCTGATTAATTTATTTCTTAGGCAGGGGCGGACTGTCAAGTCATGGGGCCCCTGGGCAATAGGGGATCATGGGGCCCCTGTGTCCTTGCCCAAACTCAAAAAAGCCTATGAAAAAGGTACCAGGGGCATCTCATGGGGCCCCCTACTGACCCCGGGCCCTCGGGCAGTGCCCGAGTCTCCAAATGGTCAGTCCTCCCCTGATCTTAGGATGGGTGGTTGCTCAGAGGCCAACATTGTGGATTGTTGGAATACTTTTCAGTGTTTCATCCTCTGTAGTTTCAACTCTTTTAAAATCTTTAAATCTTTATTATTTAGTCTAGTACTGGATTGTATGTGGTTACTAGAGGTACACAGCTATGTGGTTTTTCTTCTTGGTAATATAAGAGATTTTCTCTTTTGGTTTATAAGGCAGCATTTATTCTTGTACTGATGGTTTTGTTGCTGTAAGCTTTCCTATGGAAGGATTCTAAACGCTTAGATGTTTATTTCTGTTTTCTTTGTCAGAGCATATGCAGTGGTATTTAGTGCCTTAACATTTTGCTAAAACTTTTACATAACAGTATTACTTGAACCTTAGAAAAAGGAAGTAGGCCCGAAAGCTTGTCCTGAAAATAAAAGGAAGTGAAGAAGCTTGTCAAGGAAAAAACTATCCACTTGCTTTTTGGTTTAGCTTTTATTGGCTTTAATTTATGTTAAAGAATTCTCTTGCCAATCTGTCTGGCTGCACTGTAGTAATACAGGAACTACCTGGGGGAGGGATTTTGGAAACATTCTCCACCCTTTGAATGTTATCCTCTACATGATCTGCTGCTGTGGATAAGAGGTGGGACCTTGCCAATCCTGCACTTTCCTAACTTCAGGTACCTTTGCACACAGTGGCCATAACTTTTTCCCTGCTGATTTGCATTTGCTGTCAATAGTTCAAAACTGAACATGATTTTAAATATAAAGCTTTGGAATTTAAAGATAATAAATGCATTTTACAATGTAGCTGGCCTTCATATATAGAAATCTAGCTGTATTATGATGGCTACAGGTCAGCTTTAAGGTTTTGTGTCTAGTTGTGTAAGCTTGTTAATGAGTGTATAAAGTCACAAAGATGCAGATCAAATCTAAAAGCATTTTCATGAAAACGGTTTCATAGAGATAACCAACATGTGCCAATTTTTAAAAGTTAGCCACATTCAACTGGACATGTTCTGTAAAATTGGTAAAACAAACTTAAAAAAAAGGAAGGAAAAACAAATGAAAAAAAGAAGACAGCTGCACTTTCCAAGTTTTTTTGTACATTGTGCAGTGGGATTTACTAAAAGCACAATTGGATGATGGAAAACTGCAGAGCTTCATCCCATTCACTATGCCAAGGAAAGATTTCCTTGGAAATTGAACCGCCTATTTAACATAAGGTGGATCTAAACCCTCCTATCATTTTCAGCTAAGGAAGCTGCCATCTTAGCCTCTGTTTGATCTTCAACTGCCATGATGCTGCATATGTGATCAGTTATGACACCAGCTTTGAAGGTTTGACAGTTTGGTTGAGTGCAAGCAAATGTAACAGTTAGAATTTCTGGCACGTGTTGGGAATGTAACAGTTTTTTTAAACTGTTAAATCGATGGGTTTAGCTCCACTTCAAGTAAATCTACCCCAATATGTGAGATCGTCTTACACAGGATACATTGTCAGACATAGATTTTTTAATACAAAAAAGTAATATTGATTGTTATCTTCATGCAGCTTTTACATGAGACTTTTCAGCTGGCATTTTTACGCTATGGCCTCATGCAGATGAGAGTAAAAGCGCTGATTTCAAAGGCATTTTTATGCCTCTGAATGCAGCTCCATTTCAGCCAAAGTGTCCATGCGCATTGTAAAGTTTAGATATGTATTTTGGAGAAGTATTTAGGGACAAAAAAAATGTCCAAAACCTGTGCTCAGAGAGGAGCTTAGTGGGAAAATTTACACACACGCAAATGCACATCAGTTATTTCCAGTGGCTAGAATAAATTATTGGTAGAATGAGTTCATGCTCATACACTTGCCATATGCCTGTAAATGCACATAATGCCTTTAATTACATGTCAAAACAAGCATTTTTAAGCTTGTGTTTTCTGAAAGCTGGTAGCAAGATCCAGCATAGCTAATAATTTTTTTTATTATATCTTTTTTTGAATTTTATTTTATATAATACATAAAACAACCATATATCTTTTATCACATTATGCATATCCACATTAAACCCCAGTTCCCATCCCCCCTAAACCCTCTCCTACCCATATCCCTGTCCAATTGAATCTTACCATCACTTTTCCCTTCCTGTTTATCTATCATATCTATGAACTTATTTTCTTAATTCTCTACCTCTACTACCAGGGCCCCCCTCAGTTTTTAGATATTTTTCAAATGTTTTACATTCATACCATCTACTCCATTCTTTTCTAAATTCTTTGATGTTATCTTCCTCCTATATGGCGTATTTCCTCCATCCTATTAATATAGTAAATTTTATCTATCCAATCCTTCATTGTTGGAGGGTCCTGGGCCTGCCAAAACTTAGGAATCAAGCCCTTTGCCGCAATAATCAGATGGTATAATATACTATTTTTATATTGCTTCACTGACATCTCAGTCTTATAAAAAAAGACACACCCACTGGTCTTTCTGAATAAATATCTCCCAGATCTCCTTTATATATTGGATTATTTCTTGCCAAAACACCTGTATTTTTGGGCAATCCCACCATATGTGAGCCATTGTCCCTACTTCCCCACATCCCCTCCAACACAATGGTGATATTTCTCCTCATTGTCTGTGTGCCACACTCGGTGTACAGTGCCATCTAGACAAACATTTCAACTGTGTTCACATTCACCACACATCTATTTTTGTACCCAATTCTCTTTCCCATTTATCCATGAACAATGGAGGTTCAGCTCCCGTCAAGTCACTTAGGATCTTATAAATCCTAAAGTTTATATGTATACATGCTATCTTAAAGCTCAACATTTTTTCAAAAGGAAGCATATCCTTCGCCATCCTCAATGGTTGGGGAGCATTGAGAAAAAATGTCCTAATTGACAATATCTCAATTCATCTAACGCTAAAAATAAATCCTTTTTACTCCTTAATTCATAAAAAAGTGCATAACTTCTCTCTATCCACTATATCTCCCAAATGTGCATTTCTATCTTTAAACCATTTCCCGAAACATTACCTCTCCCTGGGGGAAAGAAATCTGTGTTCACCAATGGCAACAGTAGTGAGTTATACTTCCACCCCATAGACTTGGGCAAACCATCTCAAATTCTCAACACCTCCCGTGTCAGTGTATTACCATTTGCATCAAAACCCCGAAACTTACATGGGATCCAAATGATCCTCTCTAATTGTGTATTACTTAATTTACCTTCCATTTTAACCCAACTTTTCTCTCGTGAGTTATGTGTCATGTCAACCACCCGTGATAATAACACCGACATATAATACTTCCTCATATTTGGCACATTTAATCCTCCTTTCTCTTTGTTACGGCATAAGGTTTCATACCCAATTCTTGGCTTCTTATTAGCCTATATAAACCTCCAATATCAATTTTCTTATTATCCTAAAGAAGGATCCGGGTAGATTTATTGGAAACATTTGAAACTTATACATAATTTTTGGGACTATTACCATCTTCACCAGATTAATACATCCAATCCATGAGGCCCACTCCCCTGAGAGTCTTCTCAACTCATCTTTCATTTAATTTATCAATGGGATATAGTTGACTTGGTATAGGTCCTTTATTTTGGGAGTTAACTTTATTCCCAAATAACCTAATTCCCTTTCCCTCCAAGTAAATGGAGAGTCTTCTTGTAAATTCATCCTCTCTGCCTTGAACACACTAATATTTAAGATCTCAGATTTTGATTTTGATTTGATAACTCTCTATAATGTTTTAATAGCCCCATTAAATTAGGCAGTGTTAGTCTAGGATTCATGATGTAAAACAGCATATCATTCTCGTACTCTGCTACCTTATGTTTCACCCCTCCTATCTTAATTCCTGTAATATCTATATTCTTTCTAACCAACGCCAGAAGCGGTTCCAGGGATAGCACAAATAGTAATGGGGATAGTGGACAACCCTGCCTGGTTCCCCTATACAATCTAAAGGTCCAAGGCAGGGACCCATTAATCTTCACAGCTGCTGACGGGCCATTATAGAGCTCTTTTATCCACTTCAACATTTTTTCCCCTATTCTCACTGCCTCCGATGTATTTATCATGAAATCCCCAATCTACCTATCGAAGGCTTTTTCTGCGTCTATCGACAGAATAGTTATCGGCTGCCTGCCTCTTTTTGCACTTTGCAGAAGGAGCAGGGTTCTTAAACCGTTATTTTTTCCTTCTCTTCCTGGGATAAATCCTATCTGATCTAAATGTATCCATTCCGGCATAAATTATTTCAGTCTGGTAGCTAATACTTTTGAGAACAGTTTAGTATCAGTGTTTAGTAATGATATGGGTCTATAACTAGCACATTGAACTATCTTTCCCTTCTTTAAGAATAATTGTTATATGTGCATGCAATGACTCTTCTCTCATTTCCGTACCCTCTCCTGGCATGTTCATTTATCTACAAAGTTTAGGGACCAATAACTCTTTGAATTTTTTATAATACCTCACCGTAAAACCATCAGGGCCAGGGCTCTTTCCTCCCACCGTACTCTTCAGTGCCAACCTGATTTCGTCCTGGGAAAAAACTAGTTCTAAACATATTAATTTATTTTCTGCAATTTTTGGTAAATCTGCTTCCATTAAAAATTCTTGCCTTCTCCTCCTCTTCTCTTCCTCTGCTACTTTTGAATTTGTAGGGTTAACCTCGTACAGCCTACTATAAAACCTTTTAAACTTATCAGTAATACCAGTGGTGGTATTTTTACCAATTTTAATTACATTTTTTCTATATAATTTTTTGATTTCTTTTCCTCCAGTCTCTTCATCATAAATTTCCCTGGTCTGTTCCCCCACTGTTATCTCTTTTGATACTCTGTTGAAAATGTTCCTTGTTTCCTATTCTAATCGTTCTCTTTTAAGGGTAATCTTCCTACACAAATCTGCATCCTGCTTTTTTTATGTACCTGTTCTAATTTATGTAATTCTTCAGTAACCTCTTTTAATTTCCTCTCTCGATCTCTCTTTCTTTTTGATCCTGCCGCAATCAAAATTCCCCTCATATAGGCCTTATGTGCTTCCCATATAGTCAACACCAATAATTCCTCTGTTTCATTCAGAGAAAAAAATTGCTCTAATTCTTCCTTTAACGTTTCCTCTATATCCGGATCTTGTATAAGTCTCTCATTTAATCTCCACATAGCCCTCTTATTTCCTTCCTTTCCCATTCGCAGTCTCACCGTGACAGAGGCATGATCCGATATAGTCATAACCTCAATATTAAATTTAACAAAGGATTCCAGCTGTCTGTGCTCTATTAATACATAGTCCAATCATGAATATGATCTGTGCGTAGAGGAGAAGAAGGTATAATCACTTTCTCTGGCATGTTTTACTTTCCAAGTGTCTATTAGTTGATTTTGATGGAACCCCCTTTTCAACCTTCTTAGTTTTTTCCTCCCTCCCTCTGCGCACCCAAAGATGCATCGATCCAAGGATCCAAACAGCAATTAAAGTCTCCTGTCATGATCAGACTGCCTACCTTAAATTCCTTCGTTTTTTCCAACAATTTTCGGAGGCAATCCTCTGGATTTTTATTTGGGCAATAAATGTTTACCAATGTATATTTTTGTCCCTGCATTTTCCCTCTTGAACCTAAATACTGACCCTCTGGGTCCACCAATTTTCACTCAACCTCAAAATTTAGATTTTTAGCGAATCCTATTGCAACTCCTTTGGCCTTCTTTATTGGTGAATCTGTGTAATACCAGGTTGGATGGTACCTCGAATATAGCTTCACGTTTTTTATCATAAGAAAGATATGTCTCTTGGACGAAAACCACCTCTATAGAATGTCGATGTACTTCCCTAAGTATCTTGTGCCTTTTAGTCAGAGAGTTTAAACCTTTCACATTATAAGTCATAATATTAATCAAATTCATATCTGATAACTATTTCTCTTCCTATTTACAATTCCATTTACAGGTAGGGAAACAAAGACTATTCGACTCATGGACAACAACCTTACGCTATATTACCCTCCCCCTCCCTCCCCACCCCATCCATAAAAACCTCCTGGCATATATATAGTTCTAGAATCTGATGTGGAACCCCCCCACTAGCGATTCCTATTTTGGGGTATGACTGTGAACATGCACACCGTTCTTGGTCCCCTGTTCTCAACATGAGGGCTTCCCTTTATCTTCCTCTATATAAAGACCTAAGAGGGCTCCGTACGCCCCGCCATTACTATGATATCTTACTCACACTTCTTCTAAAACAAACAAGGGGCGAATGAGAAAGTAAATGGGAATGGGGCAAGAGAGAGAAAGGAGAAAAAAAGGGGGGAAGAGAAGTAGAAAACCACTAATTAAGCTCCCTCTCCGTTCTCCCTCTCCTCTCTTCACCCATCCCCCTCACCCACCTCCAACTACCTTCATCTCCTATTAACCTGCTGCCATTTCTCACTTCTTTAACTCCATCCTCTCCTTGGATCCCTCTGACCACTCCACTGTATCAACACTCTGCAGCTGTAATTTTTCACTGAAGTCTCTTAAAGTCTCTGGGAACCTCAGTCTTGCTGACTTCCCATCTTTCCATCCGATCAGACATGCCGGGAACCCCTGTTATATCTGACTCCTTTTTCTCTCATCTGATCTAATAACGATTTCAGTACTCTTACTTCTAGATAGAGTCTCAGAAGCAATATCCGCAAAAATCTTTATCCGCAAAGTTCATTTGTCCAAATTTTATTTCAGGAGTCTCACACAATTTTTTCCATATTCTTTCTCTTTCCTCATAGTTATGCAAATGGACAATCTCTTATCTTGGAAATTCTGACATGATTCCTGGTTGACTTCTAATTCTGTGCAATCTCTCAATTTTTAGAGGATCTGTGTCTGATCTACCTAACAGGAGGTTAAATACATTCTTCATTTTTTCCTGCAAGTCTTCTTCTAATGTATCCTCTGGTAGGCCCTGGATCCTCAGGTTATTTCTCATTTCTCTATTTTCTTGGTCCTCTAATTTATATGACACTCTCCTCTGTTCCTTTTTCATCTCATCTATGTGCATTTCCAATTTAACAATCTGCTCAGACTGGGCCTCCATTTTCCCTTCTATTTCTTCAATTCTTGTTCAACCTAGGTCTTTATGAATCACTGCCATTTCATTTTTTATGTAGCATTCCGGTTTTGTGAACATTCCTGCCATCTCGTTTTTAGTAGGCATTTGAGATAATGTTTCCTGTTGGTCTGCCACATTTTGTTCTAACATACTTTCATTGTTTATGGATTCATTCTGCATATTTCCCTCCCGAATTCCAAATGACAATCTAGATTACTCCTCATCCAACTTTTTATTTCTTTCCTTTTGATCCTCAGGTCCTTGTATCTCAGGACTTTTTTCTTGTATTGGCATATATTTCTTAATTGTACTCATATTTGCCTTTGACGGCGGGGTCTTTACTCCTCCTCCCTTGTTAGTTCTGCTACTCATGTTAATTTAACTTTCCGCGTGTGCTGGATTCACCAATCAAACACGAAGAAAAAAAGGAAATATCACTCCTGTATAAGAACCCTCCTCCTAGTTGGTCATTATCATATATACAGTTCTGGATACATTTGTGCAGACATGTGGTATTATCACCTTCCTTTAGGTGCACTTTCCTTGCCCTTCTGAGACCACCCAGTGCCTTCTTCCTCCACCCGCTCAGACCCCTTTCACAGATGTTAAATCTCCTGTAAAAGTGATAAAACAACATATATATATATATATATATATATATATATATATATATATTTAGCTGTTGTCCACGGCAACTCACGATGTCCCTCCAATCACAGCTCTCTGGTTCCCTGTGAGGTGGCCTGGGCGGGAGGTCATTCAATTCAACAAGTCCCGAAATCCTGTATTGGCAGGTATCTCTGGGTCACAACTCATAGGATAAAAGTCCACCTGTAGTCCCTTCAGAGTCCCTCCAGGATTTATCTTCTATTAGGGTTCTATCGCTGATCCCTCCAGGAGCTCCAGGGATCAAGGTGCTGGGCTGTGTCATGCAGTACTGTGCAGAGCTACTCCTCCAGGATCAAGGTGCTGGGCTGTGCCATGCAGTACTGTGCAGAGCTACTCCAGGATCAAGGTGCTGGGCTTTGCCGTGCAGTACTGTGCAGAGCTACTCCAGGATCAAGGTGCTGGGCTGTGCCGTGCAGTACTGCGCAGAGCTACTCCTCCAGGATCAAGGTGCTGGGCTGTGTCATGCAGTACTGTGCAGAGCTACTCCTCCAGGATCAAGGTGCTGGGCTGTGCCTTGCAGTGCTGCGCAGAGCTACTCCTCCAGGATCAAGGTGCTGGGCTGTGCCGTGCAATGCTGCGCAGAGCTACTCCTCCAGGATCAAAGTGCTGGGCTGTGCCGTGCAGTGCTGCGCAGAGCTACTCCTCCAGGATCAAAGTGCTGGGCTGTGCCGTGCAATGCTGCGCAGAGCTACTCCTCCAGGATCAAGGTGCTGGGCTGTGCCGTGCAGTGCTGCGCAGAGCTACTCCTCCAGGATCAAAGTGCTGGGCTGTGCAGTGCAGTACTGTGCAGAGCTACTCCTCCAGGATCAAGGTGCTGGGCTGTTCTGTGCACAACTGTGCAGGGCTACTCCTCTAGAGATCAAGGTACTGGGCTGTGCTGTGCAGAGCTACTCCTCCAGGAATGTCATCCACACAGGCACTCTGTATATTCTTAACCTGGAGAGCTCTACAGCTTCTCTCCAATGCAGAAAGCCCCAGCATCCTGTTCCCTCCACTGCCGGCAGGTGTCCCCGGCATCCATCACCACGTGGGTACCTGTCATCGTCCACCCTTCCTCCTTCCAACTGCTGCTTTGCCGTGGAAAGAGAGCCAGTCCTCTCCTCTCCGCACCCATCCACCCAGCGCCAGGTAAGAGGAAAACCCAGATGGGATGATCGTGGGATGTCAGAGGGATGTCAGTACAGTATCCACGTATCGTTCTGGCAGCATCTCCACTGCCGGCATCTGGAGCTCCTCTGCCTCACTAGCTCATGGTGCCATATTTAGGCCCCTCCCCCCAGCTAAGAATATTTTAATACTCCGGAGTGCATGAGGCCTAAAACATGAAGTGTATACTTGCAGTAAGAATAGCAATAAAAAAAAACTTTGCATAAAAACAAAAAAACTAAATAGATGACTACTTGAGAAAAAGGAAGCAGAAGATAACAATGGAAAAGTATAACCTAGACATATAGATAAATGTAATTAAGAAAGAAACAATATGCAAAAGTAGATCATATCAATCTATAAATCACTCAATCAATTAATCAATCAATCTAAATTCATGTAGTAAGCTCACCACACATCATGATCTGACTGTACAATCTCCTTGCAAACGAGTAAGTAAAATCTTATTGCTTACCATTAGTTAGTGTACTTTACACGTTAACCTTTGCTCTGTTTTATGAAAAAATTAAGGCAACCAAAAACTGATTTTATCATTCTGGATAGATGCTAATAGGCTGAATAGCTTTTTCTTAGATAAAGGGAAATTAGCTACAGCTTTGGAATAAGTTTTAGTTTTCTAAGGGGTTTTGGTTTAGGAAGGTGGTGAATCCTATCCACAAGTAATTCAGTAGGAGGAAGGGAAGAGAGAAAACAGGAGATCTTTAATATAGGTGGACAGTTGGTCTGGAAGGAAGGATTCAGGAATTCCCTGGATTTTTAGGTATTTATGGCGTGTTGTGTCCTCCAGGTCTGCTAGTTTTGCTTTTATCCAGGCTTTATTGTCTCCTTTGTCGTTAAGTGAATCCAGTAAAGCATTGAATGATGATGTGAATTCTTCCATTTTAGTTTCCACATGGTCCACTCTTCCTCCTAGATCGCAGATATCTTCGCGGAATTGATGGGTGGAGTTAAGGGGTTTTGGTTTGTTAAAAATATTTTTTATGTGATTTATTTTTCAAACAAGATAAATTGTGGGGGAGCACAGGCTTTGGGTTCGGAAGAGTAAGGGCTCGGTCACATCATGGTGCAGAGCTGTCAGTTTTTCTGCACGTGTTCTGCAAGGTCATAACAGAATCAATTGTTCTCTATATGCCCTGCTCACACCACAACACTGTGCCCTTAAACCTCTTTTAATCCCCACAGTCTTGTAAGAAAAAGGGACAATCTTTTCAAAACCAAAGTCCTTCATGAATCATGAGGCCCAGCAATGACTATATCGCCTAAACAGATTGACCTTAAATATTCAGTCTCTAGTCACTGGGCATAAGCTATTCTTATGCATCATGTTTTTGTATTTAAGTGTCTTTTATTTATTTTAAACCCTTCATGAGGGTTAAACAAATCCTAACTCCTGAACACAATTTTGCAACTTTGACATGTGTTAGTGACAATGTACATATCATAGCAACTGCTTAGTGCATCCAGGTGAATTTTAGGACAAACTGAGGTAGTAAATGGTAATGGATATCTCCTGATTTCTTCTTTTATTTCTTATCAAAGTAACCGGCGCAAAACAGTAAAAAAAAAAAATGTAATATACTGTAGCTATGTACTTCTTGCTATTACCATAACCTACCACCAAAGAATAACTCAAAATAAATTTTACGTTTCCTTTTGTTGTTTACACCCATAGTAGGGCCCAGAAGCAATTGTGTGCATTTTGCTTTTTTATTGAAAACACATTGACAATAATACTGAATTTAAAAAAAAAAGTTCAATCCTACCTAAAATACCCTGTCTCTGATTTTGACCTTTGATTCTATCCTTGACCCTCACTCCAATCCTGACACTGACCTAGATCAAACCATAATTCAGCTATTTTTTTCATTCTTTGTTTTTTTTTTTGGGGGGAAGGGGGGTTTATACACACTGTTCTTTGTTTACACTTTTCCTCTCTAGCATGGAGAAAAAGATACAATGTATCATTTTCTTCATTCAAGAGGAGAAAACAACACAGGGGCAGGCTATACAGTGACTGATCACTATGATAGCCAATCAGAGGCTATCATAGCAATCAGGTGATCGGGAACTAGGCCTCCCAGTTCCCAGTCTTTAGTATGGGACCTGGAACTCTTGGTGAGAGCTTGGTCTTTGTGCTGAGAACGCACTGTGCAGCTTTCTCTTAGCAAAAACAAAGTAGTGCATTTATGTGGTCTCATGGATAAAGACCCACTTCCATTTGGCCACATACAGTATATGCATCAGGAAAGGGTTAAGATGTTGTACTTGGACTTAAACTAATACATTAGGGTTGATTTACTAAAGAAGTATAGCAAATTAATTTTTACTTAGTTTAAGGAATGAGGTGATGCTGTGCTGACTTTATCCATCCAAACATATCTGAGCAAACATCTTATTTTTTTCATATTTTCCATAATTGGGAATGTTGTACCGTGCTTCACCTTATTCATTGAGATAAGTGTAATTAAACTTGAAAACTAAATATGGATTCCCTTTAGTAAATCAACTTTTTGCACATATTAACACTTAGATATCAACTTAAAACTTACAATTACATTTACTTTACTTGTATCTTATGACTAACTTATCTTTTGTGATTTACTTCTTTGTTATCCTGTTGTTTGTTATCCTTACTGGTGTGTTGTTAATTTCTGCCTGATTAAAGAGGATGAAACCAGCAAAACATTTGTTTTTTTAATGTACCACAACACTGAATAGATGTTCTCTTCACCATTGCAATTTTCTGATTATTTACAATACAAGTCATTGAAATTGACCCCTGTTGGCATGTAGCAACACCTTACAGTTATGCACTTTACTAATATACTAACTACATTTTTCAAAAGAAACTTTTAAAGAAGGTTTTCTTGATATGCTTCTATTTGCTCATTGTGTGTGTGTGTATATATATATATATATATATATATATATATATATATATAGTTGTGCTCAAAAGTTTACATACCCTGGCAGAAATTGTGAAATTTTGGCATTGATATTGAAAATATGACTGATCATGACAAAAAATGCTCTTTTATTGAAAGATGATGATCATATGAAGCCATTTATTATCAATTAGTTGTTTGGCTCCTTTTTAAATCATAATGATAACAGAAATCACCCAAATGGCCATGATCAAAAGTTTACATACCCTGGAATGTTTGGCCTTCGTACAGACACACAAGGTGACATACATGGGTTAAAATGCCAATTAGAGGTTAATATTCCACATATGTGGCTTTTTAAATGCAATTAGTGTCAGTGTATAAATAGTCAATTAGTTTGTTAGCTCTTACGTGGAAGCACTGACTAGGCTAGATACTGAGCCATGGGAATCAGAAAAGAGCTGTCAAAAGTCCTGTGTAACAAGGTAATGGAACTTTATAAAGATGGAAAAGGACATATAAAGATGTCCAAAGCCTTGAATATGCCAATCAGTACTGTTAAATCACCTATTAGGAAGTGGAAAGTTCAGGGATCTCATGATACCAAGCCAAGGTAGACCAAGAAAGATTGCAGCCATAACTGACAGAAGAATTGTCCGGGATTCAAAGAAAAACCCACAGACAACCTCAAAAGAAAAACAGGCTGCTCTGGAAAAAGATGGTGTGGTTGTTTTTATGGAGTACAATACGGTGATACTTGAACAAAAATGAGCTGTTTGGTCGAGGTGCCAGAATAAGCTTTTACCGCACCAATGTCACAAAAAAATCTCAGTTATAATATGCCTGACAACACCTTGACATGCCTAACCAGGCCTTTTTGTGTCATTGATGCAGTAAAGGCTTCTTTCTGGCACCTCGACCATGCAGCTCATTTTTGTTCAAGTGTCATCATATTGTGCTCCTTCAAAACAACCATGTTGTCTTTTTCTAGAGCAGCCTGTATTTTTCTTGCGGTTACCTATGGGTTTCCCTTTGTATCCCGAACAATTCTTCTGGCAGTCATGGCTGCAATTTTTCTTGGTCTACCTGATCTTGGCTTGGTATCAAGAGATCCCTAAACTTTCCACTTCTTAATAGGTGATTTAACAGTACTGATTGGCATATTCAGGACTTTAGACATTTTTTTTGTCCTTTTCCATCTTTATAAAGCTCAATTACCTTGTTACGCAGGACTTTTGACAGTTCTTTTCTGATCCCCATGGCTCAGTATCTAGCCTATTCAGTGCTTCCACGTAAGAGCTAACAAACTCATTGACTATTTATACACTGACACTAAATGCAATTTAAAAAGCCACAGATGTGCGACATTAACCTCTAATTGGCATTTCAACCCGTGTGTCGCCTTGTGTGTCTGTACCAAGGCCAAACATTCCAGGGTATGTAAACTTTTGATCATGGCCATTTGGATGATTTCTGTTATCATTATGATTTAAAAAGGAGCCAAACAACTATTTGATAATAAATGGCTTCATATGATCATAATCCTTCAATAAAAGAGCATTTTTTGTCATGATCAGTCATATTTTCAATATCAATGCCAAAATGTCACACTTTCTGCCAGGGTATGCAAACTTTTGAGCACAATTGTGTGTGTATATTTATATATATATATATATATATATATATATATATTTTTTTTTTTTTTTTGCTAATGGTTCAGATATGTACATGAAAATACAATTTAAAACACTTTCTTGCTTAAAAATGTTGAATCTTAAAAAAAAGAAACCATCTGATAATCGTTTAACAAGTATGCTTTGCATTATTAATTTATTTTGATTACATATTCTGCAATGTTTACTTTATTTCTTAAACATGATTTTCTGAGAAGTTGTAGAGATCTTCAGAGCACTTTCCACAGCTTGAATTATGGTATTGATTCATTTCCACTTGATCAGTCCTTGGATACAGTCAGTGCAATCAACAGAAAGCTGCAGATTCGCCAGACGTAAAAGCTAAAGCCATAAATTGTAAACAACCTGTTTTATATAGTGAATGATTTCTTGTAAGCTTTTAATTTTTGAAGGAATGAGTACACAGATGTAATATATATATATATACATATATATATATATATATATATATCATAAAGCAAAGAAAATTTAACACAATTAGCAAAAATAAAGTGGTATTTTTTTGTAAGGTCTGATAAATACTGTGATCCCACGAACTAGGATTGGGAAAGAAGCAGAAGCTTCATGATGACTGCTTTACAAATTTTTATATCCATATGTTCTATACATTGACTAATGCACTAAAGTAAAGCTGTTTATGGAGCAAGGATTTATTGATTTTTTTTAAAGGAACACTGGCAATGCTTGTTGAATATTTTGCTTTCTTTCCAAATATATTGTTAAAAAATTAAAATAAAGTTTGCTTTCAAAAGCATTCACATAAAAAGGTATTTTAATTTGCAGAATCATAGCTGATTACCTAATATGATATTTATAGGGATATAATGTACATGTTATTCAGATAATTATGGTAAAGCACAGCTTGAATAAAAACAAAAAAAGAATAATATGCCCTCCAGAGGATTTACCCCCCTTCCTGACCAGGCCATTTTTTGCGATATGGTGCTGCATTACTTTAACTGACAATTGCGCGGTCATGCAACACTATACATAAATTAAATTTATGTCCTTTTTTCCTGCAAATAGAGCTTTCTTTCGGTGGTATTTGATCACCTCTGTGTTTTTTATTTTGTGCGCTATAAACAAAAAAAACAATTTTGAAAAGAAAAAACACAATATTTTTGACTTTTTGCTATAAAACATATTTAATAAAAAAATGTGAAAAATCTAATTTCTTGATAAATTTAGCCCAAAATGTATTCTGCTACATTTCTTTGCTAAAAAAAATCCCACCACATGTAAATTCATTGGTTTACATGAAAGTTATAGCATTTACAAATGGTGGTATATATACTGGAATTTTTTTTGTTTTTGTTCTATACTAGTAATGGCTGCAATCAGAGACCTATAGCAGGACTGCGGCGGGCATTCTGACACTCTACGGCAACTGACTAGCTGCCACTGACATCCCCAGTAAATTTATGTTAGAGTAGGTAGGCACTATAAACAATCATATAGTTGAGTGAAATAATTGTGCAATTGGTAAGAAGCTATTATTCTAAAAGTCCCTGTGTATACACTTCCAACTGTACATAAACATCACAATGTGCAAAACTTATGTTTTCTTACAAATGTCAGGTCAATTATGACCCAAACCAGACCATGGCGGCAGGGGAGAGAGCGATGTGAACGCTCTCCGTGGGATAGCCACCCTCACCCCATCGTTCCTGAGAAACATGCTGCAGAGGAGCCCAGCTTAACCCTACCTTTGAGAGGGGGTCCCACCTGAAGAGTGGAGAGGACGGAGCTTTCGGGGACCGTGGCAGTGGGACGAACTAAACCCCTCGTCGGATGCAGCGGGCTGCTGGGAGACCAGGGGACGCGAGGCGGTCACGTGACCTCCCGCAAGGGAGTACTGGGAGGAAGAGAAGCCGGTTGTCTCTCCTAGTCAGAGGGAGACGCCGGCTCTCTCACTGACAGGCCACGAGGACCCAGCTTTGGGAGAGCAGCAGCGCTGTAAGGTGGACGGCGTTTTAAAGAACTGGGGAAACACCGTCCCAACGAAGGGGAGTCCTGTTCTGCTGGCCACCTGTGGAGGAGGGGCGCAAAGGATAAAGAGAGGAACCCGGAGGAATCCCCCAAAAGAGGAAATAATGCCTGAAGGGACCCCTGAATAGAGGACAATGAGCTTGAAAGGCAGCCTTCCTGGAAAAGCAGTCGGAGAAGGGTGAGTGAGAGTGGCTGAATTACATATTAAATTTGTATATGGACTGTAAAGTATGGAAGCAGGAGAGGAATAAATAGGGGGGATTCCCAAAGGGGCAGAAGAAATGGACCTTCTTCAAAAGGACGTATTACAGCATATGCCCTAAAGGCTGAAAGGAGAGAGACAGGACCTACAAAAAATATGAAGAGTAAAAATAGTAAAGGGAGCGGTCCCAAGCACCCCAAATCTGGAACGATAAGAAAATTTATATCCCAGGGTAATGTGACCCCAGAAAGATCTCAGGGGATATGTGAAGGAAGTATATTGGAAAATAGTATGGATAGGAGCGTCAGGTCATCTGTGGAAATGCATAATAATAGTCAATTAACACTAGAGGGAACAGAGCTGAGAGAAAATGAAGGAGAACTACAAATCCCAAATAAAAAGGAGATGGCAGAAATGTTTAGAAATTTGGAAAAAATCTATTAAACAAGAGATGGGAATCATCCGGAATGATTTAGGACATTTACTATCAAGAGTAGAAGAAACAGAAGCAAAAATTTAAAAATACGAACAAGCTATCCCTGAATTGAGAAATCAGTTAATGGAGATAAGGAAAGCACAAAATAAGCTGTGGCATAAGCTGGAGACTCAAGGTAACATGCATAGAAAAAATAACCTCAGAATAAAAGGAGTCCCGGAACCTGTACAAGGAGAAGATTTAAAAGGGACAGTACATAAAATTTTAAACTCCATTATGGATAAATCTAGTACAGAGACATGTGAACTGGATAATGTATACAGAATAGGAAGGCTCCAACGAGAGCAGGTGGAAGAGAGACCGAGAGATGTAGTTGTACAATTCCATAAAAATGGAGAGAGAGAAGAAATATGGAAGAAGATAAAAGGAAGAACCAGCATTAAATATGAAGGGAAAAATATACAAGTTTTTGCAGACCTGACAGCTGAGACATTGAGGAGAAAGAGATCATTGAAACCACTATTAGAACAGATGAAAAAACAGAATATACAATATAGATGGAGTAGCTCGATGTGTTTAATCGGATGGAAGAATGGAGTTACCGCATACTTAAGATTTCCTGAGGAACTGAGAAACTTTTTTGATAAACTTAACATCCAGAGAATAGAGATTCCAGGTTGGGGGGAGGAAGAAGGAGGGATATATACTGGGGGAAAAGAGGAATGGCAGCAAGGTAAAAAGAGAAATAGAGAATGGATAGATAAGGGAACTTTGGGGGGAAGGTGAACCGTACAGGGTCAGAGTTCAACCCCAGGGTTAAAAATCAAACGTGGCACTAGGTCCACAAATGATTAGAAGGCAACTAGTAGGCCTAATGGGGGGATGGGAGGGAGGGGTGGGGGAGAGGATGGAGGGGGGTGGGGTGGAGGGGAGGGGGGATGGGAGTCGGGTTGGAGTGAGGGAGGGGAGGAGGTATTGGGTCAACACTCTGCATGACAGAAGGGATAAAGAGGAAGAGGCAATTTGGAAGAGAGATGGAGTTAACTGGGAAAAATGGAAGAAATACAGTTTATAACCTATAATGTAAACGGCTGAGTTGTCCAGGGAAGAGATTTAGGTTGTTTAATGAGTTACATCATAGGGCTACGTCAGTGGTATTTTTACAGGAGACGCACTTTAAGATAGAGGCAAACGTGAAATTGAAATCCAAACACTACCCAACATGGTATTATGCAGATTCTCCAATTAAAAGAGCAAAAGGGGTTGCAATAGGTTTTGCAAAGAATATGAGATTTGAGCTAGAGGATAGAAGAACCGACCTGGAGGGGAGGTTTTTATTCCTAAAAGGTAGACTTCAGGGGATTGAGTGTACTTTAGCCAATATATACTGCCCTAATAAAAACCCGGAGATGTATATGAAGGGTCTGTTGGGAAAATTAATGGAATTTAAAAAGGGGCGCTTGATAGTAGCAGGAGACCTAAATTTCTGTATGGACCCACAAAAGGATAATACCTCTTCTGTGCAAAGAGAGGGGAGTAGGTCTCTGAGAGCTTTGAAAAAAGTGATGCATGAATATCAACTAGTGGACACTTGGAGAATAACGCATATGAAAGACAGAGACTATACCTTCTTCTCTAATGCACATGAGATATACTCGAGATTAGATTACATCTTAATAGACCATCAATTTATAGATCATCTGGTTAAAATTGACATAGAGACAAGGACGTTCTCGGATCATGCTCCGGTCGTAATGAAAATGGGATGGGGAAGAAGGTGGACTGGAGGATTAGGGTGGAGGTTAAATGAGGTTCTTCTTCTGGATAAGGATGTAGTTCAGAAAATCGAGAAAGAGATTAAGGTATACTTTAAAGAGAACGAAACAGAGGAAGTATCGATAGCTACAGTCCCGGAAAGCCACAAGGTATTCATAAGAGGAATCTTGATTGAGGCAGGAGCAAGGAAGAAAAAGGAAAGAAGAGAGAGGGTCAGTGGGCTCTTAAAAGAAATATTGGACTTGGAGCAGATCCATAAGAAGAAAATAACAAAAGATACGAGACAGAAGTTGCTGGATAAAAAAGATGAGCTAGAGAGGTTGATGGATGAGGAGAAGAGAAGAGTATACAATAGGGTTTTGAACGAGAGATATAGATGCGGAGACAGACCAGGAAGATATCTAATGAGAGCTTTGAATAAAAAGAAAAATAGGAACTATATAGAAAAGATAAAAAGTTCAAAGGAGGAGTTGGTCCACTCAAATAAAGAGATTATTAAAGTGTTTACGGAGTATTACAAAAAGTTATATAATATTAGTCCCCAAGGCCCCCTAAAAGAAGCTCAAGAGGGAATTAATGGAAAAAAGATGACATACTTAAAAAATGCGGGATTACCAAAACTAAGTGAAGCACAGTTGAACTCCCTAGACGCAGAAATTTCCCAGAAAGAAATTAAAATAGCATTAAAAAGCACAGGGGGGGGGGGAAGCCCAGGCCCGGATGGCTATACAGTTAAGTACTATAAGAAATTTAGTGAAGTACTGTTACCCAAGCTGGAGAAATATATGAATGCTCTGGGAGGTGGGATGGAAATGAGGAAAGAATCCCTGCAGGCCCATGTAGTACTTATTCACAAGGAGGGAAAAGATCCATCTCAGTGCTCCAGCTATAGACCTATCTCATTATTGAACACTGACACTAAACTGTATGCAAAGGTGTTAGCAAACAGGTTGAGGGATCTGATGCCTGAATGGATCCATGGAGACCAGGTGGGCTTTGTACCGGGGAGAGAAGGTAGAGATAACGGCTTGAGAACCCTGATGCTTATTCAGAAAAGTAGAAAAGGGAAAGCCCCGGTGGTGCTCTTGTCAATTGATGCGGAGAAGGCATTTGATAGAGTGGACTGGGGCTTTATGATGGACAACTTAAAAGTGCTGGGAATAGGTGATAAAATGCGAGAGTGGATAAGTAAATTATATAGGGAGCCTACTGCAATCATCACGGTAAATGGGGAGAGATCAGAACCCATTGGAATGTCTAATGGTACAAGACAGGGCTGTCCACTGTCCCCTCTGCTATATGTATTGTCACTCGAACCTCTGTTGTCAATAATAAGAAATAGTGGATCGGTAAAGGGAATTCAGATAGAATCCATAGAACATAGAGTAGCGGCCTTTGCGGACGACTTATTGTTCTATGTGGGGAATCCCCGAATAACTCTCCCAAATATAATGAATATTCTGAAGGAGTACGGTGAACTATCAAATTTAAAAATAAATCCAACGAAAACAGAGATCCTGAATATTAATATATCAAAGAATGAAAAAGAAAAACTACAAAAAGAATTCCCCTTTACATGGAGAGAAAAAGAGATAAAATACCTAGGAATAAAACTCACTGCCTCATCTAAGTATTTGTGTAGATTAAACTACATCTCTTTGATAAATGAGATCAGGGAAGATTTAAAAAGACTAGAAGGAGGAAATCCATCCTGGATAGGATGTATAAACCTAGTCAAAATGGTAATTATGCCTAAAATACTGTATAGATTTCAAATGGTACCAATTAAAATTCCAGAAGCCTTCTTTAAGATAATGAAAAAAATGTTAACAAGATACATATGGAAGAATAAAAAACCTAGAATAGCATATGAAACATTGAGTAGGACTAAAGAGAAAGGGGGATTGGGTCTACCAGATGTCAAGAGATACTATAAAGCAGTGGTTTTAGCAAGAATATATGACTGGACATTTAACCATAAGGGGAAAAGTTGGGTAACAATTGAAAATGATCTTAGTGGTATTAGATTGAGTCAGATGATATGGGTTCCACCACAGTTCAGGGGAATTAAAGAAAGCACAAGTGTCTACACTTTAAATGTCTTTAGGGTATGGGACAATTTACACAAAAACATGAAATGGGAATTTAATTCTATATTAATGCCTCTCACAAATACTGAGTACTTTCCCCCGGGAAAGAATAAGATATCAGGGAGATGGTTTAGAAAGGAGGATACCCAACTGAGAGATGTTTTGGTGGAGGGGGAATTGAGACCACTAAAAGATTTAATAGAGAAGAAGGGAGATATTTTTATTAGAATAGATGAGTGGAAATATCATCAATTGAAATGTTTTATTGGAAATCTACCGAAACCCCTGAGAATAAAACAGGAGTGGAATATGTTTGAAAGGTTGTTAGAGACACGAAGGGATGGGAAGCACAGTATTTCAAAAGTGTATAGAATACTCACAGAATTAGACACAAACACAAAGTTAATTTTTATTACAAAATGGGAAAGAGATATGGGAGTTGGGTTTGATGAAGATAGACAGAGAAAGATGTTTAGATTGATACACGATAATGTTAGTATGAGAGAGGTTGAGGTCAATTATAAGTGTGTGACACGATGGCACATTACACCGAGTGTAGAGCACAAGATGAATGGGGAAAACTCAAATATGTGTTGGAGAGGATGTGGAGAGATAGGCACGGTGTTTCACATATGGTGGGAATGTCCGAAAATCCAGGCTTTTTGGAAGATAATAGTCAAACTGATTGAAGAAATAACTGAAATTGACATAGGGTTAGACCCAACGACGTGCCTCCTACACAATGTGGAGACATCTGTAAATAAATATAAAGATTCAGGTATTTGGTACTACTTGAATGCGGCGAAAGGGTTGATACCCAAGTTTTGGCGGAAAGCTGAGGTACCGAAGGAGGAAGACTGGATTAATAGAGTAAACCAGATAGGTAGAATGGAAAGATCATACCATATGCAGGAAGATAGGATGAGAGTTTATTTTAGGAGATGGGAAAAGTGGGAAAGAGCAGGATTGAAAGAGAAATATAGGAAAATATGAACTAGGATGTTAGCAAAAAATTAATAAGCGTCAAGAGATTAGAATGGGCTAGAGTCTGCAGAGGGGGAGGAGGAAGGATGAGGGGCGGGAAGGGGGGGTAGTGGGATGGGAAAGAAAAGAGTTTTTAGCAAGGGAAAGGTAGAAATGTTATAAATGTCTATTTGTATGAGAATTATTTACCTTTTTGGGTTTTTGTATTAACATGAAAAATTTAATAAATATTTAAATAAAAAAAAAAAAAAATTGGTAAGAAGCTATTATTCTAAAAGTCCCTGTGTATACACTTCCAACTGTACATAAACATCACAATGTGCAAAACTTATGTTTTCATACAAATGTCAGGTCAATTATGACCCAAACCAGACAAGGAAAAAAGATTGTGACTGAAATCTTCACCGCGTGCCAACAGGAGTAATAAATACAGATTGCTCACTCACCAGATCTTTTGACCCCAATTAAGGTGGTCAGATGCGCTTTTGGTCATATAGGAGACCATCCTCTCATCATGGTATCTCCCCTTCAGCAGTCTCTGCTAATGGCCAATATAAATACTTCTACTATAGGGTGACAGGCAACCAGTTAAAAGAAGCCTTTGCTGTAATACTCACCTACAATTAGGAGCTGTCCCCCGCAGCACTTCTTTTCTACCACTACTGTATATAGCCTCAGTCTTCCAGGTCAAAGGAGAGACAGCATTATTCAATTCACTTCCTATGAGCTTAGGTTGTCATGGATCCTTTTGCTTCAGCCTGTGACGAAACAATGAAGCAAAAATAGCAGACAGATCTCTCTATCACTCTGCTTTCCCCTTCTATCATCATGCTGCTTTTCCAGTCTGAATCTCACTCAAAGTCTTAAACTAGGTCAGGTTCAGGCTCATACAGTGACTCCATATACGGTAGTGGTATTCCATACTGTAATTGTATGTTTGTGTGACACGACATAAAGGTATGCGTATCCAATGGACTTCTTATTACAATGTCAATGAAACATCTTCTATAAACTGTTGACATCAGCTCATATGCTATGTACACACAACCACATCACAGCCTTCATCAACTATCCTCCCTCCCTTTGCAGTAATTCAACTGATTTTCAATTGTAGAATACATTTTATGTTCACATATGTCAAATCCATTTTATCAGTGGCTGCAGAGGTGTATCTGCAAACTATATATCAACAAAAATGATTAAATATCCAATGGACATGCTGGTATCTTAATGCCATGCTCATCAACAATTTAAGTACTTAACCACTTGCCAACTGCCCACAGTATGTTTACTGTAGGCAGGCAGCATGGACAGACAGTGTGACGTATTGGTACATTGCTCTGGCTGTACTAACACAGGGGCACTGCACGCCCGTTTGAGTGTGCAGTGCTCTCCGCCCTCCAACAGAACACAGATCCTGGTAATCAGGACCCGGTGATCATGTGATAGCTATTATCATAATGTTAGCAAAGCTGTTATGAATCAATCTGATTCATAACAGCTTTGCTTCCATTCCTGGTGAGCTGTGATTGACCCATAGCTCTCACGTGGTACATGGGCCAATCACAGCACCCTGTACCATGTTATTAGCTGTAGACAATCACAGATAACGAGTATTGTGAACTGTCATGAACTTAACCCATTCATGACAGTTCAAAGCAAGCATCGCATTGCAGATGCAGTGATCTGTATTGCACCTGAATTGCAATATGTAAAGAAAAAAAAATTCCTGATGACCCCCAGAGTAGTACAATGTTACCATGGTAACACTGAACTACTCTGATGGAAGTATTTTTTTTTTAATAGTTAAAATTAGTTAAAAATAATGTTAAAAATAAAATAAAAAATTTGAGTATTTAAAAAAACAATATAAATTGTAACTACTTGCCGACCACCCACAATGTGCGGGTGAGCAGCATCTCTGGGCAAAGCAACATACCCTTACATAGCTTTCTATTTCCAGGGTGTGAGCGTGCATGTTTGTGCCCCCTGCTGCTGTTAATCCAAGGACAGAAGAGAGAACGCCACACTGTGAGTAAAAGCACTGCATTTTACATACACACGTTAGATTACCACATTTAACCCTTTGATTGTCCCTATTAACCCTTTGATCACCCCTGTCACCTAGCCAGTACCATTATTACAGTGTCAGTATATAAAATTTCTCACTGATTAGTGTATTATTGCCACCAGTGACATCAGATAGTGTCAGGGTAAGTTAGTGCCCCTCCCAGCCAGGGTCAGCTAGCATTAGATTGCCTGCAAACTATCATACTCATGCTATAAGCAGTCGATCACCGCCATTATTATAGTGTTTGTACAGAGCAATATATTGATCACGAACAGAACTATACTAGTGCCCTCTTAGTATAGTGTTCCCAAAAATGCAGTGTCCCCAAAAATGCAGGATCATCCCCGTTCCCTGCCAGCACTAGTGTTTAGCCCCTCCACAAGATCTGTAGGAAACTAATAACAGTTTCTGAATTTAAAACTTTTTGGGGCCTAACCCTCAACATGGGCATTACAAAAAACATGAATGAATGAATTGCGGTCATATTGGGACATAGACCTGATATGCCCATGTTCTCTGCTGTTACATATATGCCCAAGAAGGACTAGCGACGTACTGGTACATCACTGGACTTTGAGTGATACCAGGATGATGCTTTCAGCTACCGGGATCATCCTGGTATCGTTTTTGTCAACTGGTGGTCGGCTTTCATGTAAAAGCAATCCTAGCAGCTAATTAGCTGCTGGATTGCTTTTACAAGCATTGGGAAGGGACACCCTCCCACTGCCTTACAATGCTTCTATCAAACAATAGGGCAATATATTGTGCTTTTGTGCAGTAAAATTTAAAAAAAGTGTATTTTTTCCAAATGTTCTGTCTGTCCAATCTAAGCATTGAAAGTGTGATCTCTGTAACTTATAGTTGTGATGAGATAACGATAACTCCAATCTCAGTTGGATACCACAGTCAGTGCCTCAATTGAGATGATATCTTGTAGATCTTGTGAAGTTTATTCCATAAACTGAGAGAATCTTACAATAATGAACATCTGATAGGTCAAAAGATCATGTGTCCTGCTTCATAACATGAGGCTAGAGCTGCACTGCATTTCTGGGAAAAAGGGTGGGCTATCTATACAGCATTAACTAAATCAAAGGAAAAGGAGGAGCAGAGACAAAATATAGAAAACACTTAAAGGCATATGACAGTCAATATGACATTCATGTGAAATATGACACCAAACAATTAGCATTTGAAAAATCACTGCATAAATACTGTGTGACATGAAAAATTGCAGTACCCACTGTTTTATTCTCTAGGGCTTCTGCTTTAAAAATATATATATATATAATAATGTTTGGGAAAGTAATTTTCTAGCAAAAAAATAAAAACAGTTTCTTTCATGTAAACAAAAAGTGTCAGAAAAGGCTTGGTCTGCAAGTGGTTAGAAGAGTGGGTGATGTGTGGCATAAGCTTACAATTTTGGCCCTGAAATGCCAGGATAGTGGAAGCACCCCCCCCCCCCCCCAAATGACCCCTTTTTGTAAAATAGACACTCCAAGGTATTTGCTAAGGGGCATTGTGATTATTTTGCAGATCTCGTTTGTTGCCATACGTTTTTGGAAAATGGAGAAAGAAAATTAAAATGTATTTTTTCTTTTCTTTTTCAAAACCTTGTGACAAAAAAGTATATATGCAAAATACTCACCATGCCTCTTATCAAATTACTTGGGGTGGGGGTATTTTAGAGCCTCTGAACATGATAAGTAGTGAGGAAGTGACATAAGGAAGTATGTCCTTTGAAAGCCTGAAAGTGGTCATTGGATTTCGGGGCCTGTATGTGACTTGGCTGCCAAAAAGTCTCTCACATGTTGTATAACCATACTCAGGAAAAGTACCAGAATGTGTTTTGGGGTGTTATTCCATATATACTCATGGCATGTGTGAGCAATATATCATTTAAATGGCAACTGTTTGTAAAAAAATTATATATATATTTGTCATTTTCCCAAAATTTGTGGAAAAAAATAAAATCTTCCATAGACTCAACATGCCTCTCAGAAAATTCCTTGGTGTGTTTACTTTCCAAAAAGGAGTCATTTGGGGTTTTTTTGAACTGTCCTGGAATTTTAGCACCTTAGAAATGTGATAGGTAGTCAGAAAGTAATAGCTGTGTAAATTCCAATATACACACCATAGTTCGTAGACGTTATAACTTTCACACAAACCATTTAATTACACATATTGGGATTTTGTTTTTACCAACGGCATGTAGCAGGATACATTTTGGCCTTTTTTAATTATTGGTCTTTTTTCTTTTGTTTCACAAAAAAAAACCCAGTGGTGATCACATACCACCAAAAGAAAGCTGTGTTTATGTGAAAAAAAAGAACATAAATTTTGTTTGGGTACAGAGTTGCATGACCGCACAATTACCATTTGAAATAGCGCAGTGCCAAATAGAAGAAAAATGGCCTGGTCAGGAAAGGCTGAAGCGGTTAATGCACATGATTTGTTATTATTTACAATTCCAAATTTAAACCATATGTATGATCTGCTGTGCAGCTTCCAAGGGGAAGAGGCAGGCAGGCCCACAGTGGATCAAACAGGGATTTTTTTTTTATTATTATTATTTTTTTATTATTATTATACAGTATTTATATAGCGCCAAAGGGTTTGCTCAGCGTTGTAAAATAGCAAGGGGGACAAAACATGAGACAATACAGTAATAAAACAATATACGAGAGGTTCGAGGGCCCTGCTCTTTCGAGCTTACAATCTAGGAGGGAGGGGAAAGTGGTACAGGAGGAAATGGCTGTGGGGGATGGAGTGGGGGGAGAAGTGGAGGAGGTCAGTTGTTAGGTGAGGGTGGGGTAGGCTTCCCTGAAGAGGTGGGTTTTCAGGGTGCGCCTGAAGGTGAGGAGGGTAGGTGAAAGTCGGATGAATTGGGGTAGGGAGTTCCTGAGGATGGGGGAAGTCCTGGAGAAATCCTGCAATCGGGCGTGGGACGAGACCAGAGAGCTAGAGAGTAGGAGGTCCTGTGAGGAGCGAAGGGCACGGGTAGGGTGGTATTTGGGTATCAGGTCGGTTAGGTAGTTTGGGGCGGCGTTGTGAATGGCTTTGTAGGTCAGAGTTAGCAGTTTGAATTTGATACGCTGGGCAATCGGGAGCCAGTGAAGGGACGTGAGGTAGGAAGGAAAGGTTCGAATCCAGGGTAACACCCAGGACTTTGGCATGTGGGGTGGGAGTGATGGTGGCGTTGTTAGTAGTGATGGAGAGGATGGGGGGGGAAGACCAGGAGCTCGGTTTTGGACAGGTTTAATTTGAGGAAATGGAGCGAATCCAGTCTGATATGTCGTTCAGGAGGTGGGCGATGCGGGCGGAGAGTTAGGGGGTGAGGTGGGGGGTGGAGAGGTAAATTTGTGTGTCGTCGGCATAGAGGTGGTAATTGAAGCCGTGGGGGTGTATTAGTTTGCCAAGGGAGGAGATGTAGATGGAGAAGAGGAGGGGTCCGAGGACAGAGCCTTGGGGGACCCCTACAGAGAGAAGGAGAGAGGGGGAGGTGGCAGTGTTATAGGTAACGCTGAAGGAGCGTTGGGATAGGTAGGAGGAGAACCAGGAGAGAGCAGCGTCCCTGATGCCAAGGGAGTGCAGTTTAGTAAGGAGGAGAGGGTGGTCGACAGTGTCGAAGGCTGCGGAGAGGTCAAGGAGCAGGAGGACAGAGTAATGGCCATTCGCTTTGGCGGTTAGCAGGTTGTTGGTGATTTTAAGTAGGGCGGCTTCGGTGGAGTGTAGGGGATGGAAGCCAGTCTGTAGAGGATCAAGGAGGTTATCAGTGAGGTGTGCGCTTATGCGATTGTAGGCCAGGCGCTCAAGGAGCTTGGAAGTGAATGGTAGCAGGGAGATAGGTCTAAGGTTGTTCGGGTCAGTGGGGTCAAGGGAGGGTTTTTTGAGTATGGGGGTGATGTGCGCGTGCTTTAGAGGGGAGAAGAAAGTGCAAGTGGAGAGGGAGAGATTGAAGATGTGGGTGAGGGAGCGAATGATGAGGAGGGGGGTGACTGGAGGAGCTGTGAGGGGATAGGGTCCAGGGGGCAGGTGGTGAGGCAGGCTTCAGTGAAGACCTTAGAGACCTTCTCAGGGGTAGCTGGGCTGAAGGAGCGGAGCGTTGGGGAGGTGATAGTGCAAGGGGCGTTAGGCATAATGGGGGGTAGTGCGGCTATGAGGTCGGAGGAGGGGAGGGTTGAGGGGTTGAGGGGTTGATGGAGGGCAGAGAGCTGGGTGGAAAGGTAGAATGTGAGTTGACAATGTCCTTACGGATTGCATCAATCTTGTTTTGGAAATGATTGGCAATCTCGTGGGCGGTGAGTGAGGTACTGGAGTGGGGAGAGAGCAGAGATTTGAAAGTGGAGAAGAGCCGGCGAGGACAGGTGGAGAGGGTGTTGATAAGGGTTACGAAATAGGCTTGCTTGGCGGTGTGGGGGGAGGTGGTGTAGGTGAGGAAGGCAGCTTTGTAGAGGGAGAATGTGCGAGGGGATCTGGTTTTGCGCCATAAGCGCTCCAGCGCGCAACTGCGTCGTTTGAGACATTTCGTATGGTCATTTTGCCAGGGTTGAAGAGGTCGGGATCTGGTGTGACGCATGTTTAGGGGTGCCAGGGAGTCGAGGGCAGCCAACAGTGAGTCGTTGTACACAGTAGTGGCCAGGTCAGGGCATGACAGAGGGAGGATACTGTCATACAGACGGTCAGCTGCCGGGTGGAGATGGGTCGGGTTCAGATTGCGGAGGTTGTGGGTGATGGTTAGATGCTTTGGGGGGGGGAGTTAAGGGAGGAGGAGATGGAGAATGTGAGAAGGTGGTGGTCAGAGAGGGGGAAGGGGGTGTTAGTGAAGTCGTGGGGGGTGCAGAGGTGGGAGAAAACGAGGTCCAGGGTGTTTCCATTGGTGTGGGTGGAGGACTGTGTGTGCTGTGTGAGCGCGAAGGAGGAGGTTAGGAGGAGGAGTTGGGAAGTAGCCAGGCTGTTGGCGTTGATGGGGATGTTGAAATCTCCGAGGATGATGGTCGGCAGCTCAGAGAAGAGGAAGAAGGGGAGCCAGGCGGCAAAGTCGTCTAGGAAGAGGGATGCGGAACCAGGAGTGTGATAGATTACCGCAATCCTCAGGGGGGTGGTAGAGAAGAGCCGGATGCAGTGGGCCTCGAAGGAGGAGAAGGATAGGGAGGGGGGGTTAGGGAGGACCTGGAAGGTGCTCAGTGGAGGCAGGAGCATACCGACCCCACCGCCTCTGCGTCCGCTCGGTCTGGGTGAGTGGGTCCAGACGAGGCCTCCATAGGAGAGTGCTGCAGGGGAGGTGGAGTCAGTGGCTTGGATCCAGGTTTCAGTGACAGCTAGGAGGTTGAGGGAGTGGGAGACAAAGAGGTCGTGGATGGCGGAGAGCTTGTTGCAAACCGAGCGGCGTTAAGGAGTGCATGCAACCGAGAGAGGAGGGGTGGATGCGGGGAGGAGGGGTACAGATATGAGGTTGAAGGGGTTGCGGAGGCTGGCAGGAGCAGGGGGCTGCCGAGAGTCGGAGTGGGGAGGTTGGGGGCCAGGGTTCGGGGAGATGTCTCCGGCGGTTAGGAGAAGGGTGAGGAAGGTGCCATGGGAACGGGATGCGCAGGTGCGTGTGGGTCTGTTGGTGGTAGCGTGTGGGTCGGCGGGGGAGTGGAGTATCAGGAGGAGGTGGTGAGAGCCATAAAGGGGAGAAGGAAGAAGTGAAGGTGCAATGTAGAGCTGTTTTGGGGGAGTAGGGGGGTAGAGGGTGGCAAGTTTGGGAATGGAGGAGAGGCAAACGTGGAGGAGGAGTGCAGGTGGCACTAGGGTAAGCAGAGTGCTGGTTGGGTCGGGGAGGAGGGAGGTTTCAGTCAGGATGGGGAGAGTCCGTTATGCCATAACGAAGTTCATCAGTGTCCAATCGTAGGAGGGGAGTGGGATCACTTAAAATCACCACCTACCAGGGGTGGACTGACCATTTGGAAACTCGGGCACTGCCCGAGGGCCCGGGGTCAGTAGGGGGCCCCATGAGATGCCCCTGGTACCTCTTTCATAGGCTTTTTTAAGTTTGGGCAAGGACACAGGGGCCCCATGATCCCCTATTGCCCGGGGGTCCCATGAGTTGTCAGTCCGCCCCTGCCACCTACACTATTGCAAAATGACAGTAAAAAAAGCGTTGCCTGTAATACAAATTCAACTGCTAGATGTGAGTCTGTTCCTATATTCTTATACTCACCAAGATATTGACATGGGCTTATGATGGATTGTATATACAATATACAGTGGGGATCGAAAGTTTGGGCACCCCAGCTAAAAATATGTATTATTGTGCATAAAGAAGCCAAGGAAAGATGGAAAAATCTCCAAAAGGCATCAAATTACAGATTAGACATTCTTATAATATGTCAACAAAAGTTAGATTTTATTTCCATCATTTACACTTTCAAAATAACAAAAAACAAAAAAATGGCGTCTGCAAAAGTTTGGGCACCCTGCAGAGTTAATATCTTGTACTGCCCCCTTTGGCAAGTATCACAGCTTGTAAACGCTTTTTGTAGCCAGCCAAGAGTCTTTCAATTCTTGTTTGAGGTATCTTTGCCCATTCTTCCTTACAAAAGTCTTCCAGTTCTTTGAGATTTCTGGGCTGTCTGTCACGCACGGCTCTTTTAAGGTCTATCCATAGATTTTCAATTATGTTGAGGTCAGGAGATTGTGAAAGCCATGGCAAAACTTTCAGTTTACGCCTCTTGATGTAATCCCCCGTGGATTTCGAGGTGTGTTTAGGATCATTATCCATTTGTAGAAGCCATCCTCTCTTTAACTTCAGCTTTTTCACAGATGGCATCAAATTACCATCCAAAATTTGCTGAAATTTTATTGAATCCATTTTTCCTTTCTACTCGTGAGATGTTCCCTGTGCCACTGGCTGCAACACAACCCCAAAGCATGATTGATCCAACCCCATGCTTAACAGTTGGAAAGAGGTTCTTTTCATTAAATTCTGTGCCCCTTCTTCTCCAAACGTACCTTTGCTCATTCAGGCCAAAAAGTTCCATTTTAACCTCATCGGTCCACAGAACTTGTTTCCAAAATGCATCAGGCTTGTCTATATGTTCATTTGCAAAGTTCAAACGATGATTTTTGTGGTGAGGACGTAGAAGAGGTTTTCTTCTGATGACTCTTCCATGAAGACCATATTTGTACAAGTATCTCTTTATAGTGGAATAGTGTACCACAACTCCAGTGTCTGCCAGATCTTTCTGGAGGGATCGTGCCGTCAAACGTGGGTTTTGAATTGTTTTTCTCACAATCCTGTGAGCTGTTCTGTCTGATATTTTTCTTGGTCTTCCAGATCTTGCTTTAACTTCCACTGTTCCTGATGACTGCCATTTCTTAATTAAATTCCGGACAGAGGATATTGACATCTGAAAACGCTTTGCTATCTTCTTATAGCCTTCTCCAGCTTTGTGAGCGTCAACTATTTTCAGTTTCAGTTTTCTAGACAACTGCTTAGAAGAACCCATGGTGCTGATTGTTGGGGCAAGGTCAGATGAGTCTGGGCATTTAAAACCTTTGAGATTGTTATCACCTGGTCTTCCCAGACGATGATTGAGAACAATCCATGACACTGGCAGGTCTCAGCTTGGCAAAGGGGGCAGTGCATGCTATAAATTCTGCAGGGTGCCCAAACTTTTGCAGACGCCATTTTTTTGTTTTCTGTTATTTTGAAAGTGTAAATGATGGAAATCAAATCTAACTTTTGTTGACATATTATAAGAATGTCTAATCTGTAAATTGATGCCTTTTGGAGATTTTTCCATCTTTCCTTGGCTTCTTTATGCACATTAATACAAATTTTTAGCTGGGGTGCCCAAACTTTCGATCCCCACTGTAGGTGCAACAGGGTATGCCTGATTCAGTACTGACCAATAAAGTGCAAAATATTAAATAATTTACACCCTAATGTATCTATGTATAATACAATAATATACATTATATATATTAGGAGATACAAGGATACAGTCATGTATCTTACTCAGTTGTTGTCAGGCATTGTTACTGCTGGACATTCGGAGCAAACCAGTATTTCTGTGAAAGACCATGCAAATGCCCACAGTTCTAGTAAATCACAGAAGACAAATACATATATATATATTGTGATAGGATGAACGGCGAGGTGATAGAGGGATGCTATGTGTCACCTCACATATGCTCATACCTGACAGTTTAGGTGGAGTCCACGCCGGGTTTTCGGGGCCACAGTTAAGCAGGTGGGTCCAGACCAGAGTTTGGGCTCCACTGATGACCACCAACAGGTGATATAAAAAGGGCAGGGCTGGAGCAAGGAGTCGCTTGTGGCCTGGGACTCAGAGAGGTATTCTGAGAGAGCTGTGTGTGTACTATACCTACAAGAAAAGGTTTGCTTTTGTTTTGTTTTGGGTGACAGGGAGAAGCCCTTCACCTCTGAGAGAGGAAACGTCTTCTGTTTAGTTAGTGCCTGGATGGCAAGGGTTTATTTTGATGTTTTGTTTATTTTGATACTTTTGCAAACCTTTTAAATGAAAACTGACAACCAGTCAGATTTTGACGAAAGCCTGCTGTGCGGTCTACCTTTTTCCCAGGGAAGGAGATCCCCCACCTGAGCTAACCCCACATATAGTGGATTTGGCGGGCAACTTCCTGAGCAAGTGGGAAGATGGAGGAAATAACAAGAGCCTTACTGCAGGCCAATGCAGTACAACGGGAGACAAATCGCCAGTTTGCGGAGGCCCAACAGGCACAACATGAAGCCCAACAGGCACAACATGAAGCCCAACAGGCACAACATGAAGCCCAACAAGCAGACCGAGAGCTCCTTAAGCAGGTGGCCCAACACCTGTTAGAATTAAAGAAGGAATCTGCAGATCCGCTGCCAGGGGAGCAGAAAATGGCGCGGGCCAGTTATGTTTTGCAGAAAATGACACCTGCGGATGATGTGGAGGCCTACCTCACAACCTTTGAAAGGGTTGCTGTTCAGGAAGGATGGAAAAAGGAGCAATGGGCAGGACTGCTTGCACCATTTTTGACAGGTGAATCCCAAAAAGCCTATTATGACCTGGAACCAGGGGATGCCCAGGACTATGAGAAACTGAAGGCTGAGGTCCTTGCACGCCTGGGCGTCACCATTGCAGTCCGGGCTCAGCGGGTGCATCAGTGGCATTACAGGGCTGACAAACCACCCAGATCTCAGATGTTCGATTTGATACATCTCTCCAAAAAGTGGCTCCAGCCAGAGGTATTGTCAGGCCCTCAGATTGTGGAGCGTGTGGTCATGGACCAATATTTACATGCACTCCCTGCCACTTTGAGGAAGTGGGTCGGCCGTGGAGACCCTAAATCTGCAAACGAGCTGGTGGACCTGGTGGAGAGATATGCAGCCGCTGAGGACTTTTTTCATTCACCTGGGCCATACCCCAATGTCACTAGGGGTGGAAAACTATCCGGAAGATCCGGTAAGACTGTTCCATGGGCCAAAGGCTCAGAAAAAAAATGATAAGACTATTGTGTCAGATAATGAGACTGTAGGCTTAGGACCTAGAGACTGGCCAAATAGGTCAGGAAGGTCCCCAAAGCCGTTTAGAGGTTTAGGTACTGAACATATCAAATGTTATCGGTGTCATGCGTTAGGTCATATTGCTGCAAACTGTCCTTTAAATTATGAACCTATGCAATGTGAAAATGCTTATGTAGGAAAACGCATGTCTCTTTTTGCACAGGTGGTATGTACTGCAGCATGTCAGAAACGCATGGAAAAACAAATGTGTGTGATTGCAATTGATGAAAAGCCAGTAACTGCTCTGCTAGACTCGGGTAGTGTTGTGACCTTAGTTAAGAGTGATTTGGTAAACCCTGCAAGGTTACACCCTAGCACGATCGGGGTTATTTGTATTCATGGTGATACACGTAATTACCAGACTGATATAGTGAAGATTGATACTCCCTGGGGCCCTGTGACACAGTCAGTGGGAGTGGTGCCCTCCCTGCTTCATGAAGCCATATTGGGGAGAGATTTTCCCCATTTCTGGAAGTTATGGGATAAGGAGGGGAGTCAGGAGGACCGCCCTCCCCCTGCTGGGGAAACACTGGAAACTTCTGAACTCACTCCTGACCCCTTTGACGGCAAGGTGGAAGGGGAAACTGTTGGTGTGTCCAAGGAAGGTTTAGACCTTTTCCCTTTCTCTGTAATGGCTGGGGAGCAGGAGGAGTTGGATCCAACCCCAGACATTGAGGATACGGAACAAGAAATAATCTCGGGTTCTAGTGGGAGTGGACAGAATGTGGTGCCTGACCTGGAGGTCAGAAAGGAGGATTTCTGTACAGAACAGCTGAAAGATTCCACTCTTAATAGAGCCAGAGAAAATATTAAAATGGTTGATGGGGAACCAGTTGAAAATGATGTAGGGGTGTCTTTTCCCTACATGGCTCTCAACAATAACTTGCTATACCAAGTGGTAAAGCAAGGGGAGGAGGTGGTAGAACAGTTAGTGGTCCCCAAACCCTTTCACTGGATGGTACTGGATTTAGCCCATGGGCATCTAATGGGTGGACACCTGGGTGTAGAGAAAACAAAGGAGAGAATAACCCAGAGATTCTTTTGGCCAGGCTTACATGGAGATGTCAAAGCGCATTGTGAGTCATGCCCGGAATGTCAATATTCTGCGCCCTCACCCCATTTTCGCAGTCCGCTAGTACCTCTACCCATAATTGAAGTACCGTTTGAAAGAGTGGGAATGGACCTCGTGGGTCCAGTAGTAAAGTCTGCCCGGGGCCATCAGCACATACTGGTGGTACTTGACTATGCCACCCGGTATCCTGAAGCCATCCCCTTGCGTAATACCTCAGCTAAAAATATCGCCAAAGAGCTTGTCCGGGTGTTTAGTCGTGTAGGTATTCCAAAGGAGATATTAACGGATCAGGGCACGCCATTTATGTCTAGAGTTGTGAAAGAGTTATGCAAATTGTTCAAAATCTCCCATCTCCGTACCTCGGTCTACCACCCCCAAACCGATGGGCTTGTGGAAAGGTTTAACAAGACCCTTAAGAATATGTTAAAAAAGGTGGTGGACAAAGATGGGAGAAATTGGGATTTTTTGCTACCATATCTCATGTTTGCTATACGGGAAGTACCTCAGGCATCTACCGGATATTCACCTTTTCAATTACTGTATGGTAGACATCCCAAGGGATTGCTAGATGTTGCAAAAGAAACCTGGGAGACAGAGTCCACGCCCTATAGAAGTGTCATCGAGCATATCTCACAGATGCAGGATAGAATCGCAGCTGTCATGCCACTTGTTCGGGAACACATGGAGCAAGCCCAGGAGGTCCAGAGAAGGGTTTATAACCGGGGTGCCAGGATCCGTACCTTCAACCCTGGGGATAGAGTGCTGGTGCTAGTCCCCACCGTGGAAAGTAAATTCCTCGCAAAGTGGCAAGGTCCCTTTGAAATTAGAGAGAAAGTGGGGGAAGTAAATTATAAAGTTTACCAGCCAGGGAAAAGGAAACCCGAACAAATCTATCATGTTAATCTCTTAAAACCTTGGAAAGACAGGGAAAGTTTGTTGGCAGTATCAAGCCCCCAAAAGGACGTGGTTCCCGTGGTCCCTCAGGTACCTATAATGGAAACCTTGTCAGTAGCCCAACAAAATGATGTTAAGGAGTTTGTGAGGAAAAATGGAGATTTCTTCTCTCACCTACCTGGACTGACGACGGTCATACAGCATGACATAGTTACCCAGCCCGGGGTCCGCGTAAATGTCAAGCCCTATAGAATACCTGATGCCAGGCGGGAAGCGGTGGCAAAGGAAATAAAGGACATGTTAGAGTTGGGAGTGATTGAGGAATCTCACAGTGAGTGGTCGAGTCCCATAGTGTTGGTCCCAAAACCAGATGGAACAATTCGTTTCTGTAATGATTTCAGGAAACTGAACAGTGTGTCTAAGTTTGATGCGTACCTGATGCCTCGGGTGGATGAGCTCATTGACAGGTTGGGAACGGCTCGGTACATAACCACCTTAGATCTGACCAAAGGCTATTGGCAGATTCCTTTAACGGAAGCTGCAAAAGAAAAGACGGCATTCTCCACCCCCGTGGGGTCCTTTCAGTATAAGCGGATGCCGTTTGGTTTGCATGGGGCTCCTGCATCATTCCACAGGATGATGGACAAGACGTTGAGACCACATCCCCAATATGCAGCTGCCTATTTGGACGATGTCGTCATCCACAGTCCAGACTGGGAATCTCAAGCGGTCGTAGATTCGATGCGGGAAGCAGGTCTTACCGCCAACCCCAGAAAGTGTGCCATAGGCTTAGAGGAGGCCAAATATCTTGGCTACATCATTGGTCGAGGTCTCATTAGGCCTCAGATCAATAAAATTGAGGCAATTCAAAAGTGGCCCCAACCTGTAAATAAAAAGCAAGTCCGGGTATTTCTTGGAATCACGGGATACTACAGACGGTTTATCCCCAATTTTGCCACCATTGCAGCCCCACTGACAGATCTGACAAAAGGTAGGGGGTCGGTCATGATTAAGTGAAATCCTGAGGCGGAGACCGCATTTCAAAGGCTGAAACAAGCTCTCTGTGCTCAACCTGTGCTTGTGACCCCAGATTTCACAACAGAGTTTGTGGTACAGACTGATGCCTCTGATGTGGGACTAGGTGCTGTCCTGTCCCAAATCAGAGAAGGGGAGGAGCACCCTGTGGTCTTAAGTAGAAAGCTCAACAAACATGAGAGAAACTATGCCATTGTGGAGAAGGAATGTTTGGCCATCAAATGGGCCTTGGAGGCCGTGAAATATTACCTGTTAGGAAGACCGTTCAAGTTGGTTACTGATCATGCCCCGCTCAAATGGATGTGTGATAATAAGGAGAAAACCAGTCGAGTGACAAGGTGGTTTCTCGCGCTACAAGTGTTCAAATTCACAGTGGAACACAGAGCGGGGAAACTGCAAAGTAATGTAGATGCCCTTTCCCGGGTCCATTGCCTGGTTGGGACAGTTGCTCAGCCGCAGGGGCTTGAGCAGAGGGGGGGGATATGTAACAGGATGAACGGCGAGGTGATAGAGGGACGCTATGTGTCACCTCGCATTAGCTCATACCTGACAGTTTAGTTTGAGTCCACTCCGGGTTTTTGGGGCCACAGTTAAGCAGGCGGGTCCGGACCAGAGTTTGGGCTCCACTGATGACCACCAACAGGTGATATAAAATGGGCAGGGCTGGAGCAAGGAGTTGCTCGTGGCCTGGGACTCAGAGAGGTATTCTGAGAGAGCTGTGTGTGTACTATACCTACAAGAAAAGGTTTGCTTTTGTTTTGTTTTGGGTGACAGGGAGAAGCCCTTCACCTCTGAGAGAGGAAACGTCTTCTGTTTAGTTAGTGCCTGGATGGCAAGGGTTTATTTTGATGTTTTGTTTTGATACTTTTGCAAACCTTTTAAATAAAAACTGACAACCAGTCAGATTTTGACGAAAGCCTGCTGTGCGGTCTACCTTTTTCCCAGGGAAGGAGATCCCCCACCTGAGCTAACCCCACTATATATATATATATATATATATATATATATATATATATATATATATATATATATATATATATATATATATAATATATATATATATATATTAAGACCATTGTCCAAGCTACAGTTGTGTTCAAAACAATAGAAGTGTGTTGAAAAAAGTGAATAAAGCTCAAAATCCTTCTAATAGCTTTTATTTCCATACACACAAATGCATTGGGAACACTACACATTCTATTCCAAATCAAAACATGAGGAAAAATATATCAAATGTGTGTTGGACCTCTAAAAAAATTGAAGAAAAGCGAATATTAGACTGTTAAAAAAAATAGCAATGTTTGTATTCTTCTTTACAAACTCAAACATTCACTATATAAACTGAAAAATGTTTGAAGATCATGCTTTCCTTTGAATCACTTATTGAATATTTTGTTGTATAAGCACTGTTTCTGAGAACTGCTGTACATCTGTGTTGCATGGAGTCAACCAACTTCTGGCACCTGTGAACAGGTATTCCAGCCCAGGATGATTGGACTACATTCCACAGTTCTTCTCTATTTCTTTGTTTTGCCTCAGAAACTGCATTTTTTTATGTCACCCCACAAGTTTTCTATTGGATTAAGATCCGGGGATTGGGCTGGCCACTCCATAACGTCAATCTTGTTGGTCTGGAACCAAGATGTTGCACGTTTACTGGTGTGTTTGGGGTCGTTGTCTTTTTGGAACACCCATTTCAAGAGCATTTCCTCTTCAGCATAAGGCAGCATGACCTCTTCAAGTATTCTGATGTATTCAAACTGATCCATGATCCCTGGCATGTGATAAATAGGCCCAACACCGTAGTATGAGAAACATCCCCATATCATGATGCTTGCGCAACCATGCTTCACTGTCTTCACAGTGTACTGTGGCTTGAATTCAGTGTTTGGGGGTCGTCTGACAAACTGTCTCCGGCCACTAGAACCAAAAAGAACAATCTTACTTTCATCAGTCCACCAATGTTGTGCCATTTCTCTTTAGGCCAGTCAATGTGCTCTTTGGCAAATTGTAACCTCTTCAGCACGTTTTCAACAGTGGAACTTTGCGGGGGCTTCTTGCGGATAGCTTAGCTTCACATAGGTGTCTTCTAATTGTAACAGCACTCACTGTTTAGACTAACTTTAGACCTTCTTTGATTTTCCTGGAGCTGATTGTTGGCTGAGTCCTTGCCATTTTGGCTATTCTTCTATCCATTCTAATGGTAGTTTTTCGGTTTCTTCCACATCTTTCAGGTTTTGGTTGCCATTTTAAAGCATTTGCGATCATTTTAGCTGAGCAGCCTATCATATTCTGTACTTCTTTTTATGTTTTCCCCTCTCCAATCAACTTTTTAATCAAGGTACGCTGTTCTTCTGAACAATGTCTGGAACGACCCATTTTTCTCAGAATTTTACAGAGAAATGCACTGTGACCAGGATGTACAACATTTGCTGCCTTCCTTCCTTAAATAAGGGCAATAATTGCCACCTGTTTTTCAAAGAATGAATGACCTCACTAATAGAACTCCACACTGCTAAAATTTTGAACATGCCCAGTTTAATTAGTAATTCAATTATACAGAACCAGCAGCATGCATGTCATGACTGTTGGGTCTGTTGGATTTCTATTTCTCTACTACACCTGCTAGTAAATTATTTGCCATGTAGAAATATCATTTCTACCAAAAACAGTGATTGATCAGGTTAGTGAAGTCTGACTGCTATTATTTTGAACACAACTGTATCTTCAAGACATAATCTCCCAATATATATACTGTATATATATTTGTTACCAGATAAGTGCAATATCTGTAACTGTCACTAGATATGTGTGTCCATAGTCTCAGCAATGTAAATATACAGGCAATTTACAGTAATATCAATAACATGCAGTTTTATTATAACATTAGGCATTCACACACTCAGTGCCTTCACCTACCCACTGAGGGGTGATCAAAATAAGGGACATCTGGCAGTAACAACTCTTAAAAACAGCTCTCAAGTGAGTAAGGTGCATGGTTATATCCTAATATTTCCTAACATATATAGTATATTGATGTATTATAAAAAAAGATGCATTATGAGTGTAACACCCTCCTTGTTAACTAGGGGGAGCTCTAGCTTCAGTTGTTAAATGGGCTGAGCAGCAGCGCAGGTGCAACAGTCAGAGGGAGGTTAAATTTGGGTCAGAGCTGAGAGGCTCTGCAGGCCATCCCCTTTGGAATCTCTGCTTGCTCTAGAGCTTTGGAGAATGGTCTAGATGTAGTGGGTGGATCTAAGGAGTGGCTGGTTTGCACTCTTAGGGGATCCTGGTCAATCCCCAGCAGGAGGCTTGGCAAGGGGCCAGGATAACCTTTTAGAGTAGCTGAGCCTGCTCAGCAGCAGGAGAGTTCATGTGGAAGATGCAGAAGTAGGCTGGAGTGCAGGAGCTTGGGAGGGGGCCCAGATGGGAGAGGGTCTCACCTACAGAGTGAGAGAGGATCACCTGAGCAGCAGAGAAGTGGTCCAGCTAGAAGGCCTGGTAGCAGCCACTGAATCAATAGCAACACAGGAAAGGGACACATGAGTAGACCTACACCCACTGGGCCAGATAGGGGAAGGAGCACTCTGGTGGGAAACCAGATTAGCAAACCTGCCGGAATTATCTTTCTTTTAAAGTGGCAGGACTGGGTCCCTTGTCCAGTGATTTCCTTCAGGCAGAATAAGGAATATTTGGGGTCTGAAGAGGTACACTGGGAGATGCTGGCTAGCTCTCCAATAGAAAACCTCAGCAACTCCTAACAGGTAGTGCTACAGGAACTAAATTATTTTTATCTTCTACAGGCAATGGTTTTCTTTGTCTCAGATGTAGCCGATCGTACTAGGCGCTACCTAGTTGATCCTCTGTGGCCCTACCGGTCAAATTCTCTTCCCACAATAAAAAATATGTATTTTAAATTCAGAATTGTAAATAATTCCATATGAATATGTATATGAACGTTTTGCATTGTTGATGAGCATGCCATTATGGTACCAACAGGTCTATTGGATATCTAACAATTTATGTTATTGTGTAATTTGTAGATACACCTCCTGATGAAATAGACTTTGATCCAAGAAACACTTAGATAGAGCCTTTACCCTGCCCTCACATTCACATCAGTAGAAATTAATGGAAAGGGGGGAATAGTGCGTAAAGGTTGCAAGGTAATAACTTTGTGATTGTGTGTGCATAACATTTGAGCTGATGTCAACAACTTGATATTTTTATTGATTTTGTAATAAAATGTCATATTGTTATATATTGAGAATGTAGGGCCATAAAGACATAAAATGACATTATGGAATATAACAAAATTCCTATTATCTGGATTTTTGTTCCATTTTTTAGAGGAGAGAGAGGTGCGCCAGACTAAGTAAAGTATTAAAGTCACAGTTTATTGCACACAAATATATAATAAACTCACAAGAGGTAGAGATATATCAGGCATCAATAATATATATCGGAAGGACGTCATCTGGCGAGATCTCATGAGCAGGATGGCTGGGGTTCCAGGGGCCACGGCTACTGGTGGTAGCCGTGGCCCCTTGAACCCCAGCCATCCTGCTCATGAGATCTTGCTCGGATGACGTCCTTCCGATACATTATTGATGCCTGATACATCTCTACCTCTTGTGAGTTTTTTTATATTTGTGTGCAATAAACTGTGACTTTAATACTACACTTAGTCTGGCACACCTCTCTCTTCTATTTTCTTATTACAGAGTCCCGTTTTAACTGTAGAGGGTGCTGCCTCATGATGGTGCCATACCTTGCAGCTTTTTAAAGCAACCCCCCCCCTCCCCTCTAACCCGGAACTACCTAAGCTGCATTATCTCCCACCCCCACCGAAAGTCCCATACCCCCTCCACAAAAAAAAAAACCCTTGTCTTTGTGGAGAAGTCCCTATACATCCTTACAGCTGAACTTCCTCCATCTTCCTATGACTTTTGTGACTATTATACCCACAACCACCTCTCCTGCGCCAGATGGTTATCCAAGTGGGTAAACAGGCCAAGATGGGCCATTTATTTCACCCATTGGGCAAACCTCAAACAGTTAGAGTTAGGGTTGAACCCATTGGCCCAAACCCAGAGCTAAAATACTTAGTACCCGAACCCAGAGCTAAAATGCCCACTGCAGAATAACTAGGTATGGTCAGTATGAGGTACCATGTGACCATGTATCATGTGACATGGAACATCATTTTTATACTTCATTTAGGTTTAAGAGAGATCCGACACCAGTGGATGCTGGCGAGATGAGGATAAAGTGGCTTGAGTTTGCACAGTCACTATCACTTTGCCTTAAGTGGGCAAGATGGTAGTGCGTCTTTAACATATAATTGTGGATGTTACCAGCTTATCCTTCATATACCATAACACATCATTTTTGTAACTGTAATTATGTTTAGTTGTGCATGAGAAGCCAACAGCCTAATGCCTACTACACACTATCAGTTTTTTTTTCATTCATCCCAGCGGGCTGAATGAACAAAAAAACTGAAGCACTTAGGAAGAGTTTGCTGTACTAACTATCTGATGTTAGTACAGCAATCTCCTCGCTGAGCTATAGGATTCTTACTACCCCCCTGCCAGAAGACACAGGTCAGCGCTCGCAGCCATTGGCTGCCAACACTGATCAAATGCCGATCAGATGCTGGTTTTCTAGCATGCTCGTTCAACAGAAGGTGGTCGTTTGTCCAGCTTCTGTCGAACATGCTGGCGTGCACACAAGCCAAATGTCAGCCGGTTTTTGTTGAACCGGCCGATACCAGCTGATACTTGTGTGTACAGCACATGCCCTTTAAGTATGTGAGACCATCATAGTCAAAAGGAAACAAAAAAAGGAGTTCAGGGATGACAGCAAGGGATGTACAACAAATAAAATATAGTATAAAAACTAATGTTTATTACAAAAGATTTTCATAAAATCGTCAAACACATCTTAAAATACATAATTGCCAATCATGTCCTAGTAAGTCTATGCGTTTCACGGATGGTATTCTTCTTCAGGACTGTATTTTAGGACAAATGTACATTACATAGTGGATTCCATTCACATATATTTCCTAAAACAACACATGGACGGTGAACTGACTATGACATTCCGAACAATGGGGAGGCATCAGGGAACCCAACAGGGAGAGACCACATGCAGGGACACAAAATGGCCAACCATCTACAATTTTAGTAAAATCATTAATACATTAAATGTATCCCAAGTAGTATAAAGTTGTTCCTATCTGTGTAGTCACTTGTGATTTAGTCCATGACAAAGATAAGCTTCATAATCCAGAGAGGTATTGGGGTATTGCCCTTACAACTATATCTCATCAGATCTTCTCACATTTGTTTATAGCCATAAGAGATGTCATATTACTAAAAAAGGTATTCCAATATCTTCGGCATCATATCACTGCATCATAGTAATGTCGGACATTTTTGGACATGAAACAACATTTCTATGGCTTCATTTAGGTTTAGATGTGCATGACAGAGAGTGTGACATCATTGTTCCCTCTGAGATCTGACACCAGTGGATGCTGAGTATTGTGACAGCAGATGCAACAAAACAAAGAGCTGGAGCTGTGAGGCTGGCTGGAGAGATGAGAATAAAGTGGCTTGGGTTTGCACAGACACCGTTACTTTGCCTTGAATGGACAAAGTGTGACTTTAACATCCAGTACAACTGTAGATGTTACCAACTTCTTCTTCATATAATATGAAACGCTTTTTGTAACTGTATTTAAGTTCATTTATGCATGACAAGCCAACAGCCTAAACAGCACATGCCTTTTAAGTATGTGGCACCATCACACTATTTCTATCATGTGCTTCAATATGTTTTATGTTATCCATGTAAATGTATTGGTATTTATTTTTTATTCAACCAGGGCTTCTAACATTGTCTTTTCCTTCCTCTGTAGTGACTCATGGCAATGTCATTTTACTCACGTTGGTCTCCAAAAGGTCATTGGGATTTTAATCATTCTGTTCCATATACCACATTTTGCCTTGCTTCCTTTTTACTTTTTCTATCTGCTGAGAAAATCTCAGACCATTTTATTAAACTATCCTGGCCATAAGGGATCTGGAATACACTGCAGAGCATCATGCTGCAGGTCCCAGGGCTCTGGTTGGATTAACCTCTTTGTTATTAGTGATACCACAGACTTTAAACTACTTCAAACACTCCAATTTTTATTATTCTTTTGTTGAGACATTTTAACCTTCAGTAAAACTGGAGGTTACATAAGGTGTGGGAAGAATTCCTATAAATAAACCACAGCAGTCTTTCAGCTTTCTACCTACTGTGCTGCAGAGAGAAAAAGTAAGAACAAAATGAGGACAGCACCTCTGTCTTTTAAATTAAATGGTTATTTTGAAAAAAAAACATAATTTTGTGGTTTTTGAAATGATAAACCTTTCAGCATAATGCTATCTGCACAAGCAATGTCCTAAGGATATTTTGTGCTTTAAGTGTTTACTAAAACAATCTAGCCTACAGTGTTGGAGATTTTGAAAACCACGATTTATTTAAATTGATCAATTATAGAGCATTTATAAGTTTAAAGGGGATTTCCATTTTAACAGTTTAATGGAAATCTCCTATACTAAAGACTTACTAAGGAAATATATTATGAGTGAAGTATGGAAGAACTCACATTCTGGAAACACTCCTGTTTCTGTGACAACTTTGTAAGAGGGGAAATCACTCATATTGAAGATATCTTCTCTCTTGCAATATTCTCTTATTTCCCGTTGAAACTGTAGGACAGGACGTGAAGGGAAGTCTCACTAATGAGACACAGCTCAGCTGGTTCTATTAAAATAGAAGAAAGAGATTTGCAGCTATACTTTATTCATTTATGTAGCCATGGGTGAGATTGTTTGTGACCAGGGACAAAGAATCTGCCTTATCCCCATGGTATATTTTCAACATTACCTCTTTCTCCTGCTTCTCCTAAAATTAATGCAATAACGCTTCCAGTCTCCTTCACTTCCCCTTGTGCAATGCCTCCAATTCATGTGGTCTCCAATAACAACATGATAGTAAAATTTGTAAGCTGCCCTCCCTCAGAAAGTTGAAAGTGCCACCTATTTATAAACATTGCACAACATACAATTTATACATGTTATACAAGGAATCAGAGATACACATTTAACAGAACGAAAAAAGGTTTGTGCAGTATGCCTCTTGGAAAAAAAAAACACAAAAAAAACTTACTAGATATGTGGGGGATGATTTACTAAAAAGAGTAAAGCAAGTCAACTTTGGAAAGTGAATTTTCACTTTGCATGGCAATTTTCAATTAGCTTAGTGAATGCGATGAAAATCCAAAATTCAAAGAATATTCAATGAAGTACAGGTAAGGGGCAAGGGGTATATAATAAAAAATTGAAAAAACAAACTAAATGGTGAAAAAAAAGGAAGAATAATAAAGTCCCAAGGTAAATTAGTCCAATTAGGGAGACTCACTTGTATGATGGCTGCAGCTCTACCAGCAGAGTATTGGATGATCTCTCTGTACTACAATAAACAAAAAAAAATAGAAGGCAGCACCATCTAAGTGTATCAGTTTATTAAAAATAGTTTAAAAAAATGTAAAAAATTCACTCACAAGCGTAAAAGAAAGACAGACTCATCATCAGTCTTTAGTCACTAGCAAGACTCGATGGAAAGTGGCCAAATGCTTTGTCAAACCATAAGCTTTTGGTTGGACAAAGGAGTGTTGTAGAGCTCCGAAACATATTACAACCCACATCATACTGACGTCATCACGTCTGACATCACTTCTGATTCCGGTCCCGCCACTGACTTGCGCTCCAGCGTAATTACGGCTCTTGCTGGTGGACACTGTCTAAGCCTTGGATCCTTGCTCAGCTGGATGTTTCCTGCATAACACAATTGCTTCCTGGTTCCATCTGCCAGCATTTGGCAGCTTTCCATCAAGTACTGCTAGTGACTTAAGACTGATGAGGAGCCTGTTTTTCTTCTACTCTTGTGAGTGAATTTTTAATCATTTTTAAACCATTTTTAATAAACAGATCCACTTAGATAGTGGCACCTTCTGTTTTTTTGTTTATTTAAAAAAGGATCTTTTTTTGCAACTGATTGGATGATTGAAGTCAGTGGAGCTTCATCTCATTCACTAAGCTAAGGGAACATTCCTTTAGTCAATCAACTCAATGACATATAACTAAGGTAAGCAGCATCAGTTCTTGAAGGAAGAAGGCAAAAATATACTGTACAGAGAAATACTTATACGTGTGTTGATAAAAATGATCAATCATAACATGTTTAACATGTAATAGCATGGGGGAACATATGGCATCAGGAAGATGAGATCTACCCATGTTCCAAGGCTATCCTTTTTATCAAGCCAAATCTGTCCACATGTATAACATTTCTTCATAGTACACTCTAAATAAGTTACCAAAAGGTAAGAACAATTTGTGAGCAGCGCAGTTTGTCTTTGAGAAGCCAATACACAGTAAAAATGTTGTGCTTTGCTATGTATATATAGCAGACTGGCTGAAAAATCCTATTGATGCTGCAAAGGATTGAAATCAGAATAAAGATTTACATAAAATGCAAAACATGGGCAATTGTGTTTAATGTTCCACTGAATATGAGGATATTGACAAATTCTGGGCTCTAAAACTGTGAATATTTCCTCCTCCTTTAAGTTTGCAGAAATGGATAACACAAAGGTCATACTTGCTGGATAAGTTGTATGAGATTCAGAGATCCAGGCATCAAGAATAATATTATTAAACAGTGCAGCTCCCATGTCTATGCTAATGATGTAGAACCAATTTCCTGCACTAATGTTGGCTTGAAAGGTGCTATGAAAAATCTGCTGCAAGAATGGGATTAATGATCAATCAGGAGAACACAGTCTACATGTTCACTGTAAAAGGTCCAGATATGTCAGATATACATATTCCTATTGATGACAACTTCCAAATGCTTTCCAGCTTCAAGCATTTGAGTATTGTTGCTAACTAAAAAAAAGAAGAAACATAAAATTCATTTTTTTGACCAGTAGGTGCTCTCCCAGGTGTGAATACCCAACCACAAGCAAGGAAAAAAAAATTTTGCTTCCGTGATTGGATAATGAAAATCAGCATATTGTCACTTTATTTAGCAAGCTGAGGGAACATTTCCTTACAAAGTGATCAGTATATTTGCCTTTAGTAAATGTACTCCATGATGAATAAACTACTCAAACAAAGGCCACTTATCACATATGTCAATATACCACAATATAAAAAAAATCATTCAAATATCCATTAGTCAAAAATATCCCAATCACCATGTTAAGAAGCAACTCAGTAGTGATCCACCATGTGTAAGTGAACTGCTCACTCACCAAACACTTAAAACTACCAAGCAGCTTAAACGCATTCTGGACAAAACCCAAAATCCTGGAGCGATGGATCCCATATTCTTAAACACCTTCTTAAATACCTGTATGTATCAACTCCTCAGCATCATAAGTTAAAAGCCATAAGCAAAAGAGCTTTCATAGTGTAGTATGTTTATTCCATATAAAAGGATTGCATGAATAACAATAAATGCACTCCAGGTGCCAGCATGCAGGCATTATCACAAATAGCTCCGTAGATCACAGACCAGATGCCCATGCACCAGCACTTGCTCTGCCAGAGCCGGCATGCCTCATGCTATCCAGATCTAAACCACATGTCGTTTCATGGTAGAGAGCTTAAAAGTAGAGATGAGCCTTAGCTCATCCTTAGCTAACAGGAGGATGAGTAGAGCTGTAGACTAGTTAAGTGGCTTGCTGAGAAGACATATTATTTTGACATTTGCAATGATGATTTGTGTGCCAAGCCACAGGGAAAGGGATGGTAGTCTCTTGACATTGGTTATACTAATTACAGTGAATGCAGGTCAAACTGTCCTGAAAAAGTGACAATAAGGGCAAATTATTATGGTGATGGAGGTGCTTACAATATTTGGTATAAAGCTGTGTTACAAAAAACAAATGGTGATTTAACTGTAAAAAAGGGTTCACTAGAGCTTTACCTTGTTTGCAGCTTAATTGAAATCCATCTAAAATTAAATGTCCATCTAAAACTAGCCTGTCTAAAGGGTGGAAATGCTGCAGTGACTTCACTGTAGAACAAGCAGTGTTGTCATAGTGTTACAGGAAGTAGGAAATCAAGAAATCCACTGGCAGAATATACCGGTATTAAAAGATTGTCCCAAAGAGGGGATTTAATCTTAGCAACAGACTGCATTATTTATGCCATTTTTGCTTTTGCCCATAGTTCATACTTTAAAGTGAACTTTCACCCTCCCCACCCAACAGCAGAACAGCTGGGATAGGGTTTAGCCAACCCCACCTAAACAGGTGGAATCCCTTCAAAGCCCAAACTATTTATGTGCTCCTCAGCAACCCTCTGGGCACACCTCCCCAGGGATTGGCTGCAGCACAATATATATTCATGCTGCCTATTTGCTTTGCTCCACTCCTATGTTCCATAACTTTATAGAAGGCAGGGGAAAGAAATCCAACCTGCAGCCTGTGAAATCCAGAACAGCCAAAAGAAATCATCAACTGCTCCAATGATTACAGAGAAAAGAAGCTAAATTTACCTAAACTGGAGGATGCTACATTGCATGGTCATACACAGAGGGAGGAAGAAGGTGACTTGGTTAATGTACTGGTCACAAACAGTGGGAAAATGAAGATGAGGGGGGTAATGTGCAAATGTGCAGGATAAGGTAGTTGAAGGGTTAACATACAGTTCGCATACAGAGACAGGCTGAGATTAGATGTACAGGAGAGGAGGGAGTGACAGGGCTAAAGGTGAAAATTCCTCACCATTAATCAGCTGCTTCTGCTCATCCATTCATTCCTAAAACATCATTGATAATTACTACCTTCTCTCCTTCCTCAGTTGTAAGGGAAAGGGGATGAATCTCCAATGCAAACAAAATGTGTCACATGCTACAGAGCCACTTGGATTGGCTTAGTAAACTGTGGCTGTAAAATTGTCCAATGACTGCTTGGTGCACAAACAGGCACAACAAATGCCCAGTGTCATATTGTTAGATGAAGTAGAAAATCAAGCAATCCACTGGCAGGATAAACAGGCATTAAAACTAGAAGATTATGCAGAAGTGGGACTTTAATGCTAGCAACAGACTGCATAATTGATGTCATTTTTACTTTTTTCCATACTTCTACTTTAAAGTGAACCTTCACCATTTCCATCCAACTTTCATCATGCCACTTTTAACCCCTTCCTCTCTCACACACTTCAGGATTCTTGTCTAGGTGAGACTGATGCACCTAGTAGCCCACAGCATTCTGAGATACCACATCACACATCACAGGAGACCTTGGGGTACTCTATAGAATATGCACCGTGGTACATTACTTTAACTGAGAACTGCATGGTCATGCAACACTGCACCCAAATGAAATTTACATCCTTTTTTCCCACAAATAGAGATTGTTTACAGTGGTATTTTATCACCTGTGTGGTTTTCTATCTTTTGTGCTATAAACAAAAATATTCTGACAATTAAAAGAAAAACAAACTATAATTTTGACTTTTTGCTCTTAAACATATCGAGTGAAAAAATAAAAAAAATCTAATTTCGTCGTAAATGTAGGCCAAAATGTATTCTGCTACATGACTTTGCTAAAAAAAATACCAATATGTATAAATTATTTGGTTTATGTGAAAGTTATAGTGTCTACAAATGGCAGTATATATACTTACTGGAATTTTTTTTTTACTAGTAATGGTGGCAATCAGCGACTTATAGCGGGACTGCGGCAGGCATTCTGACACTGGGGGAGAACGGACTTGGTGTCACTGACTAATAAAATGCACTAACACTGTACTAATGACACTGGGCTGTAAGGGGTTAACATGTAGGGTGATCAAAGGGTTAACTGTGTTCTATGTGCTGTTTTACTATGTGGGCTGTGTGTGTGTTTCACTGTAAGCACGCTGCTTTGTATGGCTCTGCTATGCAGAGCCATACAAAGCAGTGTGCATTAGCTGATAGGGGAGAGATCTGTATTGTTTAAACACAGGTCTCTGCCCCGTCAGTAATACTTGGAGATTGCCGGGTGCCAGCGGGTAATCTCCTGCCGGGACCCGGTGATTGACAGCTGAGACCGCGAATGGTGGGGAGAGTAGGGCCCCCTACCCCGAACTGCAAAATCACACATATATACGTGATTTATCACACCCATATCACCCTGTGGCAGAATTTCTGCTATAGGGCAGTGCACAAGCAGTTAAGCTAGCATAATATAAATCCTGTTCCCTTTAAAGTACTGCTGATTAATCCATTGTACTTGCTTACCTAGCTCTATTATTCAAAATCAGGTTGAGAGGCCCAGCTGACAGCTCCCCGATGTGAACAGTCAATCAGAAAATTAGAAAAAATTTAAAATTTGCTTTTTACTTTGAGATACAGAAAGCAAAACCACACCACCTAATTATCCACATACATCACATGAAGCATTATTTTTTGAGCATCATCACAACTTTATGTTTTCCTTTATAATTTTCCTGAGAAAATCATATCAATCTTTCATTGCTAATCCTTAGATTACAGCCCATTTTTAAAAAAAAAATCTGTATGTTTTTAGTCCGTTTAGTAAGGGTATGAGTTTTGCATACTATTAGAATAAAATAAGAAGACTGCTTAGTAAATATGTGCCACTCTACACCCCAGGAGGATAATGTGTATGTTCACCACAGTACACTTCTTTCAATTTACTTGTAGCTCTCAAGGGAATGGACCATATGCTTAAATGCTGGATGCATCTGTCACATTTTTTCGGCACAGAAGAGATCCCCTCTGATTATGTGTTTTGCAGACTGGTAATTTCTACTACCTGCTGAAACCTTTAGTGCAGACAGAGACTTTAGCAGTGCAATTTATGTATGCATGTTCTAATTGATTGCATACTGAAAAAGTGCACCATCAAATTAAGGTCAATTACTTTTTTTACATCAGTGGTTTAATCCCTGGACAGCAGTTTGGATTACAATTCATATGCTTTAAAATCATGTACAACATTTTTGTTCTCGTTTCTGTGCTAGTTGTATAGTGCTGCTCAGTTTTAATGCTGTATATACTGGCCTAGATCACTGATTAACAACTCACTTTTCTATAGCAGGTGTTAGAAGGAACAAAAAAATAACAGGGACTCTGAACAATATTTAAAGGATAAGTTCACCTTTCGTAACATGTTGCATGTTGCACCCATGTAACATGTAACATGTTACAAATGGACTGGCCCCCGCTCATCCCTGATCCCCGTTGCGACAGCTGGTGGGGGAACTTCTCACCACTAGCTGTTAAAATTTTAAAGAAACGCAGCAATGTGGGACTCCACCCCCCGCCTGGCCGTGGCATTCATTCACAGAGTTCTGTGAATGAATGAACTACAAGTTCCAACAGCCTTTGCAGCTGTCAGCTTGTACTTCTCAATGAACTACCGCAGCACTGTGAAGCGCTGTGGTAGTTAATTGATTCTTTCTGTCATATGTTTGCCCGTACGTCCCGTTCAAACAAGCAGATATACTGACAGGTCTGCAGGAGACCTGCACGGCACCAGCGACCTACTGATTGCTGGTGCAATGCTTTAGAGGCTCCAGAAAGAAAAAATAATAAATGACATTTTTTTTACCCACAGAAAAATTTGCATTTATTATTTTTTGTAAAAAAGTAAACATATTCTTTAAGTCATTTTCACCTATTTGAGAATGTGTCATTATTTTTAATGACCTGAGTACCAGTATGTAACACCCCTTAATCATCAGGCCATTTTGTTTTCAGTCTTGTGATAGTTTGACTAACAATTACTTGGTCATGCACACTGTACCCAATGTAATTTTAATATTTAAGTACGTATTCATTTTTAAAGCTGGTTGGGCTTTCTTTTGGTGATATTTAATAAGCACAGAGTTTTTTTTTTTTTAATATTTTTTTACAAAAAAACAAATATTTTTTTAAACACACTCCTGGTTCCTTTACTTACTGTATAAAACATGTCTGAGTGTTTGCACCTATTCCCTGAGAAAAAAAAGTCCTGCTTTATTGTATAGGTCATCCACAGACGGATAAAGAAGGTGAAGCAGTAAATGTACTGGTCACAAACAGTGGGAGGATATAGATGAGGGGGTTAAAGTGCAGGATAAGGGATTTGAAAGGTTAACCTACAGGTCACATACAAAGACAGGATGGAGATCAGAGAGAAGGGAATAAGAGGATTGAAAATGAAAATTCCTCACCATTAATCCACTGTTTCTGCTCATCCATTCATTCTTAAAACATCATTGACAATCACTACCTTCTCTCCGTAAGTGGAAGGGGAGGGATCTTCAATACAAAGTGTGTCACACAGTACAGAGCCACTCAATTTGGCTCAGTACATTGTGTCTGTGATCCAATTTGTCTAATTATTCTTATTATTATATCGGTTCACAGTCATTAACACACACTATAGATACCCATGTGTGTTTTCACCAATGCTTTTCATAACCAGTACTGGAGAAATAAATGGCCATCACTGCACCATTCAAAAACATACTGTGGTAGAAAAGTAGATAAAGAACAATGCCAGACAGCAAGTCAAAACAGTAAGCTGCTCATCCTATTCAAATACCATTACCATTGATTTCAAGTTAGAAAATCCACTCAATTTACTATTTAATGTGAATCTGTGTTTTGCCTATGTAGGTCAAAGAGGTCAAAAATTACTTGAATTTCCCCCTCCCTAGCAGCTCATAAACACCTTTCCTTTTGCTCCCTTGTCCACTCTCTCCCAGCCCCCATATAACAGCACTGGGCCAATCACCAAGCACAAATCTTGTCACATCAAGTCACATTTACCTCAATACCTGAAAGATTTGCGTATTTTCTTCACTCCCAGTGGTTGATTGGAGCATCGGGGTAGTGAAGGAAAGGTTGGTATGTCATGCTAAGGCAGGTAGGAGAGGGCATTAAAGCAAACCTGTTGTTACTACATGGGCAAAATGCAGGTTTACATTAACATCAGCTTTCTGTCATTCCTTGCATTTAAAACGATGAGGATGTTAAGGGTCAGTGTTGACAGGCTTTAGCCTAGTGTCAATGGCATTAGATTGCCTCTGACATCATTCAGAATTCATTGACAGGTGCATTTTACTTGCAGTTGACCTCCTTCTGACCTGCACCTGACCTGCTTTAAGTTAGTTTTGCTTTCCAATAGACTGGTATGGGAGTGCAAAACCCATTTGACATATAAAAAAGCTAAATGACACAGACCCTAACCATGTTTATGAGCATTAATACAGCCTAATATTATATGATTCTGTGCTTGGCCACCTCACTATTATACTCCAATGTGTGTGAGTTAGGGGTTGCAGGGGCCGAGGAAGTATTACTTAGTTGCATCTTTTTGGGCTCAGATCTGGTGGCATAAAAAATATTTATAGGGATTTCGGTAGTAAGACATTGGTTTTGGAACATATAGCTCATAGTTACAGTATGTATTCCATTTTTCAGTGAATGGTAAACAGGCAGCGGCTTTTAAATACATTTAAAGAATTTTGCAGCAAATGAAGTAAGTCAAGAAGGTGTTCATACAGTAGCATTAGATTGATGTCATTCCCTCCTACTCTCCTCCCACTCAATCACCAGTTATTATTTATTATTATACAGTATTTATAAAGCGCCAATAGTTCGCTCAGCGCTGTACATTACAATAAATACTTTCTGAAGCGTATTTTATACTCACCTAAATCTGCCGCCTATGTCCCCCACAGGTGCTACTTGTGGGAGTGTCAACTAGGGATAAATTTTGAGAACAATACTGGTTTTGAGGAAATTAGAGTTCACAGACCCACTAACAATTGCAACAAATGCAACAGTTCATTGTAATGTTAGGACATTGCAATGGCCTCCAAAGTTTGATTCAGCGGGCACAGAAGGGGCAATAATGGGAGCTTTATTATATGCCACTCCCCTCAATAAAAAATGTGGGCATGGCGTGGCCATAGTGTCAGCGTAACAGAAGCTGTTGCAGGGAGAGAATAGGGAAAACTGTCATAGAGAGGAATCCGTTAGGAAACTAATTCTGAATCCCAACTTTATAGAGAATCAAACTCCTTGCTGCCTTTTTTGTTATATTATTAGGGGCAATATTTCCTTTCTCAACATTTTTATTACATCTCTGAATATGATACAGAAGTACAGTTTACAAGCTTAGAGCATGGATATCATTAGAGGGCAATCTCTAAAGCAAAAAAGTTCAGTTCAATGTATTTGTCCAGAGTACATTCTGAGTGAAATGCATGCAAAAAGACTCTGGCATGTAAAATAGGACATGTTAGATAGCAAAGTCAGGGGAGATGCACACCATGTGATAATACCTAGCAACAACAATGGGGTGTTTTAGGTGATCAGGAGTAATCCCGATTGCCAATGTTTACAATAGAATGTTGAAGGGTAAAAAAATCATGCTTTGAGATGTACCATAAGCAATGACAATGAAGATAGAAGAAAATATAAAGTAGGAACCAGAAAATGTTAGGCATTCATCCAACTACCAAACCTTTAGCCCATTTGCAGGGAGCCAAGCATCATATATAGTAGTGTTTTTTTTTTCTACCACTGTTATATACCTGGAATTCGTCTTTAACCTGTTCAACTCTAGAGAAATCTTTTTAAATTTTTTTGCACAAATGTAAAAATTATCATTTTTGCCAATAACATTACTTAAACCCCAAAACACAATATATTTTCTGAAAGCAGAGGCCCTGTAGAATAAAAAGATGATATTTGCTAAATTTTATGTCACGTGATATGTGTGCAACTGTTTATTAAACTCAAATTTCAGAAAAAAATATAATAAAATTAATTATAGTGCAAACCCACACAATATAATACCCATTTTGGTCAAATATAAAAGATAATTGTTGTGTTGAATAAGTAGATACCAAACATGCCAGGTCTTAAAATTGCGTGTGCCAGTGATATCACAAAAAATTATGGTACCCAGATTTCTCCATCAGTTTAGAGTTATCCAGGAGCTCCTGTGCTAGAATTATTATTCTCACTCCAATGTTCGCAGCGATATGTCATACCTGTTGTGTGACTGTGGTTTACATACATGTGTGCTGGGCATGTGTTTGAGCATGTGTGTGGGACAAGGGGGTTACGGAAATGAAAAAAATATATATTTTATTATAATTTAATTTTTTTGTTTACTTTTTTGCATTTATTTATTTACTTTTACTTGATTTCTATCAAGGATTAATAAAGGGGAGAAGGGGTGAATGAGGGTGAAGGATACTCATAATGCAAGTCTTGCAGATTCTTAACGTCCTGTTTTAATAATTAATGCTGGGAGTAGACTTTATATGAGCAATTACAGGCCGTGCAACAACCGCCTCCCATCCCTCAAAGTACTTGCACACCTGGAGCTTTAAGCAAAAGGTTCTACTCATAATGTCCAGAGACAGCTCCTAACCAGCTCCTGAAACACTTTTCAGTGAAAGGGTTCCCTCTCCAGTCCAGCTTCCAAAGCTAGTGTCTTCCAGCAAGTTTCTTTAAGTCCAACTGCCTTCAAGCCTTCAGCCATAACACATGCTGAGGCCTCTCAGCAGTACCTCTTCTGTATCACATGCAGGCTACCCCTGTGGAAGGGGGGAGAGGCCCAGGAGAGAGCTCTGATCAGATGCTACCAAACATTTATCTTCTCCCCACCATACCTTCTGGGCCTCCCTCCCAGGGATTGGCTGAGGTCAGACAAATATTCATAGTCCAGTCTCTCTTTTCTTTACTTTCCTGTTTTGTTTCTCAAACGTTATTCTAGAGGCAGGCAGGAGAAACCAGCCACCAGCTTTTGGAATGAACTTGATCAGACCCAACAAATAAATTGCAGTTCAGCTGATTACAGCAACACATACACTAAATCTAGCCAGCCCATGGCAAGGTTGCTATTTTATCTACTAGCATAGTCCAGTGCAGTAGGTTTGTAAGGTTCTTTCATTGGATGGCAGTTCCTGCCACATCCAGACCAGCCCTTCTTCTGCTTGGATGGGATAGTCACCTACCTGTTGTTTTAGGAGATATTCTGCTATATTGTGTCATACGTCTACTGGCCAATAAAGGAATGTCGAGTCCAGTTGCATTTTATCTCTTTACTGCACTACTAAGGCACATTTACTAGTACATATTCCTTGCATGACAAGAGTCAATAACATGACATCCTAACAGAAATCTCCAGCACAGATCACTATACCTCCATTACATCACTTCCTGAAAGTAGTCTGAAGAAAACTTGATTACAGTCACAATACCTTTGCAGCTATCTTCCCAGATGCTACAGTCTCTTTCACACTTGGTTCGCACTTGGATTTTCCTTCCACGCACATGGGGTGCTCCTCATTTGGCCCCAAACCAAGGCACAGGACCTCATAGATGAAGGTCAGGGGTAGCAAGGTTTCTACATCTGTCTCCAATGTGTTCCCCACTCACCTTCTTGGCATTTCAACTCTTCAAAGAGCCCTCTCTCTGTTCCACCACCAGCACTACATCTTGCAGATCAGGGGTGCTCTGCTTCCACACTCCAACTCACTAGACCAAACCCACAGCTAGCAAATAAAGGGGCACTAACACCTGCCAACAATTTACTTACTGATCCCTTAGCTGTAGTTTAGAGTTGTTTTGCGGTGAATTGGAAGTACGCTTGGTGAAAGGTTTTCTAAGACAGTTTGGCGAATTATGCTACAGAAGGTTCTGTCTGCCAAATTGCTGCTAATAAATAAGTTCTCTCCACATGTAAGCAGATATTTAGTGATAAATAGCTAGTACGATTTCAGCATTTCAGACTTCTTTACACTTTGTAGTCACATTATATTACTATGTAAAACCTTAAAGCTGTTATAATTAGTAGTTGTGGAGATGGGTAACTTTAATCACTCCTTAAGCAAGCAGACAAAGAAGAAATGAATAATAAACAAAGTACTCAAAATCCCATATGAGATCTGCTATGAATGACTTGTTTTGAAGGTCTATACTCTTATATTTATCTTTGTTCTGTTGTTTACTGCATCACTGATCTGGGTGCTTATTGAGTTGGTCCTGACACTCAGTACACAAATGCTTGTTCCAGTTCAGAGACTAACCAAGTATACACCATATCTATAATTTCTAAAAAAAAAAAACAGGCACACAGTTACTTGCTACAAATATAAAAACAGCAATATAGGAAAAAGAAAAGAATGCAAATACAAAAAAAAGATAGTTAAGAAAAAGGCATGAATCAAGAAGGAATAATAAAAAGAAAATTGTACCTTACCACTAGGCATCCATCTGGCATCATTCTGCTTTTAGATTTCTTAAAAACAGCCCGTTGGTGCAGAATATGACTGCCACCGAAGCTGCAACAAAGCCCAAATCTTATGCTCATAATATGCTAAACACACATAATCTGGACATTAATTCTGAAAGCTTTTCCTTTTGCAGAATTATTCTTACTTGTTATATGTAGCTGTTTTATAGACTTGATTGTAAGGAGAGATGAATACATAAACACAGATAAACTGTTACCAGTAGAAGCCACTTCAGAGGAGCACTTAGAAAGCCACAGAAATTCACTCCACAGCTGCTTGATAAAGCTTTTCTCTGCTCCCTCCTGCTCTATCCATTTGGGCCCTCTTCCACTCACAGGCTCTCATTGACCCAAAGTTCATTGATAAAGGAATGAAGATCACAGGCCACAGTATCAGGACCTCTTGAAGTGGTTAGTTATTATTTAGAGTCAGCATCCCCTTTTTCAGCCAAACTGGGTCCTGAACTCCATTCACTCAGTTCTTTTATAACACATTGATCATAAAATTAAAGCAGGTGTTTCACTCCAAAGCAAGATCTGATTATTTTCTCAAGGCTTTCCCCATGTCCAAACACTGCAGAAAAAAATGGTAAACATACTTATCTTGCCTCTGCTTCAACACTACAGGGGATTACCCCAAGCTATCTCTTACCAAATCTAATTAAGATGATGCTTCAGTGTCATGTTGAAGCATTGTTTTGTGAGATTTGGGTTACTCAGCATTTCTTGGGATGTCACTGCAAGGATGGTGACATTACGTTTACCTAGCTCTGTGTGCTGAAGCTGGGTGTAACGTAAGAATATCTGTTCACTTTTTTACACTTTACTGAAGTATTTTGGATTGAGGGATAACAGCCTCAAAAGATAAGCAAACTTTCCTTGTTTGTTCAAAGCCACTTGTGGGCAATTCCCAGCCATGGGACAGAGTCCCTGCCTCCCTCTCCGTTGGGAACCCGTCCAACAGAAATGGGGCTTGTACATTCAATGCCTTCTCAGGCCACATTGTCAAACCATGGCCCCCTCAGTGTTCTTCTCCATCTTTGCATCTTTACTCTGTATGTATGGTGAGCCTCAGACAAGGTGCAATATATTATTCACCACATTCACACTCTCACTATACCACTGGTCTTCCTTGGTAAACATGCCACTCTGACTGGGGGCACTTACTTTACTGGGCTCAATGACTTAAGGTGGACAGGCTTCCAATTCCACCATAATCCCCTCATCCAACCAGATTTGCATACAGTTAGGTACCCCAGGTTCCCTCTTCACCAAGTGGGTACTTCATGAAATGCAAAGTCTAGAATGATTTAGAAGTGTGCCATCTCACTTTCCAAAAGTAAGATTACTAAGGTTCCACTTCAGACACAAGAAGCAGCCATAGGCTCGATCCAACTCAAGTTTATTGCCACAGTTCTTAAAATAGGTCCATTAATCGCATCTCCTTCATTTTATTGATCAGTTCTCAGCCAGTCAGTTACAGTTTTCCCTCAGATAGTGGTGTACCTTAGTTTGCCCAATGAAAGGTTTGCCCATCTCTGGGGTAGTGAAGAAAGGAAAGTCTATAAATGCATTTCTCTCTTCCCACTATGCAGGCTGGACTGCCCAGAACTAAGCTCAAACCAGGGTATATACAGTATATGATCCTGCCAGGAGGAAATTAGCTCATTCTCTTTCCATGAGGGATTTTAAAGAGGCAACACTTTAAAGAGGATAAAGTAACCCCTGACTACACATTTTAAGACAACCTGATTAAGGTGTATGTAAACCCAGCATTTCATATTCCTGATATGTGCCTACTGTACCATGTACTTCTATGAAAAAGTATCATGTTCTCTTTGTATTGCTTTCTTTGAAGTCCCTGGTGTTCCCTTCAGTACCTCTGCTTTCCTATTAAAAACTAATCACACTAGGTATGCTGTCCTACTAACGGTTAGCCGACAGCTAGCTAACAAAACTGACAGAAGCAGTGTTGTGTTTCATTCCAAAACTGAATTTACTTCTGTGAATAGTTCTGAAAAACTGCAATACAATTACAAAAACTGAAGTTACAAAAACTGAAGTTACAATATGCTTGTTTATATGTCTCTCACAAATGCATTCAATGTACACATTTCTTGCAAACAGTTATCTACAAATCACATTAAATACATTTAAATGCAATCTAGATATATACGTGACTTTAACAAACACAATAAATAAACTTACAGGCATATGTGTATCAAAGAGAGAAAGGAGGCCTTCACTGGTGTGTTCTTCTGGAACCCAAAGTGAAAGTGCAGTGGTAGATGGAAAATCTTTACTTTTAACAAACATGAGACACTTGTTTATTGATAAAAATACAGAAAGGGTGCAATCGCAGTGAATGCCCTGTCGATGGCTCCCTATTGAACACAATGATGTGAATACAGAAAACTAGGCATGAGATCACACTGTGGTCAGTTTTCTAGCTGTGCTGGGAACTCAGCCTGATGTCTTCCAATGATTAGACTTGTCCTGACATACCTCCCCCATCCCGGACAGCCTTTCATCTGTGTGCTGCTGTTTCTTTTCCTCCAACTCTTATGCAGCTGAGAACAAAGGGAATGTGATCATTTATAAAAAAGGGGGAAAAAGCATTTATTATTTTTTTTATACTGTATCTATCTGCAAATATTTTGCCTTTAATTTCTATTTTAAACTGTATGGGTTGTTTACAAGGTGAGGGTTTACAATCATTTTAATGTATAACTAGCAAATAGGAGGTGCACATGGGTAGAACAAAACAAAAAAAACCACCTCATTTAACTGTTTTAACATTTAGATTTGGTACAGACTGGTGTGGGGGCCTTTTAGCTGCCTTGAGAGAGTGCTGGCTCCTGGTGTGTCGCTGTATCTTTAAGAAGGATGAAACTGCCTCAGGGTAGGCCTTTTCTTAATTTACTGATTTCCATATATGCTATTGGTCAAAAGTAGAACATCACTATTTTTCCAGTTCTTATTGAAATGTAGGCAGTTCAAGTACATTGCAAAAATAATTGGCAACCCTTCCCATGCCACAAAGTGCTACCCCAAATACTAAAATAATAAACCAACCTAAAAATTAAAAATAAAGACCAGATTCTACTCACATAGGATGATGTGAGTGAATCTCCAATGCTGTCACCTTTTCAATAAACAAGTTCTTATAGCAGATACACAAGCATGTGCAAGGCTGCACAATATTAATTTCACATTATTCAACAAATAGTGAAAAAAAAATACATGACAAATATAATTTTGATAGTCCTTCTAAAGAAAAGTCACTTTCTTACAACACCCTGTATACAAGTAAATGTAATAAATCCTGTGACTTCAATCTTCACTCTTCACCAAAGTGCAATTCCCACACACACCAGATTCCAGGCTCACTCTCCAGATACATTTGTCTCACATATATACTGTACGAGGTGTGTCTAAAAAGTGTCTGAAGGCTTTTATTAAATCTCCCCTTAATAGTGCAAAAAATGTGCATTACTAAGTAAGTCCAAAATTATAATTATTGCCACCATTTCTCCCTGTTACCGCTTAGCTCAAGTATTGACCCACACAAAGGTAAGGTCAAAGAACACTTTCCCAGCAACCTGCGTAATAACTCCCAGAAATCTTCCAAGCACATTCAGCAGGGAAAATAAAAAGGAGAGACTCTCATGGTACAGTATGAAACACTCTGTGATTTATTAGCCAGAAAGAATAAAATCTACTTACAAGCAGGGTGCATTATAAACATAAAGTGCACTAGATAAATGTGCCTGTTTAAAAATAGCCTCTTTAAAATTACATTACCCTATTAAGGTTTAATGTCTCTGTATTGATGTTAAAGATGGTCGAACACAGACTTCTGGGCATGATGACGTCATGTGACCCTGCCCCCTAAGGGGAGACAGAGTACAACAAAAGTTAACTCTATCCCAAAGCCAACCCATCCCCAGTACAGAGCTCTCTTCCTACTAGTACAGATTCAGTACATCTCTCCCCCAGTACACCCCCCCCATTATAGCTTTCCCCTCTCCAGTTTTCCAGTACAGCTCTTCCCAATAGCTCCTCTTCAGTACACTCCCCCAGTATAGCTCTCCCCCTAGGACAGCTCCCCTGAGAACAGATTCCTCCTCCCCTCTCCTCTTCAATACACTCCCCCAGTATAGCTCTCCCCCTAGAACAGCTCCCCTGAGAACAGATTTCCCCCCCCCCCCCAGTACAGCTCCTCCTTCCCAGTTCAACTTTCTTCCCAGGTACTGCTGTGCCCTCTCAATACATATTTTTGTTTTCTCAGTATAGTCCTTTACCCTGCTTCAGGTCAGTTGACAGCACTAACTGCTAGCTGCGCTGTGGATGTTCTAGGGGCAGTGGATGGACCCACCTATTCGCCCTCCCCCCACCTTATCTACACTCCTGGGAGGATTCTTCCTCTCTATGTTCTCCAGTGTCATTGGGTCTTAAAGGGAGGGAAAGTCCAAAAAATTGAGTTGTCCTCCGAACAATCATAGAGAGAGAAAATGTGTTGTGAAACCTGTCTAAGAGGGATTTCCCTTATTTTGGAGAGATCTCCTCCTATTTCTGTTGTGAGAAAATGAAGGTAATTCTCCCAGAGGGGATGCAGAAGGCAAAAAACTCCAGCGGGTGTTTGACAATTCCCTACTCTATCCAAAAACTTGTAAATAAGGTATGGGTTTCACATAAACCTTAAAGCAGAACTTCACTCAACACTGACTATTTTCAGACCTTATGCTGCTAGCATTAGTAAATAGATATGAAAGTATATCATATTTACTTGTTTTTTATGCATTTTTTCAGTTACTTCCTAGTTTCAGTGCCTAGGCAAATGATCTCATACATCCCAGCAGTCTTCAGGACTTCAGTAGGGAGGGATGGTTCTCAGCTCAGCCAATGCCTGAGCTATGGGTAAATGGATTCCAGGAAGTAAACGATACATGAATCATCTGCCCTTACTCAAAATGGCCACAGCCTGAAATGCCGGGGGGTTCAAAATTATTTCTCAGCAAAATAAAGCATGGAGACATGGATGGATGGTTGGGGAGTATGCTTTGAATGTTAAAAATGAATTAAATAGCGTTTTTGGTTTGTGGTGCTCAGATGCAGTGCAGTTCCACTTTAAACCCTTCATGCCGACGTAACACAAATATGCGGCCTCACAGAACTGGGCTCTTTTCCATGGGGCCGCATATTTGCGTACCTGTCTTTGTGCTGGGAGCTCGCCACACAGCTCACTCCTAGCACAAAGACTTGGGTGTCACTGAGAGCCCCGGGACCCGCTCTAACGATCCCGATTCCAGGTCACATGATCGATTCCAGGTCACATGATTGCTGTGGTAGCCTCTGATTGGCTATCACAGTGATCAGTCACTGTACAGCCCACCCCCTTGGCTTTTTTTCTCTCTGAATGGAGAACAGAGATACATTGTATCTCTCTCTCCTTGCATAGAGAAAAAAAACTTTAAAAAAGATAAATAAATATAAAAAAAGAAAAGAAAAAATACCTAGATCAAGGTTTGATCTAGTTCAAGGTCAAAGGCCATGGTCAAAGATCAGGATATATATATATATATATATATATATATATATATATATATATACACATTTATTTTTTATTTATTTTTTTTTTTTTTTCTAATTGGTGTCAGTGTGTTTTAGGTAAAAAAAACCCCCAAAAAACAAAATGCGCATTATTGTTTCTGGACTGTACTGCGGGTACAAACAACAAATAACATACACATATATGGTATTTCTGCGATCGTCTTGTTCTTTGGTGGTAGGTTATGGTAGTAACAAGAAACACACAGCTAAATAAAAAAAAAAAATATTTTTTTTTTACTATTTTGGGCCAGTTTTTTTTATAATAAAAAAAAATCCGGAGATATCCATTACCATTTACCACCAAATGAAAGTCCAATTTATCCTGAAAAAAACAAGGTATAATTCATCTGGATGTACAATGTGTGATGATATGTACGGTTTTACTAACACATGTCAAAGTCGCAAAATTGTGCTTAGGCATTAAGATTTGTTTTACTCTTAGACGTGAAGGGGTTAAGCAACTAAAATACATCTTATTGGTATCATTAGACTATTTCCAGAAATGCAAAAATATAGACAGAGGATTTCACTACAGGTTAATTAGTACTGCACAAAGCTTTCCTTTCTCACAATGAACAGAGTTCTTGCTTGCTGATGTTGCTTTGTATTGGCTTTTAGGCTGCCTAGGTATCTAATGGATCTGCATGTTATTCTTGTACTGTTATTCAGTATTTAGTGACTAGTCATTAAAGTAAACAATATGTTGCCAGCACAACTTAATCTTTTACAAAAGGAGCCACCATTATTGTATGACAAACTGAATGAATGTCAGTAAATGCTGTTCATTTTGCAGGCAACAAACTCTTTTATTTAATTATCGTGGCACTATCCACCTGCCATTCCAGCATGCTGTTCTTGGGTGTACACCAGCCCGATACGCAATGGAGGTATGTTTATAATGGTCAGATACCGGGCACAAATTTCAAAACAAAGTGTTTCAGTTTTGGATGCATTGTGTGGAAATGAAACCAGTCAGTGACAGTGAGCTGCTACTCTTGTGTTGTCATGGATGCATCCCGTAGCCTTTGATGACAATCTCATTTGATTGACCACTAGGAAAATCATTCTCTTATGTCCTCCTAAAAAAACAAATGTTAACATTCGGAACAGCGGTGAAGAACCTTCAGCTCATGGAGTCCTGATGCGTGTTTACAATATGCAGGGAAACAGGTTCCCATCAAAACTTTTATCAATTTTAGATTCTTTAGCACAGGGAACCATTAACCCTTTAGCTGCCAGAGCTGTTTTTGCATTTTTTTGTGTTTTTTTTTTTGTACACATGTTAATTTGCACATTTTAGATCAGAATAGTTAACACACCTGTGACAGGAGTCACTTTGGGTGGGGGGCCCATGGAACCCAGCTCACTTTGGAAAGGTGGGGAGACCCCTGTCTCAGCTCCCCATATCCCTCTTATGTGTAAGTCACCCTGTGCCTCTTAGGGGTACAAGGTGATCTGTCCTAATATTATGCAGACATGTGTATGAGATAGGTGGGGTGGTGGTTGTGGATTGTTTGGTGCATCCCATTGTTCTATTGTTTGTCTTGCTTGGGAGCAAACTATTATGGGATGCATGTGTTTATGTGTATTACCTTAGTGGGGGTGTCTCCAGCAGCCCTCCCTCCTGATGGGTCTGTCTGCTGGTGTGACGTTTGAATACCTGTGTGTCTCTTGTTACTAAATGTCCCCCTGCCCTGTGTCATTATGCAGAGAGGGGGGACTGTCCCTTGAGTGTATATATCTTGTATCTGTGTTGAAGTAGTCTACTCTGGTTTACTTCAAGACTGGTGTCGACTAGTCTTGTTTGGTCAGCTGTGGTGTCTGTTGTCGGTGTTCAGACGGGGAAGCGGTATTCTAACCGAAGTACCCAAGTGCAGTCTGGGGTCAGTTCTGTTACAACTCCCAAAACATTATCTGGGGAATTCAGTTATCAGCCTTTAGAATTTAGTCATGGTACAGAATCGAAAGTGACAGAGACAAGTACATGAATCTGGACAGTTCTCCCTCCTGCTTCTTCCTCTGCGCTGTAACACTGACAGGCACATGACCGAGGAGCTTTAAACTAGAGGTGGGCATAGCCTGATGGGGAACTGACAGACTAGTTCTCCATCAGGTTTGCTTTAGTTTTTTATTGACAGCAGATTGAAGTGGGCAGATCTATATCTGTTATTCAGTCTGAGAGTGGCTTTGAAATCCACCCACTGCCGTTTCTGTCACAGGCAAGGTGGACCTCATGGGGCACTAGTCTCAGAGGTCCCATCAGGATCCACCTACCCAACAGGCGCAGCGGCCATGAATTTGAGTTGTCCGGTCAGGGGAGCCTAATGGTAAACCTAGAGACCAGTTCACCATCATTTTGGCTTTGCCTTTAATTGACAGTAAATGGTAGTGGATGAAATCCAAAGCCACTATTGAACTGAATAGTGGCTATGGATCCACCCACTGCTATCTGCTATTAATCACAGGCAAAGCAGACCTGATAGGAAATTAGTTTTTCACAGTTCACTATCAAGCTCCTCTCACTGTCACTTCAGAGTGACTTGCATTATTGGTTGCCTCAATGTAGTAAATATAAAACGTTAGTAAAGTAATGAACACACAACACCCTTCTTCCTCTCTACGCCAGCTCTGATTTGGTCTTAATTCCAGCCAGTTTTCTTATCTGGGAACTGGCAATAAATCTCTCACAGCTTAAGTAACAGACTTTTAAAGTGGCTGTAGTAAAAACTGCTTGAATCTAGCATATGTGTAGGTACCTGTACTGAAATTGGTGCAAGGCTTTAATGAATTAGGTACAGGCCATATTAAAGGGGCCTTAATTCCAGAAAAGTGAAATTACTGCTTTAATGACCCCCCCCTATATTTATTTTCCAAAAACAGAGACCCTGGAGAATAAAATGGTGATATATGAATTTTATTGTTCATTATTTTTCTTTCAGTGAGTTGGCTGGCATCTTTCTTCATGATTCACTTAAACCTGCATTGCTGGATGTGATATACGAAGAGTGTACATCATGGGACTGGCAAAGTAGCTCCCCCATATTTAGGTCATGTGCTTGGTATGGCTTGGTGGGGGGCACACACTTATCCACCCCCTTTCCTGGCCACCCAGGCTGCATGCTCCGATAAGAGTCTGGTATGAATTTTGGGGGAAACCTCACCTTTTGCATAAGGTTCTCCCCGCAGTATTAATAAATCCAAAATCAACCATTTATTATGTTGCAGCTTACCAATTCTTAGATGTGGTGGCTGCATTAGTTTTCATTTTTAGGCTTTCTTCCCTTTATTTTCATCTTGTGATCCAGCCAGTAAGTCTATTATTTTTCAACAGAACAAGCTGTTTATAACTGCTTGTAAAGTGATAGCTAGCATTCAGCCTTAATTTGCTAGTGTATCTATGTCTATTAGTGCATCTTAACACTCCCCTTCCCCCAGATTAACAATGCTGTTGTCCAAAGGTGCCCCTGTTCTCCTTCATCCAGAGTGGGGGCACTCTAACACAGAAGGTGTGTTATTGGCCAGATGAAAGCAGAAGGGAAAGGACTAAAAAAAGGACAACTAATACAGCTACCACATTTAATGATTGGTAAGATGCAACATATTATATTTTTGGACTTGGGTTTAATGCTGCTTTTAAATTCATGCCAGACTTGAAGGGCCCCACCCCCTTGTGATGTCATCATGTGCTGTGATTGGGCAAAGCATTGCACCAGACCTGTGCTACTGCAGCTGCTGGCTTCCCTCCTCTGCCCTCCCAGCAACTTTGGTTGCTGCAGGGGAGCCAAGGGGAATTTAACTGTTCAGATAGATCCCCCCACTGCTCTAAATCCCCCACCCCACATTCTGGAATCCACCTCACTGATCCTCCCCCTCCAGATGGCTGCAGTTTCTGTTGGGCTGTCAGGATGGAGAATGGGGCGTGCTGGTAAACATATGTTTACCAGCCCCCTTTTTTACTGAATGAACACAGCTCCTGTGTTCATTCATCACTGAAGCATAGTCACAATGTTTACTATGCTTCAGTTTGTGAATGAATAAGAGTCTTTGTACAAAGACCTCTGTTCAGTCATCTACAGTGCAGCTGAGGTTGCAGAGAAAGAATATGTCTTCAGTTCCTTTCTGTGTCTCAAAAAAGAGACGTTACAGATCTGTTTAGACCCCAGATATCTTAAAAGATATTAAAAATAAAATCACTCTCACAGAGAACCCACTCTGTATGACTGTGGATGTAGATAAGTAGGCAGCACTGGTGGGTAGGTGCCTGAGCACTTAAAACTCTCCCTCGATGTATGCTTCCTTCCCTGGTCTGGAACCAAGTGCCCCAAATCTCTCCAAGCAGCCCTCTGAACTTTCCTCCACTTTTCCTCCTTGTCCACCTGGCTCCCTGGGGATTGTAGTTTCCTTATTGATAGGATGCAGTGCTGCTTGTCCTCAGTGAAGCTACATATCACACAATCCTTTTCTTATCAACTTCTTATCCTTCCGATCTCAGTTTAGCCAATCCAGAGTTGGCATGGAAAGTCACTGGTGCATAGCTTCCGAACATGCTGGAACTTGTTGTCCCATAATGACAACTATAAAAAGTTTGTTTTTATTTTACTTTTATCAGAGGAATTCTTGTGCCAGCACCTGGCTACACAAACATTACAAGAATTATTAGTTACATTTGAACAAATGTTAAGACATTCAAACATTTTTTCTATTTATAACTCAGCCCACTAGATTACATAAGCAACTGGTAGGACAGCAGCAAAAAAAAAAGCATTAAAGTCAGCATTTGTACAGGCTAAAAGCTTACAATCAAACTAAAAGAAACCGTAAGTTCACATTATCAAAGATTATGTAAATTTACTGTTAATTTGAACCCTTATCGTAGTTCTCCTTTAAAATTAAGCATCTGATTAAACAGCACTTGCTTTGAAGACAAGAACCTGCTTTTTCATATTATTTCTAGTTATATAATTTAAAACACGATGTCATACAAGGACCGCACAGAAATGTTCTTGCTCTAAGCAATCATTTCAGTGTAACACATATAAATGCTCAAATATTATTTTTAATTTTAGGGAAATATAAAAAGTCATACTATATATATTTTGCCATAAACCACATTTCTCTGTGCTGATTCTGCACAGCATAGATCCATATTGATAAGTAATTAAACTTTTATGGCTTCTCTGCTTCACAGCTCATAACTTTGCAAGCTACCTTGAATGGGTGTTTGGCTAGGCCAGAGTGAGCATTTTCTGCTCTCAAAGTCACTTTATCCTAAATTTTAATGTTTGATCTTGAGGTATGCTGTAAATCAATCTGATACATTTTTTTATATTTGTATGTAATGTCAGGAAATAATTCAAACATGTAAAGGGCTATTTGCAAGCTTCTCTCCCCTATTATGAATACAGTACATACATACATACATGAGTTCCAGGGGTTTATGTACATGGCATGCAGGGGCGGACTGACAACTCATGGGGACCCCGGGCAATAGGGGATCATGGGGCCCCTGTGTCCTTGCCCAAACTCAAAAAATCCTATGAAAAAGGTACCAGGGGCATCTCATGGGGCCCCCTACTGACCCCGGGCCCTCGGGCAGTGCCCAAGTTTCCAAATGGTCAGTCCTCCCCTGATGGCATGTGTTTCAGTACAGTTGTTTTGAACAACATTTGCCATGTGTTTTTCGTGATAATTGTATTTTGCTATATTGTGAAAAGTTTTTTTTTACATTTAATGAGAATCAACTGATATATGCACATTATTTAAAGATGGACAGCATTATAACATGCATGCATAATCATCTGTAAGGTGAGGCGAAAGGCCCAGAAGTGATTGAACAAGAGTCCAGCTCACATCCATAACTTTATCAGTTTGCATTGGACTAATGCAGGCCATACATGGGTCGAATTCCGAACAAATTTTCTTTAAAAAATTGAAAATTTTTTGCATTTTGAATTCCGATCGTGCCACCATTGATTTCGAAATTCAACCAACCAAACCTTCAATTTCTCCTCATGTTGCTACAGAAAATAAGAGCATTTGGATGATCCAGAAGAGGATTGGGAGAATGTCATATGGTCAGATGAAACCAAAATAGAACTGTTTGGTAGAAACACAACTCGTCGTGTTTGGAGGAGAGAGAATGCTGAGTTGCATCCAAAGAACACCATACCTACTGTGAAGCATGGGGGTGGCAACATCATGCTTTGGGGCTGTTTCTCCACAAAGGGACCAGGATGACTGATCCATGTACAGGACAGAATGAATGGGGCCATGTATCGTGAGATTTTGAGTGCAAACCTCCTTCCATCAGCAAGGGCATTGAAGATGAAACATGGCTGGGTCTTCCAACATGACAATGATCCCAAACATACCGCCCGGGCAACGAAGGAGTGGCTTCGTAAGAAGCATTTCAAGGTCCTGGAGTGGCCTAGCCAGTCTCCAGATCTCAACCCCATAGAAAACCTTTGGAGGGAGTTGAAAGTCCGTGTTGCCCAGCGACAGCCCCAAAACATCACTGCTCTAGAGGAGATCGGCATGGAGGAATGGGCCAACATACCAGCAACAGTGTGAGCCAACCTTGTGAAGACTTACAGGAAACGTTTAATGTTTGACCTCTGTCATTGCCAACAAAGGATATTTAACAAAGTATTGAGATGAACTTTTGATATTGACCAAATACTTATTTTCCACCATAATTTGCAAATAAATTCTTTCCAAATCAGCCAATGTGATTGTCTGGATTTTTTTTCTCATTTCGTCTCTCATAGTTGAGGTCTATCTATGATGTCAATTACATGCCTCTCTCATCTTTTTAAGTGGGAGAACTTGCACAATTGATGGCTGACTAAATACTTTTTTGCTCCACTGTATATATATATATATATATATATATATATATATATATATATATATATATAAATATAACCCATGTACGTTCAGCTCATACCCAAACACAGAAGTGTCTCTCCCTACTGCAAAGGCTGTTTTGAGATATATCAATGTTAATGTTCTGTAATTTAAAATCTCCGTATGAACATAAGCAGACTAATGTTTGCATTTTATAAACATATATACTTTCTGGCTGTGGACTCTTCCTCTGCATCCTGACAGTCAATGCAACGCTATCAGTCTTGATGATGCCAGAGGACTTTAGATCACCAGAGCACAAGGGAGAAAAAGTTCCAGGGACCAGTTTAGCAGTGCTAGCATGGAGGTTCAGGTAAATCTGGGTATACACAGACTGAAAATCAGCTGGTTCAGCAGGAAACAGCCGACTTTCAATTTGTGTGTACTGCTAACTGTTCAACAGAAGCCAGTCTAATGATCAGCTTCTGTCAAACAGTCATGTAGGAATACAAGCATTCAGTCAGCACTTTCAGCCAACGACTGCAGTGCTGATCTGTGTATTCTGATGGGGAGCGGGGAGTCCCCCCCTATCTGAATGCAACAGCTTAGCAAGAGAGATCCATGCATCACACATTGTTTGTGTTGATGCGGGGATCTGGTTGAAGGAAATAAAAAACTGAACCTGTATACCATGCTTAAGTAAAAGCACTGTCCCCCTAGATATAAACAAACAGTTAACCCTTGCAGTGCAGATGCAGCTCCACTGCAATGGTGGAGAACTTCTCACTTTCCCAGAGTTCAGCTTTAAGTGTTCAAAGGTGGCAAGGAAATGAAAAATGAAAGAAAACACAATTTGTGTTCAATTAGATGTCATGCACTTCTATGCTTTTGTCCGATTTTTTTTCTTTACATCATAATTCTGGTTAAAAATAATGTAATGAATGGTCTTTTAAACTAAAAAAACAAAGCCAGCTTTACGGCAATATTCACCTTAAATTCAGAGCTTCCCCCACCCAGTACTTTTTTGCCACTAGATGCCCTCAGTTTCATAGTCAGCATCATTCAACCCACTTACTCTCATTCCAGGTTGTCCTGGACCTGCATCAGCCTGTGAATGAACAGAGAAAAGAGAAGAAGCTCATTGATTAGCCTATCACTCTTTCTCTTCCTAACATCATGTTCCTTATCAGCACATAAAGCAGGGTTTGACAAATTCCAAGCACCAGGTCATCATGGTGACTAGAAATTGCATCCAGGAGCCTGGGTTCTACACTCGCTCTCGTTGACTTCAATAGGAAATCACACCCATAAACATCAATGGCAAATTGCACCCCATAGACTTCAATGGCAAATCGTGCCTCCATAGACTTCAATGGGAAAATGCCTCCCATACACTTCAATGCGAAAATACCTCCCATGCACTTCAATGGAAAAATGCCTCTTATTGGCTTCAATGCAAAAACGCCTGTCAATAGCAATCCTATGTGAACACTTGCCACATGCCACTCTACTCTATCACGTGCGAGTCTGGAGCGCACAGCTACAAACTTGCACAGGATCCTTTTCATAATGGCACTCAAAACACAATGCATGTTAGGTCACTTCCAGAATCGCATATGTGTGAACCAGAGCAGCTCCATTCACATCTGGGCGTTTTGTGATCACAGCAGAATTGCTATGATCGCAAAACGCAGGTTCAAGTGCCAATATTGTCAATGGCCCCTAAAACGTAGTGCAGTTTTGCTGTGATTGTATGCTCATAGTTTATTTAGCTGGCTCCTAGATTCAAAGCAAATTTGTCAAGCCCTGCCATAAACTGATTGGTTCCTTGTACAGCTTCTTTCTTTCACTCTCCAGCCCTGCTTTACAGAGACAGCAAAAGGTCTTTATCAGGTAAAGTTAATTTACTTACACTGCTTGGATTTAGAAATACATTTAATAAAGAATTAAAGATTTCAAATCTGCATTAATCTGCATCTTGCATATCTGTGAGAGTTCAGTTTTAAATATATGGTCATTATAAACTGTCCTATTGTCAAATCTTTTTTGTCAGTTCTAGATTGCCATGGAAATAAAATAAACAGCTACATAGATGTCTTTTTTTCTTGTCTTGAAATGTCAGTTTTTGAGACATTGGGGTGCTGAGTTCCTTCCCTCTAATAAGATGACATGTGGGAATGAGTTGCCTGTAGATTTTTTTTTTCTTCTGATTTATTTTCATCTGCTGAAAGATAGATTAAATGTCTAATAAAACAATATATTATTTCCATCTGCCTACAATGATATACGATATATAGACAAGTTGAAAATCTGCCCACTGTTGCTTTCCATACAGTTACATTATTCCACATGATAAAATGTTTTCTATACTATTGCTTTTCTGTGAACGTCCAGATGCTATTTGTATTTGACGCAAACAAAGCAGACACAGTGAGGTTTATGAAACACAATTGTTTGACTAGCTTATCTTTGCAAAGTTCAAGTTCCAGCATATTTACCAAGGCTTCAGGCCCTTCTTTCCTCCACTGCTGAACAGTTTGTGTATTATGTTTTGTTTTATTTCTGCCAACACTTCTGTTTACAACAGAGAAACCTTCATTTTATGTTATTTCCCAAGGCCAATTACAAAAATAATGCAATATACATCTACAAAACAGTTTATGAAGATACAAAAGGCCATGCCATAGTCCTCCACATTGAATGGAAGCCAGCACCATTCAACCCACTCTTTCTGAGCCCAGGCGGCCATGGACCAACCATCTGGTGCGGCATCATCATGTAGCCTGAGTTCAAGGAAATACGGCACTCACACATCATTATGTGAGCACCACTCAGTAAAGCAATAAGAACCACCACCTCCAGAGGACAAAAGGAAGGGCCCAGGACATCATTGGGCTCAAAAACAGAAAACTTTTAGATAAGGGTATATATATGGTGAATATACATTGTGGACATAGAGGGGTTTGAAATATTACAATTCTACTTTAGATACCCATACTAATACCACATCAGGAACCGCATTGGTCTTGCTATAAGCCTCCTGTAATCCCCGGCACAGTAGCTCTCTAGGATGGTCATATAAAATAAGTGCAGAGTGAGGAGGGGATCTGTCTATATCACAAAACTTGGAGACGTGGGGACATTTTTTTTATTGCACACCCCAGACTATCTAACTACACTTGACTGCCTGAAAGTCAGATACAGGAGATAGATGAGCCTTAAAATAACCAATATGTGTCTGGAGAGTAGTCTCTACCTTCTCTACAGTTTTATAGCAAGGAGCTGCAGTTGATGTACACTTATCTAGCTTTAGAAATGATAACCAAACACCTCCCAGTTTTTATTATTATGGTAATTCAATATCAGTTATGTACAGGATGCAGGGATTGATCTTGGACATGTGTGTCCCCACTATTTGGGAAATGACAATGGGAACACATTTTTAAGTACTTCAGGTTTCAGGGTAGTCCAGTCAGAGAGGAGAGGATTGATTTACAGTGCTCTTTGGATTGGTAAGTCCCCATTTGGGACCCAGAATGCAGAGGCTAGGAAGGACTTTGGATAGGAAAGAGTCTCAAACCCTGATCACAAGGGCCTTGATATCAAAAAAGGTTAACCCGTCTGCAGGGGAGGCTTGGAAAGAAGCAGGAAGGTAACCCTAAACACAATTGTTGGACAGATATTCTGACAGTGAACCATTATGTTGTTGTAACTATGCCAGGTTTATGGACTGTTTGCCTTTGCTTTTGCTGAGGAATAATGCTTTTGTTTGATTTTTTTGAGAAGCCAATAAAGACTGTTCACTTTCACAAGCAGCTGCACTTAGCCCCCAGTGCATGGACAGTCCTTTGCTAGTTAGCATACTGTCAGCTCTACAGCTGACACATAATAGCAAATTGTGACTCATCCTCAACCCCATTCAGTTTCTGTTTGAGAGGTTCTCATGTTGACAGTTTAAACTAAGCAAAGGGGTAGGGAAACCTGCAGACATCATTGTCCAAATAGGGCTTTTGCCAATGCAACAGATTGAAGATTTCCCGGCCAGCAGTTGAATGGGGCAGGGAATAAATCATTGGTTGCTATGGTGCTGTCTTCTGCTGACTTCATAGCAACCAAAGAACCCAGTGCTGGAAGCAGTCATATTCATGACTGCTTCCCAGCACAAAATAGCCCACTCTGAGCACTGGCATCTCTCTGTAGGCCAACTCAAAGTTGGTCGTATTTACCGCCACTTTGCTTATCTGCGAACTGGTGATAATTTTTGACACTGTCGTAGCTGACAGATTTTGAAATTGCCTGTAATGAAAAAAGTACTTGAATCTGGAGCATGTGCCAAAAAGTTTTATAAAACTGCCCCAAAGCTTTTCTGAATTAATCTGAATTAATCACAGGCTATTTTAAAGGAGCCATACTGTCAAAAAGTGGCAGGATGACTGCCAACAGGAAATGCCCCCCATATTGTTATGGAGCTCGCATATAACATTTGCAGAGGGATAGGTGTTGAATTTGTAACTAACTTGAGAGTGCTTTTTAACTCGCCCACAATGCTTAAAATGACAATTGTGTGGAATATTTAATTTTATACATATCGTATGCTGGGCACATTTTTATTATATTGGTGAAAAGTGGTAATTGATAGTTTATGATTGATTGTGATGCTATTGTTCTTTTTTTGGCTTTGGTTTTCATTTCAAAGGTATTTACTGCAAAGCATTATGCCTTAACATCAACCTTTGTTAGAGGTTATTGTGGCAGCTGTATTTGCTGTCACCGGGAATTATTCTCATCCCACGGTACGTATTTTACAATTTTTAGATGGAGTCTAAATCAATTTGACCTGTGGGATCAAAAAACCTAACTACAGTTGTGACCAAAATTATTCAACCCCCAATGCTGTAAAGGGGTTTAGGGACTATAGTGTACATTTGGAATTGTATTCAGAATCAAATCCTACAAGGACGTTGTAACTACCCAAATGCAACTAAAATGACATCAATTGTTTATGTAATACAGTAGTAAATGGTTCTTATGTGGTTTCTTCATTGCCACAATTATTCAACCCCTTAAAGACTACCACTCTGAAGAACAGAGGTTCATACAGGTGCTTTCCATCAGGTATTGAAAACACCTGTGGATGTCACCGAGCAGCAATCAAGCATAATAAGCACCAATTAGGCAGCTTTAAAATGACTGTGATACTCAGATCCTTCTAGACATTTACTGGTGTGGTTACAAACATGGTGAAGGCAAGAGAATGGTCCAGGAAGACAAGAGAAGAGGTGATTTCTCTTCACAGGAAGGGCAATGGCTATAAGAAGATTGCAAAGATGTTAAACATACCAAGAGACACCTTAGGAAGCATCATTCGCAAATTCAAGGCAAAGGGCACTGTTGAAACGCTACCTGGTCGTGGCAGAAAGAAGATGCTGACTTCGACTGCTGTGCGCTACCTGAAGCGTAGAGTGGAGAGAAGTCCCCGTGTGACTGCTGAGGAACTGAGAAAAGATTTGTCAGATGTGGGTACAGAAGTTTCAGCCCAGACAATAAGACGCACACTGCGTAATGAAGGCCTCCGTGCCAGAACTCCCAGGCGTACCCCCTTGCTGTCTCCAAAGAATAAGAAGAGTCGACTGCAGTATGCCAAAAGCCATGTGGACAAACCACAAAAGTTGTGGGATAGTGTTCTGTGGACTGATGAAACAAAATTAGAACTGTTTGGGCCCATGGATCAACGCTATGTTTGGAGGAGGAAGAACAAGGCCTATGATGAAAAGAACACCTTGCCTACTGTGAAGCATGGTGGAGGGTCAATCATGCTTTGGGGCTGTTTTGCTTCTGCAGGTACAGGGAAGCTTCAGCGTGTGCAAGGTACCATGAATTCTCTTCAGTACCAGGAGATATTGGATGGAAACGTGATGCAGTCCGTCACACACCTGAGGCTTGGGAGACGTTGGACCTTTCAACAGGACAATGATCCCAAGCATACCTCCAAGTCCACTAGAGCATGGTTGCAGAGGAAAGGCTGGAACATTTTGGAGTGGCCATCGCAGTCACCAGACTTAAATCCGATTGAGAACCTCTGGTGGGACTTAAAGAAAGCAGTTGCAGTGCGCAAGCCTAAGAATGTGACTGAACTGGAGGCCTTTGCCCATGAAGAATGGGCGAAGATACCCGTAGATCGCTGCAAGACACTTGTGTCAAGCTATGCTTCACGTTTAAAAGCTGTTATAACTGTAAAAGGATGCTGTACTAAGTACTAAGATTGAATGTCACTTGGGGGTTGAATAAAACTGATAATGCTGTGAGCACAGAAAAGACATTTGTGGTTATTTCATTATAACTGTTATGTTATATTTGTCTGACCTACAAGTGCCTCTTTAATGTAAATGTAAGCAAGATGACTGAATGATCAAAAGCAATGTCAAACTGGCCAAAACACTCAATTTCAGTGGGGGTTGAATAATTTTGGTCACAACTGTATATAGTGTGTTGTGTCAGCTAAATGTGTCATCTAATAATGACATAGAGATCAGTTTTATGTTATAAAGGCAAAAACTATACTCTCCCTGCACTATGTTATCTATACTGTATGATATATGAATTACTGAAGTGGAAAGAAATAATATTTAATACCAGGAAGCTGCACATGTACTCATACCGTTATTACATTCTTTTCTGCCAGTCACCAATAAACCTTAATAAAATAAAGTCCAGTTTAACTGATCCATTGACAAACACAGAGCAATATCTCACTGTTTGGAAAATGTTATTGTTCCTTCTGTATGCTACAATATCTTTGTGAATACATTGGATCCAAGGCTCTTTTAAAAACATAAATTACCCTGGAACCTAGTTTTTTTTAAAGTAGATACCTATCTTTTATACAACTAATAAATAGTCTATCTATCTATCTATCTATCTATCTATCTATCTATATCTTTTTTTAAAGACAAAACTAACTCCATAAAAAGATTCAAATGTGGGGGTAGAAAATGTTTTTTTGTGGGTGCCCAAAAAAGGCAGCGTGAGAATGGAATGTTCCTAGAAGTATAATTCACTCTTGCACCTCTATTTTTATCAGTGGAAACCACGCTACCGCCGTGCCACAAAGCTAAAAGTATCTAAAAAAAAAATTGTGAAGAAAAAAAGGAATTGAAAATATGAGTATTACAAACATAGTGCTGCTGCCCCTTTAACAATCAAACATACCAAACCAGTGTTGGAAATTCTAACCAAAATACATAGACATTAGGTAGTGCTGCCCATCTCCATACCTGTAGTGATTCAAATTAAATAAATATGTAATACATTGTAAATAACCTAAATTGACAACCACGACACAGAAAAAATACATGTAGAATAAAAAGAAAAGCAGTCCCAAAGAAAGTCCTCCACATGAAATCCAACATGGTGCTCACCCCACAGCAACACAGCTGGTGCGTGTTGGAATTTACTAAAACAAACAGTGTTGTGACTGTGCAGCATGCTTTCAAATGCAAATTTAATGTGGATCTGCCTACTAACAAATCCATTTTGAAGTGGTACAACAATTTAATTGGAAAAGGCTGCATCTGTGATCAGAGAAAGGGACATTCATGCTGCCCATAGGTCTACAAGCAATTAGTTGATCGCGCCAGAGAAGCCTTTTTGTTCTGCCCCAAGAAGTCAAGTTTCACATCCTTCAAAGCATGGTAAGCAAGATCTTACACAAACACTTGCGGTTTCACCCTTACAGGCTGCAGTTGGTCCATAAGTTACACATGCAAGACAATGAAACATCAGGAATCTTCATGTGTCCGATTTAGATTATCGCTTCGATGTTTGCCAAATATCAGGTGGGGCGCACGAGTGTGTGATACCAACTGATACCACATGAAACTTTCTGAGTTTGTGCAACTATAGCCATCAATTTGTAAGAATATTCCAATCAAGTTACATTCTACATCTATTGTAAATTAAGAACTGATTTTGAGCTCAATCTGTATTAATTTTATATTGGAGTTTGGATATAAGAAGTTGCAATTTGGATAAATGTTGATCTTTAATTAATTAATTTACTATACTGGAGTTGAAACATCTTAGATTGGAGTGATACACCCTTGTTTTGCATTTGGCACACTGGGGGTTAACTTCTCCTAGTGCAGCCTTATATAAACCAACGAGTAGATGAGGGCAGTTTGGCTCTATGAGGAAGCTACGACACATAAAGACAGCAAAAGTATTCTGTGCACAAAAAATTGATCACCCTTTAATTGCTTATCACTTCAGTTTTGCACTGAGACATGCTTTTTTATTTGTATTCATTAATAGGAGCAACAGACATACTAGCTTTCATGAAACTTGATCAATAAGGCATTCCTTCTGGGAAATTTCCTTTAATTTTGAGGCACATGTCACACTGGTCATTCAAATCGCCAGCATCAGAATTGCTGAGTCCACTCCCCTTCTCCTATAATATCACTGGTAATCATGTTTTTGAAGTTTCGGCAAGCAAGGAAACAGCTTTCTTTGTAAGCTGTGCCTATGATTCTACAGCTGGTAGAGTGTCACCATAGAAAAATAGAAACAAAGAAAATGACTGCAGATAAAAGACTAAGTGGTCCATCGAGTCTGCTCCATTTTATTTTACATTTATCTATATATTTTTGTTTTATTTTGTTTTTGGTTTTGTTTTTACTTTTTTGTCTGAGTATGAATCTATGTTTGTCCCAAGCATGTTTGAAACCACTTACTGTTGTCTTACTCACTACCACTGCTGGAAGTCTATTCCAAGCATCAACTACTCTTTTTTTAAAATAATACTTTCTAAGATTAATTTTGAACTTTCTGATCTTTGCTTCATATTGAACATATTGCCCTCCTGAACCTTATCCACCCCCTGGATCAGGGGCGGACTGACAACTCATGGGGACCCCGGGCAATAGGAGATCATGGGGCTCCTGTGTCCTTGCCCAAACTCAAAAAATCCTATGAAAAAGGTACCAGGGGCATCTCATGGGGCCCCCTACTGACCCCGGGCCCTCGGGCAGCTCCCGAGTTTCCAAATGGTCAGTCCACCCCTGCCCTGGATGTATTTGAAAGCTTCAATCATGTATACCCTTTGCTTTCTTTCCTCCATAAAGACATAGAAGAGTGACAGCAGAATAAAGCCCAAGTGGTCTATCGAGTCTGCCCCATTTTTTTATATATATATTTTTATAATGGTGACACTGAGCTATTGTCTTCCCTCTTGTGATTTCTGTAAAGTAGCAGTTTGTTCTAACTTGAACAAACTTTTCACATTAAATAAACCAAAAAATAAATTAACAGTATTACTTACAACTAATCAAATATTTATACCTTCCAACGTTTGAACTTGTCAAAGAGGGAGAATTCTTAAAGGAGTGTAATGCAGGAAAAATTTGATAGATGAAGGGGTTGTCATTAGACAACATGTAGGGTGATGTGGGAGAAAAGCTCTTAACATGACACAGTGGGACTAAGGTGAAAATGCAGGACAGCCCTACACAATATAGGATTGGGAGTTATGAATATTTGTTTCTTAACACCAGAACATATTATATACTTGGACACATATTAAAACATTATTAAACACTTATTAATACATTGTTAAACCATTAGAAATAGACTTCCACTGAGTAAAGCAAGGATTTACTCAATGTCAACTACTCTCAACCAGTTTTTAGAGCTATAGAATGGGTCAAGGCAAAATACCACTCAGTGTGATTGTTTCATGATTCTTACTGATTATGTGGGTGGCAGTCTGATGTCATAGGTTTGCTTGCTTATACAATAGAAATACAATTATAAGTAGTTTAATTGTCTGAAAATGGTCCAGCCAGCAGTTGAGACCAACACATTTGTATGCTTGTTATTCATATATTTGCTTTTACAAAAAAAAAAAAAGTATTTATTTTCTTATTGCTATATTAATTTTAGTCTTCATGCTATTTTCATAGTTATTGCTAGGTTTCACCATTTAAGTGACCAGCACTTTATCTGGCCTATTCACATATACAGTATAACACAATTGTAACTTTGATTTTCAGTCCAAATCCATTTTTCAACCTTATTGAAGGTAGCAGTGGACATGACACTTAAGGCACTTGCACTGTAAAATAAATTAGTAAGAAGTTATATTTATTCTTCGAACCAAGGAAAAGTAGTGAGCAATATGAGTTTAAAAGAACCGATCTTTTTTGCAGATGACAGCAAAATGAAGAAATAACTGAACCACAATAGTATGTCTTGGGTTCTGATTTAGGGTAATTTCATAAGCTGTCATTTGAAAACATTAGCTTGACAACAATAGGACAATATTTTTTTCCCCAAAACAGTGCATTTAAAAACAAAAATATACACATTGTTCACTTAACCTACTAATTGCAAATTTTTGTTTCTGGAGTTTTCTCTTGAATACACCAAAAAGGAAAACTCTTTGACGTAACTCTTTAATTTTGATTCGATCCACCTGGGAGTTTGGGGATTTCCATCCACCTTTGCTTGATCCAGAACCTGATGTATTCTCTTTATTGTAAAAAAAAATTAAAATTAGTCACAGCAGCTTTGTAAAGACCTGAAGCACAAAGATTTTGCAAATAGAAATGTAAGAATGTGTAAGTTTTGAGATGGGCTGATCCTTTGATAAAATAAAGATCTGACTAACAGTAGGGGTCTATTCACCAATGTTTTGCCCAAATTCACAAACATTTGAAAATGAATATAAAGTCCATTTTTTAATACACAATGTTTCAAAATGAATTAAACATAAAAAGCCAATTAAATTTGTGTGACTCTTGGTTGAAAAATTGATAAATAGCCCCCTAAATCCATTTTTATCCACTTTGGTTAATTCTTATAGAACAATATGACAAATAATGTGACTAAAGAAAAGGCAGGTGTCCTTATCATTACTATTCATAAACTTGTTCACAAATTGTTCTGTTTCAAGCAGTGCCTTATGTATTGACATCCCTCTTTATCCCAGCCTGTCCAGATAGTATATTCACTTTTTCCCACAGGAAGCCTAACTCTTCAATAAGATTCAAAGGATGAATCTAGCATAGTTCAGCTAGTTACAGTACAGTCAATGTTGCTCCACTTTTTGAAGTGTTAGAAGACAATGCCTTTCCATAAGCTGTTGACTTCGCAAAGTGCCATTACTGACCGAGGGAACATGGAGGACACAGGGAGGGTCTAGCTAGGACTAAACTAGCTAAGATCAAACAAGAGGGGGGGACAGAGGGAAATACCAATCTGCATAAGTAAAAAAGGTATGGTGGTCCAAAATCTCCAGTAGATGTCAGCATACTACAGAACAATAAAAATCTCATGCCGTTCAATATGACATAGAAAATCAAATAACAATTACATAAAAGTGGAGCAGAACACAGACATTGAAATACTAACAATCTATAGTAGTGTTGCCTTTGGTGCACCTCAAATTACATCAGAAAACCTTACTGTGCTACAGCTGAGAGAAGAATCTTAAGGGCCACACAACAGTTTTTATCAAGGTTTTATGAAGGAGACTACTGGTCCTGTTAACCCATGCAGGTTGAGTTGATAACATCTGACAGTAAGTACAGCCAATAAGTAAGCCAAGAATTGGTGTGGAGAGGCTGAATATGGCATGCTGCAATTTGAGGTTGAGTAATGTATGTTCTGGGTAGAATTTGACATCTAAACTAGGATGTCACTGGGGACCAATTGTTAGCTAATTTACAGCATATTAAAGGTCCCGTTCACACCTGTGCATTTTATGAGCATTTCAGGTGTAGCGTGTTTAAGTCCCACTTGCCACTTCATTGATGTGCTTTTATCAAAATGCGTGTTATATAGGGTTAAATGGTAACACACCTAAAACACAAGTAATATTCCTATCACACATGTTCCTGTGGTGAGCTAGGAGGTAAGTGGGTGCTGCAGCAACTACAAGATGGAAACTAGTAAAATTGTGGAAAAAAGTACATATTGCCTATGCACCAGGGATCTTCAAATAACATCTAAATGTTTTATTCAAGTTGATCACATTGCAAAGGAAGAATGTAATGTTTCAGGGAATAGCAGGACCCCCTTATCAGGCATGTGAAAAGTGAAAACAGTAGTGCAAGTATATTTAAAGTAACATCCACCAATTAGATAAGCAGTGAAAAAGGTCACCCTCTAACCTCTGATGTCCTACAACAATATAAATTCCGCTAAGAGTAATTAAAGTGATTCTAATATTTTGTTTTAAAAATAATAAACATGTCATACTTACCTTCTCTGTGCAATGGTTTTGCACACAGCAATCCTGATCCTCCTCTTCTCAGGTCCCCCGCCAGCGCTCCAGACCCCTCCCCAGTGCTTGTGATTTAGTTGAGGACTAAATTGTCCAGTGCTTATCTGTTCCTGTCCTAATTTATGATGCTGGTTTGGAATGTGCGCACACTGGAAGAGACTCACGCTGACACACAAGTTCAGTCTATGAACACTTCTAGTTTATTATAATGAGAAAGTGAGCTTATATATGCAGAATGATGCGAGAGTCATGTGACAACAGCATAAACATTATATTAGTCTTTGATTGGTCACTTTACAGGAAAACAATCTCCGTCATGGTATAGGTGTGATCTTCTTCCAGGTCTTATCTATAGAAAGAAAAACATTCCTTTTGTCTTCCAAATCACACGGTGGGAGGGGTCGGTGCGTGTGAGCAAACATTTCTTAAGCAAGGATTTCTTGAAGTACCACAAAGCCCAGCAGGCGGAAAATATTCACACAACATATATATTCATGCTAAACATTTATAAATATGAAGAAAGAGATAGTATTAAAGTATAAAAGTAAATATGTATAAAGATGTGTATAAAGAAAAGTGTATATATATATATATATATATATATATATATATATACATATATATTCAATAGGAAACGAAATAGGCATTTTACCAAATCCATCACACTTGCTCCCAAGTTCCCTCTGTGTGTCTATTGTGGCTCTGAGGAAGAGGCAAGTCCTCGAAACGCGTCAGCCTTTTGGATGTCTAAACTCCCTATTGCGGACTGTTACTCAGCGCGGTGTTGATCCAGCTGTTCTTTTATGATGTGCCTTGACTATATTGTCGTTTGTGAGTACAACACCTACTTTATTATTTTTTATTAAACATTTTTTATGGTAATGCACTAGGCCTGTGCACCCTCTTTTTGTTCTTTCCCCATTCAGTATATTTGGATTCCCCCGGTCCATTTGAGGGCAGCAAGGTGTGCATGTTCCAGGACATTCTTAATGTGGTTGTAGCATCGAGTCCATCCCCAAGCACAGGAGCATTTGTGTTTGCTGTGTCTATAGGACACCCAGACCTCGGCTCCGCCCCATCCCCATCTCCCTCCTCACTGGCTGTAATTGACAGCAATAGGAGCCAAGAACCTTCAAACCTTCAACCTTTAGAACCACTTTAAAGCATAAACAGTAGGCATAATATACCCCTGCCTTCTAAGGTTATATTCACCAATATTGTCTGTAGTAAAAAGGGTGCTAAGCATAAAGTGATCCTTTGGGGTGGGTGCCCTGTAACATACTGTATCTCCCTGAAAAAGCACATCACCTGATCGGTCACATCTGCCAGATGAGCCCGATTAGCTGCAATGCACAGGGTCGCCATTGCCAGGCCACTGGACCATTATCCAAAGAAAAAGCCTGCATACAAAGGCTGCACGTGCTATGGAAAGTAGGGATACTAGGCAGCACTGCCTGTTGAATGGGGCCTGAGCAGCCCTGAAATGTTGCATTCTTCTGCTGTGATGTGATCATCTTGAATAAAACAATTGGACATTATTTGAAGATCATCTGTATGCGGGCAATATGTACTTTTTTTAAATCCCAAAATGCCTAAAATGCATTACATCTAAAACACACTGCACAGATGTGAACAGGTTCAAAATCAATGTGATGTTGCTGAAATGATTGTCAGCAAGTAGTTAACCACTTGCCGCCCTGCCACTGTATATATACGTGTGCAGGGCGGCACTGGGGCGCAAAACCACGTTTTAAAACGGGTTCCGCGCTCCCGACGTTCTCGCTGGCAGGGGGCGAGTGCGCATGCTCCCGCCGACCCGCGGGTGACACCATTCGATCCCGGAGGGATCAATCATTCGATTTCAGCCAGTGATGTCTGACTAAAATCAGATGATCGGTCCCTGTCCTATCCTGTCCTGTGTTGACATTTACACAGGACAGGATATGATGTCATTCTTCTCTGCCTGGACACATTCCGTTCCAGACAGAGAAGAAGACATCCAAACAGTGAGTAAAACAGCACATACCCACAGTTAGAACACACCTAGGACACATTTAACCCCCTGATCGCCCCCCCCAGTTAACCCCTTCACTGCCCTGTCACCAGTGTCACTGATCAGTGAATCAATTTTTACTGATCACTGTATCAGTGTCGCTGGCAACTTCCGATAGTGTTAGCGCCCCTCCCAGATAGCGCCAGATTGCCCGCCAGTACACCAGTAATCCCGTTTAACCCCTTGATCGCCCCCCCCCCCAGTTAACCCCTTCACTGCCCTGTCACCAGTGTCACTGATCAGTGAATCGACTTTTACTGATCACTGTATCAGTGTCGCTGGCGACTTCCGATAGTGTTAGCGCCCCTCCAAGATAGCACCAGTTTGCCCGCCAGTACACCAGTAATCCCGTTTAACCCCAAATCCCCCCCCCAGTTAACCCCTTCACTGCCCTGTCACCAGTGTCACTGATCAGTGAACCGATTTTTACTGATCACTGTATCAGTGTCGCTGGCGACTTCCGATAGTGTTAGCGCCCCTCCCAGATAGCGCCAGATTGCCCGCCAGTACACCAGTAATCCCGTTTAACCCCTTGATCGCCCCACCCCAGTTAACCCCTTCACTGCCCTGTCACCAGTGTCACTGATCAGTGAACCGATTTTTACTGATCACTGTATCAGTGTCGCTGGCGACTTCCGATAGTGTTAGCGCCCCTCCCAGATAGCGCCAGATTGCCCGCCAGTACACCAGTAATCCCGTTTAACCCCTTGATCGCCCCACCCCAGTTAACCCCTTCACTGCCTTGTCACCAGTGTCACTGATCAGTGAACCGATTTTTACTGATCACTGTATCAGTGTCACTGGCAACTTCCGATAGTGTTAGCGCCCCTCCCAGATAGCGCCAGATTTCCCGCTAATACACCAGTAATCCCGTCTAACCCCTTGATCGCCCCCCCCCCCCAGTTTAACCCCTCCACTGCCCTGTCACCAGTGTCATTGATCAGTGAACAGATTTTTACTGATCACTGTATCAGTGTCGCTGGCGACTTCCGATAGTGTTAGCGCCCCTCCCAGATAGCGCCAGATTTCCCGCTAATACACCAGTAATCCCGTCTAACCCCTTGATCGCCCCCCCCCCCCGAGTTAAGCCCTTCACTGCCCTGTCACCAGTGTCATTGATCAGTGAACAGATTTTTACTGATCACTGTATCAGTGTCGCTGGCGACTTCCAATAGTGTTAGCGCCCCTCCCAGATAGTGACAGTTTGCCCGCCAGTACACCAGTAATTCCATTTAACCCCTGGATCGCCCCCCACCCACCCCCAGTTAACCCCTTTACTGCCCTGCCACCAGTGTCATTGATTACAGTGAACAGATTTTTACTGATCACTGTATTAGTGTCACTGGTGACTTCCGATAGTGTTAGCGCTCCTCCCATATAGCGCCACTTTGCCCGCTAATGCACGGGATTTTTTTTACCAAAAACATGTAGCAGAATACATTTTGGCTTAAATTTATGACTAACTTTGAGTTTACGATATATTTTTTATAGCTGAAAGTAGAAAATATTGTTTTTTTTCAAAATTTTTGTGTTTTTTTTGTTTATAGCGCAAAAAAAAAAAGCGCACAGGTGATAAAATACCACCAAAAGAAATCTCTATTTGTGTGAAAAAAAGGACATAAATTTTGTTTGGGTACAGCATTGCATGACCGCGCAATTATCATTTGAGTTAGTGCAGTGCTGTATAGCAAAAAAAGGCATAAATTACAGTATCTATACCATAGTTTGTAGACGCTATAACTTTCACACAAAGCAATCAATATACACTTATTGGGATTTTTTTTACCAAAAACATGTAGCAGAATACATTTTGGCATAAATTTATGACTAACTTTGAGTTTACTATATATTTTAAAAAGCTGAAAGTAGAAAATATAATTTTTTTTCAAAATTTTCGTTGTTTTTTAAGTTTATAGCGCAAAAAATAAAAAGCGCACAGATGATAAAATACCATCAAAAGAAAGCTCTATTTGTGTGAAAAAAGGGACGTAAATTTCGTTTGGGTACAGCATTGCATGGCCGCGCAATTATCATTTGAATTAGTGCAGCGCCAAACAGCAAAAAAAGGCCTGGTCATTAAGGGGGGTAAATCCTCAGGAGCTCAAGTGGTTAAACCTCTCAGTAGTAAAATGATGTAACTGTTTGTGTATCCCTAGCCTAAAGATGAGTGAGAGGAGCTCTAACGTTGGCGGTATGTGATGAAATCATGTCTTCTAACCTGTGTGCAACAGATACTGTCACAGTCATGCGCACAGGGTGTGCCGGATGTGCCTGTGAACACCCTAATCAAAAATGCATATTTACATTATTGCAACTCTGTGTGCCAGCAGGAAGATGGGAAAGATCTCCTTTTGACCAGCCCTGCCATAAGAGAAGTGCTTCTGGAGGGGAGATCAATGTGCCGATGCATATATACACACACACACACGCATGTGTGTTTGGGTTTTGGGGTGCAGACCCTAATGCAATAGGCTGCGCACACCTATGGATACAGTATATGTTGCCTCATCATCAGAAGTACTAACAATGCCTGAGGTCCACTGTGGTATGCCCCTCCACTTCTGCTTTGTTTGCACTTTTGCATAGTAATCGCTTCATAATGATATTCCTCATAATAGGTGTTTAATAAACTATGTACAATATAATGAAGACTTTGATTGATCCGTCAGGATATGCTCCTATCTGTACGGAAAGACTGTGTGAGTTACTTACTACTTGAAGTCCTTATGATCCACTCCCTTGTGTTCTCTGCAGTGTTTTGTCTACTAAATGAAGCGCTGTCAATTTTTTCAGTTTGTGAGCTTTTTTATACAGACCTTTTATGTAGAAGAGAAAGCTTCATTGTGACCACCTCTTTTAAATTTTGTACGACATATACTTATATGTTTTCGGGATATTAGTGTATGTGCGGAGGTAAACATAAATATGAAAGTAACTAAAGTCAAAACCTTTTTATTTTTTTCATTTTGCACAGAGTAATGGAAGAGTCAGTTTTTTGCCCTCTGTGTCCTATTGGGGAGATTACTTTTTGGTGACAAATACATATTTTGGTGATGACTTAAGGTGCGTCAGAAAGGATTCACCACAGATGAATAAAATTGATTTACGTTATTTTTGGAAACTTTTATGATACATGGGGGTTGTGCACTAAAAGAAAGAAGGTTCATGAATTTTGGGCTTTGCACATTGATTTAATTTATTTAAGATAGTTGGGTTTTATTATATTGTAATTATTTCTTTATGATACGCACAATTGAAAAGATTGACATTATATATGCACTTACATTTTATGTTTGAGGTACATATTTTTGCAATTGTCACTTTATGAGTATGTCATGTATGCACTATTGATCATATATGTAGTGGCACTTTATTTTATGTTAGTACATAATTATTTGCACAGAAAATGCCAATGCACCTGGCATTTTAGGTTCATAGCACTTCAACACCGGGTATGGTGAAGTATGGCAGGTAGCAGTATAAAAATTAGTGTTTCCTTTGTGAGGAACAGATTGATTAGAAAATGCTTATGCACCTGACATCATGCATTCAGAGAGATTGACAACATTATATAGCGCTGTCTAGTTCTTTTTCACAAATTAACTTATTAACTGTGCTCTTGCATTCCCACAGTTCCTTTTCTGCATCTTTATATTATGCCAATCATTTCCTAAATCTAATTTACTTATGAAAACTTTATAACCTCCATAATCACTGTTCACAACCATTAAGAATTAATGTGTGTGGTTTCTTTGTGCTCCATTTAAACAAGAAAATGGACAGCAGTGGTTTTGCATTTGAAGTGTCCTATTCATTATTAATTTATATGGTCGTCACAAAGATGATAACACTAATAAATTCATTCCAGAGTAAATGCAGGTGTCTTGTCTAAAGGATTCTGCATTCAGTCTCTTCTGACTAGAGCAGTATTATCAGATATAGCTGGGACTTCCATGGGCTCATCAGGTAACATGACAGGTCACCGCATGAAATATAGTATGAAGCAGCTCATCTATTATTCGTACTTATGATTCATGAAGCAAAATTGCAAATTAAATTTGGTTGCTTTTAATACCTGACAAAAAGCTGTCAGATGTGAACACACATCCAAATAATAAATTTGTCATGAATGAGCATGGTACATCTATCCCCTGCTAAATTATCATGGAGGCTCTGATTTTAACCACTGCATTGCCAAGGCACCATATAAAATGATGTTTACTGATAAGCTGCATTTTTGTATTTGCATTTGCGAAATATGGTTCCTGATTTACAAATTTATCACATAAAGTCAAATCCTGTAACGTGAACTTTAAAACTGAAACATGCAATCATGGGTAAGAAAAGGTATGCTTTTTAATATTATTTTTGTTCCTATGAATATACTTACACCTTAACAATTTTGCAGATGGGCATAAGTAGCATGCTTTCGTGTGCAATTAGTTTGCATTTGGGATTAATTTTACCTGATTTTGACCATTTTTGAGCTTCTTTTTTCTTTCTCATTGACTAAAACCAATTCTGACATAAAAACTTCTGTGTACTAATGCCTGTGTACACAAGGCCTTAGTCAATCAGGCTAAGGGGAATGTTTTATATTACTGTAGGTTTTCTCAGCACCTTTTTTACATTGGACAGCTCTTTGCTATCAGTAAATCTGAGGGAAATTGAGAGCTTCCACATCACCAAAATTTCAGCGAAAAATTGGGACATTTTAGTGAAATGCATTAGAATCAATGGGAAAGGCAAAGCGATGGTCAATGTAATTTATTATTTATTTATTTCAGATATTTATATAGCGCCGTCAATTTATGCAGCACTTTTACATATATATTGTGCATTCACATCAGTCCCTAACCCTCAAGGGACGTACAGTCTAAGGTCCCTAACTCACATTCATACATACACATACTACGGCCAATTTAGACATTAACCTACCAGCATGTCTTTTGGAGTGATTGGAATGTTGGTGATTTTAAAGGTTGCAATGGTATTCAATGGCTCCTGAAGGTGAAGAAAGCTTGACCCGTTCTTTTGGCAAACAAATGGCCCCTGATTAGCTTCATTATTCTAAGCTTTTTCCAGTAAAATTAAACTGAAAGCATCAGTACACAAGTAACTAAATTCACAAAGAAAGGAAAATGAACCACATTTCAAAGTATTTAAAATGAAATAATCCAATCTACACTTAATAGTCCCCATATAGTACTTAAAGTAGAATATTAGTGTTCAAAGGAAAAATTACTGGCAGGAAAGAAACTCTGCATAAGAATATTTGCTATCTTATAGGTAAAATATACAAATGTAAATTGTGCCTAAAGAGAAAATTTTACCTTTTGCCTTTAAATTTACCTGAAACATTTACCTCTGACTCCTGGTGCCACCTGATTTAGAATGAAATTTAGTGATGTCAGTACTGTGCTACTTATCATTGTTTTTCTTGATGGGGAGCCTTTACTTGGGGGCCTTCAGTGCAAGGATCCTCCTGGATCTGCTTACATAGTTATGTAATAAGAGAAAGGTTAAATAAAGACACCGTCCATCCAGTTCAACCTGAGAATGTGTGTGTGCGTGTGTGTGCGTGTGTGTCACAACCAAGTTCCATATCCCTGCACTTTGTATTTGCTAAGAAACACATATAAAAGTTTTTTGAACTTACCTACACTCCTTGCTACCACCACCAACCTTGAAGGGGAGATTCACATTCTTATCATCCTAACAGTAAAGAACCCCTTACACTTACATTTGAGAATTAACCATTTCTCATCCAATCTCATTGTGTGGCCAAGTATCTTTTTAGGAGACCTAAGGTTAAAAAGTTTCCTCCTAATGCTAGGGTCACCTTTTGGAAATTTGTATATTGCAAATATATCTCATCTTAAAATGTTACTAAACCCACAACAGTAAAATCAGTCTGTATATGCAGTAAAGCATGCTTGTTATACCATACTGTTATACTTGATTGGTCTGATCCTCCCCTTCTTCCAGTGTCTCCCTCGTATCTCCTGATAAGACATATCGTGTGGAGACACTGCACATGCTCAATTTGGTGTGTATTGCTAGAGAGGTTTATTTTTTTTTCTTTGGAGGGTGCATGTGATCAGCACAGGGCCAATCAGCACTGCCCAGACAGGGGTTCAGAGAGATCAGGGGTTCTGCATCCTCCTAGAGATAAAGCCTCCTACAAGCTTTAACCAGTGTTCTGCTGAATACTGGTAGAAGTCACAAGACTGTTCTAACTGCTCATAAGAAAAGGTATTGAGCAGTTTAAATTTACTAAAATAATTGCATTTCCATGTTCTGTGTACTGTTGGAGACCAGATATAGTGAATACAGGGTTCTGGGTTTAGTAACACTTTAAGTGTCTTCTCCAGAGAGAATACGTTATTGTTTGTAGTTGTTACTAATAGCTGAGGGCTACCAGCCCCCATTAGCTTTGTTGCCCTTCTTTGGACTTTTTTCCAGTTCAAGGACATCCTTTCTAAGGACTGATGACCAGAACTGTGTGGCATATTCAAGATGTGACCGAACCAGAGTTTTGTAAAGTGGTAGAAATATAGTTTTATCTCTTGAGTAGATACTCTTTTTAATGCATGCTAATAGTCTGTTGGCCTTGCTTGATGCAGCCTGTCATGGCATGCTGTATTGATTTCAGTACCCCTTTACAGTGCACTTCCCTTTATATCACAGTGCCCTCTTACATTACACTGAACCTAGCAATCGCAGCCCTCTATCGCAGTGCTACATGCCCCCCCCCCCTTCTCTCTAATCCCAGTGCCTCCTATATATTGAGAGACAGCCCAGTCTTGCAAAGAGACAGCCAAATCCAGCAAAAGGGACAGCCCAATCCAGCAAAGAGACATTCCAGTTTAGCAAAGAGACAGCCCAATCCAGCAAAGAGACAGCCCAATCCAGCAAAGAGACATACCAATCCAGCAAAGAGACAGCCCAGTCCACCCCCACAACAGAGGCCCGCTTCCCATTGATGTGGTGCGGAATTTCTGTGCATTTCCGGCACCACATCAAAATCGCACTCCATTCATGTGAACCACTATGGGTGCGTATGTTACGTTAGAGATTGGTTCACAAACACAGTGTGATTTGCAGAATCGGATTGCATAGATATGAACATGTTTCCTGCACCATTTTGGTACAGATGCTGTGCAATTTGAGCCATATAAAATGAATAGGCTCAAATCCCACTGCTGTAAAAATCACATCTGATTTGCACAGGAATGCGGTGGGATTCCTGTGCGAATCACATGCTATGTGCCACATCATGGCAGTGTGAACCGAGCCTAAATGCAGGACACCATGTTGGGTCCATTAAGTTCACTCACATTGTGAGAGGGATAGAGGCATCTTGGCAAGAACTGTCTCTCTCTCTCACAAAGTGAGTGATACTGAACAGACAGAGGACAACATATCAGAAAGTAAAATGACAGACACGGAGGTAGACACCCAAACATCTTCTCATATCTCATGCCAAACATCTCATATCTCATGATGAACATTTACTGTTAGAAAAAATTATCAGAGTTAAACTGAGTCTACACAAATTGTCTTAGTTTGTTCAAACAGTAAACGTTCACTCACTGGCAGTGGCAAGCTGGCACTCACTTTTTTTTCGATCCGGGCAAGCTCCCTGGGGTGTCTCTGGTGGAAGCACACATTGACACCTATCCAGCATCAGGCGATGGGGGTCTCCTCCAGCTCCTCCCTCTTCACAGTCATGGAAAGGCCACAGGTAAGCTGACCACTAGCTCCGGCCCCCCTGAGGAGCAGCGCAGGCTCAAGACGAAAGGCAGCTGAGCTGCCACATCTGTTTTGCGTTGCACCCATGGTCCCACCCCCTCATAATATTCATGTATATGTGTCCTGACAGCCCCAGCCCACTGGGCAAATGCCTGGTGTATCCTATGGCCAGTTTGGGCCTGTCCACAGGCCTTACTCTAATCAAATTACAGCTTACCACCTCATAGAATGTTAAAAGGTTGGTCTAGCAAGCATGGACCTTCATAAATATGTATTGGTTATTACTAATGACATTTTCATCAGGAAATTCTTGGATATGGTCCCTTATCATTCCTTCCACTGCTTCATTCAGTGTATCTGTGTTTCCTCCTTCTCTCCTGACGCTTCTTAAATAGTCATCTGGGGAGAGTTATGATATGAAGAAGCAAAGTCTTTGTCCTTTACCAGGATGGCAGCCTTCACACAGGGACAGTGTAGAAAAAGCCATGGTAATTCAACATTGGGGAAAATATCAGCTTTAGGGAGCCCACAGGCATTACTGATGACTACTTTTTGTCCTCTGTTTTCCTTTTTTCAGTACGGCTCTTATAGTTTAGATTCTCTTCAAGGGAATTAAATATTGGAGGCTGTCTTGATTTGTGACTGGACTGAAGCTACAGAATATGACTATTTACCATGAATAGCAGCTCTGTTGCATGACTACTATAAATATCAGCTCTGTTGTCCCTTTCTCATAGACCTCTCTGGAATTCCAAGCATTTTTTTTGTATAGTTACATTGGTTTAACTGGGACCAATGTAAGTATTCATATTCCTGGCCGATCCCTGCAGACTCTAAGAATGCCTGCAGTAGCCACCACTAGAGATGAGCGAATCGAAGTAGGCGAAGTGGAATTCATTTCGAATATTGGAAAATTAATCGAAATTTTTCCTAAAATGGCGGCGGACATGTGCGGCGACGGAGCGAGGATGTCTGGGAAGGCGCGCAGACAAGGCGCGCTGACCCATAATGCATTCCTTAATGACATGTGATCGCATTAGCCAATCAGCAGCCAGCCAGCCAGCACTGTGTAATGGTCGAGCTATAAATGGCGGCCATTTTAGAATTCTTCATTTGCCTCCAGTCATTCAAGAGAGGCAGACCGCTCTGTATTAGGGACAGAGTTAGGGCCACAGAAACGTTACTTGGGGACAGAGAAACGTTACTTAGGGACAGAGAAACGTTACTTAGGGACAGAGAAACATTACTCAGGGACACAGAATCGTTACTTAGGGCCACAGAAACGCTAGTTAGGGCCACAGAATTGTTACTCAGGGACAGACAGAATTGTTACTGAGGGCCACAGAATTGTTACTTAGGGCCACAGAAACGTTACTCAGGGCCACAGAATTGTTACTGAGGGCCACAGAACTGTTACTTAGGGCCACAGAAACGTTAGTTAGGGCCACAGAATTGTTACTCAGGGACAGACACAGAATTGTTACTGAGGGCCACAGAATTGTTACTTAGGGCCACAGAAACGTTACTCAGGGACACAGAATTGTTACTGAGGGCCACAGAACTGTTACTTAGGGCCACAGAAACGTTAGTTAGGGCCACAGAATTGTTACTCAGGGACAGACACAGAATTGTTACTGAGGGACACAGAATTGTTACTGAGGGCCACAGAACTGTTACTTAGGGCCACAGAATTGTTACTCAGGGACACAGAATTGTTACTGAGGGCCACAGAACCGTTACTTAGGGCCACAGAATTGTTACTCAGGGACAGACACAGAATTGTTACTGAGGGCCACAGAATTGTTACTTAGGGCCACAGAAACGTTACTCAGGGACACAGAATTGTTACTGAGGGCCACAGAACTGTTACTTAGGGCCACAGAAACGTTAGTTAGGGCCACAGAATTGTTACTCAGGGACAGACACAGAATTGTTACTGAGGGACACAGAATTGTTACTGAGGGCCACAGAACTGTTACTTAGGGCCACAGAATTGTTACTCAGGGACACAGAATTGTTACTGAGGGCCACAGAACCGTTACTTAGGGCCACAGAAACGTTACTCAGGGACACAGAATTGTTACTGAGGGCCACAGAACCGTTACTTAGGGCCACAGAATTGTTACTCAGGGACAGACACAGAATTGTTACTGAGGGACACAGAATTGTTACTGAGGGCCACAGAACCGTTACTTAGGGCCACAGAATTGTTACTCAGGGACAGACACAGAATTGTTACTCAGGGACACAGAATTGTTACTGAGGGCCACAGAACCGTTACTTAGGGCCACAAAAACGTTACTCAGGGACACAGAATTGTTACTGAGGGCCACAGAACCGTTACTTAGGGCCACAGAATTGTTAATCAGGGACAGACACAGAATTGTTACTCAGGGACACAGAATTGTTACTGAGGGCCACAGAACCGTTACTTAGGGCCACAGAATTGTTACTCAGGGACACAGAATTGTTACTGAGGACCACAGAACCGTTACTTAGGGCCACAGAATTGTTACTCAGGGACAGACACAGAATTGTTACTCAGGGACACAGAATTGTTACTGAGGGCCACAGAACCGTTACCTAGGGCCACAGAAACGTTACTCAGGGACAGACACAGAATTCTTACTCAGGGACAGACACAGAATTCTTACTCAGGGACACAGAATTGTTACTGAGGGACACAGAATTGTTACTGAGGGACACAGAATTGTTACTCAGGGACACAGAATTGTTACTGAGGGACACAGAATTTTTACTGAGGGACACAGAATTGTTATTGAGGGACACAGAATTGTTACTCAGGGACTGACACAGAATTGTTACTCAGGGACAGACAGAATTGTTACTGAGGGCCACAGAAATGTTACTTAGGGCCACAGAAACATTACTCAGGGACACAGAATTGTTACTCAGGGACAGACACAGAATTGTTACTCAGGGACAGACACAGAATTGTTACTGAGGGACACAGAATTGTTACTGAGGGACACAGAATTGTTACTGAGGGACACAGAATTGTTACTGAGGGCCACAGAACCGTTACTTAGGGCCACAGAAACGTTACTCAGGGACACAGAATTGTTACTGAGGGCCACAGAACCGTTACTTAGGGCCACAGAATTGTTACTCAGGGACAGACACAGAATTGTTACTGAGGGACACAGAATTGTTACTGAGGGACACAGAATTGTTACTGAGGGACACAGAATTGTTACTGAGGGACACAGAATTTTTACTGAGGGACACAGAATTGTTACTGAGGGACACAGAATTGTTACTCAGGGACAGACACAGAATTGTTACTCAGGGACAGACAGAATTGTTACTGAGGGCCACAGAAATGTTACTTAGGGCCACAGAAACGTTACTCGGGGACACAGAATTGTTACTCAGGGACAGACACAGAATTGTTACTCAGGGACAGACACAGAATTGTTACTGAGGGACACATAATTGTTACTGAGGGCCACAGAACTGTTACTTAGGGCCACAGAATTGTTACTCAGGGACACAGAATTGTTACTGAGGGCCACAGAACCGTTACTTAGTGCCACAGAAACGTTACTCAGGGACACAGAATTGTTACTGAGGGCCACAGAACCGTTACTTAGGGCCACAGAATTGTTACTCAGGGACAGACACAGAATTGTTACTGAGGGACACAGAATTGTTACTGAGGGCCACAGAACCGTTACTTAGGGCCACAGAATTGTTACTCAGGGACAGACACAGAATTGTTACTCAGGGACACAGAATTGTTACTGAGGGCCACAGAACCGTTACTTAGGGCCACAGAAACGTTACTCAGGGACAGACACAGAATTCTTACTCAGGGACAGACACAGAATTGTTACTCAAGGGACACAAAATTGTTACTGAGGGACACAGAATTGTTACTGAGGGACACAGAATTGTTACTGAGGGACACAGAATTGTTACTGAGGGACAAAGAATTGTTACTGAGGGACACAGAATTTTTACTGAGGGACACAGAATTGTTACTGAGGGACACAGAATTGTTACTCAGGGACAGACACAGAATTGTTACTCAGGGACAGACAGAATTGTTACTGAGGGCCACATAAATGTTACTTAGGGCCACAGAAACGTTACTCAGGGACACAGAATTGTTACTCAGGGACAGACACAGAATTGTTACTGAGGGACACAGAATTGTTACTGAGGGACACAGAATTGTTACTGAGGGCCACAGAAATGTTACTTAGGGCCACAGAAATGTTACTTAGGGCCACAGAAACGTTACTCAGGGACACAGAATTGTTACTCAGGGACACAGAATCGTTTAATTAAAGAGTATGTCAGACAACATGCAGAGGAGTGGCAGAGGAGGCAATGTTTTAGGAGCGAGCAGACGTGGCAGCAGAGGAAGGGGTCGAGGCAGCACTATTCGCAGCCAGAGGCTAGTGCTCCCGGTGTCATCCAGTACAGTGAGGAAGAGCTAACAGAGGGCGGTCAGGAACGGGGGGAGACATCCGCCTCTTCAGCAGCCAGGCGAAGAAGTAGTGGCGAGGAGAGTGGCTCGGTAGCCGGTCTAGAGACAGGTCTGTCTCCTGACCCACACGCAGCCGAGGGGGCTAGTAGTGAGGCGGAGACCCTAATTGATGATGATGAGGCTGATCGCACTTGGCAGCCTCGTCGTCATCAGGCTATTGCTTCCGCATCATCAGGAGAAGAGGGTGGCAGCTTGGCAGCGAGCAAAACAGTCGGTGGGTTGTCTCCATCGCCACACTCTGCCATGTGCCACTTTCAGGTCTCCTCACACACTGCTGGTGTGTTCCATTTTTTGTCATAGGGTGCTGGCAGATTACGGGCCTCCCATAGCTGCTGCCAGGCCCCTAATCTGCCATGGGCCCCTATATACCGCCTCCTCATGCTGTTGCCAGGTCCAGAGTCTGTCATGGGTCCCTGTACGGCCTCCCATTGCTGCTGTCTCCATCGCCACACTCTGCCATGTGCCACTTTCAGGTCTCCTCACACACTGCTGGTGTGTTGAATTTTTTGACATAGGGTGCTGGCAGATTACGGGCCTCCCATAGCTGCTGCCAGGCCCCTAATCTGCCATGGGCCCCTATACCGCCTCCTCATGCTGCTGCCAGGTCCAGGCGAACGTAGTCACACAGGGGAGGAACTTCTCAGTGTAATGAACAGAGAAATCGACAGATGGCTGTCTCCGCGCAAACTGAAAATCGGAACCATGTTGACCGACAACGGAAAGAACATGGTGTCTGCTCTGCGTCAAGTAAGGTTGTGCCATGCGCCATGCATGGCTCACGTGTTCAATCTGGTTGTCAAGCGGTTCCTAAAATCCACCATCCCACTGCAAGACATCCTTAAAATGTCACGTAAACTTTGCATGCATTTCAGCCATTCCTACACCGCAAAGCACACCCTCCTTGAGCTGCAGCGGCAGAACGGAATTCCACAGCATCGCCTGATCTGCGACGTTGCAACAAGGTGGAATTCAACCCTACACATGGTAGACCGCCTTTACGAACAGCGAAAGCCCATCACCGATTTCCTGATGTTACAAGCGGATAAAGGTACTCCCCTGTGTAACTTCGATGTCAGCCATTGGCAGCTCATGCGTGACACCTGCCGCTTGCTCAGGCCCTTTGAGGAGGCCACGCTATTCGTGAGTCGGCAGGACTATGGGATGAACGACGTCATTCCTCTGTTGCACGTCCTGGAACAAATGCTGTTAACAATGGCTGGTCAGGGTGCGGTAGACGTGGCGCACAGATCTCAACGCCACATGACCCCTGTGGGGGCAGGACAGGAAGAAGAGGAGGAGGTAGAGGAGGACATTTGTGCTCAGGAATTATTGAGTGAAATGGGTGGTTTTTCCACTCAGCGGACAGGAGTGGAGGAGCAGGAGCTTCTGGTAGAGGAGGAGGAGGAGGAGACAGAGGACCCAGATGCACCGTGGCAGTATGCTGTGGAGATGGAGGCAGGGAGTCCCTCGCATTCCTTGGCACAAATGGCCCATAGCATGCTCGGTTGCTTGCGTAGCGACAGCCGAATAATAACCATCAGACAGAGGGATGACTTTTGGCTGTCCACCTTGTTGGACCCTCGCTACCGTTCAAAAATGGTGGCCTTTTTCACACCTGCTGAGAGGGAGGCCAAAATAACATACTATAAAAACCACCTATGTAGTCAGTTGGTCTCTGCCTTTGTGCGCCAACGTCCATCCTCAGACACTGTGGGCCCTGTGCGCTCGCGTTCCGCTGCCATGGCAGCAGGGGAGGGGTGGAGTGGTAGGAGCAGTGGCAGCTCCACCAGCAGCGGCTGCCTCAGTCTGCAGTCGATGATGAGTAGCTTTCTTCACCAGCGCAGTGAGGAAACTACTAACCAGCCGCAGCAGCAACAGCAGCATCAGGTGGACCTGGAGCAGGACCTCAAACAACAGGTTTGGGCCTACTTGGACAGCACCCTGCCAACCGAGGTAGACAATCCCCTTGACTACTGGGCAACGAAACTTGACCTTTGGCCCCAACTAGCTGAATTTGCCCTTGAAAGGCTGTCATGCCCGGCCAGTAGCGTGGCATCGGAGCGCGTGTTTAGTGCGGCAGGAGGTATTGTAACTCCGCGGAGGACACGACTGTCCACCCAAAGTGTGGAGAGACTCACGTTTGTGAAAATGAATCAGGCGTGGATTAGTCTGGATTTCAAACCACCAGTTCCTGACACAACTGACTAAATCCGCCATGAATCATGCCCCAAACATGTGCCACTTTCAGGTCTCCTCACACACTGCTGGTGTGTTCCATTTTTTGTCATAGGGTGCTGGCAGATTACGGGCCTCCCATTGCTGCTGCCAGGCCCCTAATCTGCCATGGGCCCCAGTACCGCCTCATCATGCTGCTGCCAGGTCCAGAGTCTCTCATGGGTCCCTGTACGGCCTCCCATTGCTGCTGTCTCCATCGCCACACTCTGCCATGTGCCACTTTCAGGTCTCCTCACACACTGCTGGTGTGTTGAATTTTTTGACATAGGGTGCTGGCAGATTACGGGCCTCCCATAGCTGCTGCCAGGCCCCTAATCTGCCATGGGCCCCTATACCGCCTCCTCATGCTGCTGCCAAGTCCAGAGTCTGTCATGGGTCCCTGTACGGCCTCCCATTGCTGCTGTCTCCATCGCCACACTCTGCCATGTGCCACATTCAGGTCTCTTCACACTGCTGGTGTGTTGAATTTTTTGACATAGGGTGCTGGCAGATTACGGGCCTCCCATAGCTGCTGCCAGGCCCCTAATCTGCCATGGGCCCCTGTACCGCCTCCTCATGCTGCTGCCAGGTCCACAGTCTCTCATGCCATGTGCCACTTTCAGGTCTCCTCACACTGCTGGTGTGTTGAATTTTTTGACATAGGGTGCTGGCAGATTACGGGCCTCCCATAGCTGCTGCCAGGCCCCTAATCTGCCATGGGCCCCTGTACCGCCTCCTCATGCTGCTGCCAGGTCCACAGTCTCTCATGCCATGTGCCACTTTCAGGTCTCCTCACACTGCTGGTGTGTTGAATTTTTTGACATAGGGTGCTGGCAGATTACGGGCCTCCCATAGCTGCTGCCAGGCCCCTAATCTGCCATGGGCCCCTATATACCACCTCCTCATGCTGCTGCCAAGTCCAGAGTCTCTCATGGGTCCCTGTACGGCCTCCCATTGCTGCTGTCTCCATCGCCACACTCTGCCATGTGCCACTTTCAGGTCTCCTCACACACTGCTGGTGTGTTGAATTTTTTGACATAGGGTGCTGGCAGATTACGGGCCTCCCATAGCTGCTGCCAGGCCCCTAATCTGCCATGGGCCCCTATACCGCCTCCTCATGCTGCTGCCAAGTCCAGAGTCTGTCATGGGTCCCTGTACGGCCTCCCATTGCTGCTGTCTCCATCGCCACACTCTGCCATGTGCCACTTTCAGGTCTCCTCACACACTGCTGGTGTGTTGAATTTTTTGACATAGGGTGCTGGCAGATTACGGGCCTCCCATAGCTGCTGTCAGGCCCCTAATCTGCCATGGGCCCCTATACCACCTCCTCATGCTGCTGCCAAGTCCAGAGTCTGTCATGGGTCCCTGTACGGCCTCCCATTGCTGCTGTCTCCATCGCCACACTCTGCCATGTGCCACTTTCAGGTCTCCTCACACACTGCTGGTGTGTTGAATTTTTTGACATAGGGTGCTGGCAGATTACGGGCCTCCCATAGCTGCTGTCAGGCCCCTAATCTGCCATGGGCCCCTATACCACCTCCTCATGCTGCTGCCAAGTCCAGAGTCTGTCATGGGTCCCTGTACGGCCTCCCATTGCTGCTGTCTCCATCGCCACACTCTGCCATGTGCCACTTTCAGGTCTCCTCACACACTGCTGGTGTGTTGAATTTTTTGACATAGGGTGCTGGCAGATTACGGGCCTCCCATAGCTGCTGCCAGGCCCCTAATCTGCCATGGGCCCCTATACCGCCTCCTCATGCTGCTGCCAGGTCCAGGCGAACGTAGTCACACAGGGGAGGAACTTCTCAGTGTAATGAACAGAGAAATCGACAGATGGCTGTCTCCGCGCAAACTGAAAATCGGAACCATGTTGACCGACAACGGAAAGAACATGGTGTCTGCTCTGCGTCAAGTAAGGTTGTGCCATGCGCCATGCATGGCTCACGTGTTCAATCTGGTTGTCAAGCGGTTCCTAAAATCCACCATCCCACTGCAAGACATCCTTAAAATGTCACGTAAACTTTGCATGCATTTCAGCCATTCCTACACCGCAAAGCACACCCTCCTTGAGCTGCAGCGGCAGAACGGAATTCCACAGCATCGCCTGATCTGCGACATTGCAACAAGGTGGAATTCAACCCTACACATGGTAGACCGCCTTTACGAACAGCGAAAGCCCATCACCGATTTCCTGATGTTACAAGCGGATAAAGGTACTCCCCTGTGTAACTTCGATGTCAGCCATTGGCAGCTCATGCGTGACACCTGCCGCTTGCTCAGGCCCTTTGAGGAGGCCACGCTATTCGTGAGTCGGCAGGACTATGGGATGAACGACGTCATTCCTCTGTTGCACGTCCTGGAACAAATGCTGTTAACAATGGCTGGTCAGGGTGCGGTAGACGTGGCGCACAGATCTCAACGCCACATGACCCCTGTGGGGGCAGGACAGGAAGAAGAGGAGGAGGTAGAGGAGGACATTTGTGCTCAGGAATTATTGAGTGAAATGGGTGGTTTTTCCACTCAGCGGACAGGAGTGGAGGAGCAGGAGCTTCTGGTAGAGGAGGAGGAGGAGGAGACAGAGGACCCAGATGCACCGTGGCAGTATGCTGTGGAGATGGAGGCAGGGAGTCCCTCGCATTCCTTGGCACAAATGGCCCATAGCATGCTCGGTTGCTTGCGTAGCGACAGCCGAATAATAACCATCAGACAGAGGGATGACTTTTGGCTGTCCACCTTGTTGGACCCTCGCTACCGTTCAAAAATGGTGGCCTTTTTCACACCTGCTGAGAGGGAGGCCAAAATAACATACTATAAAAACCACCTATGTAGTCAGTTGGTCTCTGCCTTTGTGCGCCAACGTCCATCCTCAGACACTGTGGGCCCTGTGCGCTCGCGTTCCGCTGCCATGGCAGCAAAGGAGGGGTGGAGTGGTAGGAGCAGTGGCAGCTCCACCAGCAGCGGCTGCCTCAGTCTGCAGTCGATGATGAGTAGCTTTCTTCACCAGCGCAGTGAGGAAACTACTAACCAGCCGCAGCAGCAACAGCAGCATCAGGTGGACCTGGAGCAGGACCTCAAACAACAGGTTTGGGCCTACTTGGACAGCACCCTGCCAACCGAGGTAGACAATCCCCTTGACTACTGGGCAACGAAACTTGACCTTTGGCCCCAACTAGCTGAATTTGCCCTTGAAAGGCTGTCATGCCCGGCCAGTAGCGTGGCATCGGAGCGCGTGTTTAGTGCGGCAGGAGGTATTGTAACTCCGCGGAGGACACGACTGTCCACCCAAAGTGTGGAGAGACTCACGTTTGTGAAAATGAATCAGGCGTGGATTAGTCTGGATTTCAAACCACCAGTTCCTGACACAACTGACTAAATCCGCCATGAATCATGCCCCAAACATGTGCCACTTTCAGGTCTCCTCACACACTGCTGGTGTGTTCCATTTTTTGTCATAGGGTGCTGGCAGATTACGGGCCTCCCATTGCTGCTGCCAGGCCCCTAATCTGCCATGGGCCCCAGTACCGCCTCATCATGCTGCTGCCAGGTCCAGAGTCTCTCATGGGTCCCTGTACGGCCTCCCATTGCTGCTGTCTCCATCGCCACACTCTGCCATGTGCCACTTTCAGGTCTCCTCACACACTGCTGGTGTGTTGAATTTTTTGACATAGGGTGCTGGCAGATTACGGGCCTCCCATAGCTGCTGCCAGGCCCCTAATCTGCCATGGGCCCCTGTACCGCCTCCTCATGCTGCTGCCAGGTCCACAGTCTCTCATGCCATGTGCCACTTTCAGGTCTCCTCACACTGCTGGTGTGTTGAATTTTTTGACATAGGGTGCTGGCAGATTACGGGCCTCCCATAGCTGCTGCCAGGCCCCTAATCTGCCATGGGCCCCTATATACCACCTCCTCATGCTGCTGCCAAGTCCAGAGTCTCTCATGGGTCCCTGTACGGCCTCCCATTGCTGCTGTCTCCATCGCCACACTCTGCCATGTGCCACTTTCAGGTCTCCTCACACACTGCTGGTGTGTTGAATTTTTTGACATAGTGTGCTGGCAGATTACGGGCCTCCCATAGCTGCTGTCAGGCCCCTAATCTGCCATGGGCATCTATACCACCTCCTCATGCTGCTGCCAAGTCCAGAGTCTGTCATGGGTCCCTGTACGGCCTCCCATTGCTGCTGTCTCCATCGCCACACTCTGCCATGTGCCACTTTCAGGTCTCCTCACACACTGCTGGTGTGTTGAATTTTTTGACATAGGGTGCTGGCAGATTACGGGCCTCCTATAGCTGCTGCCAGGCCCCTAATCTGCCATGGGCCCCTATACCGCCTCCTCATGCTGCTGCCAGGTCCAGGCGAACGTAGTCACACAGGGGAGGAACTTCTCAGTGTAATGAACAGAGAAATCGACAGATGGCTGTCTCCGCGCAAACTGAAAATCGGAACCATGTTGACCGACAGCGGAAAGAACATGGTGTCTGCTCTGCGTCAAGTAAGGTTGTGCCATGCGCCATGCATGGCTCACGTGTTCAATCTCGTTGTCAAGCGGTTCCTAAATTCCACCATCCCACTGCAAGACATCCTTAAAATGTCACGTAAACTTTGCATGCATTTCAGCCATTCCTACACCGCAAAGCACACCCTCCTTGAGCTGCAGCGGCAGAACGGAATTCCACAGCATCGCCTGATCTGCGACGTTGCAACAAGGTGGAATTCAACCCTACACATGGTAGACCGCCTTTACGAACAGCGAAAGCCCATCACCGATTTCCTGATGTTACAAGCGGATAAAGGTACTCCCCTGTGTAACTTCGATGTCAGCCATTGGCAGCTCATGCGTGACACCTGCCGCTTGCTCAGGCCCTTTGAGGAGGCTACGCTATTCGTGAGTCGGCAGGACTATGGGATGAACGACGTCATTCCTCTGTTGCACGTCCTGGAACAAATGCTGTTAACAATGGCTGGTCAGGGTGCGGTAGACGTGGCGCACAGATCTCAACGCCACATGACCCCTGTGGGGGCAGGACAGGAAGAAGAGGAGGAGGTAGAGGAGGACATTTGTGCTCAGGAATTATTGAGTGAAATGGGTGGTTTTTCCACTCAGCGGACAGGAGTGGAGGAGCAGGAGCATCTGGTAGAGGAGGAGGAGGAGGAGACAGAGGACCCAGATGCACCGTGGCAGTATGCTGTGGAGATGGAGGCAGGGAGTCCCTCGCATTCCTTGGCACAAATGGCCCATAGCATGCTCGGTTGCTTGCGTAGCGACAGCCGAATAATAACCATCAGACAGAGGGATGACTTTTGGCTGTCCACCTTGTTGGACCCTCGCTACTGTTCAAAAATGGTGGCCTTTTTCACACCTGCTGAGAGGGAGGCCAAAATAACGTACTATAAAAACCACCTATGTAGTCAGTTGGTCTCTGCTTTTGTGCGCCAACGTCCATCCTCAGACACTGTGGGCCCTGTGCGCTCGCGTTCCGCTGCCATGGCAGCAAAGGAGGGGTGGGGTGGTAGGAGCAGTGGCAGCTCCACCAGCAGCGGCTGCCTCAGTCTGCAGTCGATGATGAGTAGCTTTCTTCACCAGCGCAGTGAAGAAACTAATAACCAGCCGCAGCAGCAGCAGCATCAGGTGGACCTGGAGCAGGACCTCAAACAACAGGCTTAGGCCTACTTGGACAGCACCCTGCCAACCGAGGTAGACAATCCCCTTGACTACTGGGCAACGAAACTTGACCTTTGGCCCCAACTAACTGAATTTGCCCTTGAAAGGCTGTCATGCCCGGCCAGTAGCGTGGCATCGGAGCGCGTGTTTAGTGCGGCAGGAGGTATTGTAACTCCGCGGAGGACACGACTGTCCACCCAAAGTGTGGAGAGACTCACGTTTGTGAAAATGAATCAGGCGTGGATTAGTCTGGATTTCAAACCACCAGTTCCTGACACAACTGACTAAATCCGCCATGAATCATGCCCCAAACATGTGCCACTTTCAGGTCTCCTCACACACTGCTGGTGTGTTCCATTTTTTGTCATAGGGTGCTGGCAGATTACGGGCCTCCCATTGCTGCTGCCAGGCCCCTAATCTGCCATGGGCCCCAGTACCGCCTCATCATGCTGCTGCCAGGTCCAGAGTCTCTCATGGGTCCCTGTACGGCCTCCCATTGCTGCTGTCTCCATCGCCACACTCTGCCATGTGCCACTTTCAGGTCTCCTCACACTGCTGGTGTGTTCCATTTTGTCATAGGGTGCTGGCAGATTACGGGCCTCCCATAGCTGCTGCCAGGCCCCTAATCTGCCATGGGCCCCTGTACCGCCTCCTCATGCTGCTGCCAGGTCCACAGTCTCTCATGCCATGTGCCACTTTAAGGTCTCCTCACACTGCTGGTGTGTTGAATTTTTTGACATAGGGTGCTGGCAGATTACGGGCCTCCCATAGCTGCTGCCAGGCCCCTAATCTGCCATGGGCCCCTATACCGCCTCCTCATGCTGCTGCCAAGTCCAGAGTCTGTCATGGGTCCCTGTACGGCCTCCCATTGCTGCTGTCTCCATCGCCACACTCTGCCATGTGCCACTTTCAGGTCTCCTCACACTGCTGGTGTGTTCCATTTTGTCATAGGGTGCTGGCAGATTACGGGCCTCCCATTGCTGCTGCCAGGCCCTTAATCTGCCATGGGCCCCCGTACCGCCTCCTCATGCTGCTGCCAGGTCCAGAGTCTGTCATGGGTCCCTGTACGGCCTCCCATTGCTGCTGTCTCCATCGCCACACTCTGCTATGTGCCACTTTCAGGTCTCCTCACACTGCTGGTGTGTTCCATTTTTTGTCATAGGGTGCTGGCAGATTACGGGCCTCTTATTGCTGCTGCCAGGCCCGTAATCTGCCATGGGCCCCTGTACCGCCTCTTCATGCTGCTGCCAGGTCCAGAGTGTGTCATGGGTCTCTGTACGGCCTCCCATTGCTGCTGCCAGGAGGCAGCAGGGTCGCAGCAATGTCAGTGGAGGCAAACGGCCACGGAGTAGAGCACCAGCTCCACTGCAGCCTACCACCACGGCCAGTAGTGGTGCCGGTGTGCACGGAGGAAGTAGCAGTCAGCCAGTGAGGAGTAGCGGGGGCAAAGTTTCCTACTCGGCGGTGTGGCAATTTTTCGTCAATCCGCCCGAGGAAGTAAACGTAGCCGTATGTCGACTATGTGGCCAGAAAGTCAAGCGTGGCCAGGGGGCCCATGTTGGGACTACAGCGTTGCGTCAGCATATGCAGCGTCGCCATTCGGTGGCCTGGGAAAACCGTGATAAAGATACGGCGGTTCTGCCTGCCCCAGCCCAGGGTTCCATTTTGTCATAGGGTGCTGGCAGATTACGGGCATCCCATTGCTGCTGCCAGGCCTTAATCTGCCATGGGCCCCTGTACCGCCTCCTCATGCTGCTGCCAGGTCCAGAGTCTGTCATGGGTCCCTGTACGGCCTCCCATTGCTGCTGTCTCCATCGCCACACTCTGCCATGTGCCACTTTCAGGTCTCCTCACACACTGCTGGTGTGTTAAATTTTTTGACATAGGGTGCTGGCAGATTACGGGCCTCCCATAGCTGCTGCCAGGCCCCTAATCTGCCATGGGCCCCTATACCGCCTCCTCATGCTGCTGCCAGGTCCACAGTCTCTCATGCCATGTGCCACTTTCAGGTCTCCTCACACTGCTAGTGTGTTGAATTTTTTGACATAGTGTGCTGGCAGATTACGGGCCTCCCATAGCTGCTGCCAGGCCCCTAATCTGCCATGGGCCCCTGTACCGCCTCCTCATGCTGCTGTAAAGTCCAGAGTCTGTCATGGGTCCCTGTACGGCCTCCCATTGCTGCTGTCTCCATCGCCACACTCTGCCATGTGCCACTTTCAGGTCTCCTCACACACTGCTGGTGTGTTGAATTTTTTGACATAGGGTGCTGGCAGATTACGGGCCTCCCATTGCTGCTGCCAGGCCCGTAATCTGCCATGGGCCCCCGTACCGAATCCTCATGCTGTGACGTTGCAACAAGGTGGAATTCAACCCTACATATGTTAGACCGCCTTTACGAACAGCAAAAGGCCATCACAGATTTCCTGATGTTAAAAGCGGATAAAGGTACTCCCCTGTGTAACTTAGATGTCAGCCATTGGCAGCTCATGCGTGACACCTGCGCTTGCTCAGGCCCTTTGAGGAGGCCACGCTATTCGTGAGTCGGCAGGACTATGGGATGAACGACGTCATTCCTCTGTTGCACGTCCTGGAACAAATGCTGTTAATAATGGCTGGTCAGGGTGCGGTAGACGTGGCGCACAGATCTCAACGCCACATGACCCCTGTGGGGGCAGGACAGGAAGAAGAGGAGGAGGTAGAGGAGGACATTGGTGCTCAGGAATTATTGAGTGAAATGGGTGGTTTTTCCACTCAGCGGACAGGAGTGGAGGAGCAGGAGCATCTGGTAGAGGAGGAGGAAGAGGAGACAGAGGACCCAGACGCACCGTGGCAGTATGCTGTGGAGATGGAGGCAGGAGTCCCTCGCATTCCTTGGCACAAATGGCCCATAGCATGCTCGCTTGCTTGCGTACCGACAGCTGAATAATAACCATCAGACAGAGGGATGACTTTTGGCTGTCCACCTTGTTGGACCCTCGCTACCGTTCCAAAATGGTGGCCTTTTTCACACCTGCTGAGAGGGAGGCCAAAATAACGTACTATAAAAACCACCTATGTAGTCAGCTGGTCTCTGCCTTTGTGCGCCAACGTCCATCCTCAGACACTGTGGGCCCTGTGCGCTCGCGTTCCGCTGCCATGGCAGCAGGGGAGGGGTGGGGTGGTAGGAGCAGTGGCAGCTCCACCAGCAGCAGCTGCCTCAGTCTGCAGTCGATGATGAGTAGCTTTCTTCACCAGCGCAGTGAAGAAACTAATAACCAGCCGCAGCAGCAGCAGCATCAGGTGGACCTGGAGCAGGACCTCAAACAACAGGCTTAGGCCTACTTGGACAGCACCCTGCCAACCGAGGTAGACAATCCCCTTGACTACTGGGCAACGAAACTTGACCTTTGGCCCCAACTAGCTGAATTTGCCCTTGAAAGGCTGTCATGCCCGGCCAGTAGCGTGGCATCAGAGCGCGTGTTTAGTGCGGCAGGAGGTATTGCAACTCCGCGGAGGACACGACTGTCCACCCAAAGTGTGGAGAGACTCACGTTTGTGAAAATGAATCAGGCGTGGATTAGTCTGGATTTCAAACCACCAGTTCCTGACACAACTGACTAAATCCGCCATGAATCATGCCCCAAACATGTGCCACTTTCAGGTCTCCTCACACTGCTGGTGTGTTCCATTTTTTGTCATAGGGTGCTGGCAGATTACGGGCCTCCCATTGCTGCTGCCAGGCCCCTAATCTGCCATGGGCCCCTATACCGCCTCCTCATGCTGCTGCCAAGTCCAGAGTCTCTCATGGGTCCCTGTACGGCCTCCCATTGCTGCTGTCTCCATCGCCACACTCTGCCATGTGCCACTTTCAGGTCTCCTCACACTGCTGGTGTGTTGAATTTTTTGACATAGGTGCTGGCAGATTACGGGCCTCCCATAGCTGCTGCCAGGCCCCTAATCTGCCATGGGCCCCTATATACCGCCTCCTCATGCTGCTGCCAGGTCCAGAGTCTGTCATGGGTCCCTGTACGGCCTCCCATTGCTGCTGTCTCCATCGCCACACTCTGCCATGTGCCACTTTCAGGTCTCCTCACACACTGCTGGTGTGTTGAATTTTTTGACATAGGGTGCTGGCAGATTACAGGCCTCCCATAGCTGCTGCCAGGCCCCTAATCTGCCATGGGCCCCTATATACCGCCTCCTCATGCTGCTGCCAGGTCCAGAGTCTGTCATGGGTCCCTGTACGGCCTCCCATTGCTGCTGTCTCCATCGCCACACTCTGCCATGTGCCACTTTCAGGTCTCCTCACACACTGCTGGTGTGTTGAATTTTTTGACATAGGGTGCTGGCAGATTACGGGCCTCCCATAGCTGCTGCCAGGCCCCTAATCTGCCATGGGCCCCTATATACCGCCTCCTCATGCTGCTGCCAGGTAAAGAGTCTGTCATGGGTCCCTGTACGGCCTCCCATTGCTGCTGTCTCCATCGCCACACTCTGCCATGTGCCAGTTTCAGGTCTCCTCACACACTGCTGGTGTGTTGAATTTTTTGACATAGGGTGCTGGCAGATTACGGGCCTCCCATAGCTGCTGCCAGGCCCCTAATCTGCCATGGGCCCCTATATACCACCTCCTCATGCTGCTGCCAGGTCCAGAGTCTGTCATGGGTCCCTGTACGGCCTCCCATTGCTGCTGTCTCCATCGCCACACTCTGCCATGTGCCACTTTCAGGTCTCCTCACACACTGCTGGTGTGTTGAATTTTTTGACATAGGGTGCTGGCAGATTACGGGCCTCCCATAGCTGCTGCCAGGCCCCTAATCTGCCATGGGCCCCTATATACCGCCTCCTCATGCTGCTGCCAGGTCCAGAGTCTGTCATGGGTCCCTGTACGGCCTCCCATTGCTGCTGTCTCCATCGCCACACTCTGCTATGTGCCACTTTCAGGTCTCCTCACACTGCTGGTGTGTTCCATTTTTTGTCCTAGGGTGCTGGCAGATTACGGGCCTCCCATTGCTGCTGCCAGGCCCGTAATCTGCCATGGGCCCCTGTACCGCCTCTTCATGCTGCTGCCAGGTCCAGAGTGTGTCATGGGTCTCTGTACGGTCTCCCATTGCTGCTGCCAGGAGGCAGCAGGGTCGCAGCAGTGTCAGTGGAGGCAAACGGCCACGGAGTAGAGCACCAGCTCCACTGCAGCCTACCACCACGGCCAGTAGTGGTGCCGGTGTGCACGGAGGAAGTAGCAGTCAGCCAGTGAGGAGTAGCGGGGGCAAAGTTTCCTACTCGGCGGTGTGGCAATTTTTCGTCAATCCGCCCGAGGAAGTAAACGTAGCCGTATGTCGACTATGTGGCCAGAAAGTCAAGCGTGGCCAGGGGGCCCATGTTGGGACTACAGCGTTGCGTCAGCATATGCAGCGTCGCCATTCGGTGGCCTGGGAAAACCGTGATAAAGATACGGCGGTTCTGCCTGCCCCAGCCCAGGGTTCCATTTTGTCATAGGGTGCTGGCAGATTACAGGCATCCCATTGCTGCTGCCAGGCCTTAATCTGCCATGGGCCCCTGTACCGCCTCCTCATGCTGCTGCCAGGTCCAGAGTCTGTCATGGGTCCCTGTACGGCCTCCCATTGCTGCTGTCTCCATCGCCACACTCTGCCATGTGCCACTTTCAGGTCTCCTCACACACTGCTGGTGTGTTGAATTTTTTGACATAGGGTGCTGGCAGATTACGGGCCTCCCATAGCTGCTGCCAGGCCCCTAATCTGCCATGGGCCCCTATACCGCCTCCTCATGCTGCTGCCAGGTCCACAGTCTCTCATGCCATGTGCCACTTTCAGGTCTCCTCACACTGCTGGTGTGTTGAATTTTTTGACATAGGGTGCTGGCAGATTACGGGCCTCCCATAGCTGCTGCCAGGCCCCTAATCTGCCATGGGCCCCTGTACCGCCTCCTCATGCTGCTGCCAGGTCCACAGTCTCTCATGCCATGTGCCACTTTCAGGTCTCCTCACACTGCTGGTGTGTTGAATTTTTTGACATAGGGTGCTGGCAGATTACGGGCCTCCCATAGCTGCTGCCAGGCCCCTAATCTGTCATGGGCCCCTATATACCGCCTCCTCATGCTGCTGCCAAGTCCAGAGTCTGTCATGGGTCCCTGTACGGCCTCCCATTGCTGCTGTCTCCATCGCCACACTCTGCCATGTGCCACTTTCAGGTCTCCTCACACACTGCTGGTGTGTTGAATTTTTTGACATAGGGTGCTGGCAGATTACGGGCCTCCCATTGCTGCTGCCAGGCCCGTAATCTGCCATGGGCCCCCGTACCGACTCCTCATGCTGTGACGTTGCAACAAGGTGGAATTCAACCCTACATATGTTGAACCGCCTTTACGAACAGCAAAAGGCCATCACAGATTTCCTGATGTTAAAAGCGGATAAAGGTACTCCCCTGTGTAACTTAGATGTCAGCCATTGGCAGCTCATGCGTGACACCTGCGCTTGCTCAGGCCCTTTGAGGAGGCCACGCTATTCGTGAGTCGGCAGGACTATGGGATGAACGACGTCATTCCTCTGTTGCATGTCCTGGAACAAATGCTGTTAATAATGGCTGGTCAGGGTGCGGTAGACGTGGCGCACAGATCTCAACGCCACATGACCCCTGTGGGGGCAGGACAGGAAGAAGAGGAGGAGGTAGAGGAGGACATTGGTGCTCAGGAATTATTGAGTGAAATGGGTGGTTTTTCCACTCAGCGGACAGGAGTGGAGGAGCAGGAGCATCTGGTAGAGGAGGAGGAAGAGGAGACAGAGGACCCAGACGCACCGTGGCAGTATGCTGTGGAGATGGAGGCAGGGAGTCCCTCGCATTCCTTGGCACAAATGGCCCATAACATGCTCGCTTGCTTGCGTACCGACAGCTGAATAATAACCATCAGACAGAGGGATGACTTTTGGCTGTCCACCTTGTTGGACCCTCGCTACCGTTCCAAAATGGTGGCCTTTTTCACACCTGCTGAGAGGGAGGCCAAAATAACGTACTATAAAAACCACCTATGTAGTCAGCTGGTCTCTGCCTGTCTGCGCCAATGTCCATCCTCAGACACTGTGGGCCCTGTGCGCTCGCGTTCCGCTGCCATGGCAGCAGGGGAGGGGTGGGGTGGTAGGAGCAGTGGCAGCTCCACCAGCAGCAGCTGCCTCAGTCTGCAGTCGATGATGAGTAGCTTTCTTCACCAGCGCAGTGAAGAAACTAATAACCAGCCGCAGCAGCAGCAGCAGCAGCATCAGGTGGACCTGGAGCAGGACCTCAAACAACAGGCTTAGGCCTACTTGGACAGCACCCTGCCAACCGAGGTAGACAATCCCCTTGACTACTGGGCAACGAAACTTGACCTTTGGCCCCAACTAGCTGAATTTGCCCTTGAAAGGCTGTCATGCCCAGCCAGTAGCGTGGCATCGGAGCGCGTGTTTAGTGCGGCAGGAGGTATTGCAACTCCGCGGAGGACACGACTGTCCACCCAAAGTGTGGAGAGACTCACGTTTGTGAAAATGAATCAGGCGTGGATTAGTCTGGATTTCAAACCACCAGTTCCTGACACAACTGACTAAATCCGCCATGAATCATGCCCCAAACATGTGCCACTTTCAGGTCTCCTCACACTGCTGGTGTGTTCCATTTTTTGTCATAGGGTGCTGGCAGATTACGGGCCTCCCATTGCTGCTGCCAGGCCCCTAATCTGCCATGGGCCCCTATACCGCCTCCTCATGCTGCTGCCAGGTCCAGAGTCTGTCATGGGTCCCTGTACGGCCTCCCATTGCTGCTGTCTCCATCGCCACACTCTGCCATGTGCCACTTTCAGGTCTCCTCACACACTGCTGGTGTGTTGAATTTTTTGACATAGGGTGCTGGCAGATTACAGGCCTCCCATAGCTGCTGCCAGGCCCCTAATCTGCCATGGGCCCCTATATACCGCCTCCTCATGCTGCTGCCAGGTCCAGAGTCTGTCATGGGTCCCTGTACGGCCTCCCATTGCTGCTGTCTCCATCGCCACACACTGCCATGTGCCACTTTCAGGTCTCCTCACACACTGCTGGTGTGTTGAATTTTTTGACATAGGGTGCTGGCAGATTACGGGCCTCCCATAGCTGCTGCCAGGCCCCTAATCTGCCATGGGCCCCTATATACCGCCTCCTCATGCTGCTGCCAGGTCCAGAGTCTGTCATGGGTCCCTGTACGGCCTCCCATTGCTGCTGTCTCCATCGCCACACTCTGCCATGTGCCACTTTCAGGTCTCCTCACACACTGCTGGTGTGTTGAATTTTTTGACATAGGGTGTTGGCAGATTACGGGCCTCCCATAGCTGCTGCCAGGCCGCTAATCTGCCATGGGCCCCTATATACCGCCTCCTCATGCTGCTGCCAGGTCCAGAGTCTGTCATGGGTCCCTGTACGGCCTCCCATTGCTGCTGTCTCCATCGCCACACTCTGCCATGTGCCACTTTCAGGTCTCCTCACACACTGCTGGTGTGTTGAATTTTTTGACATAGGGTGCTGGCAGATTACGGGCCTCCCATAGCTGCTGCCAGGCCCCTAATCTGCCATGGGCCCCTATATACCGCCTCCTCATGCTGCTGCCAGGTCCAGAGTCTGTCATGGGTCCCTGTACGGCCTCCCATTGCTGCTGTCTCCATCGCCACACTCTGCCATGTGCCACTTTCAGGTCTCCTCACACTGCTGGTGTGTTGAATTTTTTGACATAGGGTGCTGGCAGATTACGGGCCTCCTATAGCTGCTGCCAGGCCCCTAATCTGCCATGGGCCCCTATACCGCCTCCTCATGCTGCTGCCAGGTCCAGAGTCTCTCATGGGTCCCTGTACGGCCTCCCATTGCTGCTGTCTCCATCGCCACACTCTGCCATGTGCCACTTTCAGGTCTCCTCACACACTGCTGGTGTGTTGAATTTTTTGTCATAGGGTGCTGGCAGATTACGGGCCTCCTATAGCTGCTGCCAGGCCCCTAATCTGCCATGGGCCCCTATACCGCCTCCTCATGCTGCTGCCAGGTCCAGAGTCTCTCATGGGTCCCTGTACGGCCTCCCATTGCTGCTGTCTCCATCGCCACACTCTGCCATGTGCCACTTTCAGGTCTCCTCACACACTGCTGGTGTGTTCCATTTTTTGTCATAGGGTGCTGACAGATTACGGGCCTCCCATTGATGCTGCCAGGCCTGTAATCTGCCATGGGCCCCCGTACCGCCTGGTCACGCTGCTGCTGGGTCCACAGTGTGACATGGGTCCCTGTACCGCCTCCCATTGCTCCCACTCTGCCATGTGCCACTTTCAGGTCTCCTCACACTCCTGCTGGTTTCCATTTTGTCATAGGTTGCTGGCAGATTACAGGCCTCCCATAGGTGCTGCCAGGCCTGTAATCTGCCATGGGCCCCCGTACCGCCTGGTCACGCTGCTGCTGGGTCCACAGTGTGACATGGGTCCCTGTACCGCCTCCCATTGCTCCCACTCTGCCATGTGCCACTTTGAGGTCTCCTCACACTCCTGCTGGTTTCCATTTTGTCATAGGTTGCTGTATGGCCTCCCATTGCTGCTGCCTCCACCGCCACACTGTGGCTCCAAACACTGGTTTTGGCCCCGTGACTGGCCAAATGAGTGAAGTGTGCGGTGATTCTAAGATCGACGGCACTCATCTGCATGTCATACTGACTGACAGTATTATTTCTCTTCCCCAGCAGACTCCAAGGGCACTTAAATTAAAGGTACAGTGTTCTGCACTAATATTAAGTCTCTCTGAAGCCTAGAAACACCCTTTTTTAAGTTAAATTCACAGCGAATATATTCGACTCGAATCGAATATTGTCCACGAATTCGCCGAATCAGTCAAATCGAATTTTTGAATACTTCGCTCATCCCTAGCCACCACTACTACAATCATTCTGACTGTCTTCTGGGTCAGCAGCTGCACTGCTGCATAGTAACCATTGGGGGTTGCCTGCTTGGCAAGGGTGCCATTCTTAAAAATGCCTAGCATTTTTTCCAATGAATGCAAGCAGTCTATGATTGGAAGAGGTGAGGAGGTGATGTCACAACCTCCACCTTATTCAGTCAGAGAATGCCTTGTATTCACAGAGAAAAATGCAAGGTTTTCTCTGAATGGCACACACGTCAAGCAGGATACCTCCTGTAATAACTGAACTTTCAGTTTAAATCAGCTAAATACATTCCAGGTGCATGAAAACTAAAAATCTGCAAAGTCTTAGGGCCATTCCTGCGTGTTCCTGTGCAGTGCATTTTGACAGCCCTTTCATTTGAATAGCATGCAAAATGCGCTGGACCACTACTTTTAAAAATGCACTATAACAAACTGCAGGGTACTGCACAGGGGTGGACTGACCATTTGGAAACTCGGTCACTGCCCGAGGGCCCGGGGTCAGTAGGGGGCCCCATGAGATGCTCCTGGTACCTTTTTCATAGGATTTTTTCAGTTTGGGCAAGGACACAGGGGCCCCATGATCCCCTATTGCCGGGGGGCCCCATGAGTTGTCAGTCCGCCCCTGGTACTGCAGTACCATGGGATGTGGTCTGTGTTTGCGATCTGCATTTGGGATGCCTTTAACAATACAATGGAACCCACATGCAGATTACATGGGTAGCTCATTATGCAGTTTCCCGCACTGTGCTCTGGTCTGAACCATTGTAGAGAAGTATCCTCGCTCTCTACCAGTGGAACCAGTGGTCCCTCTGCAGGGGTCTGACATGTCCTCTGCTGAGTCATAACTAGAAATCTGCAACCACCACTGAGCATGAGCGGTAATTTTTTGCACTTGGCAAGCATTTACCTTATTTAAACTGAACATTCAATTGGGCTTTAATTTAGCACTACCATGACTATTATATATCCCTCTTTTCAGGATGGAAGTCATCCTAGTGTGTGAAACAAAGAACAACCTTTCTTTCTGAAACCTGCTAATGCTTGTAAGGTCATTGACTGCTGTGACCTATTTGTTTCAGAAAAGGATGAGTTGTACATTTATTAATGTTCTTTCAGCTAGAAGGATGCCCTGGTCTGTCAGCTAACTGTAATCTGTGTGTTGATTCAGTTACATACAGCCTCGTCTCTGCTGCAAACTGTGTGATATTTTTACAGCGACATACAGCAAAACCATATAATTGTAAAAAAATAGCAACAATTCTCAAGAGTCCATGTTTGCATTTGAATACATGCTGACAACATAGTTAATAATTTATTTAACATACATTAAAGATCAAGGAAAAACAATATTCAGTCACACATACGAATTTGCAATGTGACACCAGCCCCTGAGGATTTGCCAAAGAAATGCATGGAGAAGGCATTCCAAACAGGGGAAATGTAGCTCCAAACAATGTCATGTGGTTGCAGGACAAAAATGAATTTCCCAACTTAAGCCTAACAAATATTCTAACCTTTCCCAATCCATCAATAAATAAAGTTGTAGCACCCTACTAGTTAGGGTATAGGATGTAAGGGAAATTTAGTCTGGCTCCTCTGCAGCTAATGTTTAGGTTGCTCAGTGTTTACAAGCTGCTGTTCTGATTATTTCCCCCCAGAATTCTAGAGAGTTCTGGAATTGCAGGGGGGGAAAGGTATAAGGGCAGTCTGAATATTTATGGGGACTCAGCCAATCCCTGGGATGGTGTGCCCACTAGGTGGTTGGAAAGTCCATAAATAGTCTGAAGCCTGGAGCAGAAGTTAAGTTTGTCCTGTGTCCCGTCTTGCAGGAGGAGCCTTAGTCTGAGGGGCCCCTGCCCCAAGGGCAGTCTGCCGGAATGTTCCTAAAGGGTGATTAAGGTCCCAGTTGTAGCATAGCGGGAGGGGGGCATATTTCAAAGCCTGGACTGGAATTTTGGCCTGAGGAGCTTGCTGAAGAGTACTCAGTGGAAGATGGAGGAGGGTGTCCAGCTATCGTGTGGCATTGTGAGTTTGTTTCTCTCTCACTTAAGAGAGCCCGAGGGATATCAGGAGGCAACCGATGATCCTGTTTAATTGTGAGTAGTGACCTGACTCCAGACCCTTAGTAACTGCACACAGTTGCTAAATCCAAAAAATAAAATCCAAATGTGGCAGAGGAGGGGGGAGAAGAAAGAGTGGAAAGAGCAAGGGTGGGATGGAGTTTTCAGTACTGTGCCCAGGGTTTGCTAATTGCATGTAGCCTGTTTAAGTGCACAGGTGGTGAGGGCCATTATAAGGCAGATCTGGGCATAGCTCAGGGGAGGTGAAAGTGGAATAGGAGCCTTGGAGACCAAGCAAGGGTCTGGGAGGCTGGGAAAACCGAGGAGGTTAGCAAGTCCAATGTGGCTGGAGAAAGTCTGAAAGCCTTGGGGAGAGTGAGCAAACCCAGAGGGGATGGAGAATCCTGTTAAGGCCAGGAGAAGGTCTGATTAGCAAGGAACTGCAAGTTGGAGTAGAGTGAGCCTAAGAGCCAGTTAGCTCAGTATTCTTCATTTGTTGTACTTTTGCTGGAGAAGAACCCATGCGTCGGAAAGCTTGTGATGGATTTTTTTCTTGCTTTTTGATGTTGCTAATAAAATAGAACTACCATGCCCTAAAGCTGAAGTTCCTGTCTGCTGTGAACTCACTGTACAAACGCATCTACCACGAGAGATAGCTACCCCCATATCACACCCCATAAAAGATATTTCTCAACTTTTTGTTCTGTCTGACACTTGTTAACTAGACAAGAAGTAAAGGGAAATATCCCTTATATAGACACAGATAGTGATAAAACAGCATGGCAGAGCTCACACCAGAATGCAGTGTGCTGGAGAACATGTGCATGTGTGCTTAGAAGCATCTTGTGTAACGCAGCCTATTTAAAATGAATGCGCTGTAATTCACTTCAAGCACGTGAAAATAGGTTATGCTGGTTTTTTGCTTGCACCTTATTTGGAATTATGGTGTGCTATAATGTGACTGTGTTCTGCTCATGCTTTAGGGTACCATTCAAATAATGGCACCACAACGCACTGTTGCACACATGGTACATTATTACAACACGGTAGCTTGAACCAACCCTAAACCTTCCAAATTCTACTATACAATGTTTTTATTGCTATCTATACCCTCACTGGTGGTACAAAGGAACTATTTACCTGGCAGAATTTTTTGGTGTTCTGCCCACCTCTAAGTGCACCGGCACCTCCTGCTGCAATCTCTATAATATAAAATACATTTCAAATTCACCAAGAGCAAAGAAACCCCAAATCACTACAGCAGGTGTACAAAGCCAGGAACTCGACCTTAAAGATCTAACTTGGCATAGGATTCAGGCCACGCTTGGCTTTGAGGCAAACCCAGCCCATTTGTGGTTTACGTACCCAGCAAACTAATGCTCAGTTTTGCTGAAACAGCAACCAACAACCACAAAATGCAATTCCTGGCCTTTGAACTTAGGTCATATGGCTTAGGAGGGTCAATAAGGGGCATTTGGATATACCAGCCCTGTCTCTATGAAAGGCTGGCTTCCCAGAGGCGATATTGCCAATTTGCTTAGCTATGATATGGAAAGCATAGGGTGTGCTGCTGATAAAGTGCATTGGGACAGGTTAGTGTGGGACTTGTAGGCTTGTAGACACAGGTCTCTTAAAGTAAAGTGTAAAGTAATGTGGTAACCCTTACTGAATGTGCTGTTAGCAATCTGCTGTATATCTTTGGGAATTTGGGGCTGGAGGGACAAAATGGTTTTTACATCTTAATGCTACTTATGTCCTACAGTCTCTTTACAGCGTGTCCCTGTCCACATGAACTACATTCATACAAGCTACATATGGATTGTCACAGGGTATATTTTCTAACTGTTTATGGCTGCTATTGCTTTTTTAACAGCCTGTCCTAGTCCACACACACTAGACTTATAATAGGCTGCATGCGTTTTTTTTTACTAATTGTCGTTGGCTGCAATGTTTTTATTGGGCCTTTTTTAATGGACAACAATGGTGGAACTTGCCCAATGCAATGTACAGTATACAGTGAAGGAAATAAGTTTTTAATCCCCTACTGATTTTGAATGTTTGCCCACTCACAAATGATCAGTCTAAAAATCAAATGGTAGGTGTATTGTAACACTGAGAGACAGAATAGCAACAAAAATTTTAAAGAAATGCATGTCTAACAAATTATGCACTGGTTTGCATGTTCATGAGGGAAATAAGTATTTGGTCCTGAAGAAGCCACGTGACTATCGAGTGCAGTGACGTACTTCCGGTTAGAGAGCGATGACACTCTTCCGGTTCCTGTCGGACGCCATCTTGATACACCCAAAATCCCTTAGTACACCCATAGCACATGGGAAACCGCTGAAGTGTACTGGATTGCATGTGACTGTCCATTTGATTGGCGTTTTTAAGTTAATTATTAAATGTTATTGCACTATGGAGGTCTCCTTTGTCTATTCCTCTATATACATCTATTATGCCTGAGCCCCACCACGAGGATTGTAAGTGTTGAGGACCCCCAGCCCTATAAGTGGAATCCTAGTGGAGCCAGAGCAGCCAGTGGAGCCAGGTTTTGAGATTCCTCCAGGTGTGGAGCATCTAATGAGCTGTGGCCCCTAGGGGTCGAGTTAAGGAGGTGAGGAGGCACTCTAGCTATTTAAGGATAATCACACTAGAGTGTCACCAAGAGCACTTATCAAGTTGGGAGTGAAGAAGTAAAGCATGGCTTGCAGCATTTGCACATTCATCATTTGCACATATTGATTGGCACTTTTATTGTGGACTGCATCTTTTTTATTTATTCTTTATTTATTATTTTTTATCTTTATTTTTACTGTTGATTGAGCACTTGCCACTTAGTTATTAGATTGAGTGGCACATCACCTATTCATTCTCACTGTATAGGTCTGGTTAGCCATTTATTTTGGCATATCAGGCATTTGTTGTGCCCTTTAGTGGATTGCATTAATTATTGTATTTACGTTTATGTTGAGCACTTGTCACTTTGTTTGCATTTATTGTGTGATTCATCACGGTTGTTCACGTGATTGGTCTGGTCAGCCTTTGGTTGGCATTCCAGATTATAATTCACTACTATCACTAGAGTATATTTATATTTCATCAGTTTGCTGCATTTAATCATATATATTTATTTTCTGCTTATTACTGCACATGTTTTTTTCTATACTTTTATGGGAATTTGGATTTATAGTTTTTAGTATATAACACCTACAGGTTTAGAGTTTAATATAATTTATTTTCATTCATTTATTTATTACACTTTGTATTCATATTTTGCATAGCGATTCACCATTTTTACTTCACAATACACCTACCATTCAATTTTTAGACTGATCAGTTCTTTGTGAGTGGGCAAACATTTAAAATCAGCAGGGGATCAAATACTTATTTCCTTCACTGTATAAGCACATTATAGTTTCATTTGGGAAAACATGTGATAGAGTGATTTACAGACAGGAAATTGTGAGAAACAAAGGCAGAGTGCTGTCACCACAAACACAAGTTACCCAAACAAGGACCTTTATTTTAGCATACCAGCTGTTATTTTCAAAAAAGCTGCCCAATAGCCATTGAAAAATTCTTTCCTAGTATTTTTATCATCTTAATGCTTGTACTAAATAAAATGTCACTTTTAAAGAGTTATATTATATTGCTCCATAACTTCACATGCAGCTTTAAGGCCTCATGCACACTGCAGCTGTCAAATGTCCATTTTAAAGGCATTTTAGGTTTTTTGTTCTGCTCCTAAATGCCCCTCTGTGTTAGCCTATGTGTCCATGCACTAATAAGCATTTACATGCATTTTAAGGCAGGGGTAATTAGGCGAAGAAATCTGAATGCACCAAACTCGCAACTGAGGAGAGGAACATTTGGGCAGAAAAATTGCCCAATGTGTCTAAACACATCTAAATGCACCTAAACGCTATACACATTTAGAGCTTGAGCATTCATTTATTCGAATGGCCAGGATAAATTATTATTCTGGCCAATGAAATGAATGAACTCCAAAACACGTGATGTGCTTGAATGTGTCTAAACGTGCTTGCAAAATTTGGTTAGAGGTGCATTTTTAACGTTGTTTTTCTCCGGTTGGGAGCAAAGCATTCAGAAAACCATAGTGTACATGAGGCCTAAGGCATCACCCAAGCATCTTCTTTAAAGGATTTGTGCATTTCAATGATGCCCTTAAACTTGCATTAAAATCTCCCTGTTAATCTTTTTTTTGCATGAGCACATGTCCCCATGTGGTCTTTTCATGTACATACAAGGCAACGTGGAAAAATACACTAATCTACGTACATCCAGAGCGCAGAACGTTTAAAGCTAACTCATGGCTGCTATAGTAGCCATGAGCTTGTATTTATTTTCTTCAGTTGACTACCAGCTGTTATATAAAAGTGATCCAGGCGGCCATTGAGCTACTCGATCACTTTTACAGTGCAGGCTATATGGAGGTGGACTATTTACTTCTGGAGGAAAATATGTCTAATTTCAACACATGGAAAGGCCATATGGAAAGGCTTCTTCATAGTTACAGCTGTGAAAATATGAAATAGACTCTCTCAGGAACTAGTTCTGGACAGCTCAGTTGATTGTTTTTAAAAAAAAGAGCTTGGTGCATTTCTAAATGTACAGACTATAACTGGATATTAACATTTATTTGTATTAATGCCAGATATTGTTGATCCAGGGAATATCCAATTGCCTTGAGGAAGCAGGAAGATTTCCCCACTGGAGCAAATTGGATCATGCTTTCTACAGTATGGGTTTTTTTTGCCATCCTCTGGATCAACACTGGGTGTAGGGTTCTATATATGGAGGGTTTGTATTTATATCTATTAAGGTATTCATATTTTCTATTGATTGAACTAAATGTAATTGTGTCTTTTTTCAATCTGAATGTAACTACTGTATGTAACTTGTGTTTACAAAGAGCAGTTGGGGATCCATTATTTAGTGATTGTAGCACTATGTTCATAACAATATTTAGTTAATTATGTCACCCAGTCAATTTGTTAACAAACACCAGCCAGCTCAGGATCTGTCATTTGTAATGGAAATAGTGGTGGGGTATCATCATTGGGAGGCAGGTCAGCATGGAGAAGTAAAAACAATGTCAGTGTTTATCATGGTGTTGGTACCTTTATTTATTTTTCAAGTGAAATTCAGGCTTTGCACCTAGCTAGCCTTAAAACTGTCCCCTCCCCCCTCCTAACACCTATGCTAACTAACCTGGGTAAGAAAGAGGTACATATTTTCCTATTTTTAGTCCATTTAAGTATGGTCACAACAGTGGCTGCAGGAATGAGGAAAAAGCATGCCAACAATGACTAGTAAAGTCTGGACTGGTGACATCACCCAGAATCGTCAATGGCCCATCCACTGCCAGGGCTCCCTCCTCTTCCCTGAAGCCGCACTGGCTAACACAGAGGAGTTGGATCATGTGACCACAGAGGCCTGAAAATACCTCTTCCTTACACAGGTTAATCAGCTTAGGTGTTAAGAGGGGGAGGGGCAGTTTTTTGGATAGCTAGATGTATAGCCAGAGTTCCACTTTACATTTCTTTGGGAGTGAGTAACAAGGGGGAATTATTGTACCCTGTACTTATTCTCATGTAGGGAATGATATGTGGGGGCCCCTTATTCTAAGGGTCTCATAAGTACCCCCACAAATTCACACATTCTCTTGGAGACCATATATGGAGATGAGGCTTTTGTCCTTTTAACATGATTACAAGGATCCTTGCAAGGGCATGCAGGCTTGGTGGTAAGGAAAGGGAAGGCAGCAAGTTCCCCCCCCCCCCCACCCCAAACCATACCAGGTCATATGCCTCGAACATTGGAAGAGTACGTTTAAAGGGGGGCTGATAAAAGCACCTTATCCCCATGTTGAAGGAGACAAGGAACTCATCCCAAAGACGGCCCCATGAGAAATATGGGATTATATGAAGACACCCTAATATCTGGTCCCTCCTAAGGTAATTACTCATTTAAAACAAGTAAAGTAAATAAAAACATCCACATCATGACAAAAGTCCTCTATTTGAAAAGAAAAAAAACATCATCCAGTGATGTAGATGATCATCAATCATGACAGCATGCTTCAATGATGATCCACCGCCCAACAAAGTTGACCCTCCAGCATGACGACCCAGCTGCTCTGTGTAAACAAATTGGACATGGGTTCTGGGAAACATCATTGAGCAAATATGGTCATGACCACATTTGGACAATGATGTCACCCAGGATTCCTTGGTGGTTTGTTTACAGGATCTTAGAATCCCCAGCCATCTGGGGAACTTGTTTGACTATTGGCCTAACTGCAGGGTCCAAAGTTCATCACACACTGTAATGTTTTAAAAATATATATATTTTTTGTTTTCAGTTTTCAAAAACAACTGGAAGCTTAGCACGCACAGGTGTAGCTATCCAGGACAAAAGAAAAATACAAAAATGTAACTAGCCTAAAAAGGTTTAAGTGTGTGTTGACTCTCGTCCAATCAGTGGTACCTAGTCAAAATAGATAGTATCAGGCACCGCTATAAACATAATACAATTTAGAATAAGCAAAGACACTCAATCCCAGTCCCAACCCAGTCACATCAAAATAGGGAAATTAGGCAGTGGAGGTGTCCCACAACCATTTAGCCTACATTCTTTCAAACTTTTAAGGCAATTCTATTTGCCTAGGTTGTTTTGTAGAGTGGCAATTGAGAGTTCACCAGCTGTTTCCAGTATCCATGTATAGGTGCCTTATGTTTTTTCCAATGAAATGTAATTGCCTTCCTGGCATAAAAAAAGCATTAGTCCCAAGAGTGTTCATGGGCACAAGGCCATCAACAAGGTCAAGAAGACAGATCTTCAGAGACATGGTAATGGGGACCTGCACAAGTGTGTTGATGGTGCCAGTCACAGATTCCCAAAACAAATGAATCATTGGGCATGTCCAGAAAATGTGGGAAAAATCACTTTCAACCCAATTACAGTGCCAGCACGTTGCAGGAACATTAGGATCCAAACGGTGTACCCTGTGTGCCGTGAAGTAGGCTCTATAGAGGATTTTTAATTGTATGAGTCAGTCCCTAAGTGATACTAATTGTTTGAAAGAAGCATCCCACATGTCCGTCCAGTCCTCATCATTCATATTTATGATATTCAATAGCCATTTTTGTCTAAGACTAGATAAGTCAGATAGCACCACGGTTACAAGATGTGAATAAATCATGGAAGCAGGTTTTTTATGGGGATCAAAGTGAAGAAGGTCTTCCAGATCTGAACATTTCAGCTGAATAGGTCTATGGGAAAATTGGCTGCTGAAGGCGTGTGCAAGCTGTATATGTCTAAACATGTAATGTAAAGGGACATTATAGGCTGAGCGCAGGGAGGTAAAGGACATCATTGTCCCTTTGTCCACTATATGAGTGATAGACTTAATATTGTGTTTTGTCCATATTTGTGGATCAGACAAAACATAAAAGTGATGTAAAGAGGGGTTATTCCAGAGGAGTGTTTGAGGGGATAACCTTGAAGTGTCACACGTTTCTAATTGAAGTCCCAAATTCCAGGCCCTAATTGTTGTTACCATAGAGAGGGTGAGAGGGTACAGAGCCTTAAGGCCATGCAAAAGTCTGCATTGCAGGGCCTCTAGGGAACCTAAAACTGCAGCCTCCAGCTTAGTACTAGCATTTGTGATGTCAGGTTGGAGCCACCAATGCGCTCTAACCTGCTGTGTTGCTAAATAGTATTTATGGCAGTCTGGTAGAGCGAACCCCCCCTGTAGAGATGGGAGCATCAAAGTAGTTAGCTTATAACGTGGAGTTTGTGGGCTCCAATGGAAGGAGGAGAATAACTAATTTAGTTGAACAAAAAAAGATTTGGGGATCCATTGAGGGGAGTGGTGAAAAAGATACGTCAGTTAGGGGAATCATTTCATTTTGACCAAATTTATGCGGCCCAATAAAGACAGCGGCACATTGCCCCATGTCTTCAGCTTAGCCTTAATTTCTTGCATAACAGGCATTAGATTTAAGGAAACATAAACAGTAGCAAAATGATAAACAACAACCCCTAAATATCAAAAGGAAGTGACCAATTGTAGTGGGAGATCCCTTGGGGCCTGTGCCAAGGCACCATCATCAATAGGGAACAGTATTGATTTATGACAGTTGACCCGAAGGCCAGTGACAACAGAAAAGATATTAAGGATTCCAAGGGCTCCCTGTAGGGACCTGCATCATGCAAAAATAGTAACATGTCATCAGCATACAAGGCCACCCATTCCTCAACCAACTCCACCTGCAGCCCCCGAACCTCAGGAGATACCCAAAGGGCCTCCGTGATAGACTCAACTGCTAAGGCGAAGAGGGTCGGGGGAAAGAGGACAGCCCTGCCTAGTACCACGAGATAACTGAAAAGGAGCTGAGAGACTATCCCCCAAACTAATGGAAGCAGCAGGATGAGAATATAAGACCTGTAACCAGCTAATGAAATGAGTAGGCAACCCCATTCTATGTAACACTTCCCATACATATGGCCACTCCACCATATCAAACGCCTTCTCAATATCTAATGAGGCTACTACCCTGGTCCCAGTATGGAGATGCTGTGCATGTATGTTTGTGAAGAGTCTGCAGATATTAATGTCTGTGGATCTGTGGGGCATAAAGCCTGTCTGATCTGAGTCTATTAGAGAGCTAGTAACCCTGCTTAGCCTGGTATTTTCCAGTTTAGTTAGTATTCAAATACTTACTAACTAGTATCTTAATCCCAATTTAAGAGGGCAATGGGCCTATAAGAGGTGCACAATGTGGGATCCTTTGGACTTTTATGAATCAGGGTGATATGTGCCGAGTGCATAGAGGGAGAGAGAGACTTGGACTCTAGGCATTAAGAATACAAAGATGCCAGTCGTGGGGCTATGAGGTCACTATGAGCCTTATAAAAATCCATGGGGATACCATCAGGACCCAGAGCCTTTCCAGAAAGGAAGGACATGATAACTGTGCACACCTCATTAATGGTAAAGGGGCGGACCATGTCCTCTCTTTCCCGATCTGACACCAACCCAGGGCTAAGGGATCTAATAAATCCAGTAGATGTGAAATGTCAAAATCAGAGGGAAGTGAAGAAGCATATAACTGTTGGTAATACTCCTCTAAGATCTCCTCAGTAGAAGTGATCATGGTGTCCTCTGACATGCATATTTGGGGGTGGGAATATGAGGCCTGTCATTTTGGGCGAGCATAGCTAGAAACCTACCATTCCTATCCCCCTGTTCGAAGAAGACCTGCTTACTATCTTTCAAGTCTAGCCTGGTGGCCTGTGCCATATGATGTTGCAGGCCCTGCTTTGCCACCATTAGGAGATCAACGTCTCCTGGTGAGTTTGAGACTGAGAAAGATTGAGCTTTGTCCTCCACATCCTGCTGCAGAGCTGAGACCTCAGAGGCTTGCTTATTGCACATGGCAGCTATAGGAGAGACATATTGTCCTCTAACATATGCCTTAAATGCATCTCAAAAAGACCAGGGCGGGCCGATCCCTCATTAGTCTGCCAGTAGGTTTGAATAGCAGTAGGAACCCCATCTGTGATCTTAGGGTGTGTTATCCATTGTGGGCCCAATCTACACAAGGAGGCATTACGTGTCTCCCAAGATCTAATAGTCACAGCTAAGGGAGAGTGATCGGATAAGCCACTAGGAAGGTACTCAGCCGTTAAGACATTGGTTAGCAAAGAGGGACTCAAGGTCAATATGGGAAACTGTCTCATGAGATGTGATTTAGCAAGAGTGGGTTCTATTAAGTGGTGTTTTCACCAGATTTCGGTGAATTCTGCAGCCTGCACCCAAACTCCAAGCTCTCCAAAGGAAGATCGTGAGGTAGAGGGCCTGTCTAGTACTGGGGATAAGATGGCATTTTAGTCTCCCTTGATTAGAAGTTTTGCAGGACAAAATAAAGAATCCTTATCCGATATAGTATATAGCAGTACATCAGAAACATAAACAATCTTTACAGGCTGTGTTGGCCACCAGGATATCTGCTGAGGAGGGTTTCACTGAGTCAGCAACAGGAGCGGTAGTTTGTGTGCTTGCTGAAATGGTAAGTTTCGGAGATCTCATGGGCAAGATGGCTGCCATAGCAGTAGTTTGAGGAGTAGTGACTGGCGTGCAGGTGGTGCGAAGCTTGGTGGGCGACATAGGAGGAGTCAGTCATAGACTGGAGGGACTCCACTGAGACCTCAAAGAGAAAAGGCAGAGACAGGCACTGTTAGAATGAGTGTAGGATAAGTGTCAGTACGGAGCTCTCGATTTACGCGTCCTCCTTGGCTCACATACCAGTCACACCCCTTTAAAAATAGGTTTAGTATCAAATTTATTACTGTCATTTGAGGCATTTGCCTTGTTATCTGTATCACCTTTCAGATAAATACTGTAAAGTTTAAAGTTTCAGTTTTGGAATCCTTGGAGTATAAAAAGAAATAAATGTTTCTTCTCTTTGTTCTGTGTTTGGGTTTTCTGCACACTGTGAAGTGGAATCCCCAGTGCCATCTTGAGGCTTCTTTGATAACAGGCACATCGCTCACTCTCACTTTGAGCTTTATACTTTTAAAAGAAAGGTCCCCTGGCCCATGAATTTTGTATAAGCTTCAAAAGTTTGGATAAAAAATATATATATTAGAAGAAAGTTTAATTTTCATTGTTAAATTGAAGCTGAATTCTAGTAAGATTTTCAAAATCACAATTTAAAGCAGTAATGTATGTATTATCATAATTAAAGAATATGTAAATCCATTTCATATTCCTGAAATGTGCCTACTGTACCATGTACTTGCATGAAAAAGTATCTTTTTCTCTGTGTATTGCTTCCTTGTGTGAAATCCCTGGTGTTCCTGCCAGTTCCTCTGCTTTCTTATTAAAAACTGACTACATTAAGCAGGAGGGCACACACTGTGGGCAGGCCTCTAACTGTGCTGGGAACTCAGCCTGCTCTCCTCCAATGATCAGACTTGTCCTGACCCCCCCCCCCCCCCGCACATCCTTTCACTGGGAAGTTCAGTGTACTGCTGTTTCTCCTCCCCCAGCTCTTATGCAGCTGGGAACAGAGGGAATGTGGTCACTTAAAAAAAAGGTAAAAAAGGTATTTAGAATGTTTTGCCCATTATTTCTATATTAAACTGAATGGGTTGTTTTACAAGGCAAGGTGAGGATTTACAATCATTTTAATGCATTCTCTGCATTAGGATAACAAACCTTTTACATGCAATTACCCTCCTTATACAGTACTTTACTATGTCCGTGAGTGCTTTGCACAAGAACAGAAGCTCTGTGAGTTCTCTGTCTATGAACACACAGAGCCGGCTCAGTATCGAGCATTCAAGAATGTCCCCAAAGCAAGCAAACAAAAAGCTTCCTATGGGGGCACTCAGTGGGGGGGGGAGCCAGGAACACCAGCAGGGGAAAAGAGGAGAATCGGGGCTGCTCTGTGCAAAACCACTGCACAGAGCACGTAAGAATAACACGTTTTTGTTTTGTTTGTTTTTTAACCATTTTAAACTTACTCTGACTGTGCTGTGGTTGACCCTTTGGCAGTGGCCTGCTCATTCTAGTTTGGCCTCAGACTGTCTGATCATGTGTTAATTTCTCACTAGACCTCTGTTGGGCTGCAGACCCTCTGTCAGGGCTCCAAAATTTACTTTATGTACCCAAGTAAAAGATCATGCATCTAACTAGTTAGCAAGGCTAAGAACAGTGTAGTAGTAATTATCTAACGGAATCTGTGCTTTACTATAGTTTGTTAAAAATATTTATATTTTACAAAATGTGATCATTAATAAACACAAACATTTGTTCAGAACTTAAAAAATCTGTAGTTCTCAATGTGGTTTGAACCCTGTTTTTTGGGAGTTGTGGTATGGAGTTTCCACTCTCTGCAGAAGACAGCGAGAGTAGACAAATATATGAACTCCTCATTCCATCTTTTACTGGTCTATATACAGAATGCTGAAGGGTTTCTGCAACTTTTCGGAGAGTATAGGAGAAAAGTCGAGTGGATGTTTTAGTTCTCTGCCTAACATATCTTACCAGAGAAAACAGTGTAAAACACTGTAAGTAGGTGGAGATCTACATTAATTATGGTTGTGGTGTTGACACAACCTAAGCATATAATGAAAACCCCCAAATCAATCTAGAGCAGTGGTCGGCAAGCCGCGGCTCGCGAGCCACAAGCTCTTTACACACTTTAATGCGGCTCTTCTGTGTGCCGGGGCGCCCGCTCCCCTCCCTCCTCTCGGGCGGCCGCCCCAAAAGTCAGGACTCTGCAGCTAGCCCAGCAATGGGCAAACTACGGCCCTGCGGACCTTTTAATCCGGCCCGCGGAGCGTGCTCCAAAAAAAAAACAGCCAGGGCAGCGCGCTCAAATGCAATGATTGGCCAGTCTCGCTGCCACTCACATCCTGATAGCCAGTGATTGGCTGTCAGGATGTGTGTAGGCGGGGCAGCGTGACGAAGGTGAGAGGAGCTAGGCTCCTCTCACAGTCCGCCCTGAAGACCGGAACGGCACGGGAACACGGCGAGAAGAACGTGCGGAGCAAAGGTAAGTGAATTGACACAGGGGGGACGTGGCTTACTACTTGCTACTTACTTACTACTACTATATGAGGGATGAATTAATATGGGGGATGAATTACTATATGGGGGATGAATTACTATGGGGGGGTGAATTACTATATGGGGGATGAATTACTATGGGGGATGAATTACTATGGGGGATGAATTACTATATGGGGGATGAATTACTATAGGGGGGATGAATTACTATATAGGGGATGAATTACTATAGGGGGGATGAATTACTATGGGGGATGAATTACTATGGGGGATGAATTACTATAGGGGGGATGAATTACTATAGGGGGGATGAATTACTATATGGGGGATGAATTACTATGGGGGATGAATTACTATGGGGGATGAATTACTATATGGGGGATGAATTACTATGGGGGATGAATTACTATGGGGGATGAATTACTATATGGGGGATGAATTACTATTGGGGATGAATTACTATATGGGGGATGAATTACTATATGGGGGATTAATTATTATGGGGGATGAATTACTATGGGGGATGAATTACTATATGGGGGATGAATTACTATGGGGGATGAATTACTATATGTGGGATGAATTACTATGGGGGATGAATTACTATGGGGGATGAATTACTATATTGGGGATGAATTACTATATGGGGGATGAATTACTATGGGGGATGAATTACTATGGGGGATGAATTACTATAAAAACTTATTGAAACTAAAAACAGTGTACCATCCTATGTATTTTCAGTTTTAAAAATGTGGCTCTCAAAATAAATTTCAATCGTGGTTTTGGCGAGATTTGGCTCAGTTGAAAAAAAAGGTTGCCCACCACTGATCTAGAGGATTTAATTTCATGACACAACCCGCAAAAATACAGTATATAAAATATAGAAAATTAAATGTATTTAATCATACATAAAGTCTAATAATGTAATAAAAAAAACAATATCCAACTGACAGTACGGATGATACATATGTAATATATATATATATATATATATATATACACATACTGTATACAGCAAACTATGTAAAGGCTAGAACACTCCAGGTCACCCTGGGGTAAATGCGATATGAGCACAACGATAAACAGTGGTCTCAGCACCACTACGTCCACACAGACATTAAATAATTTCACTATAGGTGGGAAACTAATATTCCCTGCTTTCTAGCTCCCCATCAGAAGTACACTGTGCAGTGTTGGATCTGCTGTTCAGCTTAAACCCTTTACATTGATTTTGTTTTGTTTTTTTCAGAAAGAACAGGGTGTAAGAAAGTCTATAAGGAAAGCCATGTACTCCCTACAAGAAAAGGGATCTGAAGGCCACCTGAAAGTGGATCATGATTGTTTACAGGCTGATCAGAATTATTGTATTCCATCTAAATAAACAGCACATTCTAATGTAAAAGCATGACTTTTTTAAAAATATAATTTACAGAACTTGGCATGGGATCTTTATATAGTTTTTTTTTAATTATATGTAGCGCTACCCCAGTAGGAGTTGCTAGTAGTATTGTGTACTCTGTTCATACCTCGACATTGAACAAGGCCCCAACCTTCATGACACCTCAGTTTACCCCACTTTAGGCAGACATGGATTAGTAACTTCACAGTATCTTAGCCCCTCCCTGAAATTAAACTTGCGACTTTGCACCAGACAACTGTATACTGTCGCTTGAAAACTGGATAAGGCAGGGTAATATGATAAAGAATGTAACAGCCCAAGAAATATACTGTGTTTTTGCTGATATCAAAGGTACTGAACTGGACTTCAACCCAATCAATGTAAACTGTATATCTCCCCACTAATTGTGCAGCAAAAAACAAGGAATGGGTATCAACACAGCTTAGGGACTAGGTTGCCTGTAGGTAAACCCCACTTTTTCCAGGGATTTCAATTGTGCAGGGTAGCCCTAAAGTCTGGACACATAGATAAAATACATATTTTTAATACATTTCAATACATTTTTCAACAACATTTTATTTCATTGAAATATCAATCAATAACATCTTCAATGTGATTTCCACCATTTGTGATGCAAAGTTCCATGCGCTTTCCAAGATTCAAATTAACTCTATGCAGTAACTCCGCATTTCTGTTAATTTGAGCACATTCATCCATGATGTGTTCATTCAGGTGATTCATATCTTTGATTTTCATTCTGTACCCTTTCTCCTTTAGCATACCCCAAAAAAGAAGTCAAGGGGGTTGAGGTCTGGTGAGCGTATATAGTGATATATTGTACACATATATATACACATATAGTGATATTTCCTATATGTCCAGACTTTAGGGACACCCTTAAGACTCCCTCTCAGGTGTGTTGGGTTTTATAGTACTCAAACCATTTCAGTGTCATTTGTTTACAGCCCAGACTACATCTCCTGGCATTCCAATGTTCTATATTGTGTATCAAGAGCACAGTATGCCCAACATCCCTATCTGGTGGCAGAAATAAAGGACTGCTTCAGGTAATTTTCAGAATAATAAACTTAATGCCCTGCATATTTCATTAACAGCGTGCCTGGTTACAAATATAACAACAAATGTAAGCTAACAAAGCCTTCTCCTTTCCCTGCACAGTATTAAAAAATGAGAACTGGTGTTCCTGAAGAAGCATTTGTCACCAAGAACCAGAAGCCATAAGACATGACATTTGGTCAGGCACTCAGTAGCACATATTTCTTACAGCCGGGAAAACAGCCCTTTGAGAAATTAATACTTACACAGTAAAAAAAATAATAAAAAATGAAACTAATTTTAAAATATAGTCCCATAGGATGCTATTAAAAGAAGATAATTAAGTGGAAGTTAGTAGGTTTACTACTCCCTAATTAAGTATTAAAGTATATGTAAGCCCAAACACAAATATTCCATGTACATCCTATTGTGTAAACATCATTTCAGAAGATTTTTTCTATATTTTTAATTCTATAGTTTATATTAAAATACTACTTGGTGATCCTGCCATGAAGATCATTATTAAGGCATTTCCTATTATAGGGTGGCAGTGTTCTGTACCACTGCACTATATCACATGGGTTTTTGATGGAGACTGAAAGTGACCATTTCAACACACTTTATACCGACATGGTCCACTGTTGCCACCAATGTAATCTACCCTGACAAATGCCATGTAGCCATTGAGTGTATATATGTACAGGGAATGGACAAAAGAGGCTGCAGGAGATCAGCACTGATATGCAATAAAACATGAAAAAAGGCAAAAACAAATGTTAAATTAAAAAATGGCAATTGTTTATGATACACAGAAAATTAAAACATATCTGCCAGGGAATGCGCAGGTGCAGGATTCCTATTAGCTCTGCTTGTGCCCGATTAGCAGGTGCACCCACATGGGGCCGCGCAGGTGCAAATGCTCATGCTTGAAAACTATTTAACGCCAGGTGGTCTATTTAAGCTGCACTAGTTCCTTATCTCAGTGCCATTTGTTCTATTATGTTTTTTACATCTGGGTATCTGTTTCTCTTGCTGACCTGATCTGATACTGACTATGACTGAACTCTGCCTGAACCAATCCCTGGCTTGACTCCTGACTACTCTTCTGCCTGCCATTTATGCCTGATCTGCCTGCTAGTTGCCAACCTGGATCATCTGACCTTACCTTTCTGTCTGCACCTGAATCAGCTGCACCCTGTTGGTCTCCAGCTTCTGCTCTTCTGCCAGCGTACCGCTGTCAGCTGCCCTTTGTACCCGGACGCACATCAGCATCCACCAGCAGAAGATCTATCAGGCACTCATATCACTCTGCGCTCTTCTTCTTGTTACATAACCAGGGCTCCTGAGCCAGAACTGTAAGAGAGGCCTTCCTCTACACTTCGGGCTCCATCACCAGGTACATTACAGTATCTTTGGTCAAACTGTAAAATTATATATGTAAGCTTACATTGTGAAGAATCTGACACACCTACTTCCTTGAATTCTGTGACACATTCACTATGTCATGTGACTATGCACTGCTGTGTCACAGAATGCTCAAAGCCTGCCTTCTGAATGACAAATGTGCTGAGAGGAGTTTCAAGAGTCAGTACAGGAATCACTGCTTGCAGGCAGCAAGGTACAATGAGATATGCTGAAAACAAACAAAGGATTTCCCAGCAACACTTACCAGCCAGCCTGCAAAATAACCAATTTGGCCCTGTCTAACAGATTGCATTTAAAACAGAAGGTTTCGTTTGCACACATTTGCACATACATGCGTAAGCCACAGTCCAATGTCGAGGGTCCTCTGTATATTGTGGTCCAAACTCTACAATTTCCATAGCCTCCATATTAGGAGCACATATATCAATGGATAGGTTAAGGGAAGGTGTACCTGGAGGAGCCCATCCCTCCTTAAAGATAGTGGGATGCACGTGATGCCCAGCTATACCAAAATGACAGCAAAGGCATCCAGTACGTCCCTGCATCCAAATTAGCCAACTACACAAAAAATGGCAACCTTCCAAACCTATAATCAGCCTTAGCAGTAAGGTGCACATAGAAGGGCTATGCACATCACAAACAAACAAAGAGCTATGTAGTTTCAAATATGTAGAAGAAACCAGTAAAAATGTGTAGTAGAAATCAAACCTAGCCAACCGAGGAGAAGCTGTGAAGCATACAGGGAATCCAGGAAGTTGCAGAACTTAAAATATTTTTTAAGTAAGCTTTTATTGGATTGTCAAAAATAAATATTGTTTGTATTGTCATTTCATTGCTGATGTAATAAAACGAAAGTGTATGCTGTGATCGTAGAACTAAAATGCCATTCAGGTAGGGTTTTTATCTAATTGAAAATGTAATTAAAAATTTACCCCCAAACCCATCTCTCCTTCTTTGGGTCAGGCCCTAGCATTAAAGAAAATCACTAAGGTGCATGGATGCATTAGTATCTTGCATTATTTAATCAGTAAAAACAAAATATCCACTTACACTTAAAATAGCAGAGATCAACGTGCGGAATTGCTAGAGACCACACTCAGATACATGCCAGGTACCACTTGGTGAGAGCAAAAACAGGAGCTGAAGCCACTAGCTTAACACACACACTCTCAGTATACTGGATGATCTGAACACTTCTCACTCAGAAAAGGTGGGGAAGGTGGGCAGGAACATGGCATGCAACATGTTTCAGGGCTTCACGCCCCTTTATCAAGTAGGGATAAGCACTACATAGAAATATGTTTGATCTTGTCACTAAAATTACAAAATTCTTGCTGCTGGGAGATTAGTTCAATACTGATGTGGACATGCCCCCAGAACTACATCTCCTAGGAGCCCTTTCTGTACACAAACTGCGTGGACAGGCTCTTTGGAGTCAAGGCAGCAGCATCGATTTGCAAGAAAGAAATCAACATGTGCACATGGCTTGGGATAGAGAGGGATGGGGGATATTTGGAGCTCTGTAGTCCAACAGGCAGTGCAGCAGAAGCGCTGCATTTTTAGCCCAATCGAATTCTGCCAGATCAAGAACTATTTTTCTGTACTTATAGCATTGAGATGTAAATACTACAGCTAAAAATGTTTTTTTTTTTATCTTGCTGCATTCCTTGCAATAAGGTAAAAAACTTTTCTATTTCTGTGATTCCTCCCCCCCCTTGCCTGTGTGAAGGGGAAGAGAGGGGAGAATAGGTCCAATGCTGTGCACAGCTGCATCTATTCTTCCCTCTCTTGCTCTTCACACAGCATTGGAACAGCAGCAGGAGCCAACAATGTCAATCAAATGCAGTGAGAACGAAGTGGGGGGTGGGGCTAAGTTCCGCTGTGTAAGTCTATGGAGCACACACAGCTAGGGAGTGCGCAGACACTGCGTGCCTCCATAGCAAGCAGCTGGCTATGGGGACACACGAAGAAAAGGAGGACCCAGAATTGCTGCTAGGGGACCCGAGAAGAGGAGGTTCAGGGCCACTTTGTGCAATACCACTGCAGGTGAGTATAACATCTTTGTTATTTTAATTTTAAAAAAAATGTTTGCCTTTATTAACACTTTAAATGAATAAAACATGAAAAATGTGCCTTTATTGAGGAGATATACTAAATAATTTGTTTTGTTTTTTGTTTTTTTAACTTGACATACAGTTTGGCATAACCATGTTTAATTTTTGTGTTACACCTTTATTATTTCTTTAAAATTATTTTCAGATAAGTTTTGATGTTTAAAGCAAAAGCAACCAAACTATAATTCTGCTAGGGACATCACATTTAATCTAGAGCTAGAGCTAATTTAAGCTAGAAACAGCACATTTAATCCATTTGAATACATATCCACTTGTACCAACAAAATAACACTTTTTATGTAGGAAAAATGTCAAGAATTACATTTAAGTAAGTCATGTCATTATCACATGTATTCGTCCCTTCTAGGACTCATCATTTTATGGATTATCTGACAATCTTGCAGCTTAGAATGCCAATTTCGCTTATCTCCATTTGACTCAGACAGTTTACTTAAGAAGAATAAATAAGAGTCCATTTTGCAGCTGTCCTACTTCTAAGTGTCTCTTTTTTACTTGAAATAAGGCTATAGTGTGTGTATTGCAATGTTGTGTATTTTATTTTCACTGATTATGATTTAAAGAATAGCTGAGAATCATTTATTCATTATATATCAATCATAGTGAGCAAGAAATATCAGATAAAGCTTTATCTTCAAGCTGCAGGCTTCCTGTGTGTAGCTAAGAAGCCATCAAATTCATGTAAATGAGAATAGTCGAATTCTATAACAGTCACTTGGAAGATAAAGTTACATAGTATTCATACAGTTCTGTAATGATGCAGAAGTGGTGAACCAACAGGAGTAGCAGAGCTAGATATTGCTACTTGACCCATAGGTCCTTTATGACCTGTCCTTCCAGAATGTTTTTATTTACCCTTATTGCACTAATAGAAACCTTATTAAAGCATGTTTTTCTGTTTTTCAATAGAAGATCCTTTCATGTCTATAAATATATAAATAGAGATAAGTGAAAAACACATGAACTGGGATTTGACCTGCCATCATGCTTACTGTATCTACAATTTTTCTGAGATTCAGGTCATGCATTTAGAGCAGTTTTTTGCATGGTTTTACAATTAAAGGCTAAGTGCATTTTTAAAAAAATTAAAAATGCACATTTGTTGCCACTAAAAAAATCTGCATTTATTATTTTTTTTCTTAGGAGCCTGAAGAGCATTGCACCTGCAATCAGCAGATCATGGATTCAATATGAGGCTCCTGCAGACATTGCCTACAGCTTTCTGCCCACACCTGTATATGGGCTTTCTGTTTGAGAGATGTATGAAGTGTCAATGAACTATGAGAACACTCATCAGCACCCTAGCAGTTCATCGAGAACTACAAGACATCTGCTGTAATGGCAGATGGGACTTGTAGTTCATTCATTCACAGGTGGGTGGTGAGGGGGAATGTAGCTGGAGGTGCTGGAGCATGCTACACATTATTCTCAGAATATGGGTGTAACGTATAACATGCTCCAAAAGGTTATCTTAGCCCTTAATGTAATACTAAAGGTTCAGATTTTTTAATAACAAACATGTCATACTTACCTGCTCTGTACAATGATTTTGTACAGAGCAGGCCTGATATTCCTCTTCTGGCGTTTCCCGACGGCATTTCTGACCCCTCCCACCTGCTGAGTGCACCCAGAGCAAGATGCTTGCTCTGGGTCACTCTTGCATGCTCACTTCCTAGCTGCCTCTGTGTGTCTTACCCATATAGAAGAAAAATATATTTGAAATATATTTAAAAATATTCTTCCCAAATATATTGCTATATTTGAAATGCTACAATTTTGGCCATATTCTATATATATTATAGGCGCACCCTGAAAACCCACCTCTTCAGGGAAGCCTACCCAACCCCCTGCTAATTGCTGACCTCCTCCACTCTTCCTACCACTCCATCCCCCACAGCTTTTCCTCCCGTACCACTATCCCCTCCCTCCTAGATTGTAAGCTCCAAAGAGCAGGGCCCTCGAACCCCTCGTGTATCGCATTGTATTGTTATTGCACTGTCGCATGTATTGTCCCCATTGTATTGTACAGCGCTGAGCAAACTGCTGGCGCTTTATAAATACTGTATATTAATAATAATAATAATATATATATATATATATATATATATATATATATATATATATATACACTGCATGTTAAAATGCATTTTTATTACAAATTATATGAAAAATATTTTTATAAATACATTTCAAATATACGGTATATCTTTAAAAATACAAATCTACATTTTTGGAATGCATTTACAAATATATGTAAAATGATGTTAAAATTACTTTTTTATATGTTAAAAAAAATCTGAAGAATATATTTAAAAAAAATATATTTTGAAAAATATATATATTTTTTAAATATATTCTTCAGATTTTTTTTATTCTGAGAGTGAATTAGATGTTTGGTCCCTTAACCATATAGTTGTTTTTTTATATTTGCCACTGCATAAAGTTTTTATACTTTAAACTTTACATATTAACTAAATTGAACACCACACCACCACAGTTGTGCAATGTTAATGTAAAGTTTAAGATTTTTAATCTGCAATTTGTGTGTAACACTCAGTTTGTTCATTAAATTATAAAAATTATAAATAAAAGATTAATAAAAAAAATAACTGGCCAACTAATCAATTATAAAAATAATCATTAGTTGCAGCCCTAGATTACTACCACTTTAAGAAATGGACAAGCCAACCCTCTACCTGCAAAATGTTGGGCACCCAGTAGCCATTTTATTAGTGCGTGTTTGTTGGATCTGGTTAGAGAAAACTGACAAAAATGTGTGGAGAGTGCATAGTAATAGATGTGGTATGCTAGCATACTGTTTATAGAAAACCATTCTCATGTATTATACTGAGATTCATAGTTCAGCCCCTAGGTAGTAGTGTTTAGTGTCTATGATAACATTGTACTACTCAGATAAAAAATGTTCTAAAAAGAAAAAATACAGAGAAATTTTTTTAAGGTTTTTTTTTTAACTACTTGCCAACTGCCTGCAAAGTGCGGGTGAGCAACAGCTCTGGGCAAAACGACATACCCTTATGTCACTTTCTATTTCCCGGTGTGCATGCACGTGTGCTACCCCCCATGCCAGTCCACACACACATTAGATTAGCACTCTGATCACCCCTTTCAACCCTTTGATCACCCCTGTCACCCAGCCAGTGCCATTAGCACAGTGTCAGTATGTAGACTTTTTCACTGATCACTGTGTTACTGTCACTAGCGACATCAGATAGCCTTAGGGTCAGTTAGCTCCCCTCCCAGCCAGGGTCAGCTAGCATTAGATTGCCCGCACACTATCGTACTCATGCTATAGGTTGCTGATCAACCCCATTACTAGTATAGTGTTTGTATACTGTATATCAATATATTGATCACAAACAGAACTATGCTAGTGACTCCTCAGTATAGTGTCCCCAAAAATGCAGTGTTAGCAGGATCAGCCCGTTTGCTGCCAGCACTAGCCTTTAGCCCTTTTGCAGTTATTCCAAAAATAGTCAAAATATAGACCTCAGATGCAGCATATGTTTGGTAGAAAATGGATTTGGCTCAGCATCTCAACCCAAAAGAATTCTAGATCATATATCAAAAATAAAAAATTATAAACAAAATTCTCTGTACTGACAAATATCTTTGACTAATACTAAATTTTGTTGATTAATTAGTTAAAAGTGAATGCACATTGAACACATGGACACACTCATTACACAATGTCAAAGGTCATGTCTAGAGAACAGTAATAAAATCTTGGATCAAAGTGATACATATATATGGTAAATATTGTATCTTTATATTTATATAAATGGAATACCAATAAAATCTGAGAGCTCTCAAACAAAAGGAACAGACATAGAGAACCGATAGAGATAGAAAGAGTGACCACTACGTTTTTAAAAAAATGCACAGCATGCTGAACTAATATAAATCCCTGGTCAGTCCCATACACAGTAGACAAAAATATATAATGGGTAAATTCCTAAATCTCCAGATTTATTGACATATGGATAAAGATGAATGAACATAGTCCGAGTATATTTTACTGGAGATTATATCAAGTATGGTTCCATTTTCAATCCTGTTTACACACAGTAACGGTTGTGTATGATGTAGCCGCAAAATTTCCAAGCCAGAGGAGTGTTAACCATTCATAGTCCAGAGGAGGAAAAGAATATTAGTGTAGGGTTATTTTGTAGATACAAGGTAACCCAAAAGCACCATCTGTGGGATCAACCTCCCTCGCACCAATAACCGCTACTTTGTAGCCTTTATATACTCCAGTTTTATAGCCTGGTGTTGGTATCCTGTGCTTGTATTGGCTCCAACCTAAAGCATTGATCCTGGGTAAAATGGCAGTCAAAAAACTGTGGCCTTCTTCAAACTAGACAAGATATATAAATGGATAATGTCCCTTTAAGGTGTATTGGATTGGTATACTTATCAGTCCATTTTTAATCGAATGTAGATCCAGACATGGCAGGTGACTTGCCTGACCGGTTTTGCTGGTCCCTCCCCGCTGCTTCAGAGGCTTGTATAACACAAAATGAAAAGTCCTCTTATAGGTTTCAAGATGGCCGTCCTCGATGAACTGCACATGTGCGGTGCCCTGTGACATCATGACGCATGCACACAGAACATGTTCGACATCACGACACCACAGCATCGTTGCTATCTGGAAAGAGAAGAAGGAAGGGAAGGATGAAACAACGGGATAGAAAGACCACACAATAATACTGGAAAAGCATTGAGAGACCCAAGTATCACAAAACAGATCTCCATAACCTATATTGTATAAGGGAGGAACCGCATCATGGGGGGCACTCACTGCGCTTCTTTCTAGTTAAAACGAACACTTTGGACAACTCATGTAGGGCTGACATTATACCTCTAGGTGACTTCAAAAAGGAACTACCCCTGATCCATCAAAATACATAATGGCTCCCTAGTTCAAACTGTATATATGTTATATATAAGTAGAATATTAAGAACTTAATAAGTCCATTATGACAAAGTCATTATCACAAAAATAGAGAAACGGGGGAAGCAAAGGGAACATCTTAGTGCATCACCCTCAATATCCCAGCCCTCTCTCCAAATCCAAACCCTTCCTATCCCTATATGCAACTACTATAAACACTTGAAATACTCCAAAAAAGATATCTGTCGGACGATCATGTATACATGAATAGATTAATATTTGTCTATCAGTATTTATATGCAACCATATAATCTGTAAACACCGCTTTTGCGTAAAAAAAAAAACACAAAAGAAATACTTCCACATCCTCTCCCCTGACCCCCCTCCCCACAACACACATATCTCCACCACCTTTTCTTAACCCCCCATCCACATGTCTGTTGGGCTAATTCAAGAAGGGGGAAAATCTAATATGATTAGAGATGAGCGAATCGAACCAGGCGAAGTGGAATTTGTTTCGAATTTCAGGAAAAATTCGATTCGCGTCGAATCCGAATATTTGCATAATTCGGGTGCGCGAATCGGATTTTTCCCGATCAGCCGGCAAAAGTGTCCCTGCAGAGAGCTCCGCTATTTCTGACAGTTCTCTGACAGTTCCTTCACATGTACAGCGGTTGAAACATTGTATCTATTTGTTTCCATTTAGGATACAGATGTTTTTATTCGGAAATAAATAGATACAATGTTTCAACCGCTGTCAACCGCTGGAACTGTCAGAGAACTGTCAGAAATAGCGGAGCTCTCTGCAGATACACTTTTTGCTGTACTGGAATACTTCTTCTTTTCATTCTTCTTTTCATTCTTCTCATTCTTCTTTTCATTCTTCTTCTCATTCTTCTTTTCATTCTTCTTCTTCTTTTCATTCTTCTTTTCATTCTTCTCATTCTTCTTTTCTTCTTCATGAAAAGAAGAATGAGAAGAAGAATGAAAAGAAGAATGAAAAGAAGAATGAGAAGAATGAAAAGAAGAATGAAAAGAAGAAGAAGAATGAGAAGAAGAATGAGAAGAAGAATGAGAAGAATGAAAAGAAGAATGAGAAGAATGAAAAGAAGAATGAAAAGAAGAAGAAGAAGAATGAAAAGAAGAAGAAGAATGAAAAGAAGAATGAAAAGAACTCATTCTTCTTTTCATTCTTCTTCTTCTTCTTTACATTCTTCTTTTCATTCTTCTCATTCTTCTTTTCTTCTTCATGAAAAGAAGAATGAGAAGAAGAATGAAAAGAAGAATGAAAAGAAGAATGAAAAGAAGAAGAAGAATGAGAAGAAGAATGAAAAGAAGAATGAAAAGACGAATGAGAAGAATGAAAAGAAGAATGAAAAGAAGAAGAAGAATGAAAAGAAGAATGAGAAGAAGAATGAAAAGAAGAATGAGAAGAAGAATGAGAAGAATGAAAAGAAGAATGAGAAGAATGAAAAGAAGAATGAAAAGAAGAAGAAGAAGAATGAAAAGAAGAAGAAGAATGAATGAAAAGAAGAATGAAAAGAAGAAGAATGAAAAGAAGAATGAGAAGAAGAATGAAAAGAAGAATGAAAAGAAGAATGAGAAGAAGAATGAAAAGAAGAATGAGAAGAAGAATGAGAAGAATGAAAAGAAGAATGAGAAGAATGAAAAGAAGAATGAAAAGAAGAATGAAAAGAAGAAGAAGAAGAATGAAAAGAAGAAGAAGAATGAAAAGAAGAATGAAAAGAAGAAGAAGACAAATCTTTTCATTCTTCTCATTCTTCTTTTCATTCTTCTTCTTCTTTCTTCTTCTTCTTTTCATTCTTCTTTTCATCCTACTTCTTCTTCTTCTTCTTCTCCTTCATCCTCATCCTCATCCTCTTCTTCTTCTTCTGAGGATGAGGATGAGGATGAAGAAGAAGAAGAAGAAGTAGGATGAAAATAAGAAGAATTCCAAGCCGGCAAAAAGTGTATCTGCAGAGCTCCTCTATTCTGCAGATACACTTAGAGGAGCTCTGCAGATACACGTTTTGCCGGTTTGGAATTCTTCTTATTTTCATCCTACTTCTTCTTCTTCTTCTTCATCCTCATCCTCATCCTCGGAAGAAGAAGAAGAGGATGAGGATGAAGAATAAGAAGAAGAAGTAGGATGAAAATAAGAAGAATTCCAAGCCGGCAAAAAGTGTATCTGCAGAGCTCCTCTAAGTGTATCTGCAGAATAGAGGAGCTCTGCAGATACACTTTTTGCCGGCTTGGAATTCTTCTTATTTTCATCCTACTTCTTCTTCCTCTTCATCCTCATCCTCATCCTCTTCTTCTTCTTCTGAGGATGAGGATGAAGAAGAAGAAGAAGTAGGATGAAAATAAGAAGAATTCCAAGCCGGCAAAAAGTGTATCTGCAGAGCTCCGCTAAGTGTATCTGCAGAGCTCCGCTAAGTGTATCTGCAGAGCTCAGCGGTTGAAACATTGTATCTATTTGTTTCCATTTATGGAAACAAATAGATACAATGTTTCAACCGCTGTATGGAGTGAATGTCAGAGAACTGTCAGAAATAGGCTATTTCTGACAGTTCTCTGACATTCACTCCTCAACCGCTGTATGGAGTATTGAATGTCAGAGAACTGTCAGAAATAGCCTATTTCTGACAGTTCTCTGACATTCACTCCATACAGTGGTTGAAACATTGTATCTATTTGTTTCCATAAATGGAGCTCTGCAGATACACTTAGCGGAGCTCTGCAGATACACTTTTTGCCGGCTTGGAATTCTTCTTATTTTCATCCTACTTCTTCTTCTTCTTCTTCTTCATCCTCATCCTCAGAAGAAGAAGAAGAGGATGAGGAAGAAGAAGAAGAAGAAGAAGAAGTAGGATGAAAATAAGAAGAATTCCAAGCCGGCAAAAAGTGTATCTGCAGAGCTCCGCTAAGTGTATCTGCAGAGCTCCGCTATTTCTGACAGTTCTCTGACATTCACTCCATACAGCGGTTGAAACATTGTATCTATTTGTTTCCATTTATGGAAACAAATAGATACAATGTTTCAACCGCTGTATGGAGTGAATGTCAGAGAACTGTCAGAAATAGGCTATTTCTGACATTTCTCTGACATTCACTCCATACAGCGGTTGAGGAGTGAATGTCAGAGAACTGTCAGAAATAGCCTATTTCTGACAGTTCTCTGACATTCACTCCATACAGCGGTTGAAACATTGTATCTTTTTGTTTCCATAAATGGAAACAAATAGATACAATGTTTCAACCGCTGTATGGAGTGAATGTCAGAGAACTGTCAGAAATAGCGGAGCTCTGCAGATACACTTAGCGGAGCTCTGCAGATACACTTTTTGCCGGCTTGGAATTCTTCTTATTTTCATCCTACTTCTTCTTCTTCTTCTTCTTCTTCCTCTTCATCCTCATCCTCATCCTCTTCTTCTTCTTCTGAGGATGAGGATGATGAAGAAGAAGAAGAAGAAGTAGGATGAAAATAAGAAGAATTCCAAGCCGGCAAAAAGTGTATCTGCAGAGCTCCGCTAAGTGTATCTGCAGAGCTCCGCTAAGTGTATCTGCAGAGCTCCGCTAAGTGTATCTGCAGAGCTCCGCTAAGTGTATCTGCAGAGCTCCGCTAAGAAATAGCGGAGCTCTGCAGATACACTTTTTGCCGGCTTGGAATTCTCCTTCTTCTCATCCTTCTTCTTCTTTTCATCCTTCTTCTTCTTCTCATCCTTCTCCTTCTTCTCATCCTTCTTCTTCTTCTTCTCATCCTTCTTCTTCTTCTCATCCTTCTCCTTCTTCTCATCCTTCTTCTTCTTCTTCTCATCCTTCTCCTTCTTCTCATCCTTCTTCTTCTTCTCATCCTTCTTCTTCTTCTCATCCTTCTCCTTCTTCTCATCCTTCTTCTTCTTCTCATCCTTCTTCTTCTTCTCATCCTTCTCCTTCTTCTCATCCTTCTTCTTCTTCTCATCCTTCTTCTTCTTCTCATCCTTCTTCTTCTCATCCTTCTCCTTCTTCTCATCCTTCTTCTCATCCTTCTCCTTCTTCTCATCCTTCTTCTCATCCTTCTCCTTCTTCTCATCCTCCTTCTTCTCATCCTTCTCCTTCTCCTTCTTCTCATCCTTCTCCTTCTTCTCATCCTTCTCCTTCTTCTCATCCTACTCCTTCTCCTTCTTCTCATCCTTCTCCTTCTTCTCATCCTTCTCCTTCTTCTCATCCTTCTCCTTCTCCTTCTTCTCATCCTTCTCCTTCTTCTCATCCTTCTCCTTCTCCTTCTTCTCATCCTTCTCCTTCTCCTTCTTCTCATCCTTCTCCTTCTTCTCATCCTTCTCCTTCTCCTTCTTCTCATCCTTCTCCTTCTCCTTCTCCTTCTCCTTCCTCATCTCCAAGGGCATTTAAATTAAAGGTACAGTGTTCTGCACTAATTTAAAGGCTCTCTGAAGCCTAGAAAGCCTTTTTATAAGTTGAATTCGTAGCGAATAAATTCGCATCGAATCAAATTTCTTCCTCAAATTCGGCGCATCAGCCGAATCGAATTTTTGAATAATTCGCTCATCTCTAAATATGATCATTGAGGCCCGGAGATCTGGTCACATCCAGCTCCTAGATCCACCGGGTCTCATGCTGTAAAAGTAATTGGTCGAAGTCGCCCCCCTGACTATTTTGGGAGACATTCTTGAGGAGCGCTTCCCTCCGCTTTCTACACTTGTTACTGAGTTGTACCTGGTGGGATCAATAATTTTTAGGTTTTTCTTTGGTAGAAAATGGCCAGCTTCAGGACAGTATGCAAGCATTTGAATAGGCACCAAATAAAGAAAGGCAAGACAGGTTTGATCTTGAAAAACATTAGCTGAGAGACAATAGCCACAAATATGGTACAGTGGTTAAACAAGACTCCTTTGCTCAAATAGAGCTTCCAAGTATAGTGGTTTATGTGACCAACCACATATTACAATGTGCTTGTGCCTGCGAACCCAAGTCTTGCAACACTAACCTTTCCTGATGCCTGTTCTGCTGTTCTTCACCCTATTCACAAAATACTATTGACAAGAGTGCCAGATATCTGGTACTTCCTTCTTCAGAGCCATACATCACTACAGGACACTCTAGTGACATAGGGATCTGCTGATGAAACCTCAGAGTGCAGCATAAGACCAACATACCCAGAAGAGTGTGTCGGGGTGGGCAGCATAACATGTAAGTATTAAAATACTAGATTAGGTGTCAATGTACAAAGTTTAAACAACTGGTGTTCCAGCAAAAAAGAGTGTGCCATAACCATAAAGTTTATTTTAATTTTTTGAACTAATAGTTATACTGCTAATGGAAAGTTAAACTCAGATATTATTATATTAACAGGTTCATACATAAAACATGTTCATATGTACCATGTAGGTGTACTGAACAACAGTAAACCAAACTTAATTTCAATATGATCCTTGCCCCTGTCTTTTATGGCTTGGTTGTACTATATCTGTCCTTTTAGATATTCATTTTACCTGCACACACGCTTCTGAATTATCTGTTGTACGTCATTTTCTAGAGGCATTTTACACTATCTTCAGTTGCAAAGACATTTGTTGCACATACTGTATATTTGGTTCTAAATGCAGAGACAAGGAGTAATACAAAGGTCACCTTTTACAAATATAAGAATTTGTCTGGTAAACTCACTATGCTACACACTAGAACAATTAAAAAAAACTTTACTAGAAGCTATGTTTTAATCAGAATTATCAAATAATTATTTAGCCATATAACTATCGATCTTCTGGGTGCCACTGAAAATGACTTTGTGTGTCTACTGGGCACATGTGCTCTGGTTGCTGACCCCTGTCCTTTTAGATGCTTTTTTCTAAAAAATACATATCCAGATAGTGTAATTTTTCAACATCCATTATCGATCCCTGTAACAAATGAGGTTACCTACCTTGTGATAGCTTGGGCCCCTAAAATGACGAATAAGCCTTCAGGGATTTGCAAATCTCTGTGTGCCTAGTTATTGTGCTTAGACTTGATGAAAGCAGCTTAAAGATTAATTCTGAAATGTTACTCTTTTGCAAAAGGCAGAATTACAAGTTGAAAATAAGCATGCTTCTCATCTTTACCAATGCCAGTTTTTATCCAAAGCTGGCTTATGAAAGCAGTACTGACATTCCCATAAAAAAAAGTAAATTATTATTTTGAATGTCAGCATCTCTGAAAGCCCCAACACACTCGTTATGCGATTTCTCTTGAATCGTGCATTTATCTTAAACATTATTCAAAACCAAATCCCTTGAAAACGGCCGGATGCATTATCCAAGCAGCATTTGTGTTTCATATCTTTTTTATTCTCTTAAAGCTATTACACTAGTTTATCATATATTCTCCACAGGTAGCTGCCTGCTTTATTCAGCGCCTGGAAGGAATGATCAGTGTTGGCTCTAGGGAGGATGCTGCTAAAATAATACAAGAAGATTATTTCTTAGATGAAACTTCAACTCTTACTTTCAAGTGTATTTACTAGCAGTAAATTCTCTGTGCAAATGTCTCTACTTTTTATACTGTAATGGTAACTTTATGGATAGGGCAACACAATTCAGCATACTTGGCTTTGCTGTCAAATGTATGGTTCAGAGAACCATGCATGAAGCAGCCAACAATTAATTCAATAGATGGCTTGGTTCGAATAATTGAAAATCAAAAAGAAAATTGGCATAAGCTGCAGAGCAAAATTACTTTAATAATACAAAATTGATTGTATAACACCACCCTATATCCCAGGAATCAACAACACAACCTCCCCAATATACAAAGACTGAATGACAGTGGTGGCTCCAGACAATTTTTTGGGGGGGGTGCTGTGTGGGTGCTGAAAGTATTAGTGGGGGTGCTAGTGTGGTGCACGTAGTGCTGTTGTGGGCATGACCAAAAGTGGGTGTGGCCAATGTGGGCCTGTCCAAAAAGGTTTTTTTTTTCTCATGACCTATCCTATTGTATAGACAAAATAGGGCCTTGAGGCACACAGAATTGATTGTTGGAATAAAACAAGCCCAAATGGGACCAGCGAATATAAACCCCAGCAAGTATAAGGCAAGCAATGATAACCCCCAATATATGTTAGGGCCAGCCATAACACCAAGCACAGCATAATAATTAATCCCCTCTGGCATGGAACAAAAATAAACCTCCAGCACAGTAGAATAATGAACCCCCAGCACGGCACAACAATGAACTGCAAACATGGCACAAAATAAAGTGCAAGCATGACACAATTTTAAACTTCCAATATTGCACAATAATTAACCCTTTAGCATGGCACAAAAATTAAATCCCAGCATGGCACAATAATGAACCCCAGAACAGCACATTAATAAACCCCCAGGAATGTGCTTTATAAACTACCAGAACTACACAATAATTAACCCCCAACATTGTATCATTTTAACCTCCAGGATTATAGCAGTCAGCATGCCCCCTTCATTGTGAAACATACAACAGAGCATATAGAGTGAAGGGGCCAGCACTATGTAACATATAATATGTAGGGGTCAGGACTGAGTCCAACAATACTTTGTCAGTGTGCCCCCTGTACAACGCATAGAGTGGGGGGGGGGGGGGCAAAGCAGCATACAGTGGGGGAACAGTGAGTAGCATACAGTGAGTGGTATACAGTGGAGGACAGTGAGCAGTACACAGTGGGGAGTAGTGATCAGTACACAGTGGAGGGCTGGAGTGACCCCTTAGAGATCCCAGATTAGTGGTGACTCTTTACAATGCCTAGAGCAGGACAGTGTCCCTTAGATTATTCATATTAGGAGTGACCCGTTAGAGTGCTCAGAACGGAAGAGTGCCCAAAGAAGGAGAGTGCCCCCTTAGAGGGCTCAAAGCGGGACAGTGACCCCTTAGATTGCGCAGAGCAGGACAGTGACTCCTTTGAATGCCCAGAGCAAAAGAGTGCCCAAAGCAGGAAAGTGACCCCTCAGTGTCCAGAGCAGAATGGTGACCCCTCAGTGTCCAGAGCAGGATAGTGATCCCATATACAGTGCTCAGAGCAGAGCAGTGGCCCCATATACAGTGCTCAGAGCAGGGCAGTGACCCCATATAAAGTGTTCAGAGCAGAGCAGTGGCCCCATATACAGTGCTCAGAGCAGGGCAGTGACCCCATATAAAGTGTCCAGAGCAGGACAGCGACCTCATATACAGTGCCCAGAGCAGCACAGTGACTCAAAGTGGCCAGAGAAGTGGCCCCTTACAGTCTAATGGCCACTCAGAGTGCAGGGATCATAGGATTCCACTTAGAGTGCCAAGTACAGATCAGGCATGTCCCTCAGACAGTGCCTGTGTGTGCTGCAGCCTGCTGCCATAGATCAAACCAGAGGACTGGAGAGTGGAGTCTCCCCCATTTCAGACTCAGTGGCTCCATTATGAAAAGAACAGTCCCTGCAGCAATGATGATGAATCATCCTCCTAATCCTTCCTCCTGGGGCCACAGCCCTCGCACAACAGGAACCCCCCCCCCCCCCCACCGCTGCTCTTGTCCTTTGACTGATAGGCTCATGGACAGTGCAGCAGCTCCAAGTCCATGCAGTGGACTTGTTGTAAGTTTGCAAAATTGTATCTATACAGCTCCATCATCCAGGGCAATTGACCAGTAAGTCAATGATACGTAAAGAGGAGTTTCGCCCCCCCCCTCCCAAAAATTTAAAGTCAGCAGCTACATATACTCTGATGACTTTTAATATTAGGGCACTTACCTGTCCAGGGATCCAGTTTTGTCATCACCCCAAGCCGATTCATCAGTTATTTGGTGCTGCCATCATAACTAAGGGAAACCAGCTTCGAAGCCTTGCGGATCCACAGCCTATCTCCTACTACACATGCGCAAAGCATGCCGCAGTCTTCTGGGACATGTGAAGTGTCCCAGAGGACTGTGGGGGGAAGGAGGGGGCCAAACTTCAAAACCAAGTACCTGCTCCCCCCATAAGGTGTCAAATGTGGCAGCCGAGGAGGGGAGGAGGCAGATAAGTTGAACTTCCACTTTTGAGGCAGCGAGGAAGCCAACTGTAAGTGGATTCAAACACGCTTGGGACAAACATATATCTATACTCAGACAAAAAAAACAATATAGAAATTTAACAAATGAGGCAGACTCAATGGACCACTTGGTCTTTTTTCCTCTTCTGTGTTTAAGTCTGCTTAACAAATCATACCATGTAAATAACCCTTTTGTATTTACTGTTAAATGTATCATATTTTGGCAACACATAGCAAAATATTTTGTCTATCCTCTACAATCAAGCCATATTTCTGGTCAAGGAGTTGACTTTGGCGGGAGTCGCATTGTACATAGAACAGTAATGTTTTTGAATATCTGATGCAAGTGACATTGTGGCCTAAATTCTTCAGTTTGATGATCCAGATGAGTGATTTACTTTTGTTTAGACCACAGCTGGTCCTTGTTGCTGGGGAAACCTGGAGCAATGCCATCAAGCACCAACCAACCTTCAAGCCAAAGAAGCCACATTTGATGTCACACAGAATAGGTGAAATTTAGTGGACTCTTTAAATTAGCACAGGATAAACTAATACACAACATTCAGACCCCTGTGCAGCCTAGTGACCATCAGGCACTTATAGGTCGCTAGAAATTAGGTACTTCGTATGACAACACTAGAAGAGAGTGAAGACAGCAGAGAACTAGCAGTAATAATTCAGGATCATTGAATATTACCATGCTCTTGGGATTGTGCAGCTCAGGTTTCATGACTAACAACTGGCAGCTATAAAGGTAAAGGTTTATAAGAGCCTCAATACGTTAGAAGTGTTTTACATGTAATCTACGTTTACACAGCTACAAAGTTAATTAAAATAATGATCATTTTCCTACATTTATTCAACTTTCATTTAGTATTTAGTTTGTAACTGTCACTCTCAGTGAAGAATGCTGTCAGCACTATTAGCAAAATGACACAAATGAAGGATAAAGTAATAGCTTGCTTAAGGGACACCTTTCTTTTCAGTGAAGCTGCCCTTCAATCTTCCCTCCTCAGTGTAATGCTAAAAAAAATATACTTGCCTTCAGCCCAACTCTGGAGATCTGGAGATCCTCACTGTGCAGTCATGCCCATGCCCATGTATGCCTCTCATACCATTCATTGCTATGGCTGGACTATGCTTCTCTAGATGGCTAAGGCTGTTGTGAGCCATTCAGGCAATTGGGTAAGTAGGGGGCCCCATGAGATGCCCCTGGTACCTTTCATAGGCTTTATTGGGTGTGGTTTGAGTGTGGGTGGGGACACAGGGGCCCCAAGACCCCCTATTGCCCGGGGGCCCCATGGGTTGTCAGTCTGCCCCTGGTTGTGAGTATGAATTGTGTGCTTGCGCAGTAGATGGGCCTTTTTTTGTACAAAAACTGTGCTCCACTGAGCCATTGAGCAGACAACAGAGTAAACCTCTCCGGATCAAGGCTGAAGGTAATTATTTAGTGTGTGGGTTGAATTTTAAGGGGAAGCCTAAAAGAATACTTTGGGTACTTTTGAAAAAGTTACAGGAGATCAGGAATATGTTTTCTTTATTATGAGGTGGCAGCTCACTTTTCACACACAGATCTATTATAAAAAAAACAAAAAAACAAAGATAAGTGCACCTTTTACAAAAAAATAATAAATGCACATTTTCTTCAGGTAAAAAAAAATGTGCATTTATTCTTCTTTGTTTATGAAGCCTCTAAAGCTTTGCACCAGTGATAAGCAGATCGCTGGTGCCATGCAGGTTTCCTGCAGACCTGTCAGCATATTTGCTTTCCCATACAGGATATACCGGCAAGCAGATATACTGACAGGAATAATCAATTAACTACCACGGCACTTCCACAGCACTGTGGTAGTTCATTGAGAACTACAAGCCGACAACAGCAGAACACCATGAATGAATGATGAGGCCCGGCAGGCGGAGTTCTGCACAACTGCGTTTTTTTTAAATTGTGACAGCTAGCGGGGAGGAGAAGATCCCCCACTAGATCCCCCACTAGCTGTCCCAGTGGGGATCGTGGGGGTGGGATGCTGAGGCCGGTCTGCTCGTAACATGTTGCACTCTGAATACAGTATGTGTTTAACATGTAACATGTTACGAAAGGTTAGTTTATCCTTTAAAATTGTACTTCCTGTTGTCAACTGGTGAAAGGTAAAATCGAGAGGTATAACTAGAACCAGAAGCGGACTGACCATTTGGAAACTCGGGCACTGCCCGAGGGCCCGGGGTCAGTAGGGGGCCCCATGAGATGCCCCTGGTACCTTTTTCATAGGCTTTTTTGAGTTTGGGCAAGGACACAGGGACCCCATGATCCCCTATTGCCCGGGGGCCCCATGAGTTGTCAGTCCGCCTCTGACTAGAACCATGCAAGAAACCATAAAGTGCCCCCCTAACCCCATGCTCCGGCCCTACTTCTGTTATAGAGCCCTCTATTATAGTCCCATAGTGGGACTCTTTCACATGTTATGAAGTGGGCCCCCTTCCTGCCATCTTGGGACCCTTGTACGGTGGCAGAATGCCAGGGCTCAGTTGCAAGTGTGACCTTTGCAACCTTGGTCAGCCATTGGCTGAGAGCACTGATCAGAAGCCAGTTGGCATACCTTTTTCAGTCAAGACACTGCTTGACTGGCTGCCGTACACACTGGCTGAATGTTGTCCTGTTTCTGTTGAACCGACACCAACCAATATTCGGCCCATGTGTATGAGGCTTAAGTGTTATTTCCATTAATTGCAAATAGGGTATTTTCATGTTAAGATCATAAGTGTTTGGTCAACTAGTGAGAAACCCCTTCTATCTGTACTCACTGATATTTCACTGTCTTACAGCAAGGAAACAGTGAACGTTTTAGATTTCCGCGTGCAGAAGGATGACAATGGCCACCTTTCCAGCGGACTATATAGAAAGGACACTGCAGGAAATACCATACTACATGCATCCAGCTTCCACCCGCAACCGCTTAAGAATTCTATACCTTACAGCCAGTATTTAAGGCTTAAGCGTAATTGTTCTACTGAACAAAGCTTTCCTGAGGCAGCAGAGAATCTAAGACAGCGATTACTTGATAGAGGATATAGAAAGACTTGTTTATGCAAAGCCTACAATAGCACTTGTCGGCAGTCATGCCATTACCTTTTGTTTTAAGAAAAGAGAAAGGTAGATATGGCAAAAGAGCCCACTTGTATAATGTTGAGATATTCCAATCAGCATTCACAGATTAGACAAATCTTTCAACCTCATTGGTCCATTTTAACAGATGATGATTTGGTGAAACAATTTGTAGATGCTGCACCTTCCATAACTTTCAGAAAGGCTAGTTCACTACAGAACAAACTTGTCCATAGTGAATTTAAGGAGGAATCTAGAGACAAGCACTGTCAGGATTATGGGACATATCCTTGTGGAAATCGCTCGTACTGTCCCTTGGTGGAAAAGAAGAAAGTAATTTTGTTACTTAATGGGACCTACCACACATTAAAACATTTTGCTAACTGCCAGACCAGAGGGGTGGTATATCCTATTTTATATTGGTAAGACCAAACAGGAATTTTGGCGTCGCATTTATACACATGTTTATAGTATGCAAATAGGAAATCTTTATCTCCACATTGAAAGACATGCAGTATTAGCTCATAATTATAGAGTACCCCAAGTTAAGATTGTTTCTTTGGATCGTGTTCATATTCCTGACTGTGGAGGTGATTGGAAAAAAAATCTCCTACAGGTAGGAGATACAAAAATGGATATACAGGATGCAGGCCACTGTACCCCCAGGTTTGAATGAAGCAATATCCTTTCGGGGATTTACTTCTAGTAAAACTGACTGAATTCTTTTCTCACACAAGTAACAGTATTTTCTACATTCTAGTCTGCTCATAATCCCCGGACTCACTCTCATATACCAAATAATAAAGATGCATTTTCATCTGCTTTAATTAGGCTTTCATTTAGGGGATCTGCACTATTATTATTGTTATTGTTGTTTGTATATGTTGTGGAATTGAATGATATTGATATTTTGATATTTTGAAAAGATTTCTCTGTCATTAGAATTTTTTGTTAATTATTTTTTTTGTTTTTTCTGTATCTTTGATACTTTGATGATTCCTGGGATAGCTCTGGCCCTGGCCTTGACTGGTGGCTATCTTGTTGAACATCCGGCACAGCAGATGACTAGTTTGGCGGGGAATTACTTCCCTGTGGCCCATCCATAACCCCTGATAGTGCGAAGGGGGTTTCTTCTCATGTGGCATTCTAAGACTGCCCCAGGCCATGCACCCTGCGTGGCTGCGTTTTCACACTGGGCACCGGTGTGACATCATAACGTCATGTCCTTTACGACGGGTGTTCTCCCTTATGATGCTAGGGTGAGTTGACTATATGGAGATGCCATTTGTGGCGTCATTGGGGGTTTTTGACACCCTTTTCTTTTACTGGTGGCATAGGTGCATTAGATCACCTTCTGTTGGGATAATTATCTCACATTGAACCCTATTTATTGGAAGCAATATTGCTGTTGGTTCTTGGCTTCCTGCCTTGAAGGTGGTTTTTCATATGACCCTTTTGGTTTGGTGAGCATTTGTTCTTGTTTTTTCAGTGAAGATAAGTAGTTATCATTATGAAAGACATTCTGTCAATGTATTTATGGTTTGATTTTACCTTTCCCATATATTAAAAAGCTGGACGAGGCTTCCTACACTTTATCTATCAGTGGTTTGGTGTTCTTGTCTTAAGAGTGGTTCCCTGTGTTATCTTGATGTCTTGGTGAGCAATGATTCTTGCCCCTCTGTGGGAGATCAATATGTATTATCATGTTAAGTTGTCAGTAATCTCACCGTTTGGTGTGATGTTTATTATAGATATCTACTTGGATATAGTTTTTTACATCTCTATGCTTTATCAATCTGAGGAAACAATACTTCAATATTCTCATATTCCAGTAAGTATTGTGGATAATTATAATAATGATACTTTCAACATTATTTAAGGTAGCCTGTGCCAATATATATATTTACAATTTTTTTATTTTTATTATAGTTTGATTAACAATCTTGGGCTCTTGGTCTATGGGATTTGTGAGATTCTTACCATTGAAGAAAAAAGCATTTCGATCTTGTAATCATTTGCCCTGAGTTGTAGCCCTATGAGATTAATGGTACCTTCACCATTTAATGCAGAAACATTTCAACTCATTAAATGTATTGGCCATGCTTCAACATGGTTAGTCCTAGTTTATTTAGATCATTTTGAGTATCATCCTTCAGGTCCATGAGATAAGCCTTGTACAGTATATAATTAATTTTGCTTTTTGTGATGTTTGTAGAAGGTGTAGAGGGTGATCTGGTGTTTCCTGGTAGCTGTTGGTTCCATGGGATTGACATCTGACCACTCTTGTTCTTCTTGAGTGTCCACACCGTTGGGGCTCCGGTTCATGCAAGTTCATCCTGGATGCTGTTATCTTACAATTGCTCTAACTAACATTTATTTTTTGTAAGTACTATCATGGTAATGATATAAATGCCATTGGCTAATTGTCTATATATACATATTATGATTCATCTCTATGTGTCCATTAGAAATCTCTTCTGTATCTATGCCCCGTGAAGAAGATAAAAAAATTTGAAATGATCGAAACGCATCGGGGAAACTCTCTCTCTTTCTTGGGTGTCTTTACACTTTGTGGAGAAAGCTTTTTTTGTAATATTTGTGAGAACCGATGCCTTTTTTGACACAAATTATGTATTTCATATAAGCACGTCTATGTAATAAAGTTGATATTTAAAAAAAAAAGTCTTCTTGGGTGTATATGTGTAATGTCCCAATTTGCTGCAATAAAGTCCCATAAAGGGGGTTTTCTTCCATGTATCCATTCAGGGACGAGCAGCCAGATACTCGACCCTTCTGGTACTGATATTTCAGAGGGATGTTTGAGCTGTTATGTTGTTCATTAGGAAAGCACAGGTCTAGAATGTAGTACACATTGTTGTATGCATGGAAGCTACCTAGGTGCATATTATAGATTGGATATATATGTTAGATGGTGTAGTGTCACTATGCCTGCTATGATCAAAAGGAAGGCTGCTGTTCATTGTATTACTTGAAAATATTCTGTGGACTTCTGTGCTGGGACCCAATAAATGCAATCTCTCTGGAGAACCAAGCTACTGTGGGAAAATTCATCATTTGGATTAGAGTAGTTTACATTCCACATTGGCTAGTACACACTTCCATGATTATAACAATAATTATCACTCCTCATCCTTTATCTATCACAACACCTAGTAGTTCCACCAGTGGTGTCAGTAGTTTTTTTTAAATTGTTGTTATTTTATTTTGTACCATTTTATTTTTATTTTTTAATTATTATTAAATTATTATTATTAGCCTCATTGGGGGGCTTTGGTAAAATATCAGGGTTCTGCACACACCTTTCCGTTTATTCACAAACTGAAGCATAGTAAACACAGTTTACTATGCTTCACTTGTGAATGAACCAAGTCAATGATCGGTACCGACCACTGACTCTATTCACTAAGAAAAGGAAGGGGACGGGAAATTATATTTTTACCGACCTTTTCTCTATATCTCCATCCTGACATCCCCCTGCAGCAGCTGGCGGGAAAGGGGAAGGGGGGAACCCCACAGCACTGTGGGGGATGAATGGGGCCAGGGGATCACACAAGGGCCAGATCACAGCAGGAGGAGGATAAGAGAGGCAGCGGGGTGTCATGTAGAGGAATTAATCCCCTCAATTGTCTACCTGCAGTCGTTCAGCAGATTAAAATGGAGCGCATCAGTTTCTCTACATGCTGTCCCTATACCGCTCTTATCCAGGTTTACAGGGGAGCTGCACAGGCCCCTGGGACCCCTGGTAAAATCTGATTGGTTGCAGTGGATAACTGCATCTTGTACATTACCACTGCTATTTCTGCTACTTTATTAAAGAATAACTTAAACTTATATACAATTCTTACAACTTAGAGTGGGTTTCCAGTAGCCACTTGTCAGTGTACAGTATGTTGGAGTAGTTTAGGAAAAGCTGACAGTCTATGTAGGGAGTTAGTTGTTATATGGTGCTATATTGTGCTAAATTACTGTGGAATGCAGTGTGTTGAGCCACATATTCTTGTATACTACCATCCTTACAGTGTTCACATTTCAGGGATGCATCAGTCCATTTTAGTACTACCATTTTGTATGTGTCAGTAACAGCTGTAGTTGCTTTATAGCTGCTGCCTCCCTACTGCAGTGCTTTTTTGAGGGGGAGGTAGAGGATATTTAACTTCTTTTATTTCATGTATAGCCATAGGTGTTATTTCCTGCTATATTAAGTAAATTGGGTTTGTGTTTCAGGGTTAAGTTTATTTTTGTTGCTCAGGCCTTTTTTTTTATTTTCAGGTTGCACAATGTACATTTATTTCTGACACAGTCAAAGCAGGCCTTTATTTTCAGTATGCCACTACATACTTGTGCATACGGTAGTGTGCACCAAAGTACCAAAAATGTTCTCACCTACTACAATAGCTGTCATTAAATTATTAAATGAAGGCAATCCTTATAATTTAAAAAAAAAAAAAGCAGGCAGACCTAAAGTGAGAGGCAGACGTTCTGCACACAGAAGTAGTAGGGGGCGAGCAGGTTCTGTAAGACAAAATGGCGGTCGGGCCACAGCATGAAAAGGCATGGCACATTGGCCATTTCTATCTCAGAGTGGTTGTGCTATACAGCCACAGCACAGGCAGGAGGTAGTGGAGTGACAGACAAAAGTATTCCTCTGCTTTCTCCTCCCAGGCATATAGCAGCCCCCCAATCCCACAAAAATAATTATGTGGTGTCAGCAAAATAATTTTATCACAGATACTATGACTTATTGCAGGAGGATGAGCTTCATCATGAGTAAATATTTTTTTATTCAGATATTGAAGATAAGGAAGATAGCACCATAGCCATAGAGAGCCGGGACATCAGGCAGGGTACAGTTAGAAACAATGTTGTCCCAGTAGCTGAGGATTACCGCCAAAGTGGGCTCCAGCGATGAAGAGAAGGTGGATAATTAGGTGGCAGACTGAGGGAAGAAAAGTGCTGAGGGACAAGGTCCAAATTGTCTTCTGCAACTGAGAACCCAAACCCAGCAGCCACCTTCTTATTTCAGAGCCACTATGCAGCTCCATGTTTCCTAATCAGGTTTCACTTTAGCCTGGAAGTGAGCAGTGACCTGGGACATTCCTGCTGTGTGTTCTATGCCTCAGCTGATCTCTTTGTTCTGATTATAAATAGCACTGTACCAACCAGAGGCTAAAACAAGACAGAAAAGGTATGTGAGTGACAGTGGAGTATGTACTGTAAATCAGATCACGAAAGGGGGAAGGAGCATGAGGCCAGACCATATGCTTTGGCAAAGCACCTTGTCTCTATAATGATGAAGACAAGGGCCTCTTTCCCACAACTCTGGCCCAGTGGTTGGTAGGGATCCCCATGATGTCACTGACCAATTGTGGTCATCACCTGAGATACCCTGCCCCTTTGTTCACGTTCTGCGACAGGGACCAAAGATGTCAATAGTTTGAGGAAAAGGATGGTAAGAAACGTGTGTTGGCAGTCAGCAGGATTTTTCTTTTTCAGTGGATGTTGAGTATAGTTATTGATGTCGATTGTTGAATGATGTGATGGTTGATGTATTTCCATCATGGGGCTTTTTTTTGGTATTTTAATAACATGTTAAAAACTGTGCATGCATATTTTTTTATACTTTACATTTTTTCTTGTGAAAGAGTAGGGGTATGTACCCCTTATTCATTCACATGGGTGGAGGTACCTGTGTACCCCCTTTTGTTAAAGAATACTTCCAGATTCAAATAAACCCCTTGCCCACAACCACTGGACCAAGATTGTTGGGAAGGTATCTAGCACTAATTAAACAAATATAATATATGGGAAATCAAACATCAATAAAAGTCTGATAGTCCACTTTTTTTTAAGATGAACATCAAACTGCACTTGGAAGGGTCGAAAGATGAGATCATGTTAAATCCACCACCACCAACTCCTGTTGAAAAACTCTCACGTTGAATGTTGGAAAAGGTCAAATGCACAGGGCCCCTTTAACCTCCCTGGCGGTATTCCCGAGTGTAGCTCGGGGTAACATTTCAGTACCAAAAGCGGTAACCCCGAGCTACACTCGGGAATACCATGCGGCGCTGCTCCGGCATGTGTTCTTCACTTAGCTTACCCTGCGCTCCCACGATGTGTCCCCTGCAGCGTCCCCGGCCATCTCCTCCGGCCGATGCCGGCATTCGGCTTCTGTGTCCTGTCCCTGTGACGTCGGGACGTACGGGCGCCGCCGCCGCCGGCGGCGGGAAATTTAAAAATTTTAAAAAATTTCATTTTTTTTTTTTCATTTTACACAGTAAAACATTGCTGTTTCAACCTATTTCACATACATATTGTCCCTAGTGCTTTGTCCTGCGCCCTGCCTGCATTTTGTCTGTTCTTTCTGCCTGGAAACTGAGAAATGTCCATGGCGTCCAAAAAGTGTCCCTTTAGGTCAAAAGCGGTTTAGATCAGCTAGAGAACAGCGATAGTAAATCAGAACCACTTACAGAATTGAGTGATAATGATTCGTGGGGGAAATTCGTCATCAGAAACTGAAAACGATTTTGCGACTGAGCTCAGCAATGTGCGAACTTGGCGCTCTATTTCACATTTCAGTGTTTTTGGTTTGATTATATTATTGAATTAAATTTTTTATTATTTTTATATTATTTTTATGATTATTTATTAAATTATAATTTATGATTTTGTGTTTCAAATTTTATCATACCCGGGATGTTTACTAGACTCTTGTTCGGACAGATTTCAGTGAGTTTTTCCTAAAAATTACAGCCTACAATAAAAAAAATACATATTTCCATGCAAAAAAATGGTACCGCTTTCAGCACCAAAAATCTGAATTAATCATACCGCCAGGGAGGTTAAAACAGTCAGGATGGCTCTAATGGATGATTAAACTCCCTCTCTCAAAGAGATCAGCGCAAAGGAAGTCCCAGTAAAAGAGCGCCCTCAGTGGCTGCCACACAGGATCAAATTCTCTAGCTTGTGTAGCTGCTGGAAACACAATCTCTCCTTTCCACTCTCGACACTGCCTGGTCTCAGAGCTCTGGCCCATGCATGTTACATCATTAATTGACTTCATCAGGGAAAGGTGAGCGTTTTTCCACCTGTTGGTGGTTACAACTGGATGTTTACTGTAAAGAAAAGTGGACTGTTGGACTTTATGTGATGTTTGATTTCACATACACAATTTTTGTTTAATGAGTGTAAGATTTTTTATTTATTCGCACATATATTAGATTGATTTACAGTCCATAAATATTGGGACATTGACACAATTCTAACATTTTTGGCTCTTAACACCACCACAATGGATTTGAAATGAAATGAACAAGATGTGCTTTAACTGCAGACTGTCAGCTTTAATGCGAGGATATTTACATCCAAATCAGGTGAACGGTGTAGGAATTACAACAGTTTGCATATGTGCCTCCCACTGTTAAGGGACCAAAAGTAATGGGACAATTGGCTTCTCAGCTGTTCCATGGCCAGGTGTGTGTTATTCCCTCATTATCCCAATTACAATGAGCAGATAAAAGGTCCAGAGTTCATTTCAAGTGTGCTATTTGCATTTGGAATCTGTTTCTGTCAACTCTCAAGATGAGATCCAAAGAGCTGTCACTATCAGTGAAGCAAGCCATCATTAGGCTGAAAAAAACAAAACAAACCCATCAGAGAGATAGCAAAAACATTAGGCGTGGCCAAAACAACTGTTTGGAACATTCTTAAAAAGAAGGAACGCACCGGTGAGCTCAGCAACACCAAAAGAAGACCCGGAAGACCACGGAAAACAACTGTGGTGGATGACCGAAGAATTCTTTCCCTGGTGAAGAAAACACCCTTCACAACAGTTGGCCAGATCAAGAACACTATCCAGGAGGTAGGTGTATGTGTGTCAAAGTCAACAATCAAGAGAAGACTTCACCAGAGTAAATACAGAGGGTTCACCACAAAATGTAAACCATTGGTGAGCCTCAAAAACAGGAAGGCCAGATTAGAGTTTGCCAAACGACATCTAAAAAAGCCTTCACAGTTCTGGAACAACATCCTATGGACAGATGAGACCAAGATCAACTTGTACCAGAGTGATGGGAAGAGAAAAGTATGGAGAAGGAAAGGAACTGCTCATGATCCTAAGCATACCACCTCATCAGTGAAGCATGGTGGTGGTAGTGTCATGGCGTGGGCATGTATGGCTGCCAACGGAACTGGTTCTCTTGTATTTATTGATGATGTGACTGCTGACAAAAGCAGCAGGATGAATTCTCAAGTGTTTCGGGCAATATTATCTGCTCATATTCAGCCAAATGCTTCAGAACTCATTGGACGCCGCTTCACAGTGCAGATGGACAATGACCCAAAGCATACTGCAAAAGCAACCAAAAAGTTTTTTAAGGGAAAGAAGTGTAATGTTATGCAATGGCCAAGTCAATCACCTGACCTGAATCCGATTGAGCATGCATTTCACTTGCTGAAGACAAAACTGAAGGGAAAATGCCCCAAGAACAAGCAGGAACTGAAGACAGTTGCAGTAGTGGCCTGGCAGAGCATCACCAGGGATGAAACCCAACATCTGGTGATGTCTATGCATTCCAGACTTCAGGCTGTAATTGACTGCAAGGATTTGCAACCAAGTATTAAAAAGTGAAAGTTTGATTTATGATTATTATTCTGTCCCATTACTTTTGGTCCCTTAACAAGTGGGAGGCACATATGCAAACTGTTGTAATTCCTACACTGTTCACCTGATTTGGATGTAAATACCCTCAAATTAAAGCCGACAGTCTGCAGTTAAAGCACATCTTGTTCATTTAATTTCAAATCCATTGTGGTGGTGTAAAGAGCCAAAAATGTTACAATTGTGTCGATGTCCCAATATTTATGGACCTGACTGTATATAGGGTAATATTGTAGTGTGGTACAATTTATTTTCAGACAGCTTTGCAAGGTTGGTTAACACTTTGTGGCACCACTTCTGGTTAGTTTGGTTGGTGTAAGCGAGGAATTTTCAATTGATTTAACACTGGGATATGGGCATGTGACCTTGTATGGTTCAGAAGGGAGGTGTAAATTTTTCCCTCCCCACCCTTCCTGGCACCCCAGGTTGCATGCATAAGGGTCTGATGTGGATTTTTGAGGCTGACACCTTTTTTTATTGATTTTTGCATGTTTTGCCTCTACAAACATTTATATCAGACTCTCTTCTAGAACAAAGAGTCTGATACATGAACAGAATCTCCAGCCACTCTGTTTAAAAGCAAGATGAAGTGGCTGGGAGCTGTCATTTTGCCAGCAATTAAAACATTGTTCTTCAAATATGTACATATATGTAATATGTAATTACAATATGTAATCATGCTGATGCACCCCTTCACAGGCAGGTTAATTGACATCACCTGGGCTTTTAATCAATGGAATTTTGCATTTTTAATGTTTCATGTTAAGCAGTATTGAAATCATTGTTCCCTGCCAAATGCAATTTTAGAAAATGTATTTATTTTTTTTGCTTTAGTACATGTTCCCCATCCCCCTTACCATTTATTTGACAATAACTTGAATACTAGCCTAGAAATTAACCGTTACTGTTTTTAACATTCGGCATCTAATGACATCAATGGTGTTTGGACTGGGCACCCAAACTTTTGTAATTTTGCGGGAACCTGTCCCAAACAAAACCCAAGTATGTTCAGCTCATCACTACCCACCATCCGATGATGCTGCCTCACTAAAACTTCCAAAGCAAATTACAGATCCCCGGCCAGCTGCTGTTTGTCAACAAACAAGCTGGGGATCTTTAGTGGCATCATTGATAAATATAGTCATGATCATATTTGGTTCATGATGTCACCCAGGATCACTGGCCCATTTCTGTACAAACAGAAGATGGCTGGGAAAAGTCATTTAGTAGCAGTAGCGCTACAATCACTAAGTGACAGATCCCCAGCTGGTTTGTTTACAAACAGAAGCTGGCTGAGGATCTGTCATTTAGCAGCAGGAGTGCTACTGCCACTAAATGATAGATCCCTAGCTGCCTTTTGTAAACAAACATATTACTTTTAAAAGACTATGTTGTACTGCTCAATATCTACACTGGCAGCTTTATGGTATCCCTGAAGCATGTTATTTAAAGGGTTTGTGTATTTTTAATGTTGCCTGCAAGCTACATTAAAACACCCTCTTCCCACTGAATAGTAATTTTTTTTTTTGCATTGTTACTTGTCATTCATGGCAGTGCCCATATACTCATGCCCTTTTGTAACAAAAATAACAAGATTCGACTCCCATAGTCCTTATTGAGGTTCAGTGCTATATTTGCAGATTGCAAACTTCCCACTGGGTTACACTACCATTACAAGAACCTGCATTAGGTGAACTCAAGGGCACCAATAAGACAGTACAGCTGGCCCTCCTGTACAGTCATTGAAGCCTATGGTTGATGTCAGCACTCCAGCCCTTAATAGTTGTTGTGGAGCCCTCTCTCTACTCCCTACAGTTTCCTCTGGCTGACACTGATGAGATAATGTGATTGGGCCTGAGTGGCCTAAAAACATAAGTAAGTATATACAGCTCTCTTACAAAGGCTAGTTAGCATAGGTGTTAGGAAGGAGGAAAGACATTTTAGGTAAGTTAGGCATAAGCTGAATTTTCACTTTAAGTGCTGCAGCGCATTTTAACCTGTTCCCACTTGGCCTATGGTAGAATGACCACCGGGCAGGCCTCCCATCCCTCCGGGAGGGCGTCATATGATGTCCTCCCGGTCATGCCCCTTGTGCTCGCCCCCGCTGGTGTGCAACTTGCTGATAACTTGTCTGCTGTGTCCCACGGACACAGCACCTCCCTGATGTAGGTAAACAATTTTTTAAATTGGCTGTTTACCATGTGATGGGCTGTGTCCTATCACAGCCCATTCCCAATGTAAACAAACAGCGGTAACTTGCTGTTACTTCTCCTCTTCACACACAGATCCCATGTGAGGAGGAGAAGGGGAACAGTGAGGTACAGCATACATTACTGTGCACCACACTGCCCTGATTGCCTCTCACAGCTGCCCATCAGTGTACCTGTCACTGCTAATCATCAGTGTACCTGTCACTAGCCCATCAGTGTACCTGTCACTGCTAATCATCAGTGTACCTGTCCCTAGCCCATCAGCGTTCCTGTTGCTAGCCATCAGCCTACTTGTTGTGCAGCCTGTCAGTGTACCTGTCAGTACAGCCCATCAGCATACTTGTCAGCACAGCCCATCACGTACTTGTCAGCATAGCCCATCACGTACTTGTCAGTATAGCACATCACGTACTTGTCAGCACAGCCCATCAGTGTACCTTTCAGTACAGCTCATCAGCATACTTGTCAGCACAACCCACATCGTACCTGTCAGTACAGCCCATATGTGTACCTGTCAGTACAGCCCATCAGAGTACCTGTCAGCACAGCCCATCAGTGTACCTTTTGTGCACCCTGTCAGCACAGCCTATTCATTTACCTGTCAGCACAGTCCATCATTGTACTTTTCAGCACAGTCCATCATTGTACTTGTCAGCACAGCCCATCAGTGCTCCTTTCGTGCAGCCCATCAGTGTACCTGTTGTGGAGCCCGTCAGTGTACCTGTCAGCACATCAACCAGTGCAGCCTATCAGTGTACCTGTCAGTGCAAACATCAGTGCAGTCTATCAGTGTACCTGTCATCAGTGCAGTCTAATCAGTGTACCATCACAGAGCTGCCATCACTGCCACCCACCAGTAGTGTATCCATCATAGTTGCCTCTCATACTGCAAAGATGTAAAAAATAATATTTCACTAGTGAGGAGGCTTTCAAAATCCTAAGTATGATGGACAAGAGCTCTCTCCATCCAATTCCGATTTGGAATATGAGCCAGTAGAAAGTAGTGGATCAGTGACTGTATTGGAGGAGGAAGTAGTCCCTCCTAAAACAGTAAGACGCTCTGAAGAGCAGGCAACCACAGGCAGCGCCATACACCCAAATGGTTAATCGGCAAATGCCAACAGAGCTAGACCCCAGGATGAAAGGCCCAGTACCACTACTGGAATATCATGCCAGACCCCAAGAGTCAGGGCCCAAACATACCTCCCAGATTCTCTGGCAAGCCCTTTATGGCTGCCTTCCAGCTCAGGATCAGCTACGATCCCCCCGTTCACTGGACAGCCAGGTGTGCAGCCCAACACAGAAACATGTTCCCCAATTTAATTTTTAAATGTATTTTTCCCTAATAATTTCCTTCAGTTTATTGTGGACCAGACTAATCTGTTTGCCCAACAATATTTCACAGACAACCCTAATTAATGCTATGCCTGTCAATTTGAATGCAGACTCCTAACAGTAGAGGACTTTAAATTGTTCTCGGCCTTACGATCAACATGGGGCTTACAAAAAAAAAAAAGAATTACATTCATATTGGTCTACCCCCCCCCCCTCCCAATCCATCACATTTCCATCTTTTCAGCTGTAATGCCCAGGTCACGCTATGACATGATAATGCACTTCCTGCATTTCAGTGATAATTCCCAGTGCCCTTCCCGAGATTAGCCTGGGTATGACAAACTCTATAAAATTTGCCCACTAATTAAATTGTTTTCTAAAATATTTGCTGAACTTTATGTCCCTGACCAAAATACCTGTGTGGATGAATATCTTGTCCACTTTACTGGCCGGCTGGGAATCAAGCAATACATTCACAGCAAAAGGGCCAGGTATGGACTGAATTTCAACAAGCTCTGTGAAAGTGCCACGGGATATGTGCATGCCTTCCCTGTGTATAAAGGCAAAGATTCCCAGCTCAAGCCCCCTGGGTGCCCAACCTATATTGGCACAAGTGGAAAAATTGTCTGGGACCTGGCTTTTCCAAAAGGGGTATCACATCTACCTAGACAATTTTTACACAAGCTTGCCCCTTTTCCGTCACCTGTACCTTGAGAAAACGTTGGCCTGCGGTACCACCTGAACAAACAGGAAAGGCTTCCCACAAAATCTAGTGAACACAAGGCTACAAAGGGGGAAATCTGCAAGGAATGAAGAAGTGTTGGCCGTGAAGGATAGGAGAAATGTTTATGCACTGTCCACCATCCACAATAACACCATGGTGGAAAGTCACGTAAGACGATGTCCCATCTAAAACTCAGAACGTATCTACAATTGCAATTGATTCATGGGGTGGGGGGGGTTTAAATGATCAGATGTTGCAGTCCTATTTATCAACAAGGAAGTCCCTCTTCTGGTATAATAAAGTTTCAATATACTTTTTTCATATGACCATTTTTAATACATACATCTCCTATCAAAAGTCAATGGAAAGACCTACCACCTTTCTCAAATTTATAGAAGATGTCATCACTGCCCTAATCTATCAGCAAGGATCTCCACCACAAAGAATTTGTTCCGATTGTGTCAGCAGACTTCATGAGCGCCATTTCCCTGAGAACATTCCACCATCAGAAACAGGAAGAAGATGTCAAAAAAATGTAGGGTATGCAACAGAGGGGGTGTTAGGAGAGAAACCAGTTTTCATTGTCCCCAATGTCCCTCCCAACTGACCCTGGCCTGTTTATTGACTATGCTTCTGCCTGCCGTCTGGATTTTCAACCACATTTATGCCTTCTTCATGCACTTACCTCGGCCTTTTAAATCAACAATGTTTTTTGCCTGCCATTGGATTGATGTTTTGCCCTGCTACTGTAGTAGTGGGATTTAAGATAACACAGGGGTCTCACATATGTAATGGGCTTCAGAGTAGAGTTCTGAGTAGAGAAAAACAGTTTTTTGTTTTCGAATTCCCAGAACAGGGTATGTTTGTCTGGAGGCATCAAAGAGATTGGGTGGGATGAAGCCTCTACCCCGATGTCCTGGTCCTATCTGACTGAGGTCCTAAGCCTGATGTTCCTGCCTGCTGCCTGGACTAATACTTTGGCTGTGCTGACCATATCTCTGCCTGCTGCCTGTACTGACCCAGTAGTTTTTATGGACCATATTTCTGCATGTTGCCTGGACCAATACTTTGGCTGTGCTGGCCATATCTCTTTTTGCTGTCTGTACTGACCCAAGATTTTTATGGACCATGTTCCTATCTGATGCCTGGATGTCAGCCTGCTGCCTGTTCTGATTCTGGCCTGTTTATCCACCATATTCCTGCCTGCTGCCTGGACAATTCCTGTGGCTGTTGCCTGCTTCCTGGTCCAATGCTCTCCTCTTCAGACAACTGTTCTACTAAAACTACAGGTAATCTTTTGTTTATCCTTTCTTTGGCTAAGCTGTGAAAAAGTCTCACATGTGGTATTGTCATGTTCAGGAGGAGTAGCAAAATGTATTTTCAAGTATATATAAGAAATATCCTATACATTTACAACTTTGTTTAAAAAAAATGTATTTCTCATCTTCTTTCGACTTGTGGAAAAAAAGACACGTTCAAAAGATCCATTATGCCTCATAGAATATACGTTGGAGTCTTTGCTTTCCAAAATGTGGTCATTTTGTGGGTGCTTCCCTTGTCCTGGTGCCTGGGGTTTTCAAAACTGTGATAGGTAATCAGGAAATTAGATGTGTAATATATACCCCTTTTATGCCCCTAGAACACCTGAAGGTGCTACTTGGATGTTGGGCCCTGCTATGTGGCCAAGCCATGAAAAAGTCTCACACATGTGGTATCACCATACACAGGAGGAGTATCAAAATGCATTGTGGGACATAATTCTTACTATGTACATGCTGTGTGTAAAAAATATCTTATAAATTGTCAACTTTGTGTGAAAAAAAGTTTTAATTTTTCTTTTCACATTTTCTAAAAACTTTTGGAAAAAAATTACATGTTCAAAAGACTACTTATGCCTGGTAGAATATACCTTGGGATGTTTGCTTTCCAAAATGGGATCATTTTGTGTGTGTTTCCACTGCCCTAGTGCTCCAGGGCCTTCAAAACTGTGATAGGTAGTCAGGAATTTCTATGTGTAATTCATGCCCCTTTTATGCTCCTGGAACAATTGAAGGTGTTACTTGGATGCTGGGTCTCTGTATGTGGCCAGGCTGTGGAAAAGTCTCACACATGTGGTATTACAATACTCAGGAGGAGTAGCAGAATGTGTTTTTGGGTGCAATTGCAAGTATGCCTATGCCAGGTGATAGAAATAACTTGTTGTGACAATTATGTGTAAAAAATTTTTTCCAAAGAATTGTGGGAAAAATTGCAAATTCAAAAAACTCACCATGTCTCTTACTAAATACCTTGGACTGTCTATTTTCTAAAAGGGGGTCATATGGGGGTTATGTGTACTTTCCTAGCATGTTAGGGCCTCAAAGAATGAAATAGACCCTCAGTGCATCAGGTGTGATCAATTTTCAATGATTGGTACCAGGGGCAGACTGACCATTTGGAAACTCGGGCACTGCCCGAGGGCCTGGGGTCAGTAGGGGGCCCCATGAGATGCCCCTGGTACCTTTTTCATAGGCTTTTTTGAGTTTGGGCAAGGACACAGGAGCCCCATGATCCCCTATTGCCCTGGGGCCCCATGAGCTGTCAGTCCGCCCCTGATTGGTACCATAGCTTGTAGACTCTATAACTTTTGTACAGACTAAATAATATACACTGATTTTATTTTTACCAAAGAAATGTAGCAGTATACATTTTCGCCTAAATTTATGAAGAAAAATTACTTATTTGCAAAATGTTATAATAGAAACAAAGAAAACCTTTTTTCTTTAAAAAATTTCTGTCTTTTTTCATTTATAGTGCAAAAAATGAAAAACCCAGTGATGATTAATTACCACCAAAAGAAAGCTCTATTGTGTGAAAAAAATGATGAAAATTTCATATGGGTACAGTATTGCATGATCGTCAATCAAAATGCAACAGCCTGAAAGATGAAAATTGGCCGGGGCCGGTAGGGGGGTAAAAGTGCCCTGTATGGAAGTGGTTAATAACAGACCATAGCGTCACTTTAATAATATCTGCTCTATCCAGGTAAGAAATTCACAATGTCTGCAGAGAGAAACAATTTCTTCTAGAAGAATTGGTAAAATGTCCCCAGTGGATAGAAGTGGCTAAGATGGAGCTAACAAGAGATGTAGGATTTTTTTTTAAATTTCCCCTCTCTTCTTTTTAAATAATTATTGTTTTTCTATTAGCAAAATGGGTAAGGCTCTGTTCAGATATCTGCAGTTTTCTCCTGTAGGAGGGCAGCCTATTCAATTCAATGGGATTCCCTACCTGCAGAAATGCAGGGAAAAAAGTCCTGGACCATTTTGAAAATTGCTCTGCCCCCATAGTGTATTGTAGGCTCACTGCAAAGAGCTCCAGGTGAATCCAGTCACAGAAACAAGCTAAAGCACCCATGTCAATGAGCCCAAAGACCCCATTCACACATATACCTTTATGTATTAACTCAATACATTTTTATTTTTTAAACTTAGCTGCAATGTTATAGGTTATATTGTGTTTGTGTATTTTCATTGAAAATATCAGTTTGATATTTTCTGAGGGTGAGGAGGGGTCAGGGGGTCATGTCAGGTTTCTGACAGCACTTTACTGGCAGGCACTGACATGCAGTTTCATATGCGAAAATGTGGGCGTTTGCCAATGTGTAAAGGTGCCATTAAAAACGAATGGTAACCATGCGTATCTTCTAAATAGCAGCGCATTTCTCTCATGTGTCAGGGCTTGCGATTGTGCGTGCATTACTGACACACGATAATATGAACCAACCTTAAAGCTCCGTTTACACATGGGCATTTTGAGATAATGGCAGAATCTCCACGATTCTATCCATGATTTTAAAATGCTCTGTTATATTGAATAATCGCACAACGCAAATTTCAGATTCCATTCGTTTTATTGGCACCTAAACTCGCAATGTGGTTCTGCCATGATTGTCGCTCCTGCTCCTTTTTGGGTGCAGCGATTGCAGCATTTATGCACCACATTTTTAAGTGACATTAAAATGAATAGAATCTAAAATTTGCGTTGTGTAATTTGTCATTTTAACAGAGCGTTTTTAAATCCCAAGCAGAATTGTAGCAATTCTGCCCGCGATTCAAAATGCCCATATGTGAATGGAACCTAACACTTTATGCATTTTGTCCTGCATGTCTTAATCTTTTGTTTGCATGCAAATCAAAAGGATTTATATCTAGTTTGAATAACTATTTCTGGGTTACATTTTTTTTTTGTTTTTTTATTACAAAATTGCATTAAAAAGACAATATTCCAGGTGAATATAAGTAGGAACATTGCAAACACAAAAAAACATTGTCCATGTGCATTTGAGTTCTCAAGAAATAATCATACCAAATAATTGTAATTAACAAAAACATTACTTTAAGTAATCCACATATTCATGTTGTTGACTGACACTCGTCTACTGTATTGTTGTAAAAGAGACCAAAGACCTAGGTAATAAAGGTAGTCTTATAGTAGGATACAAGTATCCCTCCATAGACCTGTTTAGTCATTAATGGATTATTTCCACATGACTGTAGTCCTAAAAAAGGATTTCCTCTCACTCTTTTCTACTTAATTTTGTATACACTATTTTTAATGCAAAGAAATTAAATTTAACTTAAGATAATGTACACCGAGAGACCAATCAGTATGCCAGCTGTACCAGCACATAAAATATGAAACAATACACTTCTTAGAAGTAAAAGGATGGGAAAAAGCAACATTCCTGAAATAATCTGAAATCTCCCATTTACATCATGTCTAATTTAGCAAATAATTCAAATGTAGAACTTATAACATTTGAAGCTCACCAGGTTTGACAAATGTGTTTCTTGGGTGGAGGTCACTATGGCTCACTGCTTGACATTTACCAGCCCCTGCAATGAGAAGGTTCTGACTACAGGCAACAGGCCAACTCCCTGACAGCCTGACCAACAGTGAACTTGTTTTAAGAGTCTGAAGAAACTGCACCTAGGGTGTAATGCAGACCCAAATAGAGTTTACACACAAGTCTAATAATGCTGTGACTATATTTCTATATACTTCTATACTTCTATAATACTTCTATATTATTAAGTACTTTTCTTTTTTCAACATGTTCATTCATTGCAATACACAATATACAGTATATACTGTACAATATATATATTGTGGCAGTTCAAGGCCCTGCCACTGTGAAAAATAGTTGGAAATAGGACACAGGGTTTGCACATATGCAGTGTGAGGGACTTTGGAGTGTTTGATTATGAGTGGAGAAAATAGTTTTTTACAGCTTTCTCCTGTTTTAGGTATTCCCAGATTGGGCTCTGTAGTTTGGAGAGTTCAAGGTGCTTTCAGAGGGAAGAAATCTCCAACCCAGTGTCTGGATCTTCTTGAAGGTCAGCATGGCATGTCCAGGTGCACACAGCCTTTATAATGAAGACTTGGGCATAGCTCAGGGCTCCAGCTGGAAGGGAGGTATGCTCCCATTTGAAGAAAGGTGTGTGATCCTGAGTTGATCTACTCAGAAGATTGATATATAAAGACTTTTCTTTCAAAGGATCCTTTGAAAAAGTCACAGGAAGTGACAAAACGCGTCAGGACACGCGTGACGTCAGACGCATCGACGTTGACAGGAAGTGAGATCGCGGCCATCTTGGAAGTGGGAACATGTGGCCAGTGTTCCCTAGTCTGTTTGCATGTACATCTCGATGAGGAGGAGCTGCCTTACTCTTACTGTAATGTAAGTTATTGAATAAAGGTTGTCATTTATTGAATCTACCATATGTAATTTCGATTTTCTTATGAGGAGAATGGAAGATAAATCACTGTATTGGATCTAAATACTGGATGGAATTCTACAGCTAAGGAGATTTGTATCAAGCCCTGTTTTTGGATATATAGGGTAATTATCCATCTAGCACATGAGTTGGAGATCATTTTTTGGTTGGGGATGTGTGTAGGATCACTAATATATTAAGTGTGGTGTCACAAAGTTGCAGTGTTGCAAGTTTCACAGATTCACATAGTGGATGTGATATGTGTATGTTTCACTGGTTATATATTTGGTGACACAGAAATATATGTGTATATGTTGATATTCACATAGAGAGTATATATTTTTTTTTTTGTGTGTGTTTTGGAGTGTTTCACGAGTATTGCATGGTGCACTGTTAAGGGCACGTGTGTTTTTATTACCAAAAAGGTATGACACTATGTTAAGTTTTTTCTTTTTGAGGTATATGGGCATCAGAATTTGCGGGTGTTGAGAAAAATATTTTTTTCGTGGAAAAGAAGAAAAAAAAGAGACTTTATTGAACATTTGTTTATACGAGTGGGGTTTGCCTTGATATTTGGGATATTTATATGGTTTTATTTAAAAGAAAAGTCTTTATATATCATTTTTTAACCTTCAAGGGTGGAGGTGGATTACTTTTCTGGGTATTTTTTCGGTGTGTGCTTTGCATTTGAGAAATATATACTCAGAAGATTGAGTTGGAGAGATTCCATGTCCATCAGGCTGAGAGAGTCTGGGAGACTGAGAAAGAGTCTAGGAGACTGAAGGAATCTGTAACTCTCAGAGGAGTGAGAGAACCTGGGGTGTCAGGAGAACCTCTTTTTAGAGACCAGGAGTGCAGCAAGGTACAAGTCTAACATTCAGGTCTGAGTAACAGAAAGAAACAATACACTTTCAGGTGATTATTTTTCTATGTGGTTAAGTCTATATTGGCAGTTGTTTAGCAAGGAGGCTGAATGAATACAGATAGCCACTAGACAAAAAAATATTAAAAACTTTACATAATACAATAATAGAAATATGGTGCAGAGAGTTTGTAAAATATGAAAGTTGCATAAGTAATTATATAGTAACCATTGCAAGTTTTTAAAATTTGTGTCTAATAAACATAAATCTTTATTCTCATTATGGGGTTGCAGTTGTTGCTTAAATCAGGCACCTCCTGATGACATCCCAGATGTGACAAAACACATAGGGGCAGGAACCTCAAACATATATGTCACTTCCACCTTTTGGAACACATGCTGATTCCCATGCTGGATGAGCAGTGGCAACAGACAATAGAGCTTTGGCAGATGATTCTGGGGTGGTAGGTCTGGCACCATATAATGTGAGTGGGATTTTTGCTGATTTTATTAATAATTTAATAAACAGTATTATGCTATGAGGATTCTTTCTGTTTGATTCCTCTTTTGTATGGACATGAGATATTCAGTGTATATTGATCCTGAGACACTACCATACACAGCAGGGCTGTGATCTAGTGCTTTTAACCTACCTCAATGAAAACTCTGGTGGTCAACACTATTTGTAGGTTTGCTCCCATAAGGGTGTGGGGCACTAGTACACAGAGTCAAGAGGTCTTTTGTGGTGGAAAAACACAGAGTGGTGCATTTTTTTAAGAGGATTTACAGCACAGACTTTTTTAGCACTATGCACTTTAGATGGGATTGTATTGCACTTTATATGTATAATTTTGATTTATATTTGTGTAGCACTACCCTCTTGAGAGCCATTGATTTTGGATCCCCCTAAGCTATGCAGAGGCAGTCAACATGCATTTTCCATTCTTGCATTCAAAGTCAGTAAACAGTCCATGAGCTTGTTTTTTTTTTTTTTTTATAAGGGGGTTGAGGTGGATGGGATGCCCAATGAAACTGAAACAACTTGGAGAACAAACTTCCTATGTACAAGAAGCAGGAAAAATTCAATCAGCACAGTCTTTTATAGGAACAATTAGTCTCCTTAAATAAACCTTCTTCAGATCCCAGATGAAAATCTCCTCATCTACCTGGCTGTCATGAAGAGTGTCTTAGGGCAACAGATTCTGAGAAACATAAGAATGCTGTCCCAGGGAGAACTAGCTGGGTATGGCACCTGACTGCCCTCTCCCTTGTAAGCCCGGTGGGGTGTATAGGTACTCACACTATCCTGTTTCTGTAGCTTTAAACAGTGAAGCTGCTTTCCGGCATTATGTTGGGTTGGTTTCTTCCCTGCTAACATGCTAACAGGCTGTCCTTTCCTGTAGACTGTGGAACAGTGGAGGTCCTTCTTTCCATCTCCCAGCCTGTAGGCAGACTCCCCTCCTCTGGGGCCCCCTCCCAGGCTTCACACCAGCAGCACTTCCTTGCTCCATATTAAACCCGACTCCCTTGCTGGTCAGTCTCTATCATATTTATGAGCTGATCTCACACACTGCCAGGCCTCCTGCCTGGGACTGGTCAGACTCCCATACATATGCAGATCAGCCCCTCCTCACCTCCGCCCACTGGCTTCCAGAATATTCTCCAAGTTTCTAGAGCAGGGGGAGGTATCAGAGAACTGACCTGTAGAGCCCTCCAGCTTTAACATAAAGAAACCTTGCTGACTCACACCGAGGCTGACTCACACCCAGTCTTCTAGCAAGCCTCTAACTATATAAAAAAAATACCCTAACTGTACTAAAGGAAGTTATATCTGTATATAAGGGATTAGGATTGGATAACCGCAGCTCTTATTTTTAATTATTTAAAGTGAGCTTTTAGTTCAAGCACACAACAGGGTGCTCTTCTCCTCTTCTCTCCAACTAACTTGGACAAGACTGTCACAGCAAAAAAAAAACGTAAAAAAGAAAAAATGTACAAGCTGCAAATTAACTTAAATTTGTTTGTACTCCTCCCAAATTTATTTATTCTGACGTGGACATACTTTTGCTAGTGTGTTTGTGTGTGTGTGTGTATATATATATATATATATATATATATATATATATATATATATATTTTTTATTTTTTTTTTGTAAAGCCTTTGAGCCTGCAGTAACATCTACCTCTTTGGATCTTCTCTAGCAGTGAGTCAGTGGTGTAGGGAATGGAAATATTTGGGGTATTTTCTTCAGGCCCAGAATGAATGCCCAAACATAAAGTGGGGAGAACTATCTCCAGTCTACAATCAGCAGGTTTTACCTCCTTCATGACAAGGGCATTTTTTGCTATTCAGCACTGAGCTAATTTAACAAGCAATTGCACAGTCATGCAACTTTGTACCTAAATGAAATTTATACCATTTTGTTCACACAAATAGAGATTTATTTTGGTGCCATTAGATCATCACTGGGTTTTTTATTTTTTAATATAGTATAAATGAAAAAAAAGACCAAAAATGTTGAAAGAAATATTTTCTACTTGTTATAAAACATATCCAATAAAATCAAAGTTCCTCATAAATTTAGGACTAACTGTGTTCTTCTACATGTCTTTGGTAAACAAAATGGTAAATACAGAATACTGGAATGTATGCAGCTGTAGATGTTATACTAATAATAGTAGTGTGGGGGGGCAATCTTGTGCTAACAGGCACTGGCTGGGAGGGGCACTAGCTGACATTGACATCGCTAGTGACACAAATACAGTGATCAGATATAATATTGTACACTGTATTAATGATGCTGGCTGGGAAGGGGTTAACATTAGGGGCAATGAAGCTGCTAACTGTGTACCTAACAAATGTGTATAATGTGTGCTGCTTTTATTCACAGATCTGGCTGTTTTTTCCCCCTGCTTTTCAGGGAGAAGAAACCGCCAGATTGCTGTTCTGTGTACACAGTGTTCTGTGTGTTTGCAAACACAAAACTGTGTGCTGTGATTGGCCACAGCCAATCAGCAGATTTTAGCCAAAGTAATTGGCTGAAACCTGATGACAAACTTGTGTTGTCTCCAATCACAGCACAGGTCAGCAGGGGATGTGGGCACACATGCCCAAAACCCAGAAGAAAGGCTATGATGTACGGTTACATTGCCTAGCCTGGCTGTGCCACCCACCTGCAGTAGATGTACTGTGGGCAGGCGGCAAGCAGTTAAAGAACTGATCTTAATTTGTTTCTGTGCTAGAAAATAAAAGTGCATAATTTATCATTTTTTAAAAATAAAGGTAATTAAAGTGGTTGTAAACGATTCACTTTTATTACCTTAATAAATTCCCTTCATTAGGGTAAAACACCTTTTATGTGCAATTCCCCCAAGCCCCTCCCTAAATACTTACCTGAGCCCAATTTCAGTCCAGTTCCATGCCCAAGAGCAGTGGCACTGCTCTCTCTTTCCCTCTTCAGTGAACTTCTGCTGCTGTCAACCAAATCCGGTGAAAATGGAGTGAAGGGTAGGGCCAAGACACAGTGGGGTTTATTTACTAAAGCTGGAGAGTCCAAAATCAGACTCCCTTCTGCATAGAAACCAATCAGCTTCTAACCTCAGCTTGTTCAATGAAGCTTTGGCAATGAAACCTGGAAGCTGATTGGTTTCTATGCAGAAGGGAGTCTGATTTTGGACTCTCCAGCTTTAGTAAATAAACCCCAGTGTGTTTGTCAATACACAAACAGCGTGGCTTGGGAACGATCCCACACCTGTGCCACTATGGAAAGATATGGTGGTACACAGAGAGGAGAAGGAGCCCAGAGCGCTATTGGGGGACCACAGAAGAGGAGGATCTGAGCATTTATATTGCACAGGGCAGGTAAGTATAGCATGTTTGTTAGTTTTTTAACCACTTAAAATACTGCCCACAATGTATTGCGGACAGGCGGCTGTTACAGGCACAGTGATGGACCGGTACATCACTCTGGCTGTACTAACACAGCACAGAGGGGTGCTGCACAAACACAAGGCAAAGTCGCTGCACAAATGCAAGGCAAACGCTAGTGGCGGGCCCGTGTCGCTCTGTGTAAACAGAGATTGCACCATGCATGTGAGGTATTAATGTGAATGTCAGATCAAGGGCAGTAATTCTAGCACCAGACCTCCTGTGTAAATTTAAAGTGGTAACCTGTAAAGGCTTTTAGAAGGACGCCTATGGATATTAAAAATGTACGTAATTTGCCACTGTTGCACAGGCGTGCGCAACTTTAATACATGCCATGTTTGGTATCTTTTTACTCAGCATAACATCATCTTTTATATGTTATCAAATAATTGGGCAATATATTGTGTTTTTGTGCATTAAAATCCCCAAAAGTGTATTATTTCCCAAAATATTTGCATGTAAAATATTGCTGCACACATTCTGTGTGACATAAAAAATTTCAACACCCACCGTTTTATTCTCTAGGGACTCTGTCCTAAAATATATAATGTTTGGGGTTCAAAGTAATTTTCCAGCAAAAAAACATGTTTTTTCATTTAAACAGAAAGTGTCAAAAAAGGCTTGGTTTACAAGTGGTTAGAAGAGTCATTTGAGGGGGGGGTTGGGGTTACTATCCTGTAATTTCCAGGCCTCCAAAACTGTTATAGGTAGTGAGGAAGTAACTTGAGGAAATATGCCCTTCGAAAGCCTGAAGGTGGTCATTGAATTTTGAGGGCCTGTATGTGGCTAGGCTGCCAAAAAGTCTCTCCCACTCGTATCCCAATACTAGGGAGAAGTGACAGAATGTGTTTTGGGGTGTTAATCCACATATTCCCATGGCATGTGTGAGCAATATATCATTTAAGTGACAACTTAAAAAAAGTAATTTTCCAAAAATTTGTGGAGAAAAAACAAAATCTTCCATGGACTTCCATGCCTCTCAGCAAATAGTTTATGGTGTCTACTTTCCAAAAAGGGGTAATCTTTGGGGGTTTTGTACTGCCCTGGCGTGTTAGAACCTCAAGAAATGTGATGTCAGAAAGTAAAAGCTGCGTAAATTCCAATGTATCCAAAATATACCATAGTTTGTAGATGCTATAACTTTCACACAAACCATTTAATATACACTTCATATTTGTTTTACCAAAGACATGTAGCAGAACACATTTTATGACTACATTTGAGTTTATTGGATATTTTTTATAACAGAAAGTAGAAAATATATTTTTTAAATATATATATATTTTTTTTTTTTTGTTTATATCACAGAAAAACTAAACACCCAGTGGTGATCAAATACCACCAGAAGAAATCTCTATTTGTGTGAAAAAAGGACATACATTTTGTTTGGGTACAGTGTTCCATAACCTGCAATTACCAGTTGCAATAGCGCAGTGCCGAATAGCAAAAAAATGGCCTGGTCAGAAAGGGGGGAAAACCTTCCGGGGCTGAAGTGGTTAAGGACCATTTACAATCAGATTACATTTAAAAAACAAACATACCATTTCCATGACTGTGCAAATAAAAGTTTTGTTATTTTACTTCCTATTCTATGCAGTTTCGTAGAATATGAAACAAGTTGCTAATGCAACTTAAAGAGCCACTGCATGAATTAAAGTAACAGAGTATCATAAAGTTGTGAAATGAGGTAAAGTGCTGTGAACTTACAGTAAGTGTTCCTGGTTCAGGATCAAGCCACTTTATTAAACCAAGCCTTGTATTAGACTAACATTAGGGTGGATTTACTAAAAGAAATAATGTTACCATAATGGTACAATAATGGTACCAAATTTTGATAAAAAGGTTAGCGGGGCGATGAGGACAACAGGGCTTTTTAGCATAATCATTTTCTATTCTCTGATATTTTTACAGCTTTGCCACAGAGCATAACTTGGTCTGTCAGGGCAGGAACCTAATTTTATTCTGCTGCAGTTCATTAACACTTACAGGTTTTGTCACTCTCGTTGCCTGTGACCAGACAGTAAAGGAGAAACTTCACACGTACGATCTCTTTTCTCCATCACACTGCTTTCACCTCCTATCAGCATGCTTCTTCTCAGCACATGACTAGATGGGTTCCTTGTGCTGCTTCTCCCTCTCCCAGTCTGAGGTTTTCCTTTAAAGGAACTGAAAAGGCTGAAACCAAGTCACACTGCTTGCATTAAAGCGGAGTTCCACTCACACTGTCAAAAAATAAAAGTCAGCAGCTACAAAAACTGTAGCTGCTGACTTTAAAAAAAACAGCCACTACCTGTCCCTCGGTCCCGCGGTGTGTCCCCTGCAGCCCGTTTCACCGACCGTTCTGTATTCTAGGAGGCAGGCATCTTCAGTGTGGGCACTTGGCTGTGATAGCTTGCGGCTTCACAGTCGGGTACCCACTGTGCATGTGCGAGTAGCGCTGTGCTTCATGAATGGTCTTGTAGTCTTTTGGGACCTGTCACGTGTCCCAAAAGACTACAGGGAGGGAGGGAGGACACCTTCCGCTTGTGGTCGCCTAAGCGTTCGGATCAGAAGTGGGAGTGGGTACCTGTCAAATTTGGGTACCCGCCCCCCCCCGCCCCCCAAAGGTGCCAATCCTTAATGGGGAGCAGGGGAGCAGTCCTTAAAGCAGAACTTTCCGTTTTGGCTAAAGCTCCGCTTTAAATACATTTAACGTGGTATTTGTAAGTTTTGTAAATAATTAAGTTGTGCATTTTCTATCAGTTTCAACTTCAGATTTGTGTCTATGTGTTGTTGATCGGAAAGTCTGTGCCATCAAGATACCAGCTACAAGTAGAACATACAAATATGTGTTCAATAATGAGAATACAGTGAATCAAGCTTTAAAAATGAACATTATATAAAAAAATATATTAAGTAAATTCATAAGGTAAATATTATAATAACAATTCAAAATATATACTCAGGACAAATAATAATGTTCTCATTAAAATTAATTTTGGGTGAACACAATTACATATGCTATACCTATTTGTGTATAAATGCCCTTTTATAATGCAGGTTACTAATTACATCAGTGGCAAGTATCGGGCTAAAATAAATATCCTTTTTGCTAGAAAGGATTCTCAATTATACATAAATCAATACACGTTTTGTCAAATTTCTTCCTTCAGTTGACTGCAGCATACACATTAGAAAACCAGCAGGACTTAAATGGAAATCTATTTACTTTTATCCTTCTGACAAGGAAATGCAGTGGAATCATTCTGTATGGTTCAGTTACCTGTAAAGAAACACCAATTGGTTTGTGAATCAATATCTGTCAATGCATATCATGGAAATCGTGTATAGGCAAGATTTTAGTTGAAGGACACTGGCATTTTAAAAGAGGTCACCAAGGAAGCTGAATATTTCACTTGGATGTTTATGTAGCCAAGTGCCAGCTCATGTCACTGTGCAGTTCAGGGACACTTATAGATGGGACTAGGATTAATACTTTACCCCCTAGTATCCAGTGCTAGGGTAGCTACATCACTTCCTGTTAGCAGAATAGATCAAATTATCCTGCAGCAGAGAATCTTGGGACCTGTAGTTCTACAGTCATTGCATACCGTATTCCTGAGTGCTGACTGAACTACACATACCAGAGACCTGGTGATCCAGAAGGATTCTGAGAGAGCATGTATATATTCTACAGCAAAGGGTTAGGCCCGCTTACTCAGCTTTGGATTCAGACCTGGATGTAGAAAGACTGCAGATTTCTTCAAGAGAAAGACTGCAGACCTGCGGCTGCACTTTATATCTTGTTACAACAGAGAGGATACCAGTAAGGAGCTATGTGACTTTACAAGCACGTTTAACAATACCTTGTAAGTTACAGAAACAACAAGAGAATTTTCTCGCAGCCATTCGATGTGTATGTTCCCCTCCTGTGTACACAGCACAGGCATTTCTTTTTTTTTTTCTTTATCTACAGTTGCAAGAAAAAGTATGTGAACCCCTTGGGATTACGTGGAGTTTTGCATGAATTGGGCATAAAATGTGCTCTGAACGTCATCTAAGTCACAACAATAAAAGAACACAGTCTGCTGAACATAATACTACACAAAAATTAGATGTTGCCATGGTTTAATTGCACATAACATGTAAACATTCACAGTGCAGGGAGGAAAAAGTATTTGACGCCCTAGCTTAATGACTTCTCCCAGAGCTAATTGGAGCCAGGAGTGAGCCAACCTTGACTCCAATCAGTGTGATGATATTGGATGTGTTGCTGACAGCTGTCCTGCCCTTAAAAAACACACACCTGTTTTGAGTTTACTGGTTTCAAGAAGCACTGTCTGATGTGAACCATGCCTTGCAGAAAAGAGCTCTCAGAAGACCTACGATCAAGAATTGTTGACTTGCATGAAGCTGGAAAGGGTTACAAAAGTATCTTCAAAAGCCTTGATGTTCATGTGTCCACGGTAAGACAGACTGTCTACAAATGGAGAAAGTTTAGCACTGTTGCTACTCTCCCTAGGCTTGGTCGTCCTGTAAAAATGACTGCAAGAGCACAGCGCAGAATGCTGCATGAGGTAAAGAAGAATCCCAGAGTGTCAGCTAAAGACCTACAGAAATCTCTGGCACATGCTAACATTTTTGTTGACACATCTACAATAAGGAAAACATTAAACAAGAATGGAGTACATGGGAGGACACCACGGAGGAAGCCATTGCTGTCCAAAAAGAATATTGCAGCACGTTTGAAGTTTGCAAAAGAGCACCTGGATGTTCCACAGCACTACTGGCAAAATATACTGTGGACAGATGAAACCAAGATTGAGTTGTTTGGGAAGAACACACAACACTATGTGTGGAGAAAAAAAGGCACAGCACACCAACATCAAAACCTCATCCCCACTGTAAAACATGGCGGAGGGAGCATCATGGTTTGGGGCTGCTTTGCTGCCTCAGGGTCTGGACGGATTGTTGTCATTGATGGGAAAATGAATTCCAGAGTTGATCAAGACATTTTGCAGGAAAACGTACGACCATCTGTCCGCCAACTGAAGCTCCGCAGAGGATAGGTGATGCAACAGGACAATGACCCAAAGCATACAAGTAATTCAACAAAACAATGGCTGCAACAGCACAGAATACGCCTTCTGGAGTAGCCCAGTCAGAGTCCTGACCTCAACCCGATTGAAATGCTGTGGCATGACCTTAAGAGAGCGATTCACACCAGACATCCCAAGAATATTGCTACACTGAAACAGTTTTGTGAAGAGGAGTGGTCCAAAATTACTCCAGATCGTTGTGCATGTCTGATCTGCAACTACAGGAAACGTTTGGTTGAGGTTATTGCTGCCAAAGGAGGGTCAACCAGTTATTAAGTCCAAAGGTTCACATACTTTTTCCTCCCTGCACTGTGAATGTTTACATGTTATGTGCAATTAAACCATGGCAACATCTAATGTTTGTGTAGTATTATGTTCAGCAGACTGTGTTCTTCTATTGTTGTGACTTAGATGACGTTCAGAGCACATTTTGTGCCCAAATCATGCAAAACTCCACGTAATCCCAAGGGGTTCACATACTTTTTCTTGCAACTGTATACAACGGTTCCTACTTTAACAACACTTGGCGGGAAGAGGAAGACTCATTCCATATATTTATTAAATAATACTTAAGGGGGATGAATGATCCCCTTATCAAAGTAGAATTTAGGTTTAAAAGATCCATAGACTGCTTGCATCTTCTTGTTCAGTATGTCATCCCAACCAGTATCATTTTATATGCTCACTATAATATCCTCCAGACATCACAAAGGGTGCATACACAAAAAATAAATTTGAGGCTTTTAAATGTCAAAGTAAATTGAAAGCCAAAGGTTTTTTATGTTTGGAATGGGGAATGGCTAAAACCAATCAATCTATTTTTTATTTGCTGTCTGTGTCCCATTGGAGAGCTTTACCTGAACTTCCTGTTCTTGACAAAAAAAAGTGTCAAGGTCCTACCTTTTCCCAAAGGTTATGTTACTCCATGTGCTAGCATCCATCTTGGATTTCTGCTGAGCATGATGGGAATCTTTTATGCCTTCAGGTCTCTGAGGTCCATCCCCCAGAGGGGTGTGGCTGAGTACATATAAGCCTGGGATCTGCACATGCTCTTTGCACTTGTGTCTTGTGTCTTTGTCTTGCTACAGCTCTGTGTATACGCTCGTGACTCTTCTGGTATTCTGACTCGGCTTGTGACTAAGACCATTCTCTGTGTTTCCCTTTGATCTGACCTTCCGTTGCTGAACCCGGCCCGTGACCTGTGATTCTCTGTCTACTGTTCTGTACTGTTTTGTCCCGTTGTTATTGACCCGGCTTGTCTGACTACGCTATTGTCATTCTCACCAGCTACACGCCATTGGCGGCGGCCATTACCGCAGCTGGGGTGTTTTGGGGGCCGCGACCTGGTCCCTGGTTGCGTCAAGTCCATCCCCACCATCAGGGGCCCTGGTGAAGGGCAGCCTGGGACTTAGACTCCGCGCCCTGAGGGACTTCAGTCTGTTGGTGGTGGTTTTCGTCAGCCAGTGCGTTACCCTGCCACTAGGCCTACCTGTCCGTTCCACAGCCCTGCCCTGACATTACACAAGTGCCATGAATCCTGACGGTGCAGGTACACCTTCACTTCCAATGTTGGTCGCCAGACTGGATCAACAGGATCTCCTGTTGGATCAGTTCGCTCAGGCGTTGCAAACTCTGCTGGCACGCACCGCGCACCTTACTCCTGGTGTTATTAGGCCGGTTGTCACTCCGGTGGTCGCTCCCGCTGCTGTTCCGCTTGCTGTGCCTACCGCCGCGGCTGATGCGGCACCCGCGGTGTCCAGAGGTATGACCGGTTCAGCCCCTCTTCCACAGCGCTTTGGGGGTGAGCCGAGTCAGTGTCGTGGGTTCCTTAACCAGGTGGGGATTTACTTTGAATTAATCCCCTACGCTTTTCCGACTGAGAGGTCAAAGGTGGGTTTCCTCATCTCACTACTCTCAGACAAGGCCTTGGCCTGGGCGAATCCCTTATGGGAGAGGAATGACCCAGTGATTCACGAGTTTTCCGGTTTTGTCGATGCCTTCCGTAGGGTATTCGATGTACCGGCTCGCTCCGCCTTGGCTGCCAAGCTGCTCATGTCTATGCATCAGGGTTCACGGACCGTGGCCAAGTACGCCATAGAGTTTCGTACCCTGGCAGCAGAGGTGGGTTGGAACAATGAGGCTCTGGTGGCTGCGTTTTCTCAGGGTCTTTCTGATGCATTGAAGGACGAGATCGCAGCCAAGGAATTGCCTGTGGAGCTGGAAGCACTAATTTCCTTCCTGATCCTGATTTATACCAGGCTCAGGGAGAGGCCTTCACTCAAGGAACGCCTGCGGAGGCCTTCCAATCGACTGGCACCTGCGTTTTCTATCCCACCCATTCCTCCCTCTCCTCCCACGCCTCCTGGGGATAGATTGTCTGGTGGTGAGCCCATGCAGCTGGGGTTTGCTCGCCTTTCCGAGGGAGAGCGGGCCGCTCGGCGTCGGGAGGGTCGCTGCCTGTACTGTGGTCTTGGTGGGCACTTTCGGCAGTCCTGTCCGGTCCGTCCGGGAAACGGTCGCACCTGAGATCCTGTCGGGGACAGATCTTGGGTGGAGTCTCCTCGTCCCCGGCGTTCCGCAGAGATAAGCCACTGATCACCGTTGTCCTCTCTTGGGCGGAGGGCTCGGTGATGGCCCAGGCGTTGGTAGATTCTGGGGCTGGCGGGTTGTTTATGGACAGCTCGTTTGCTGCCCAGCACTCCATTCCCCTGCAGGCTTGAGTTACCCCATTGGTTCTCGAGGCGATAGATGGCAGGCCCCTGCAACCACCGCAGGTTACCCACGAGACTATGCCAGTTGAAGTAGCTATTGGGGCTGTTCACAGGGAGTTGGCCTGTTTCCAGGTGATTTCTTCTCCGCACTATTCGGTGGTTTTGGGGTATCCCTGGCTCCAGATGCACAATCCAACCTTCAATTGGCAAACTGCCGAGATTCTCTCATGGTCTCCACAGTGTGGGGCCGGGTGCATCCGTGGGCCGGTTAAGGTGTTGTGTGCCTCCTCAGACTCTGCGTTGCCCACTGATTATGGGGAGTACCAGGACGTGTTTGATAAGGTACGCGCTGGTGCCTTACCTGCTCATCGTCCTTACGACTGCGCCATATCCTTGCAACCCGGTGCCACTCCTCCGCGTGGCAGGGTGTATCCTCTCTCGGTTGCGGAGAATAAGGCCATGGAGGAGTACGTTGCGGATGTGCTTTCCCGGGGGCACATTTGTAAGTCTACTTCCCCAGCAGGAGCGGGCTTTTTCTTTGTAAAGAAGAAGGGTGGTGAATTGAGGCCTTGCATCGATTATAGGGGTCTCAATCGAATCACCACTAAGAATGCATACCCGATTCCCTTGATTACTGAGTTGTTCGACCGCCTTAAGGGGGCAACAGTCTTTACCAAACTTGACCTTAGGGCGGCGTACAACCTCGTACGGATCAAACAGGGGGATGAGTGGAAGACCGCGTTTAACACCAGAACCGGGCACTACGAATACCGGTGATGCCCTTCGGGTTGTGTAACGCGCCCGCAGTTTTTCAGGAATTCATAAATGATGTCCTTCGTGACTTGTTGCAGCAGTGCGTGGTAGTTTACTTGGATGACATCCTGGTTTACTCTGCCTCCATGGAGTCCCATATCCAGGATGTCAAGCAGGAGCTGCAACGATTACGTGAGAACAAACTTTTTTGTAAACTTGAGAAATGCGAATTCCATCGATCCCAAGTTGCCTTTTTAGGCTACATCATTTCTGCGGAGGGATTCTCCATGGACCCTCAGAAGGTTTCGGCAGTTCTGCAGTGGCCTCGTCCCAATGGTCTTCGGCCCATTCAGCGCTTTTTGGGTTTTGCCAACTACTATCGGAAGTTCATCAGGAACTTCTCCACGCTGGCAAAACCTCTCTCAAACCTAACCAAGAAGGGCAGCAATCCTCACGAGTGGCCATCCGAGGCCATCGTAGCTTTTGAGGCTCTGAAATCCGCCTTCGCTTCGGCTCCGATACTGTCTCATCCCAATCCTGGATTGCCCTTCGTCCTTGAGGTTGATGCATCCGAGACGGGAGTAGGCACTCACCTGTCTCAACGTCGGTCGCCCGATGGACCCCTACTTCCCTGTGGGTTCTACTCCAGGAAGCTTTCCTCTGCAGAGTGCAACTACCAGATTGGAGATAGGGAGTTGTTGGCAATCATTCTGGCTATCAAGGAATGGAGTCACCTGCTCGAGGGCTCCGCAGTTCCGGTCCTCATTCTTACCGATCATAAGAACCTGACTTATCTTTCGGAGGCCAAAAGATTGACACCCCATCAGGCCAGATGGGCCTTGTTCTTGTCGCGGTTCAACTATGTGGTCTCCTATTTGCCTGGTTCCAAGAATGTCAGGGCTGATGCATTATCGCGGCAATACTCTGAGTTGTCCAGGGAGGACTCTGAGCCAACCTCGGTCATACCTCCGGATCATATCCTGGCTGCCATTCGTACCAGTCTGACTTCTCCCCTTGGGGAACAGATTTTGGCGGCTCAAACTGACGCTCCTCCCGAGAGACCGGAGGGTAGATGTTTTGTACCCGAGGGGTTGCGCACCCGTCTGCTGCATACCTACCATAACTCCAAAACTGCCGGGCATCCGGGGAGGAACCAGTTGTCTTGGGTCGTCTCTCGGTTGTTCTGGTGGCCAACTCTCCGTGCCGACATCGCCTCTTATGTAGCAGCATGTTCGATCTGTGCCCAGAATAAATCTCCACGGCATCTTCCAATGGGTCTTCTGCAACCCATTCCCAATGGGGAGCGTCCTTGGTCACACCAGGGCATGGACTTTATTGTAGACCTCCCTGTGTCTCGGGGCCATACGGTCATCCTCATGGTCGTCGATCGTTTTTCCAAAATGTGCCATTGTATTCCACTCAGGAAATTACCAACAGCGCAAGAACTGGCCACGGTCTTTTCCAGGGAGATTTTTCGCCTGCATGGGTTGCCCAAGGTGATTGTCTCGGACCGCGGGAGTCAGTTCGTGTCCAGATTCTGGCGCGCCTTCTGCTCCCAGTTGGGCATTAGTCTCTCCTTTTCTTCAGCCTACCACCCGCAGTCCAATGGGGCTGCGGAGCGTTCCAATCAGGCCTTAGAACAATTCCTTCGGTGTTATATCTCGGACCATCAGGACGATTGGGCCGATCTCCTGCCTTGGGCAGAGTTTGCCAGGAACTTCAGCGGTCAACTCCTCCTCCGGGATGTCCCCCTTCATGGCCAACTATGGGTACCAACCCGCGGTATTACCTGAGAGGTTCTCACCACAGGACATTCCGGCTGTGGAGAACCATCTTGCTGCCCTGCGTTCTTCATGGGGGCAGATCCAGAGGGCTTTGAGGGACTCGGCTCAGCGTCAGAAGTTCCAGGCTGATCGCAGACGGTTGCCCGCTCCTTCATACCAGGTCGGCGATCGGGTGTGGTTGTCTACTCGTAACCTCAATCTTCGGGTGCCCACACCCAAACTAGCTCCCCGTTTTGTCGGTCCTTTTCGCATTCTCCGCAAGGTGAATCCGGTGGCCTATGCCCTTGCCCTTCCACCTGGGATGCGGATCTCCAATATCTTTCATGTATCACTGTTGAAACCTCTGATCTGCAATCGCTTCACTACCTCTCTGCCTCGGCCCCGTCCCATTCGGGTTGACGGTCATGAGGAGTATGAAGTGAGCCGGATCCTGGACTCTCGATTGGTGCGTGGCCGATTACAGTTCCTGGTTCATTGGCGCGGTTATGGTCCCGAGGAGCGTTCCTGGGTTCCTTCCGCGGATGTCCATGCTCCTGCCCTCCTCCGCGCGTTTCATACCCGCTTTCCTCAGAAACCTTTTGTTGAGCCGCGGAGGGGGAGGGGCCCTTGAGGAGGAGGTACTGTCAAGGTCCTACCTTTTCCCAGAGGTTATGTTACTCCATGTGCTAGCATCCATCTTGGATTTCTGCTGAGCATGATGGGAATCTTTTATGCCTTCAGGTCTCTGAGGTCCATCCCCCAGAGGGGTGTGGCTGAGTACATATAAGCCTGGGATCTGCACATGCTCTTTGCACTTGTGTCTTGTGTCTTTGTCTTGCTACAGCTCTGTGTATACGCTCGTGACTCTTCTGGTATTCTGACTCGGCTTGTGACTAAGACCATTCTCTGTGTTTCCCTTTGATCTGACCTTCCGTTGCTGAACCCGGCCCGTGACCTGTGATTCTCTGTCTACTGTTCTGTACTGTTTTGTCCCGTTGTTATTGACCCGGCTTGTCTGACTACGCTATTGTCATTCTCACCAGCTACACGCCATTGGCGGCGGCCATTACCGCAGCTGGGGTGTCTCGGGGGTCGCGACCTGGTCCCTGGTTGCGTCAAGTCCATCCCCACCATCAGGGGCCCTGGTGAAGGGCAGCCTGGGACTTAGACTCCGCGCCCTGAGGGACTTCAGTCTGTTGGTGGTGGTTGTCGTCAGCCAGTGCGTTACCCTGCCACTAGGCCTACCTGTCCGTTCCACAGCCCTGCCCTGACAAAAAGGAAGTAAGGAGAATCTCTACAAAACAAGGGAAAACTCCCTTTTAGATAGTTGTCACGGGAATTGGTATTCTTATTGCAATATTTTAATTCTATCCCAGCTCTATTGACAGCTGTAAAATATTGGATTTCTTGGCACTTTCTGTTCCAATGGCAGTGACCAGACACCAGGAAAGTTATACTGAATCTCCCTAACTGGGACACTGACAGAAAAACACTACACAGTGTAGAGAACAAAAGTGCTACACTAAAGGTTTGGGAGTCCAAAGTTCACATATTTTGCCTGAAAAATCAAAAGACTTTGAACAGCTGTGAATAAATAAATGCATTTAAACATCTTAACCTTTGTTGTTACATCAGGTTGAAAAAAGATAACTGTGGTATTCTTGTTCTCCCTAGACCTTTGATTGTCCACCAAAAGTACCTGAGGTCCCCTCATATTAGAGAGCAGCATGGATTTATCTTCATGCTAAGGAGCAAATCCAATTTCAAATCCTCTATCTACAGTACCAAGCTGTAAAAGCCTGTGATTATTTCAACACTTTTTCCCCTTAATCCAAAACAAAGAAAAACTTTTTTTAGCTTTATAAAAACTTAGGAATGCATAGTGGTTCTGCTTGACCCCAACTGGCATCCATTCATTATTGACCTTTGGCTCATTTCTCAACTACACTTCCACTTGATCTGAACCTACAGTCACTTGTTACCGACCTTTGGCTCATTTACTAACTAGTCTACTGCTTGATCCCTACCTGCTATATCTGCTACTGGACCCTGGCTTGCTCACATCTTGGTGGGGTTATCCTGAGGGCCATGACCTGGTACTCATTTGCAGAAAAACCCATCTCCACCATCAGGAGCTGTGAGTGCTTAGACCCCCATGCCTTGGGTGAGCATGCGCCATCTGCCAGGTTGACCTACTTGTCTACCTATCCTTCTGGTCAGTGGAAGCCTCTCTATTGCTATAGCTACTGGTCTCCGAGCCTGACCCCTGACCATGACACACCTATTGTTGAGCAAAATGGAGAAGTTTGAAAAACAGCTCATACTGGTAAATGAAAACCTGCAAAACTACTTAGTAGCGAAGAAGATGATACAGCCAACTGCAGCCTATCAGGTCTCCTTAAAGGGAAAGCAGCAGATCCTGTTAGGCCCTGTTAGAGATTAAGCTGAAGGCTGGAAAATGATGTGGAAGACTACCTTGTCATCTTTGAACATGGGAAGCTACACGAAGAGCAGTTGGCTGATGTGATAACACATTTTAGGGAAGCTCCAAAAGGCCTACTCTGACTTACATCCCCAGGCTCCCAAAGAATATCCTAGGCTCATAGGAGAAATCCTAGATATGCTCAGGGTTATCACGATTGCCCAAGTGCAGCATGTCTTCACATGAAAATATGACACAGGAAACCCACAAGGTCTCTGTTGTATGACTTCTCCCATGTTACAGATAAGTTATTGCAAGCAGAGGTACACATGTCCGCACAGATTGTATAGTTATTTGCCTGAAAATGCTTTGCCAGAGATTTGCCTGTTAAGATATAGTGGTACATTTTACACACATATATATATATATATATATACACAGTGGGGATCGAAAGTTTGGGCACCCCAGCTAAAAATTTGTATTAACGTGCATAAAGAAGCCAAGGAAAGATGGAAAAATCTCCAAAAGGCATCAAATTATAGATTAGACATTCTTATAATATGTCAACAAAAGAGATTTTATTTCCATCATTTACACTTTCAAAATATCAGAAAACCCAAAAATGGCGTCTGCAAAAGTTTGGGCACCCTGCAGAGTTAATATCTTGTACTGCCCCCTTTGGCAAGTATCACAGCTTGTAAACGCTTTTTGTAGCCAGCCAAGAGTCTTTCAATTTTTGTTTGAGGTATCTTTGCCCATTCTTCCTTACAAAAGTCTTCTAGTTCTTTGAGATTTCTGGGCTGTCTGTCATGCACTGCTCGTTTAAGGTCTATCCATAGATTTTCAATTATGTTGAGGTCAGGAGATTGTGAAGGCCATGGCAAAACCTTCAGTTTACGCCTCTTGATGTAATCCCCAGTGGATTTCGAGGTGTGTTTAGGATCATTATCCATTTGTAGAAGCCATCCTCTCTTTAACTTCAGCTTTTTCACAGATGGCATCAAGTTACCATCCAAAATTTGCTGAAATTTTATTGAATCCATTTTTCCTTCTACTCGTGAGATGTTCCCTGTGCCACTGGCTGCAACACAACCCCAAAGCATGATTGATCCAACCCCATGCTGGACAGAGGTTCTTTTCATTAAATTCTGTGCCCCTTCTTCTCCAAACGTACCTTTGCTCATTCCGGCCAAAAAGTTCAATTTTAACCTCATCGGTCCACAGAACTTGTTTCCAAAATGCATCAGGCTTGTCTATATGTTCATTTGCAAAGTTCAAACGATGATTTTTGTGGTGAGGACGTAGAAGAGGTTTTCTTCTGATGACTCTTCCATGATGACCATATTTGTACAAGTATCTCTTTATAGTGGAATAGTGTACCACAACTCCAGTGTCTGCCAGATCTTTCTGGAGGGATCGTGCAGTCAAACGTGGGTTTTGAATTGTTTTTCTCACAATCCTGCGAGCTGTTCTGTCTGATATTTTTCTTGGTCTTCCAGATCTTGCTTTAACTTCCACTGTTCCTGATGACTGACATTTCTTAATTACATTCTGAACAGAGGATGTTGACATCTGAAAACACTTTCCTATCTTCTTATAGACTTCTCCAGCTTTGTGAGCGTCAATTATTTTCAGTTTCAGTTTTCTAGACAACTGCTTAGAAGAACCCATGGTGCTGATTGTTGGGTCAGATGAGTCTGGGCATTTAAAACCTTTGAGATTGACATCATCTGGTCTTCCCAGATGATGATTGAGAACAATCCATGACACTGGCAGGTCTCAGCTTTGCAAAGGGGGCAGTGCATGCTATAAATTCTGCAGGGTGCCCAAACTTTTGCAGATGCCATTTTTTTGTTTTCTGTTATTTTGAAAGTGTAAATGATGGAAATAAAATCTAACTTTTGTTGACATATTATAAGAATGTCTAATCTGTAATTTGATGCCTTTTGGAGATTTTTCCATCTTTCCTTGGCTTCTTTATGCACATTAATACAAATTTTTAGCTGGGGTGCCCAAACTTTTGATCCCCACTGTGTATATATATATATATATATATATATATATATATATATATATACCCCTAGAATGTGGATGAGCTAGTGTTACTTGTGGAGCAACATACTGCTACTGATGACCATCTTCAGGATCTGCCTTCAAGCACCAACAAGAAAACACCAGTCTCGGATAAGACTGTTTCTTTTATATGGAAGGTATAAGTAAGCTTCAAAGAAGACCTATCATTAAAATGTGTATTTTACAGTTCTGTCCCCCATGGGACAAAGTGCATTCAATACTTAGTCCCATGTCTCTAAGTGCTTTCTAACCCTTGTTTTAATAATAGATCTTCTGTAAGCAAGGGCATGAGATACTCATGGGTGCCATATATGAATGACCTCCTAACCCCAAAGGAAAGACAGACAGAGACATATTAGGTGCTAGCAGTGCCAAGGCCTGGGACATGTGGTTGCCAATTGCCCCATGTACATGAGCCTATGGAATGTGAACAAGGGAAGTGTATGTAACATATTTAAATTTTGTGTGTTCCCCAGTGTTTCCTAGTGTAGAAGATTCCTAATGTCCCCTATTGTTTCCAAGCAGAGAAGATCCCTAGTGTCCCCCAATGTGTGCTCTCTTGTGTCCCTGGCTTCCTGAGAAGATTCCAAGTGACCCCTATATTACCAGTGTTTTACATTCTGAGAGACTCCTAGTGACCCAGAAATTCTTAGTGTTCCTGTAGCTAGACCCCCCTTGTCTTAGTATCTGTTTGCAAGTGTCTCTGTTCTGTTTTCAGCACTGCTGTATGGACTGACATACCTATTTTGACCAAGGCCCATCTGGCCAATATGGCCACCTGCTGAATAAGCACCCTCCACAGACAGCTCATCTCTCCAATAAGACACGCCAGTTTAATCCAGCATAGTTTTACTTGTTAAAATGCAGTTCATGGGATGTTCACTGCTCATTTGAAGCATAAATCAACACTAATCTTATTAGTCTTATTACTTCTATGAAGGCTGGAAACTTACTAAGGGAACATATAGAAGAAGGGAGGGGGGTCTATCTAAGGATTAAACTAACTAGCCCCAACACACAGGGGATCTGGATTATACTCTTAATAAGCATATAAATAACAAGCAGTAGTAATACTAAGTTACCACAAGTGTTCAAGAATAATCCACATCTAAAATCATTATTTTTCACTATTAACAATAACACAAATTTAGTCCATAACAGATGAATGGTCCTTGAGTCTGAAAAAAATACACAAGAAAAAAAACATGCAATCATACAAATGTAAGAGCATAAGTCTGTAAAAGAATGTAGATAGTTCTTGAAACCCCATCTTCAAGTCAAGAAATGCACAAGATGTCAAACCTCTTACTCAATTATATTTAACAGCATAAATGAAACAGATAATGCTGTCCAGTTAAGTCCTTGATATCTTGGACTTGACATCCTTAAACAGTCTTTGAAGGCATCAGGTCACCTCTTTAAAGGAGAGAAAGTTGGCAAGATCCCTAGGGGATGACAGAAGGATAGTCTGTTTAGTGGGTTGAAGGAAACTCTTGACACTTGACACCAGCTTACAAAGAAAGAGATATACTTCCATCAGCACAGGTGAGGATAACACAGATGGATTTTTAGGCCCTTCACCATTGATGGTGACTCACTAAAGGAATTCTCAGCTAAGATACAATTAGGTCAAGACTTTGTTGTAATATGTAAAGTCATACTAAAAAAAAAGCTTTTCCCTCATTCCTGTGCAGCGCTATTACATAAATATCTAATATATATCGTCATGTATTAATAATCAGAAATAATAACAACCATGCAAACATGCACAAATAAATTGGGCTTAAAAATGTGCCCATACAGTGTCCAATATTATTATTATTATACAGGATTTATATAGCACCAACAGTTTGCACTTACAAAATGAAGGTAGACATAACAGTTATAATACAATTTGGTACAAGAGGAAACAGAGGGTCCTGCTTGTTAGAGCTTACAATCTAAGAGGAAGGGTTGAATGATAAAAAAGGTAATAGCTGTGTGGGGATGAGCTGATGGAGGAAATAATATCCACATCTAATCTTCCAGTGTAATGATTTACACATTAATATCCATGCAGTGTCCACTGTTGACTGTTCTCCAGATCATATACAGTACGTGAACAAAACAAAGAACGAAGATGCTGGAAAAGCTGTTCCTGCAAGTGAATTGGACAGTGCTAGTCTTGCAAATACAAAATATTCCATAAAGTGCACTACAAACCCTATCCTACGCCAGAGCAGGAAATTCTCAGTCACCTCTGATACTACTAGCAACACTGACATTCCTTCACAGCGATAGCAGTTTCTATGAATGGAATGAAGAGGCAAAGAGTGTTTCAAGAGTTGAATACAGTATTGTGTAAGGGACCAGTGTTAACATCCGTAAGATTTTCTTGTACAAACTCTGATGTTGACCTGGGAGCAGCCTGGGGAAGAAAATCCAGTAGCATACGTCAGCTGGAAACTAAGCCTGCAGAGAGGAACTATTCAATATTTGGATTCTAGAATCATTGTTGTATTATCTCTTTGGGCAGACAGTTCCCATTTATTACAGACCATTCTCCACTGCAGTGGATAACTTGAAGCAAAGAAAACAATGTAAGGGACTTCAAATTTTATGTAGAACATAGGCCAAGCATCCCATAAGGAAATGCTGATGGTTTTTCAAACACAATGTGCTCCACTTTACAGATTGTCCTTGGTCTTGGAGGCTGAAGGCTTTGTGACATTTTGGGTGGGGTAAATACTTCATTTCACATCTTACCTGGTGGGCAGACCTTGTTATTAGTGTCAGCTGTTCACAGGCCTTTATATACTGTGTGTAAACTGACCAATATTTAGGGCTCTCTCACTTTCTCTCTCGCTCTCTTTCTTTAAAGTGTCTTGGGCCCCTAGTGACTATAGCCTAGAGCTAAAGAGCTACAGAAAATTATTTTAGAAACAAATTCCTTGTCTAAATATTGCTGAAAGAACAGTAAGGAAGGTGAAAATTTATAGTCATGGTCAGGGGTCAGGCTCAGAGGCCAGTAGCTATAGCGCTGGAAGGGCTCATATAAAACCAGCAGGATGACACGTGCAGGTCCCCCTGGTGGTTGATGCAAGCCTTCCTGAGGCACAGGGTCTAAGAACTAACTGGTCTTAACCAGAGTTCCAGTTGGTGGTGATGGTATTTGCTTAACACTAATGACAGCTTGCGATCCCCAGAAGTACTCCACCAGGAGGTGGGCAAGCTGGGATGCTGTAGCAGATGTAGCAGGTAGGGATCAAGCAGAAGCATAGTCGGTAAACAAGCCAAAGGTCATTAACAAGTGTTTGTAAGTTGAGGTCAAGCGAAAGCATAGTTTAAGAACAAGCCAAAGATTGGCAATGAGTGGTAGTAGAGATACAGACAACAACAGGAGCACAAAGAACAAGATATGGGCTGGAGCAGTGCATAATTATCTGGCAAAGACATGGCTTAATTAGGAAGTTCATGAGAGTTACTAACTACTTTGAGCTCCTTGTCCACAACCTGCTTCAGTGATTCCATGCACCATTGCTTGCCACCTGCTTCCAGTTACCCCCTGTGATTCTGTGCACCTCCACCTATTCCCAGTGGCTTTGTGTGTTTCTGCACTCCTGCCTGCTTGGACTGTGTTACTCACTGATGGGTAAGTCCTGCACTGCAGCACTGCAAGGGACTCTCTCTAGCACACACATTCAGTTCCCAGTACCCACTTGCCCAGGAGAGCACAACCTGGACATCACCTGCAGCCAAACTCACCTCCACCTTCAAGAGCTCTGGTGAAGACTGTACACCTATGGCCTTCTAAGGGCTCTCACTTTTGTTGTTATGTGGGCATACTGGGTTCTCTTCACAAGTGCTCTCAGGTATCTAACTCATCCCATTCTCCTTGTGTCTCCTTCATGGCCAACATCATTACCTAGTCTCAGCTGCTGCTTCCCAATCCTAGTTATCCTAAACCATAAAAATACAGAACTGGAGAATCATGATGCTCCTGGGAAGGCTCTGGGAAGATGGCCACTGACTCCAGGAAAGCATTACACAGTCATAACAATAAATATCAAAGAATGATTGTAGAACATGATGTGAAAAATGTGTTTGTTTATTTCATAAAGCGTTATTGAGAAGGCAAAATACAAAACTAGGTATACATTGTCAAGATATGGAAAATAACATACGTAGACTTGAAAAAAGAGTCCGCTCCAGATATTAACAGTAGAATATAGTAACAAGTAGCTTAAAGTGGAGTTCCAGCCATTTTTGTGCTTATTAAAAGTCAGCAGCTACAAAAACTGTAGATGATGACTTTTAATAAACACACACTTACCTGTCCCAGAGTCTAGCAATGTTCTCACCTGCGCTGTCCCTTCTCCCCTTCTGTCCTCCATGGCTCCGGCATCTCAACTGTTGGCACCAGGCTGTGACAGTTTGCAGCTTCACAGCCTTGTGCCCACTGTGCATGCGAGAGTCACGCTATGCCTCCTAATTGGTCCAGCAGTCTTCTGGGACCTGTGAAAGTTCAGAGGAGACTGTGGGAGGGAGGAAGGAGCCAAACTTCCGGCTCACTTCACCATGGCGAACTGAGCAGGAAGTGGGAGGAGAGGAGGAGGCAAATAAGCAGAGTGGAATTCCACTTTAACATAGCATGAACTTGGAGAAATCCTGTTATACAAGAGATATCAATCAACTAATTGGTAAGTGTACAATAAAGAAAAGAGGCAACAGTAAATCCGTATAAGGAAATCCTGAACAAAATCAAGAGTAATTATGTGAAGACTGAGGCCAGTAAAAAAATGCACATGAACTTATAAGGAGCAGGAGGAAAAGAGAGAAAAAAAGGGGAGGGGGGAATAGGGTTGTGAGAGAAAGGAAGATAGAGACTCGAGAATGGCAGAAGTACTGAGGATAGGTCAGCAGCCTCTTTTCTCCTCTCCACAAAAAGCGGGATCAGCTAAAAGGAGAATTATCTGAAACTTCAGCCTTAAGGAAAAGACTAATTATTCCACTGAGAATGATGGGGTGGGCTAAAGAGGCATATAAGAATGAAGTAGACAGCTTAAAAAGCTTAGTACCCAAAAACTGAGTTTGATTTGGAATAATTTCCTAGAATCTATCTGTGTATGTCTTGGTTGTTTTATAATGTGACCAGTAATACCAAGTCTTAGAGAATTTAGAGATTATATCCTAAGAGATACTAACAAATTCCTGTATTTCTTCCACTTTATTTATTCTAAAGTCAGAACGTTAGTTGAATGCCAATGGCAGGGAGTGCATTCTCTGGCAGCGTTTATCATAAACATTGCTAAAGACTTAAGGTAGCAGTTCTTACAAATGGAGGTAAAGTGAAGAAGGTATTAGGCAGGGGAAAATGTAATGTCATTAGAGGTGACTTCTAGAATGATTTTATGCACAGTCTTCCAAAATTGTGAATCTTGGAGCACGTCCACCAAACATGAAGCATCATCCTCTTGTCTTCCTTACATCTCAACATTTATTGGAGAGTTGTGGTGAGAATTTATTTAAAAGGCAGGTGTTCTGTATCACCTGGTTAATATTTTGGTAGGTAGCTTTTTGTGTTTGTATATATTTTTGTTACACAGCTTTATCTTTAACAACCACTTTTTTAACAATAATTTTTTAAAGACAATTTTTATGTGTATGCTGGTACTCAGGTGCTCCAAGGAATTAAAATGCCAGAATGTCTGATGTTACCAAGGCGGCTATTCACCTGCAAGGGTCAGTTGGAAAATATAGGGTAAATAACCAGAGAATGTAATGAAAAGTAGAAGCCGTGCATGATTCTGTTGTAGTTTCTGATTTTGAATAGGAACTAGATTGATGAAACAAACATAAAGGAGGAACTGTCCATTGTAGGCAAATTTGAATCTACCATAGGAAAGTGCAATAACCTCAAACATGCTACATGAAAGAGGAGAGCTTGCACAAACATTCTTTAGACTTTTCTTACATATTTTATACACAATGACGGAAACTAGGAATGAGCTGTTTTAGGTCTGAACATTTGCTGCTATGGTGTTATCCAATAAAGGCTTAAAAGGTGTCTTTTAAAAGTGTTCCATTTTTCAGTCTTCCAGCTTAGAAAATAGCTCTAATTTTTTACATGTAATCTGCCTACTCTCTCCCTCTGGAATAGTGGAATAGCAAAAAGGCTTGAAGAAATCTGCATCAAATATTTGTAATTGTTTAGGTCTACTATCTACTGTCTGAGAAAAGACAGCATTGTGATTTGTGTATCACATATCATGTAACATCTGACATAGAATCTTAGTAAATAAGAAATACATACTGTCCAGCTAGTCAGTTCCATTTTTCTGGCTCATGGCTCTGAAAAAACACCAAATCTATCTAGTCTCTGCCTTGCATTGAGGACCTGTAAAAACACTTACATGGTGTGCTGTGTGTCTGCACAATACTTTTGGTTCTTGACTGTAACATAATCAACTTTTTTTTTAGTCTAAATAAAATAGCTTCATCTCTTCCTATGACACAGTGACCAAGTACAATACCTTGCCTATTGGGCAGCACTCTCTACAACGTTTATGTCTGCCGTGTTTGGAACATCATACTGTAATTGTTTTTCTTTGGAAAAAAATTGACTCATCTCTTCCTCTTACATTGGTGCCTTGGGCCCTAATTGAAGTGCATGCATGCTTTTCAGCTACTGTGTGCAAGTTTTTCTTTGTATCTGAAACATTGGCATTGTGATTTTGTTTCTTGCTCAGTATAACAACTTCAACACAACACAATACAGTGTGGTACTAAATATACGATCACAATGAGCTATGCTCCATGGCTTGTTCTGCCTCTGCTTGGCAATATATATATATATATATATATATATATATACATATACACACACATACAGTCATGGCCGAAATTGTTGGCACCCTTGATATTTCTCCAGGAAATCATGTATTTCTCACGAAACGTATTGCATTAACACATGTTTTGCTATACACATGTTTATTCCCTTTGTGTGTATTGGGACAAAACAAAAAAAGGGAGGAAAGAAAGCAAATTCGACATAATGTCACACAAACCTCCAAAAATGGGCTGGACAAAAGTATTGGCACCCTTTCACAACTGCGGATAAATAAGAATGTTACAAGCATGTGATGCTCCTGTAAACTCACCTGGGGCAAGTAACAGGTGTGGGCAATATAGAAATCACACCTGAAAGCAGATAAAAAGGAGAGACGTTCACTTAACCTTTGCATTGTGTGTCTGTCTGTGCCACACTAAGCATGGACAACAGAAAGAGGAGACGAGAACTGTCTGAGGACCTGAGAACCAAAATTGTGGCAAAATATCAACAATCTCAAGGTTACAAGTCCATCTCCAGAGAACTAGATTTGCCTTTGTCCACAGTGCGCAACATTATCAAGAAGTTTGCAACCCATGGCACTGTAGCTAATCTCCCTGGTCGTGGACGGATGAGGAAAATTGATGAAAGATTGCAACGCAGAATAGTCCGGATGGTGGATAAGCAGCCCCAAACATGTTCCAAAGACATTCAAGCTGTCCTGCAGGCTCAGGGAGCATCAGTGTCAGCGCGAACTATCCGTCGACATTTAAATGAAATGAAACGCTATGGCAGGAGACCCAGGAGGACCCCACTGCTGACACAGAGACATAAAAAAGCAAGACTACAGTTTGCCAAAATGTACTTGAGTAAGCCAAAAGCCTTCTGGGAAAACGTCTTGTGGACAGATGAGACCAAGATAGAGCTTTTCGGTAAAGCACATCATTCTACTGTTTACCGAAAACGGAATGAGGCCTACAAAGAACAAAACACAGTACCTACGGTAAAATATGGTGGAGGTTCAATGATGTTTTGGGGTTGTTTTGCTGCCTCTGGCACTGGGTGCCTTGACTGTGTGCAAGGCATCATGAAATCTGAGGATTACCAAAGGATTTTGGGTCGCACTGTAGGGCCCAGTGTCAGAAAGCTGGGTTTGCGTCCAAGATCCTGGGTCTTCCAGCAGGACAATGACCCCAAACATACGTCAAAAAGCACTCAGAAATGGATGGCAAAGAAGCGCTGGAGAGTTCTGAAGTGGCCAGCAATGAGCCCAGATCTAAATCCCATTGAACACCTGTGGAGAGATCTTAAAATTGCTGTTGGGAAAAGGTGTCCTTCCAATAAGAGAGACCTGGAGCTGTTTGCAAAGGAAGAGTGGTCCAAAATTCCGGGTGAGAGGTGTCAGAAGCTTATTGATGGTTATAGGAAGCGACTGATTTCAGTTATGTTTTCCAAAGGGTGTGCAACCAAATATTAAGTTAAGGGTGCCAATACTTTTGTCCAGCCCATTTTTGGGGTTTTGTGTGACATTATGTCATATTTGCTTTTCTGCCTCTGTTTTATATTTGTTCCAATACATACAAAGGGAATAAACATGTGTATAGCAAAACATGTGTTAATGCAATACCTTTTTTGTGTGAAATACTTGATTTTCAGGAAAAATATCAAGGGTGCCAACAATTTCGGCCATGACTGTATATACACACACTATATTGCCAAAAGTATTAGGACACCCCTCCAAATCATTGGATTCAGGTGTTTCAGTCAGCTCCATGGCCACAGGTGTAGAAAATCAAGCACCTAGGCATGCAGACTGCTTCTACAAACATTTGTGAAAGAGTGGGTTGCTCTCAGGAGCTCAGTGAGTTCAAGCGTGGTACCGTGATAGGTTGCCACCTGTCCATCCGTGAAATTTCCTTGCTACTAAATATTCCATGTTAGTGATATTACGACAAAGTGGGAGCAACTCATCTACCAAGTGGTAGGCCATGTAAAATGACAGTGGGGTCAGTGCATGCTGAAGTGCGCAGAAATCGCCAACTATCTGCAGAGTCATTAGCTAAAGGTCCGAAAATTCATGTGGCCTTCAGATTAGCACAACAACAGCGTGTAGAGAGCTTCATGGAATGGATTTCCATTGCCAAGTAGCTGCATCCAAGCCTTACATCACCAAGTGCAATGCAGAGTGTCGGATACAGTGGTGTAAAGCATGCCGTCACTGAACTCTTGGGTGATGAATCACACTTCTCTGTCTGGCAATCTGATGGGCGTGTCTGGGTTTGGCAGGAGAATGGTACTTGCCTGACTGCATTGTGCCAAGTGTAGAGTTTGGTGGAGGGGGATTATGGTGTGAGTTGTTCTTCAAGGGTTGGGCTTGGCCTCTTAGTTCCAGTCAAGAGAACTCTTAAGGCATCAGCATACCAAGACATTTTGGGCAATTTCAAGCTCCCAACTTTGTGGGAACAGTATGGGGATGGCGCCTTTCTGTTCCAACATGAGTTTACACCAATGCACACAGCAAGGTCCATAAAGACATGGATGAGAGAGTTTTGGGTGTAGGAACTTGACTGGCCTGCACAGAGTCCTGACCTCAACCCAATAGAACACCTTTGGGATGAATTAGAGCGGAGACTGCAAGCCAGGCCTTCTAGTCCGACATTAGTGCCTGACCTCACAAATGCGTTTCTGGAAGAATGGTCAAACATTCCCATAGACACACTCCTAAATCTTGTGGACAGCCTTCCCAGAAAAGTTAAAGCTGTTATAGCTGCAAAGGGTGGGCCAACTCAGTATTGAACCCTAAGGATGAAGACTGGGATGCCATTAAAGTTCATGTGTGTGTAAAGGCAGGCATCCCAATACTTCTGGCAATATAGTGGATATATATATGTTATGAAAGATTTTTTGCTGTACTGGCCCTGCTGCTTCCAACGCTCAATTTAGGCTAATTACTTCAACTCAAAAAAACACTACCTACTACAAATCTCAATTATACTAGGCTGCTGCTGCTGTTGTATGTAAACCAAGCAAATTCGTAAGTGTAAAGTAAATGATTAGATGTGCAATTTATGCAATGCCAGAATCTGTTGTCATTAATGTTGTCCCTGAGAGTTATAACATTCTGTAATTACATGGATAGCTTTAAGGTATCCCCCAAGCATGTTGTTTATTAGAATTACCTAATGTGACAGGTATGCAGGTGTGGGTGAGTGACCCCAAGTTTGTGGCCGCTCATCCAAAACAGCATGCCTGTCATATTAGGATGGATGGCTGTGTCTGTGCAGCTGCTGATTCCCAATAGAAATGAATGGAACACCTACACACAGCACCGGGAAATTAGAGACACTGAAAAAAAATGACCAGTTCACAGTATAAAGGCTTCAGTGCCCATGTGAATGAAAACTAGGAAGGACAATTTTGGCCTGGACACAGAAAGTTCTTGACTGACTCGGTTACTAATCTTGTATTAGGGACACTTTATCTTGTGATAAAAAAAAGACCTTTAGAATGATTTTATATACTTATTTGGAATATTACTTTTGTACATTATTTGTTAATAACAGTGATTTAGCATATGCACTTTATATCACAAGTGGTGACAAAGTGTGCCAATTTACTATATAGAAAAGCATTACATTTAATATTTATATATTTTACAATCTTTGGTACATTTTTGGTTCTAGGAAATTTTAGTAATTCTTATACGTCCATCCTAATATTTCCACTGGAAGCTGCATTTTCCTTCACAATTCTTTAGCATAAAATCAGCTAATAATTTTGCGGATTATATATTCTATAATGTACCGGTAATTAAAAATACTCTGCCACTTTGTCCATTCAGGGTAAAAGTGCATCCACCAACCCATTTATACTCACCTTGCAGTTACAACTTTGTAAGGCCAATAATAAAAGGAGATTTGATCCTAAGAAAACTTTTAATATCACTGCAAAAAATTCCAAAAAATAATTTTTTGGGTGTAAAGCCCAACTCTGGGCTTAGGTCCTCAAAACCACTTTGCTGCCCTTCTGAAGTAAGGGTCCTTTCACACAAGCGTTCCATTTTTTTCATCAGTTCAGTTATGTTTTTTCAAAGAAAAACAGATCATTTCACATCAGTTTTTTATCAGTTTACATCAGTTTTTCATACATGTACATCCATTTTTCATCCGTTTTTCATTAGTTTACATCCATTTTTTACATCATTTACCAATGCAAAAACAGCTGCAAAAACAGACCGTATGTTCATTTACATCCATTTTCATCCAATTTACATCTGTTTTTCATCCGTTTACATCCATTTTCCATCCGTTCCAGTTTTTTTCTGGAAGAAAAATAGGGTTTTCCGCTGTTCAAAAAAACGGATGTTAACGGATGCGGAAATTAACGGATGTAAACACATGATAATCTGCTTACATCCACTAGACTATAGAAATACATGGATGTCCGTTGAACACCCGTGTGAAAGGACCCTAACTGTAAAAAAAATCTTTATGCCAAGCTCACATCTGTGCAATGTGCATAGGTGCTTTGTGTTTAAGGTGCATTTTTTATGCATTTTTGGTAAATTATGGTGGTTTGAATGATGCTGGGTGTCTTTCAACCTAGAAAAAAAGCGGTGCCAATCACTGAATTGGTGAGTGTACAGAGCACAACACCGCTGAGTTTAGCAGCTGGAGATGCTCTTGTATTTTGTGCTCCTGCTAGGGGCTCACATTTTTAAATCTGTGCTCAAGCTGGACTTTAAGTTTAGTAAAAAAAAATAAAAAAAAATCACAGGGAACATTACTTACTATTAATGTGAATTAGTAGAAATCTTCCTCCTCTGATCCGCCCCACCGAGGGACCTGTCATTTGAACTTGTCAAGAGTACTTTACTATGCCTGCCTTTTATGCCTGCATTCTCCATTGATAGAAGCTGTGCTATTGCTTCTATGATCATAGATCAGTGGTCGGCAAGCCGCGGCTCGCGAGCCACATGTGGCTCTTTACACACTTTAATGCGGCTCTTCTGTGTGCCGGGCGCCCGCTCCCCTCCCTCCTCTCGGACGGCCGCCCCAAAAGTCAGGACTCTGCAGCTAGCCCAGCAATGGGCAAACTACGGCCCGGCGGACCTTTTAATCCGGCCCGCGGAGCGTGGCAAACATTGGCTGTCAGGATGTAGGCGGGGCAGCATGACGAACTCCTCTCCTCTCACAGTCCGCCCTGAAGACCGGAACGGCGCGGGAACACGGCGAGAGGAACGTGCGGAGCAAAGGTAAGTGAATTGACACAATATGGGGAATGAATTACTATAGGGGGGATGAATTACTATAGGGGGGATGAATTACTATATGGGGGATGAATTACTATGGGGGATTAATTACTATGGGGGATGAATTACTATATGGGGGATGAATTACTATGGGGGATGAATTACTATGGGGGATGAATTACTATATGGGGGATTAATTACTATGGGGGATGAATTACTATATGGGGGATGAATTACTATGGGGGATGAATTACTATATGGGGGGTGAATTACTATGGGGGATGAATTACTATAAGAGGATGAATTACTATATGGGGGATGAATTACTATGGGGGATGAATTACTATATGGGGGATGAATTACTATGGGGGATGAATTACTATATGGGGGATGAATTACTATGGGGGATGAATTACTATATGGGGGATGAATTACTATGGGGGATGAATTACTATGGGGGATGAATTACTATATGGGGGATGAATTACTATGGGGGATGAATTACTATATGGGGGATGAATTACTATGGGGGATGAATTACTATATGGGGGATGAATTACTATGGGGGATGAATTACTATATGGGGGATGAATTACTATGGGGGATGAATTACTATGGGGGATGAATTACTATGGGGGATGAATTACTATATGGGGGATGTATTTTCAGTTTTAAAAATGTGGCTCTCAAAATAAATTTCAATCGTGGTTTTGGCGAGATTTGGCTCAGTTGAAAAAAAAGGTTGCCCACCACTGTCATAGATCATTCAATTGGTCAGAGAACTAATGGTTCAGTTCTAAGGGAAAGCTGCAGCAATGGGAAAGATACTAAAGACAAGAAAGAGAAAAGGTAAAAAGAAGAAATGATAAATGGATTACAAATACAGTCTCACTCACTTTTTGTCATGTATAGTGCTTACCTCTGAATGGACCGCTGAGAATATGCCCAGGTTCTTCTGAATAGTACAAAGGCAGCCAGTCACACAAACAGTCCCACAACCATGGGCAATTAAAGCTCAGCCTACTGGATTTCTTTTTAAGATTTATTGCTGAAGAAATTCATCAGGAGAGGGATTTTCAGTTACAGGATTTTCCAAAATGAACAATAGCAAAAATTAGATAGACAGACTTCTCATTAATCTTCTAACAGCCACTTTTCCTGGAGGTAACATGGAATGGTCAGTATATCTAGGACTTTATTGGAGCAGGCCCAGTTCATATAGCATCCTCTGGCACTTACTTCCCTTCTGGCACTTCCAGTATTACCAGTCCACAGCGAGGTCTTTATGCACAATGTCGCAGGAGCTGTCTGCCACCCAGCAGCCACAGGTAGATGCTCGGTGACGGAGATAAAAATAATTCTTCTCCAGACCCAAGACTTCAGTGCAGTGCCCTCCAACAAATGTAATCTTCAGTCAATCTTCCCCAGGCCCTCAACCCAGCAGCTGATAAGGCCCAGAGTGCAGTTTCTTGTCTTAATGGAGCTGCCTCCAGGGGAAACAGCCCCCCATCAGGAGAACTGAAACCCTCCCGGAGGGAAAAGACCCCTAGACCCTCTAGACCCCTGCACATTTATTACCTCCCCTACCATGTTTTGAATGCCTCCTTTCAGGGATTAGCTGGGTCATGATAAATATGTAACTGATCATTTAAATCTCCCTGTCCTATATTCTCCAAACTTCTCCCAGAGGCAGGGGGAAGTAATCAAACTCTCATCTCGGGAAACCCTGAGCAGACCTACAGAAGCAATCACTGCTCCATTCACTACAATGGAGCCAAAAACTAAATCTACTTAGTAACCGAACCAGAAGAAGGTGCTACACATGGAATGCTACAAGCCTCATAACATTTCAATCCAAGTGTCCCAGAACTGAGCAATACTTCTGTCTGTCAGTGAGTTTAAACTTGTAACCACAATTCATTTTTGCTGAATGACCAAGTAAGAAATATATATTCATTATTTTTTGGGCAATTCCCTTTTCCACATCAATGCAGTTTTTTAACTGATGCACTAGCAGTAAAGGAACCAATTAACCATCGCTTAGAAATTCTTATAGCCGCTTCATGTTTGCTTGGAAACATGCACATCAAAGTGGCAAGTGATATACCTTTTAGTGTTCACGCATACTGCTAACTGGCACTCAATCTAATATGATTCTCCTTTGAAGTTGTTTGTCATTCTGATTTAGCACTTCAGAATTAGACTCCTGTTTCATGTGGTGTTTTCACTATTTCATCTATCCATGTAGAAAACATTATATATTTAAATAACTACTAGCTAAATGAATAATTATGTAATAACTGTAATTTTATTTACCAGACTGACAAAGCTAATAAATACTGTTGTTAACAAAACAAGACTAAATAATTCAGAATATTGACATGTTATGTGATCACAAAAGAAAGAAGTCCTATAGGTATTTTGTCTACATAAAAAATGAACTGGTATGTGATGATTACCGTGGAAAATTGAACAGTCAATAACCTAAGGCATAAATAAGAAATGGCAAAGTGCTCAATATCAGTACAAATAGAATATATGATCAATGTCTCTTTACACCTTAAATCCTATAACTGGTACTGGGTTAATCAATTGTGTATAATCTGGAGTGTTCTAAAACCATTGCAAGTGGGAAAGAAAGGCAATACTAACTGGAAAACATAATAGTAGTGGTATTAATAATAAACAATAATATAGTAAATACTTTTAGCACCTTTATCACTAAGGAACTGTACAGAACATATGTAGCTCTGTTGAATATAATTTAAGGAAGTGTCTTTAATTAATCCCATACTCCTAAATAAAATTGATGGGTTATTATTTTATTTACAATATGCCTAGGAATGAGAACCCTTTGACTAAAGGTTTGGCCTCCAAAGAACAATTTATACAAAGAATAAATTGCATCCTATTCAATGATTTCATGTGTAGAGCAATGACCTATATGAGTTCTACCAGGTTTCTCACATCAGTATAATTTTTGGTTAATGAAACACACTTAAAGACTTTGTGTAGTCAGTCAGTGACTTCTTTGTATAGTTACTATAGGAGTCATGTAAGGAGAATCATATGATTGCAGCTAGAAAAAGGTTTGTTATCTTCTATCTAACCCAAGTAGAGCAGGTCTGTTTATATGGGTCTTTCAGTTTCATAAAAGTACATCTAAACTCTTAGGTCTCAAATGGGTGGTCGGGGACTGCTAAAAACAAGTGTTTGAGCCAAGAGTCATGTGTATTCTTACTTGAATCTTGGTGCACTTTGTGTATTTCTTCCAGATCTATGCAGTAATCCAATGTGAAACTTTGCCTCTGTGCAGGATCACCCTGTAATAAAGACCAGTCATTGCTGCTCTCTCTCCTTGTGCTGGGTGACTGGTCTTGTCTCCACCCCTCCTGTAGTTTTCTGCAGGTGGCCTGTAGTGGGTGGGCCTGGTGATCCCCTCCCACTTTTTTGTTTTCTGCACAGGCTATGTGCAGCACAATCATCATGTTACTGCTACTTTTATAAGGTGATATTCGGGTTTGTAAAGGCATTTGGTGCACACAAGGATGGTTTATATCCTTTGGGGCTATTGAATGTTATATTTAAATTAGTTGTTGTGTCTGGAGTTCAGCTTTAGCAGCACTAACTATACTATACTAACTACAATAGTTGCATATTCTGTTCTAGTAGTCCCACATACAAACCTCTACAGTAATGTAATTGGAAGAATATACAGTAAATGCATAAAGTGAGTTTGGTAGTTTTTCAGAAGGAGAAGGTTACATTTTTCTTGCTGCATATGCCTTGACTGCCAATTATGGGTGGCTTATTTAAAAATATAAAAAAAAATTAATACATTGCAGCCTACCAGTCCTTAGATGCAGTGGCTGCATTAGTTTTTTATTCTTTGTTACATTCTTTATTTTCACCTGGTAACACTGGCAATCATCCACTACCTGTCCAGGGGGTGGCTACATTCAGGGCTGCCATCAAGGGGGGGGGACAGCCGATGCATATGTAGGGGGGCCAGGGCATCCCAAGGGGCCTGGACGGCAGGCCCAAATAAATTGGTTGCTGCGTGGACAGCCGGTGTTGTGCCACTCTGGGGGGGCTGCAGTTTATCTAGTGTTGTCTTCCATGTCAACACAGCGGACCACCCACCTGTGTTCTCAGCTACAGATGCCATGTCAGGAAGCGGAAACAGTCTGGAGAAGAAAGTCAGCTGACAGGCTTGGGCCAATAGAGTGAAGGGGGAAGAGCTCCCCCGTGTGTGAGGAGACCCCATGTTGAGAGAGATGCAGTGGAGACACGTGAAGGGTTCCAGGCAAGCAGTAAGTACCCATGCTGAAAGAAAAACATACTAATTGGGCGAGAGTTGCAAAACAACTACCTAGCTGCCAAGGGGCTTCTAATCTGGGTGGTAGTGCAGACACAAGGGACACTGAGATGGTAAGCTTCGCTTTACAGGTTAGGTAGTAAGACTTTCCTGCAAACCTTTGGGTGATCAGGGCTTGAAGCTTGAAATGATGCATATGGACGTTACCTCTTTCCACGCAGGCCAATACTGACATTTCTTTCCTACATGTAAAAAGCATAATTTTTTTAGTAGAGAACTACTTAAAACCCCCAAACATTAAAAATATTTTATTTGCATAGGCTCTAGAGAATAAAATGGTGGGTGTTACAATTTTTTAAGTCCCGCGGTATTTACGTAGCAGTTTTTTTAAATGCAATTTTTTGGGGGAAATAATTAGAGATGAGCGAATCGAACCAGGCGAACCGGAATTCGAGTCGAATTTCAGGAAAACAAATACATACAATGTTTCAACCGCTGTATAGAAGGACAGTCCCAGAACTGTCATTAATAGTCTATTTCTGACAGTTCCATGACATTCCCTCCATACAGCGGTTGAAACAGCTGTATGGAGTGAATGTCCCAGAACTGTCAGAAATAGACTATTTCTGACAGTTCTGGGACAATCACTCCATACAGCTGTTTCAACCGCTGTATGGAGGGAATGTCATGGAACTGTCAGAAATAGACTATTAGTGACAGTTCTGGGACTGTCCTTCCATACAGCGGTTGAAACATTGTATGTATTTGTTTCCATAAATGGATCCATTTATGGAAACAAATACATACAATGTTTCAACCGCTGTATGGAAGGACAGTCCCAGAACTGTCAGAAATAGTCTATTTCTGACAGTTCTGGGACATTCACTCCATACAGCTGTTTCAACCGCTGTATGGAGGGAATGTCATAGAACTGTCAGAAATAGTCTATTTCTGACAGTTCTGGGACATTCACTCCATACAGCTGTTTCAACCGCTGTATGGAGGGAATGTCATAGAACTGTCAGAAATAGACTATTTATGACAGTTCTGGGACTGTCCTTCCATACAGCGGTTGAAACATTGTATGTATTTGTTTCCATAAATGGATCCATTTATGGAAACAAATACATACAATGTTTCAACCGCTGTATGGAAGGACAGTCCCAGAACTGTCATAAATAGTCTATTTCTGACAGTTCTATGACATTCCCTCCATACAGCGGTTGAAACAGCTGTATGGAGTGAATGTCCCAGAACTGTCAGAAATAGACTATTTCTGACAGTTCTGGGACAATCACTCCATACAGCTGTTTCAACCGCTGTATGGAGGGAATGTCATGGAACTGTCAGAAATAGACTATTAATGACAGTTCTGGGACTGTCCTTCCATACAGCGGTTGAAACATTGTATGTATTTGTTTCCATAAATGGATCCATTTATGGAAACAAATACATACAATGTTTCAACCGCTGTATGGAAGGACAGTCCCAGAACTGTCAGAAATAGTCTATTTCTGACAGTTCTGGGACATTCACTCCATACAGCTGTTTCAACCGCTGTATGGAGGGAATGTCATAGAACTGTCAGAAATAGACTATTAATGACAGTTCTGGGACTGTCCTTCCACAGAGCGGTTGAAACATTGTATCTATTTGTTTCCATAAATGGATCCATTTATGGAAACAAATAGATACAATGTTTCAACCGCTCTATGGAAGGACAGTCCCAGAACTGTCATTAATAGTCTATTTCTGACAGTTCTATGACATTCCCTCCATACAGCGGTTGAAACAGCTGTATGGAGTGAATGTCCCAGAACTGTCAGAAATAGACTATTTATGACAGTTCTGGGACATTCACTCCATACAGCGGTTGAAACATTGTATCTATTTTTTTCCATAAATGACATTCTGCAGATACACTTAGAGGAGTGCTGCAGATACACTTTTTGCCGGCTTGGAATTATTCTTATTTTCATCCTACTTCTTCTTTTTCTTCTTATGAGGATGAAGAAGAAGAAGTAGGATGAAAATAAGATTAATTCCAAGCCGGCAAAAAGTGTATCTGCAGCGCTCCTCTAAGTGTATTTGCAGAATGTCATTTATGGAAAAAAATAGATACAATGTTTCAACCGCTGTATGGAAGGACAGTCCCAGAACTGTCATAAATAGTCTATTTCTGACAGTTCTGGGACATTCACTCCATACAGCTGTTTCAACCGCTGTATGGAGGGAATGTCATAGAACTGTCAGAAATAGACTATTAATGACAGTTCTGGGACTGTCCTTCCATACAGCGGTTGAAACATTGTATGTATTTGTTTCCATAAATGGATCCATTTATGGAAACAAATACATACAATGTTTCAACCGCTGTATGGAAGGACAGTCCCAGAACTGTCATTAATAGTCTATTTCTGACAGTTCCATGACATTCCCTCCATACAGCGGTTGAAACAGCTGTATGGAGTGAATGTCCCAGAACTGTCAGAAATAGACTATTTCTGACAGTTCTGGGACAATCACTCCATACAGCTGTTTCAACCGCTGTATGGAGGGAATGTCATGGAACTGTCAGAAATAGACTATTAATGACAGTTCTGGGACTGTCCTTCCATACAGCGGTTGAAACATTGTATGTATTTGTTTCCATAAATGGATCCATTTATGGAAACAAATACATACAATGTTTCAACCGCTGTATGGAAGGACAGTCCCAGAACTGTCAGAAATAGTCTATTTCTGACAGTTCTGGGACATTCACTCCATACAGCTGTTTCAACCGCTGTATGGAGGGAATGTCATAGAACTGTCAGAAATAGACTATTAATGACAGTTCTGGGACTGTCCTTCCATAGAGCGGTTGAAACATTGTATCTATTTGTTTCCATAAATGGATCCATTTATGGAAACAAATAGATACAATGTTTCAACCGCTCTATGGAAGGACAGTCCCAGAACTGTCATTAATAGTCTATTTCTGACAGTTCTATGACATTCCCTCCATACAGCGGTTGAAACAGCTGTATGGAGTGAATGTCCCAGAACTGTCAGAAATAGACTATTTATGACAGTTCTGGGACATTCACTCCATACAGCGGTTGAAACATTGTATCTATTTTTTTCCATAAATGACATTCTGCAGATACACTTAGAGGAGCGCTGCAGATACACTTTTTGCCGGCTTGGAATTATTCTTATTTTCATCCTACTTCTTCTTTTTCTTCTTATGAGGATGAGGATGAAGAAGAAGAAGTAGGATGAAAATAAGATTATTTCCAAGCCGGCAAAAAGTGTATCTGCAGCGCTCCTCTAAGTGTATTTGCAGAATGTCATTTATGGAAAAAAATAGATACAATGTTTCAACCGCTGTATGGAAGGACAGTCCCAGAACTGTCATAAATAGTCTATTTCCGACAGTTCTGGGACATTCACTCCATACAGCTGTTTCAACCGTTGTATGGAGGGAATGTCATAGAACTGTCAGAAATAGACTATTAATGACAGTTCTGGGACTGTCCTTCCATACAGCGGTTGAAACATTGTATCTATTTGTTTCCATAAATGGATCCATTTATGGAAACAAATACATACAATGTTTCAACCGCTGCATGGAAGGACAGTCCCAGAACTGTCATTAATAGTCTATTTCTGACAGTTCCATGACATTCCCTCCATACAACGGTTGAAACAGCTGTATGGAGTGAATGTCCCAGAACTGTCAGAAATAGACAGAAACTGTCACAGAACTGTCCTTCTTCTCATCCTTCTCCTTCTTCTCATCCTTCTTCTCATCCTTCTTCTCATCCTTCTCCTTCTTCTCATCCTTCTCCTTCTTCTCATCCTTCTCCTTCTCCTTCTTCTCATCCTTCTCCTTCTCCTTCTTCTCATCCTTCTCCTTCTTCTCATCCTTCTCCTTCTCCTTCTTCTCATCCTTCTCCTTCTCCTTCTTCTCATCCTTCTCCTTCTCCTTCTTCTCATCCTTCTCCTTCTCCTTCTTCTCATCCTTCTCCTTCTCCTTCTTCTCATCCTTCTCCTTCTCCATCTTCTCATCCTTCTCCTTCTTCTCATCCTTCTCCTTCTCCTTCTTCTCATCCTTCTCCTTCTCCATCTTCTCATCCTTCTCCTTTTCCTTCTTCTCATCCTTCTCCTTCTGCTTTTCCTTCTCCTTCTCCTTCTCCTTCTTCTCATCCTTCTCCTTCTTCTCATCCTTCTCCTTCTTCTCATCCTTCTCCTTCTCCTTCTTCTCATCCTTCTCCTTCTTCTCATCCTTCTCCTTCTTCTCATCCTTCTCCTTCTCCTCATCCTTCTCCTTTTTCTCATCCTTCTCCTTCTCCTTCTTCTCATCCTTCTCCTTCTCCTTCTTCTCATCCTTCTCCTTCTCCATCTTCTCATCCTTCTCCTTCTCCTTCTTCTCATCCTTCTCCTTCTTCTCATCCTTCTCCTTCTCCTTCTTCTCATCCTTCTCCTTCTTCTCATCCTTCTCCTTCTCCTCATCCTTCTCCTTCTCCTTCTTCTCATCCTTCTCCTTCTCCTTCTTCTCATCCTTCTCCTTCTCCTTCTTCTCATCCTTCTCCTTCTTCTCATCCTTCTCCTTCTCCTTCTCCTTCTCTTTCCTCATCTCCAAGGGCATTTAAATTAAAGGTACAGTGTTCTGCACTAATTTAAAGGCTCTCTGAAGCCTAGAAACCCTTTTTATAAGTCATCTTCGTAGCGAAGAAATTCGCATCGAATCGAATTTCACACTGGAATTCGCCGAATCAGCCGAATCGAATTTTTGAGAAATTCGCTCATCTCTAGAAATAATACAATTTAATGAATGTTAATGCAAAAAACACAATTTATAATCCAACTCTTGTAGGATATAAAAGATAATACTACACCAAGTAAATAGATATCTAACATGTCATGCTGTAAAATTGCACACGCTTGTGGAATGGCGACAAACTACGGTACTTATCTCTATAGGTGATGCTGTAAAAATGTTTACAGGTTACCAGTTACAAAAGAGGTCTGGGGCTAGAATTCTTGCTCTTGCTATAACATTCATGGTGATACCTCATATGTGGTGCGAACACCGTTTACATATGCGGGTTCAAACTACATATGAATTCACCACTGCGTGCAAGCATGGGAAAGCTTAATTTTTTTTCTTCATTATTTTTTTATGTTTACTTTTTACACTGTCCCTTTTAGTTTCTTTTTTTTTTTTTTATCACTTTAATTCCTATTACAAGGAATGTAAACATCCCTTGTGATAGAAATAAGGATTACAGGTCCTCTTTATGGAGACATCTGGGGTCAATAACCCCCCAGATATCTCCTCTACACTAGAAAGCAGAGATTTTAAAAAATAAAGGGCGGTTCTAACATCTGTCAGAACTAGATTCATGATGTCACTTCCGGCCTCCCAGGACCATAGAGATAAAGAGGGGGAAGGGGGAATAGGAGAGATATGGCAGGTTGGGGGGTTATAAAGATGATGGTGGTGTAGATGGTCAGGGATCAGGGTACAGGGCCAATGTCACCTCGGGGGACACTGTGCTGTAGGCAGGCAGGGGAGACTTTGGGAATGTTCTCCTACCTCCGTTGAGCTTACCATGTATATAAATAATAATTTAAGGTCATGAATACAGGGATAAAAAGTAATTAAAAATAGAGAGAAAAATGAGTTAATTCTAAAATAGATAATAATATGAAAGTCGAGCAAGATAGATAGATAGATAGATAGATAGATAGATAGAATGTATAGGGAGAAATATATAAATCGGTCTATAGAATACATCTATCTATCTATCTATCTATCTATCTATCTATCTATCTATCTATCTACTGTATCTATATCCTATCTGTATCTGTGTATCCTCTTTATAACATCTATGATGTATATATAGCAATCTATTGGTGGGTGAAGAAATGTCAGTATTACCATGTATAATGTGTGTTATTGATCACTGATAAATGTCGGAACCCCCCTGGTAGGTGTGCCTCTAGTGCTCTTGGTGTAAAGAGCTTTGCACAGACCTGTTGGAGGGTCTATGAGTAACGGAGGGCTGATCGTCTTCATGGTCCCCCTGTGCTCTCCCCCACCCCCCTCCCCACAGCATTTTCAAATTCATATATTAAGTTGTAAGAGCATTAAAAGTGGCTGCACTAAAGGACTGGGATGACCAGTGGGCAGATTTCTTGGGACGGCCAGTGAGCAGGCCCTGGGGAGTGTTGGTGGTCAGGCCCAAGAGGCCCACGCCTAAAGCTTGTTTAAAGGACCCCACAATTTCTGATGGCTGCCCAGGCTACATTCACTCATTCACTGTATCTATGTTGTGAGCCAAGGCTGCCACCCAATCCAAACTCTAAAGCGGAAATATACTCAGCTAAACTCCAGAGATACGATGTCCTGGAGCTCTCCAACCTGCTACTAACATCTTCAGGAAGCTGGGTTTTGGGACTCGATCGCTGGCCACTGTCATTGGTGGGGCAGGGATGACTTTAGCTTTGGCATTGTCAAGTATGTACAGTGAGCTGGCCATTCGCAGCTCACTGTACTGGGGTGGACAAGCAGGTAAGTAAGTTTAATGCAGAAGAGGCAAATCATGTCTCTTCTGCATTAAAATTCCTTTATTAAAATGTTTTTAACCTAAAAAAAACTAATGCATTCACCACATCTAAGCTGCAATTTATTACATAATCATTTTGGGGTTTAGTTATCCTTTAGCCCTTTTGCTGCCATATTATCATATGAACCTGACAATGGGGGGTTTACACACACTGTGCGCAAATCTGACAAGCAGACTCCTGCCTGTCAGGTGGAAGCATTTAGGCAGCTGAACGCACCCCTGCCATGTATCCCTGGCTCCGCTTGCCCATCTGTGGGCCCAGGACCGACATAGTAGGTGCTGGTGGGTGGAGGGGAGGGAGGAGACATGTGTCCATTCTCCTTCCCTACTTGTTGCTGTTCCACAAAGCGATGTGTTTGTTGTCCCCATGTTAATTTCCCTGGCCAGTATGGCTGGGAAATAATTTATTGCAAAGCAATCTGCATTGCATTACATTCAGTGGACCACAGAGGAGATATCCAGGGTCTTTAAGACCTTGGATGTCTCATTAAAGAGAACATGTCACCAAAAAATCATCACATAGGGGACTTTTTGTCCCCTCTGCGATGAAAATTTTTTTTTGAAGTCCCCACCCCCACATAACAGCACGTACAAGAGTAAACGGAAGCATCAGGAGAACCTACACATGAAAACGTTGATTGCGATACACTTGTTACAGATCACCATGCATGCTAGAATGAGTAATAATTCAAGCACCAGACCTCCTCTGTAACATTAAACTGATGACCTATAAGGAGCCTTTAAAGCAACATCTATAGAAAATATAAGGTACTGAAGTTTGTCACAAATTTAAGGTTTGACATGTTGGGTATCTATTTACTCGGTGCAACCTTGTATTCTATATCTTTCCAAAAAATTGGGTAACGTATTGTGTTTGTGTACCCTGAAATCAACTTTAGTGTGTGTTTTACAGAAATGTTGTGTTTCCTAGACCTTTGCGGTAATATTGTATTTCATAAAAATTTGGAACTACCCCTATTTTATTCTCTAGGGTGTCTGCTTTCAGAAAATATTTGATGTTTTAGGGGTTTTATTTACTTTTCAGGCCTAAAATGATTTTTTAAATGTGTGCAAAAAACACAAAAAAACACACAAAAAATGTCTCTGGTAGCAAAAGGGTTATTGGATAGATATAGTGTACGTTGTGCATACCACTTATCACTTAGTCTGGGATGCTGGACCAAGACATACAATTGCACACTTCAGTGCAAACTGTACCTAACCTTGTGGGATACCAAAGAGAAACTAGGCTAGAACAGTATTCTAGATGTAGTTTTGTAATCAGCGTAATTGTAATTAGAAGAAATTGTACTTTCAAGACTAAAATGTTTTTGTATTTGGTCTGTTAATATTGACTTGGCTTTGGTATGAAATGCTTCAGAAACGTCCACAAGAATGAGGATGAAGAACTCTGTCTCTTGCCGTAGGAGATCACTCTTCACACGCATTAGTAGTGACCAAGTATTGCATTCTTTCATGTATCCTCACTGGAAATCGTCTTGCTTCCAGCTTCCAAGTTTTATGAACATACAAGGTTTTCTAAAACATACTGGAAATGTAATTCTCTTCAATCTAACCATGTAACTGTTACCAGTTTTGAAGAGAAAAGGAAGTTAGCAACACATTGGTGGTGGTCCATTTGTTCATAATCCAGGCACCAAGGGGTAAATTGGATCTGGGTCAAGAGCCCAGAATGCGACCAGTCGGCCTGGAACTGGGGGAGAGCCGGGAGAGAGACGCCTCGTGGCTTCAGCTGGTGTCTGGCGTCTTGCGGCGGTGGCTTCGGAGGAGGAGCAGGGTTGCCAGGGAGACGTCAGTGAGTCAGCTGGGACACTGGAGAGATGCTGACACTGACTCCGACACGAGAGGAGCTCTGGGAGCTCCGAGAAAGAGAGGGAATGCCCGGCATCTCAACAAGTGGGTGAAGCGGCTGAGGGAAAAGGATATACTGTCCCCACAAAAGATATATCATTCACATAAATATATCATCTCCTTGCCTCCTATACCCAACCTAACTCCACCCTAACTCCACACCATTCCCATATCATCTCCATATCATTTCTAAATCTACAGCTCCATAAGTATATACTATCATGCTCATTCTTACCCTCCTAACCCTCACTCTACTCCTTTCTCTATTTAACTATTAACTTGCATATCAACTCTAATTGAAGGGGGCATGTAATGGGAGTATAAGATACATGAGTTACGAGAGACCCCTAGGAATCCCTTCAAGAGGAGACAAGCGGACTCAAACATAGAGGAGGACTGTTCCTGAAGTGAAGTTCCATCGCGGTGGGTGAGTGAGGACCGTGGGTTTTTCCTGCAGGCCCTCTTTTACACTGCATATACATTGGTTTTGTATATTAGACTTTTATATATTCTGAGTTCCTGCACTAGATTGTGAGGTGTCTGGAAAAAGGACTGTGACTTAAATACTCAACCAAAAAATAAAAAATAAAAGAAATAGGGGATTCCTAGGACAGGTCTGAAGATTGGAGGAGTAAAAGATCAGGAGTTTCAGGAAATAAGAGTTAAAAATTTCCAAACTACAGCATGAAAGGTAAAAATATCAAAGGGAGCGGGTCTAAGAACACCCAAACGGGTACGATTAAGAAGTATGTGTCACAAGGAAATGTTACCCCAGAAAAAACTCAGGGAATAAGTGAAAAAAGTGAATCGGAAATAAGCCTGGATAACAGCCCAAGACTTTCCCTGGGCCCAGTTTACAATAGTCAAATGGAAGGTATGGAACCAAGAGAGTTGGAAAGAGATATGCAATTACCTAACAAAAAAGAAATGGCGGAGATGTTTAAAGGATTGGAAAATGCAATAAAGCAGGAGATGGGGATGATTTGGGACGATCTGGGACAATTGTTAACTAGGGTGGAGGAAATGGAGGAGAAGGTACAAGCCCAAGCTCAGACCATCCCAAAACTAGAGAAATGGATAATTGAAGATAGAAGAGAACATAAGAGATTGCTCTATAGGATGGAAGAACAAGAAAATAGAGAAAGGAGAAATAATATCAGAGTAAGAGGTGTACCGGAATTGACACAGGGGGAAGATCTAAAAGAGCTATCTGGTAAAATCTTGAACTTTATAATGGATAAATCGGATGAGAAAATGTTTAAACTGGATGAAGTATACAGGATTGGGAAGTATCAACAAGGAAATGGGGTAGAAAAACCAAGAGACATAATTGTTAAATTTCACAACTAGGAGATAGAGAAGAGATATGGAAAAAGATTAAAGGAAGATCAAATATTACATATGGTGGGAAAAATATCCAAATTTTTGCAGATTTGACAGCAGAAACTCTGAGAAGGAAGAGAGCACTGAAACCCCTATTGGAAGCGATGAAAAAACAAGCAGTGAAATACAGATGGGGCCGTGACTTAAGCTTAATTGGGTGGAGGGATGGAACTACAGCTATCTTAAGATTCTCGGAGGATATGGAAGAATTTTGTGATATATTTGGACTGCAGAGACAAGTGATATCTGGTTGGGAAGGGGAGGAGGAAGAGTTGGATATTTGTGGGACAGGAAAGTGGCAGCTGGTTAAAAGAGGAAATAGAGAATCAATAGATAAGGGGATATTGGGGAGGAGGGGGGGACGGTAAGCGGTCATGGGTAGAGTCGAACCCCTATAGAGGGATCAAAAGTGGAATATGATCCAAAGGCATGGGAGGCCTGGGGGGGATGGGGAGGTGGGAGGGAGGGGGGGGGAGATGGCAGGGGGGGAGGGAGAGGGAGGGGGGGTTGGGGGGAGGTAAGGGTGGGAGGGAAATGGATAATAAGGACAATAATCTGCAGGATAGAGAGAGGTATAAAAAGCAAGCGTAAAGAGAAGGAGGATAGTTATGAGATCTCCAGTTAGAAGGGAAAAAAAAGAAGGATATAAAAAGGATGGAAGATTTACAAGTTATTACTTATAATGTGAAGGGGTTGAACTGTCCTGGGAAAAGATTTAGATTATTTAAGGAATTACATCACCAAGCAGCTTCAGTGGTTTTTTTGTAGGAGACACATCTCGAGATAGAATCTAAGGTGAGGCTGAAATCTAGAGAGTACCCGACTTGGTATTATGCAGATTCCCTGATTAAGAGAGCTAAAGGAGTGGCAATAGGGTTCAGAAAAAATATAAGATTTGAACTGAAGAACAGAAAAGTGGACCCAGAGGGGAGATATTTGTTTTTGAAGGGTAAAATACAAGAGGTGGAGTGTACAGTAGCTAATATTTATTGTCCAAATAAAAAGCCAGAGGAGTACTTGAAGGGTGTGTTAAAAAAGTTGATGGATTTTAAAGAGGGTTGTATAATAGTGGCGGGAGATTTTAATTTTTGTATGGATCCACAAAGTGATACAACTTCTGACGTGCAGCGAGAGGGAAGTAAATCTTTGAGACTATTAAAGAAGGTGATCCATGAATGCCAATTGGTAGATGCATGGAGAATCTTGCATATGAAAGATAGAGATTATACATTCTTCTCTAATGCACATCAGATGTATTCAAGGTTGGACTATGTATTGATAGAACATCACTTTACAGATTCAATGGTTAAAGCAGATATAGGTGTAATGACGCTCTCGGACCATGCCCCGGTTGTATTGAGGATGGGATGGGGAAAGAGGAGAACAGAAGGGGTAGGTTGGAGGCTGAACGAGGCACTTCTCATGGACAAGGATACTGTACAAAGGATTGGGAAAGAAATTGAGAGATTCTTTAGAGAGAATGAGACAGAGGATGTGTCTAAGGCAACAGTATGGGAGTCTCACAAATCATATACAAGAGGAATTCTGATTGCATTAGGGGCAAGAAAAAAAAGAGAAAGAAGAGAAAAAATTAGTGGACTCTTAAAGGATATATCGGAGCTGGAACAGACTCATAAAAATAGAATGGTAAAAGAAATTAAGCAGAAGATAATAAAAAAGAAAGAGGAACTGGAAACTCTGATGGAAGAGGAGAGAAGGAGAGTGTATAACAAAGTATTAAGTGAAAATTATAAATGGGGAGATAGGCCTGGAAAATATCTAATGAGACCCTTAAGGAAAAAAAAAATAGGAATTATATAGACAAAATAAAGAGCCCCAAGGGAGAATTGGTCCACTCAAATAAAGAGATCGCAAAGTTGTTTGTAGATTATTATAGGAAGTTGTATAATATTATCCCATACGAGGAAATAAATAATAGGGAAGAGGAAAAAAAAAAGGAAAAAAGGAAGATTTATTTAAAAAATGCAGGATTACCAAAAATAAAATAGGGTCAACTAAATTCCCTAGAAGCAGAGATCACACAAGAAGAGATAAAGGTAGTAGTAAAAAATATGGAGATGGGGAAGAGCCCAGGACCAGATGGGTATACAGCAGGGTACTATAAAAAAGTTAGTGAAATATTAAATCCCAAATTAGAAAAATATATGAATGCCCTGGGAGGGGAGATGGACATGAGGGGAGAATCTTTACAGGCTCATGTAGTTCTGTTACATAAAGAAGGGAAAGACTCCTCACAGTGCTCGAGTTATAGGCCCATTTCACTGTTGAATTTAGACACCAAGATATATGCAAAAGTCCTAGCGAACAGGTTGAAGGAGTTTATGCCTGAATGGATACATGGAGACCAGGTGGGCTTTGTCCCGGGAAGAGAGGGCAGAGACAATGGGTTGAGATCCCTGATGCTGATACAGAGAGGTAAAAAGGGGGAGGTACCGGTAGTGGCCCTTTCAGTTGACGCAGAAAAGGCCTTCGATAGAGTAGACTGGGGCTTCATGATGGACACCTTAGAAGCCCTGGGAATTGGAGGCAGAATGAGGAAATGGATTGGAAAACTGTACAGTAAACCCTCAGCAGTGGTAATAGTAAATGGGGAAAAAACAGAACCCATCGGGATGTCAAATGGAACAAGGCAGGGCTGCCCTTTGTCCCCCTTATTATATGTTCTGTCATTAGAGCCTCTCTTATCAACAATAAGGAAAAATGGAGATATAAGGGGAATTCAGATAGGAAGTGTAGAACATAAGGTGGCAGCTTTTGCTGACGATCTGCTGTTTTATGTGGGGAATGCCAGGATAACACTTCCAAACCTAATGAAGCTGCTGAAGGAATATGGAGAATTTTCAAATTTAAAAATTAATCCAACAAAAACGGAGATCTTAAACATAAATATCCCAAAGAGTGAACAAGAGAAAATACAAGAAGAATTTCCCTTTATTTGGAAAGAAAGAGATATAAAATACTTGGGAGTAAGGCTTAGCGCGTCGTATAAAACCTTGTATAAGCTAAACTATATTCCATTATTAAATGAAGTAAAGGGCGCATTAAAAGCATTAGAGAGAGGAACTCCATCGTGGATAGGACATATAAACCGGGTAAAAATGATAATCGTACCAAAAATTTTATATAGATTCCAAATGATACCAATTAAACTCCCGGAAGCTTTTTTCAAAGTAATAAAAAAAATGATAATGGGATATATTTGGAGGAAGAAAAAACCTAGGGTGTCCCACGAAATATTAAGTAGAGATAAAAAGAAGGTAGGTTTGGGAGTTCCAGATATAAAGAGATATTATAAAGCAGTAATATTAGGGAGAATCTTTTTTTTTTTTTGTATTAACAATTTTTATTGGTTTTCAAGTAAATCAAGTGTTACAGAAAACAAAGGGAAAATAAAACAAGCAAAACATAGAAGTACATCGATGGCTAAGATTACATTTGGTCAGGACCAGTGGAGTCATATAGTAACAATGCAAAAAAAAAAAATCATGGTCTTACAATTTGGGCTGGCATAGAGGAAGAGAAGGTATCCCACGGGAGCCAAATCATCTCAAATACAGCAAACGAACCACTATGTGAAGCAGTCAAACACTCCATCTGTCTTACATCGGTAATAAGTTTATACAAAGTTTGCAATGAAGGTGGGTTAGAGGATAACCAACACATAGGAATACTTCTCCTGGCCGCTGTTAGCACATGTGCAGCAAGTTTTCTGGCCAGTTTAGATAGACCCGGGAATGGCAAGCCCAGCAAAAAATGCAGTGGGTCAAATGGGAGAGAAACTTGCAACAATGATTGCAACAAGGAGCGGACCTCTTCCCAAAAAGGAGCAATGGAGCTGCAGGTCCAAAAAATATGATAAAGAGAGCCAGAAGCGCTACTACAGCGCCAGCAGGCAGGAGAAGCACTCGGATTATAAACATGAAGAACTTCCGGGGTTTTGTACCACAACATCATAATCTTGTATATGTTTTCCTTAAAAACCACACAAATAGAGGATTTAGATGCATTATCCCATATTTTCTTCCACTTTTATAAGTCAATATCACGTTGTATAAATTGAGACCACCTACGCATATAAAGGTGAGCGTCATTGGACAAAGGGGGGGCCTCCATAAGAATTTTATAGGTGCTAGAGACAATACCCCTTTGATGGGGATCTTCCATACATAGACGTTCGAAGGGGGTAGGTTTCCCCAAGCTCAATGAGGGTGATAGAGTAGAGAAAAAGTGGCGTATTTGAAGGTATACATACAGATGATGAGGGGGTAGAGAGGCTTTCCTCTGGAGATCCGAGAATGAATGTAACTTACGAGTCACCGGGTGTACCAGGTGACGTAGTTGAAAAAGGTTAGATACTACCCAAAGAGACATCTGGGACATGGCCATATTGTCTGGAAGATTAGGGTTATGAAGGATATTTGTCAGTGGGGAGCATTGAGAAGCCAATGTGAATTTAGCCTTACATTTCTGCCAAATAGTCAATGAAAAAAGCATGGGGCCTAGGAGTGAGTGGCGAAAAGAATGGACATCCACCGCCGAGGTCGACCAGAGAAGGGAACACAGATGAACTGGGGACAATTGTAAAGACTCGATCTCAGTCCATGTATTGGGAGGGTAGTGAATGGACCATGACAGAAGAAAGCGAAGGTGGGTTGCAAAATAGTATGTTATTATATCCGGTGCTCCCAAGCCTCCCCTAGAACGTGGGGAAAGCAGAACAGAACGAGCAATCCTGTGCCGCCTGTTGTGCCAAATAAAATGTAAGAAAGATTTCTGAAGGGAGTGAAGCTTGGACATAGGAACGGGTACGGGGAGGGTTGCAAACAGATATAAAAGTTTGGGTAGTACGGTCATTTTTAAGACATTAATACGACCGAGGAAAGAGATAGGCAAGGCATCCCAGTGTTTCAGGGAGCGAGAAATTGCTATAAACAGTGGGGGAAAATTGGCCTCGTATATGGATTGGTAAGAGGAAGTAAGGTTGGTGCCTAAATATTTTAAAGAGTGGGTGCACCACCGGTAGGGAAAGGCTGCCTGAAGGGAGGAAAGAACAACAGGAGAAGCATGTATTGGAAGTGCCTCAGTTTTGGACGTGTTGACCTTATAACCTGATAAAGCCCCAAATTGTTTCAAAATTTTGTGCAAAATCGGTAAAGAGGTGTGGGGACTCGTAAGTGTGAGGAGGATGTCATCTGCAAATAATGATAATTTGTACTCATGAGAATGGGATTGTATCCCCCGGATATCCGGATTCGACCTGATGGCAACAGCCAATGGCTCCAGACAGAGAATGAACAGCAGGGGAGAGAGTGGACATCCCTGACGAGTGCCATTTGACATCTGAAAGGGGGGTAAGAGAAAGGAAGCTAATCTGACCTGTGAGAAAGGGGATGAATAAAGGGCCTTCAAAGCTGCAACAAATGAACCCCTGAAACCAAATCGCTCCAAAACCATGAACATGTAAGGCCAGCTTAAACGGTCAAAGGCTTTTTGGGCATCCAGGCTCAATAACACAGTGGGGGTAGAGGAACGGTTGACCAGATCAACCAGATCAATAGATCTCCTGGTGTTGTCCGCAGCCTGTCTGGCAGGTACAAAGCCCACCTGATCTCTGTGAATGAGCTTGGAAATAATACCGGATAGTCGATTGGCCAAGATTTTAGTAAAAATCTTATAATCGGAATTAAGTAGGGCAATAGGGCGATAGTTATCTACGATAGAGTGATCCTTATCAGGCTTAGGAATAACCGAGATATATGCACGGGAGAAGTCAGTCTGGGGTATGATTCCCTTAAATAGATCTCGGTAAAGGGATAGGAGATGAGGGGCCAGAGTACCAATAAAAGATTTATAGTAGGAGTAGGGCAGTCCGTCCGGTCCCGGGGCTTTACGAGAAGGGAGGTGTTTAATTGTATCCAATAATTCCTCTAGCGTAATATCCGCATTAAGAGCGTCAATGTCTGAGGGTGATACTCTCGGAAGTAGCAAGGGGTCAAAAAAATTATCAAACGATGGTTGTGTGAGAGAAGGGTGAAGGTCCGGGGTCAAACAGTTATACAATTTCCCATAGAATGAACCAAAAAGGGTTGCCATGGCCCGAGGATCATAAGTAGGGCATCCATCAGGCTGTATTAGAAGGTCGGGCATCGTGGAGGGAGACTGGGCTTTGAGACGGTTGACTAACATACGGTGTGGCTTGTTAGAAAATTCATAAAATTTCTGTCTAACCCAAAGGAGAGATTGTGCAGTCTTACTGGAGTCAAGGGCTTTAATTCGGTCACGTAGAAATGTTACCCCCTGAAGCCCTGAAATAGATGGCTTATTCAGTAACTGACGTTCCGCCAACGAGAGCTGTTGTATGAGAGAGGCCCTAGCACTCGCCGAGGACTTTTTTAAACGGGAACCCATGGAGATACAGAGTCCACGGAAGACCGCCTTGTGGGCCTCCCACAGAGATGAGGAAGAAGTTACGGAACCGACATTAAAAGTAAAGTATGTATCGAGTCCCCGTGACAATTCATCCCTAAGATGGTCTGTGGAAAGAAATGTCTCATTAAGGCGCCAGTGACACGGTTTGGGCATAGCAGGGGGAAAAAAAAGATTTAAGGTCAAAGAGGCATGATCAGACCAAGTGATGGGATTGATTTCAGAGGAAACCAGAAGTGGGGGCAAAGAGGCAGAGATGAAAAAATGATCTAGGCGGGAATAACTACGGTGAGGGTTGGAGTAAAATGTAAATTGTTTATGAAGGGGGTGTTTAATCCGCCAAGCGTCAAAGAGACGATGCTCCCTAATCAATTTACGGAAAGATTTTGAAGAGGAGCATTGCCGCTTCGAGGGGATGGACTCAAAAAGCACTTTCCTGTCTTTATGTGGGGAAACAATCAGATTAAAATCTCCCCCTACAATCACCTGCGAGGTAGTAATAGAGTCTAGATTAGCGAGCGTTTGGGATAGGAATTGCAGTTGACCTGTATTGGGAGCATATAAATTCAACAGAACAAGGGGAGTCTCGCCATGCATACACTCTAAAATAATAAAACGACCCTGATGGTCAACCTTGGAGGAAACAACCCGAAGGGAGCAGTGTGACCCAATAAGGATTGCCACCCCGGCCTTCCCAGAAGGATTAAAGGCCGAGTAGGCTTGGGGAAAAAATCTCGAGGCAAAACGAAAAGAGCCAGTTGATTTAAAATGGGTTTTTTGGACAAAAATAATGTCTGCTCCAGAGGATCGGAATTCCCTCAAAGCCATCCACCGTTTTTGAATGGAGTTGAGGCCCTTGACGTTATATGACAGAAACCTCAACGCCATTATGAAACAACGACAACTGACCTACATGTAATAGCATGAAAAATGAATGGAATACCATCGATGTAATATAGTGAAAAACAAAAAACATAAAACAGTTGAATAACACAGTACAGTGCAAAGTAATAGTATAAAAAACAAAAAACAGAGAACTAACACTAATAAGTATCCGCAAGGATATAAACTAGGGGATAACAATGGGACCCAAGTCGTCTAGGCCTATGGCTAGACAAAGTCGGGGGCAACACGACAACCAGGACATCGGAAAGATCGTCAAGCCCGGCCAGGAAGAAAAAAAAAAATCAACCATGAAAAACACCCGACAATTTGGCCGGACAGATAAGGTAAACCTGTGGGAAAATTATGTAAAGACAAAAAGAACCAAAAACCCAGGAAGGAAGGTTCATCACCGGATTCAGAAGGGCGCCCCAGAGAATCATCAAGCAGGTGGATCAGTTGACCGAGGAAGACGCGGACGTTGTGGGGTACGAGAAAGTCTCTTCCGACCTCTGCGAACTGGGGTCCAGATCTTGTTGGGGGTAGCGGATGGACGAGACGGAGTTGGTGGCAGTGGGGATGCATCTTCAGACAGAGGTGGAAGTCCCAGGCGTTTTAAGAAGGAGTCCGCCTCATGAAGATCACGGAGCACAACTTGGGTATTGTCCCTAGTTACGATCAGCCGAAAGGGAAACCCCCAGCGGTAAGGGACACGGTGTTGTTGAAGATGTGTGGTGATCGGTTTCAGATCTCGTCGCTTAGCCAGTGTAATCGGGGACAGGTCGCAGAAGAGTTGGAGTCTGTCCCCCTGAAATTCCAGAGACGATTTATGGCGAACAGCAGAAAGTAGAGCTTCTTTGCTTTGAAAAAAATGAAAGCGAACAATAACGTCGCGAGATCTGGTGCCTTCAGCAGGTTTTGGGCCCAAGGAGCGGTGAGCCCTATCCATACGCCAATCTGCCTCTGGAACCAAGGGGGCAGTCGCGGTAAAGAAGGACAGAAGATGACGGTGCAACTGTGCATCTGCAATAGACTCGGACATACCGCGGATACGGATATTTTGGCGCCGTTCCCTGTTTTCCAGATCCTCTTGCTGGAGCTGCATTTGGGACATGGAATGCTTCAGATAAGCGTTATCCTCTTCCAGCACGTGAACGTATTGAACCAGATCATCAAACTCATTTTCCAGTCTGTCCGTGCCGTCTCCAATCTGGGCAATTTCCCCTCTAAGCTCCAAGGCCAGCTTTCCAATTTCAGCGGATATGGACGCGGTAATGTTGCGCAAAAAATTTTGTAGCTTGTCATCCAACGCTGACAATGTGAGGGAAGGTGACTGGGTGGCCTGTTGAGGTGCCAGGGTGGAAAGAGGATGCTTCTCTGAGGCAGAGTGCTCCGCAGCCCTTGCAGTAGCATGCTGGGGCTCATAGTCCTCCAGCAGGGAGTGTGTCAGGGCAGAGGCTGGAGTGTCTGTGGGTGCAGTACCGTCTGCGGCCACCGGGGGGCCGCGATCTCTCCCTGGGCTCTCAGTCATACCTGAGGCTGGGGATTGTGGCCTGGAGAGGAACCTCCGGAGCGGCGAGGGCCGCGGGTCACGTGGTTGCGGGGAGGGGGGCCTCCAGCGCCCTATCTTCCCCATCAAGCCTTCGCTCAGGTGCCGGGCCGGGTGCAGAGTACGGGTGACTCACCCGCAGCGGAAGAGGAGTGGAGGCAAATGTCGGGTGAGTCTTCACTGGCCGGGATGAGCGGAGCTCACTTAAAGTGCGGCCGCCATTGTCCCTGGCCGCGCATGCGCCGGGAGAATCTTTGATGTGGCATTTAATTTAGAAAGGAAGAGTTGGGTAAAAATTGAGAATACACTTAGTGGAACTAATTTGAATAGAATAATATGGATACCGACACAATATAGAGGATTAAGGGAGGATTTGAGTTTGTACACTGTAAATGTATTAAGGGAATGGGATAAAATACACAAAAATATGAAATGGGAATTTAATTCTATACTTATGCCCCTAAGAAATACAGAATTTTTTACACCAGGTAGAGAAGAGATAACAGGTAGATGGTTTATAAAGGAGGATGTCCAACTCAGAGATATAATGGGGGATGGGAAATTGAAGACCTTTAAAGAGTTGGAAAAGGAAAAGGGAAGCATCTTCACTAGGTTAGATGAGTGGCGTTATTATCAATTAAAATGTTTTTGGGGAAACCTCCCAAAACCCTTGAGACCCAAAAAGGATTGGAATTTGTTTGAAAGGTTGTTGGATGCACGGGGTGATGGGAAACACGGAATAGCTAAAGTATATGGAATTCTCACAGATTTGTACACAAACAATAAGCCATTGCACATTGTGAATTGGGAAAGAGATATGGGGGTGGTGTTAGATGAAGGAAAACAGAAAAAAATAAATAGATTAGTTCACGAAACTGTAAGCTTGAGGGATGTGGAATTAAATTATAAATGTTTGACAAGATGGCACATTGTTCCGAGTGTGGAGGGTAAGATAAGAAATCACAGCGGTGTTGGCGAGAGTGTGGGGAAGTGGGGACAGTTTATCACATTTGGTGGGAATGTCCAATGATTCAAATATTCTGGAAAAAAATAATATACTTAATAGAGAACATAACTGAAATGAACATCGGGTTAGATCCTGGGATGTGCCTGTTACACAGCTCAGAGCTATCAGTTAGTAAATATAAGAAATTAGGTTTGGGGTACTACTTGAACGCAGCAAAAAACCTGATCCCTAAGTATTGGAGGAGAAAAGAAATACCGAGAGAGGAGGAGTGGATAGAGAGAGTGAACTGGACTAAGAAGAGGGAGAAGACATATTATATTCAGGAAGATAAGATGGAATTATATCTCGCAAAATGGGAAAAATGGGAAAAATTTTGTAACAAGTATGAGAAAGCGATAAGTAGAACATCATAGAGAAACAACTGGGAAAGATATGCTTGCTTTAGATACAAGACAAGGAAATGCAGAGTGGAGGGGGGGGGAGGGGTTAAAGTTTTAAGAGGGGGGTAAAGGGAGAAATAAGAAACAATTGTATATTTATGATGTCTGAGATGTAATTGTCTATTCTTATTTTTCTATTGTTATTTTTGTGAAAATGATTAATAAATATTTAAATAAATAAAAAAAAAAAAGAGCCCAGAATGGTGTGAAAAGTCCTAGGATCATTATCACAGTATCTCCCTGCCAAAGTTTGTTCAGGAAGGCTAAGAAATAGTTACTTTTCAAGTTCTTGGTCTTTTGGCACAGATATTGTTATGCTGGTATGAAGGGCCCTAGCTCTGTAAGAAAAAAAGGAAGTTAATTATTCACATCTCTCTGGAAGCAGTTTTTGTGGGTTTTGGACAAGTTGAATTTCTGAGCTTTTCGGCTGAAAGGAATAGTGTAGCTGGTGTCCTTTTAGCAGGTGCCTTTTCTTGTGATATAAGAGCTGCCTTTTCTTGTCTATTGAATTTAGGCATTGTTTGATCAAAATGTATGCTTCTTTTTTTAAGATTCTCATAACTTTCTTCCCAATCTATGTCCCCTTCTTATCAAGAGTGCTGTCTTATCATGTATTATTCTAGTTTGATGAAACAGGTGTGGAGCTGCAATACCAAATTTTCTGGATATGTTATTGCTATATCAGTCTGCTAGGGTGAATGAGGTTATTGGATGAGACAGAATATCCTTACCAATTAAACAGATGATTTTTAGACAGCAGACATCTTCCTAAGAATGAGAGGTGCAGGAATCTATTCCACTCTGAAATCATTCTTAACAGAAAAGATGTGGCAACCAGTAAAGACCACAGCACCAACTTTTGCTTTAACCCTTTTTTTTTTTTTTAGAAATGTTTTAGCTGGTATTGACTTTTCTCTGTGTCATTGCAGTAAGAAGTCAGAACTATCATATTAGCTGTAACCAACCAGAACTGATAGTAATTTACAAAATGTAAGTACTGTTTGCTGTCAGATGAGGGGTGGGCTCTAGAGTGAATGAATGTTGGGAGTAAAAAAATGGAAACTGAAGTGCCTACTGCTAATAGATCCAGATACAACTGTACATCAATAATGGTCAAAGAAACAATCCAAAAATTGGCCATCGTGTTTCAGGGTTCTAAGAATACCCCCTTCATCAGGGCTAGAAAAAGACCTAAGGACATCTCCATATCAATCAGATATCAATTTCCATATTTGTTACATTACACTACAAACCAATGATATCCTCTGGGTTGTAGAAGCTGCCTGCTCAGGAATCAGATCATTTACATGAACATCAATACTAGAGATGAGCGAAGTATTCAAAAATTTGATTCGAGTCGAATATATTCGCTGCGAATTTAACTTATAAAAGGGTGTTTCTAGGCTTCAGAGAGCCTTTATATTAGTGCAGAACACTGTACCTTTAATTTAAATGCCCTTGGAGTCTGCTGGGGAAGAGAAATAATACTGACAGTCAGTATGACATGCAGATGAGTGCCGTCGATCTTAGAATCACCGCACACTTCACTCATTTGGGCAGTCACGGGGCCAAAACCAGAGTGTGGAGCCACAGTGTGGCGGTGGAGGCAGCAGCAATGGGAGGCCATACAGCACCCTATGACAAAAATGGAAACCACCAGCAGTGTGAGGAGACCTGAAAGTGGCACATGGCAGAGTGTGGCGATGGAGACAGCAGCAATGGGAGGCCGTACAGGGACCCATGACACACTCTGGACCTGGCAGCAGCATGAGGAGGCGGTACAGGGGCCCATGACAGATTACGGGCCTGGCAGCAGCATGAGGAGTCGGTACGGGGGCCCATGGCAGATTAGGGGCCTGGCAGCAGCTATGGGAGGCCCATAATCTGCCAGCACCCTATGACAAAAAATGGAACACACCAGCAGTGTGAGGAGACCTGAAAGTGGCACATGGCAGAGTGTGGCGATGGAGACAGCAGCAATGGGAGGCCGTACAGGGACCCATGAGAGACTCTGGACCTGGCAGCAGCATGAGGAGGCGGTATAGGGGCCCATGGCAGATTAGGGGCCTGGCAGCAGCTATGGGAGGCCCGTAATCTGCCAGCACCCTATGACAAAAAATGGAACACACCAGCAGTGTGAGGAGACCTGAAAGTGGCACATGGCAGAGTGTGGCGATGGAGACAGCAGCAATGGGAGGCCGTACAGGGACCCATGAGAGACTCTGGACTTGGCAGCAGCATGAGGAGGCGGTATAGGGGCCCATGGCAGATTAGGGGCCTGGCAGCAGCTATGGGAGGCCCGTAATCTGCCAGCACCCTATGACAAAAAATGGAACACACCAGCAGTGTGAGGAGACCTGAAAGTGGCACATGTTTGGGGCATGATTCATGGCGGATTTAGTCAGTTGTGTCAGGAACTGGTGGTTTGAAATCCAGACTAATCCACGCCTGATTCATTTTCACAAACGTGAGTCTCTCCACACTTTGGGTGGACAGTCGTGTCCTCCGCGGAGTTGCAATACCTCCTGCCGCACTAAACACGCGCTCCGATGCCACGCTACTGGCCGGGCATGACAGCCTTTCAAGGGCAAATTCAGCTAGTTGGGGCCAAAGGTCAAGTTTCGTTGCCCAGTAGTCAAGGGGATTGTCTACCTCGGTTGGCAGGGTGCTGTCCAAGTAGGCCTAAGCCTGTTGTTTGAGGTCCTGCTCCAGGTCCACCTGATGCTGCTGCTGCTGCTGCTGCGGCTGGTTAGTAGTTTCCTCACTGCGCTGGTGAAGAAAGCTACTCATCATCGACTGCAGACTGAGGCAGCTGCTGCTGGTGGAGCTTAGGGGCCTGGCAGCAGCTATGGGAGGCCCGTAATCTGCCAGCACCCTATGTCAAAAAATTCAACACACCAGCAGTGTGTGAGGAGACCTGAAAGTGGCACATGGCAGAGTGTGGCGATGGAGACAGCAGCAATGGGAGGCCGTACAGGGACCCATGAGAGACTCTGGACCTGGCAGCAGCATGAAGAGGCGGTATAGGGGCCCATGGCAGATTAGGGGCCTGGCAGCAGCTATGGGAGGCCCGTAATCTGCCAGCACCCTATGTCAAAAAATTTAACACACCAGCAGTGTGAGGAGACCTGAAAGTGGCACATGGCATGAGACACTGTGGACCTGGCAGCAGCATGAGGAGGCGGTACAGGGCCCATGGCAGATTAGGGGCCTGGCAGCAGCTATGGGAGGCCCGTAATCTGCCAGCACCCTATGTCAAAAAATTCAACACACCAGCAGTGTGTGAGGAGACCTGAAAGTGGCACATGGCAGAGTGTGGCGATGGAGACAGCAGCAATGGGAGGCCGTACAGGGACCCATGACAGACTCTGGACTTGGCAGCAGCATGAGGAGGCGGTATAGGGGCCCATGGCAGATTAGGGGCCTGGCAGCAGCTATAGGAGGCCCGTAATCTGCCAGCACCCTATGACAAAAAATGGAACACACCAGCAGTGTGAGGAGACCTGAAAGTGGCACATGGCAGAGTGTGGCGATGGAGACAGCAGCAATGGGAGGCCGTACAGGGACCCATGAGAGACTCTGGACCTGGCAGCAGCATGAGGAGGCGGTATAGGGGCCCATGGCAGATTAGGGGCCTGGCAGCAGCTATAGGAGGCCCGTAATCTGCCAGCACCCTATGTCAAAAAATTGAACACACCAGCAGTGTGAGGAGACCTGAAAGTGGCACATGGCATGAGACACTGTGGACCTGGCAGCAGCATGAGGAGGCGGTACAGGGGCCCATGGCAGATTAGGGGCCTGGCAGCAGCTATAGGAGGCCCGTAATCTGCCAGCACCCTATGACAAAAAATGGAACACACCAGCAGTGTGAGGAGACCTGAAAGTGGCACATGGCAGAGTGTGGCGATGGAGACAGCAGCAATGGGAGGCCGTACAGGGACCCATGACAGACTCTGGACTTGGCAGCAGCATGAGGAGGCGGTATAGGGGCCCATGGCAGATTAGGGGCCTGGCAGCAGCTATAGGAGGCCCGTAATCTGCCAGCACCCTATGACAAAAAATGGAACACACCAGCAGTGTGAGGAGACCTGAAAGTGGCACATGGCATGAGACACTGTGGACCTGGCAGCAGCATGAAGAGGCGGTATAGGGGCCCATGGCAGATTAGGGGCCTGGCAGCAGCTATGGGAGGCCCGTAATCTGCCAGCACCCTATGTCAAAAAATTCAACACACCAGCAGTGTGTGAGGAGACCTGAAAGTGGCACATGGCAGAGTGTGGCGATGGAGACAGCAGCAATGGGAGGCCGTACAGGGACCCATGACAGACTCTGGACTTGGCAGCAGCATGAGGAGGCGGTATAGGGGCCCATGGCAGATTAGGGGCCTGGCAGGAGCTATAGGAGGCCCGTAATCTGCCAGCACCCTATGACAAAAAATGGAACACACCAGCAGTGTGAGGAGACCTGAAAGTGGCACATGGCAGAGTGTGGCGATGGAGACAGCAGCAATGGGAGGCTGTACAGGGACCCATGACAGACTCTGGACTTGGCAGCAGCATGAGGAGGCAGTATAGGGGCCCATGGCTGATTAGGGGCCTGGCAGCAGCTATGGGAGGCCCGTAATCTGCCAGCACCCTATGTCAAAAAATTCAACACACCAGCAGTGTGTGAGGAGACCTGAAAGTGGCACATGGCAGAGTGTGGCGATGGAGACAGCAGCAATGGGAGGCCGTACAGGGACCCATGAGAGACTCTGGACCTGGCAGCAGCATGAAGAGGCGGTATAGGGGCCCATGGCAGATTAGGGGCCTGGCAGCAGCTATGGGAGGCCCGTAATCTGCCAGCACCCTATGTCAAAAAATTTAACACACCAGCAGTGTGAGGAGACCTGAAAGTGGCACATGGCATGAGACACTGTGGACCTGGCAGCAGCATGAAGAGGCGGTACAGGGGCCCATGGCAGATTAGGGGCCTGGCAGCAGCTATGGGAGGCCCGTAATCTGCCAGCACCCTATGACAAAAAATGGAACACACCAGCAGTGTGAGTAGACCTGAAAGTGGCACATGGCAGGGGCATGATTCATGGCGGATTTAGTCAGTTGTGTCAGGAACTGGTGGTTTGAAATCCAGACTAATCCACGTCTGATTCATTTTCACAAACGTGAGTCTCTCCACACTATGGGTGGACAGTCGTGTCCTCCGCGGAGTTACAATACCTCCTGCCGCACTAAACACGCGCTCCGATGCCACGCTACTGGCCGGGCATGACAGCCTTTCAAGGGCAAATTCAGCTAGTTGGGGCCAAAGGTCAAGTTTCGTTGCCCAGTAGTCAAGGGGATTGTCTACCTCGGTTGGCAGGGTGCTGTCCAAGTAGGCCTAAGCCTGTTGTTTGAGGTCCTGCTCCAGGTCCACCTGATGCTGCTGCTGCTGCTGCTGCGGCTGGTTAGTAGTTTCCTCACTGCGCTGGTGAAGAAAGCTACTCATCATCGACTGCAGACTGAGGCAGCCGCTGCTGGTGGAGCTACCACTGCTCCTACCACCCCACCCCTCCCCTGCTGCCATGGCAGCGGAACGCGAGCGCACAGGGCCCACAGTGTCTGAGGATGGACGTTGGCGCACAAAGGCAGAGACCAACTGACTACATAGGTGGTTTTTATAGTACGTTATTTTGGCCTCCCTCTCAGCAGGTGTGAAAAAGGCCACCATTTTTGAACGGTAGCGAGGGTCCAACAAGGTGGACAGCCAAAAGTCATCCCTCTGTCTGATGGTTATTATTCGGCTGTCGCTACGCAAGCAACCGAGCATACTATGGGCCATTTGTGCCAAGGAATGCGAGGGACTCCCTGCCTCCATCTCCACAGCATACTGCCACGGTGCGTCTGGGTCCTCTGTCTCCTCTTCCTCCTCCTCTACCAGATGCTCCTGCTCCTCCACTCCTGTCCGCTGAGTGGAAAAACCACCCATTTCACTCAATAATTCCTGAGCACCAATGTCCTCCTCTACCTCCTCCTCTTCTTCCTGTCCTGCCCCCACAGGGGTCATGTGGCGTTGAGATCTGTGCGCCACGTCTACCGCACCCTGACCAGCCATTGTTAACAGCATTTGTTCCAGGACGTGCAACAGAGGAATGACATCGTTCATCCCATAGTCCTGGCGACTCACGAATAGCGTGGCCTCCTCAAAGGGCCTGAGCAAGCGGCAGGTGTCACGCATGAGCTGCCAATGGCTGACATCTAAGTTACACAGGGGAGTACCTTTATCCGCTTGTAACATCAGGAAATCGGTGATGGCCTTTCGCTGTTCGTAAAGGCGGTCTAACATGTGTAGGGTTGAATTCCACTTTGTTGCAACGTCGCAGATCAGGCGATGCTGTGGAATTCCGTTCTGCCGCTGCAGCTCAAGGAGGGTGTGCTTTGCGGTGTAGGAATGGCTGAAATGCATGCAAAGTTTACGTGACATTTTAAGGATGTCTTGCAGTGGGATGGTGGATTTTAGGAACCGCTTGACAACCAGATTGAACACGTGAGCCATGCATGGCGCATGGCACAACCTTCCTTGACGCAGAGCAGACACCATGTTCTTTCCGTTGTCGGTCAACATGGTTCCGATTTTGCGTTTGCGCGGAGACAGCCATCTGTCGATTTCTCTGTTCATTACACTCAGAAGTTCCTCCCCTGTGTGACTACGTTCGCCAAGGCATACCAGGTGCAGCACAGCGTGACACCGTTGCGCCCTGCACATGTGATATGCCGGTCGGGTAATGGGACTTGGCACGGGGGTGGCGGCTGAGGACACGAAGGAAGAAGAGGTGGTAGAGGCGGACATCTTTTGTGGACCAAGGACGTGCAAACGTGGAGGCAAAAGCGGCGTGACCTGTCCAAGTTGCTGGTGCGGCTGTGACGGCACCACGTTCACCCAGTGGGCCGTAAATGACATGTACTGTCCCTGACCGTAGTTACAGCTCCACACGTCGGCGCTGCCGTGCACTTTGGCAGAGACCGACATGCTCAAAGACTGGCCCACCATCTCTTCTACATGTGAATGCAGGGCTGGCACTGCCTTTTTGGCGAAGAAATGACGGCTTGGCACTCTCCACCGCGGCGCGGCACAAGCCATCATTTCTCGGAAAGGTGCTGAGTCCACCACTTGGAAAGGGAGGGACTGCAGCACCAGCAACTTGGACAGGAGGACGTTCAGCTTTTGCACAGTCGGGTGCGTGCTCGCAAACTGTTGTCTCTTGGAAACGGATTCCAAGAAAGACTGCTGACGGAATCCGTGAAGAGGAGTAGCAGGAGAAGGAGCATCTGAACGAGCGGAAGATGGCAACGAGCGACAACTCCCCTCAGCAGAGGTGTTGGAGCCTTGACTGGCTGATAGAGGGCGATTGACGTCGGGTGACGGAGCAAGTAACGGAGCGGGTGATGGAGCGGGGGCTGGGGCGGGCAGAACCGCCGTATCTTTATCACGGTTTTCCCAGGCCACCAAATGGCGACGCTGCATATGCTGCCGCAACGCTGTAGTCCCAACATGGGCCCTCTGGCCACGCTTGACTTTCTGGCCACATAGTCGACATACGGCTACGTTTACTTCCTCGGGCAGCTTGACAAAAAATTGCCACACCGCCAAGTAGGAAACTTTGCCCCCGATACTCCTCACTGGCTGACTGCTACTTCCTCCGTGCACACTGGCACCACTACTGGCCGTGGTGGTAGGCTGCAGTGGAGCTGGTGCTCTACTCCGTGGCCGTTTGGCTCCACTGACACTGCTGCGACCCTGCTGCCTCCTGGGCAACCCACCGACTGTTTTGCTCGCTGCCAAGCTGCCACCCTCTTCTCCTGATGATGCGGAAGCAATAGCCTGATGACGACGAGGCTGCCAAGTGTGATCAGCCTCATCATCATCAATTAGGGTCTCCGCCTCACTACTAGCCCCCTCGGCTGCGTGTGGGTCAGGAGACAGACCTGTCTCTAGACCGGCTACCGAGCCACTCTCCTCGCCACTACTTCTTCGCCTGGCTGCTGAAGAGGCGGATGTCTCCCCCCGTTCCTGACCGCCCTCTGTTTGCTCTTCCTCACTGTACAGTGGGGCTGAGCCCACAGCATGCGATACTTCGCTTGGTGAGGGAACACCAAAGGACAGGGGCAGGTAGAGGACACGTGATTTCAGTGGGCTTGGTCCCGGGCCATGCCAACTAACGGTTGTGTCTGACGTACCCACCGACCGTTGGCTGTAGGTGTCAGAGGTGACCTGGGAAGAGGAAGACGACCGAGCCAACCAATCGATGACGGCAGGGTTGTCGGTGGAGACACGACCGCTGGATGACACCGGGAGCACTGGCCTCTGGCTGCGAATAGTGCTGCCTCGACCCCTTCCTCTGCTGCCACGTCTGCTCGCTCCTAAAACATTGCCTCCTCTGCCACTCCTCTGCATGTTGTCTGACATACTCTTTAATTAAACGATTCTGTGTCCCTGAGTAACAATTCTGTGTCTGTCCCTGAGTAACAATTCTGTGTCCCTGAGTAACGTTTATGTGGCCCTAAGTAACAGTTCTGTGGCCCTCAGTAACAATTCTGTGTCCCTCAGTAACAATTCTGTGTCCCTCAGTAACAATTCTGTGTCTGTCCCTGAGTAACAATTCTGTGTCCCTGAGTAACAATTCTGTGTCCCTGAGTAACAATTCTGTGTCCCTCAGTAACAATTCTGTGTCCCTGAGTAACAATTCTGTGTCTGTCCCTGAGTAACAATTCTGTGTCCCTAAGTTACGTTTCTGTGGCCCTAAGTAACGGTTCTGTGGCCCTCAGTAACAAATCTGTGTCCCTCAGTAACAATTCTGTGTCCCTCAGTAACAATTCTGTGTCTGTCCCTGAGTAACAATTCTGTGTCTGTCCCTGAGTAACAATTCTGTGTCCCTGAGTAACAATTCTGTGTCCCTCAGTAACAATTCTGTGTCCCTGAGTAACAATTCTGTGTCCCTCAGTAACAATTCTGTGTCCCTCAGTAACAATTCTGTGTCCCTCAGTAACAATTCTGTGTCTGTCCCTGAGTAACAATTCTGTGTCCCTAAGTAACGTTTCTGTGGCCCTAAGTAACTGTTCTGTGGCCCTCAGTAACAAATCTGTGTCCCTCAGTAACAATTCTGTGTCTGTCCCTGAGTAACAATTCTGTGTCCCTAAGTAACGTTTCTGTGTCCCTAAGTAACGTTTCTGTGGCCCTAAGTAACGATTCTGTGGCCCTAAGTAACGATTCTGTGGCCCTAAGTAACGTTTCGGTAGCCCTAAGTAACGTTTCTGTGGCCCTCAGTAACAATTCTGTGTCCCTCAGTAACAATTCTGTGTCTGTCCCTGAGTAACAATTCTGTGTCCCTAAGTAACGTTTCTGTGGCCCAAAGTAACGGTTCTGTGGCCCTCAGTAACAATTCTGTGTCCCTCAGTAACAATTCTGTGTCTGTCCCTAAGTAACAATTCTGTGGCCCTAAGTAACGTTTCTGTGGCCCTAAGTAACGTTTCTGTGGCCCTAAGTAACGTTTCTGTGGCCCTCAGTAACAATTCTGTATCCCTCAGTAACAATTCTGTGTCTGTCCCTGAGTAACAATTCTGTGTCCCTAAGTAACAATTCTGTGGCCCTAAGTAAAGTTTCTGTGGCCCTAAGTAACGTTTCTGTGGCCCTAAGTAACGATTCTGTGGCCCTAAGTAACGTTTCTGTGGCCCTAAGTAACGTTTCTGTGGCCCTCAGCAACAAATCTGTGTCCCTCAGTAACAATTCTGTGTCTGTCCCTAAGTAACAATTCTGTGGCCCTAAGTAACGTTTCTGTGGCCCTAAGTAACGGTTCTGTGTCCCTCAGTAACAATTCTGTATCCCTCAGTAACAATTCTGTGTCTGTCCCTGAGTAACAATTCTGTGGCCCTAAGTAACGTTTCTGTGGCCCTAAGTAACGTTTCTGTGGCCCTAAGTAACGATTCTGTGGCCCTAAGTAACGTTTCTGTGGCCCTAAGTAACGTTTCTGTGGCCCTCAGTAACAAATCTGTGTCCCTCAGTAACAATTCTGTGTCTGTTCCTAAGTAACAATTCTGTGGCCCTAAGTAACGTTTCTGTGGCCCTAAGTAACGTTTCTGTGGCCCTCAGTAACAATTCTGTATCCCTCAGTAACAATTCTGTGTCTGTCCCTGAGTAACAATTCTGTGTCCCTAAGTAACAATTCTGTGGCCCTAAGTAAAGTTTCTGTGGCCCTAAGTAACGTTTCTGTGGCCCTAAGTAACGATTCTGTGGCCCTAAGTAACGTTTCTGTGGCCCTAAGTAACGTTTCTGTGGCCCTCAGCAACAAATCTGTGTCCCTCAGTAACAATTCTGTGTCTGTCCCTAAGTAACAATTCTGTGGCCCTAAGTAACGTTTCTGTGGCCCTAAGTAACGGTTCTGTGTCCCTCAGTAACAATTCTGTATCCCTCAGTAACAATTCTGTGTCTGTCCCTGAGTAACAATTCTGTGGCCCTAAGTAACGTTTCTGTGGCCCTAAGTAACGTTTCTGTGGCCCTAAGTAACGATTCTGTGGCCCTAAGTAACGTTTCTGTGGCCCTAAGTAACGTTTCTGTGGCCCTCAGTAACAAATCTGTGTCCCTCAGTAACAATTCTGTGTCTGTTCCTAAGTAACAATTCTGTGGCCCTAAGTAACGTTTCTGTGGCCCTAAGTAACGTTTCTGTGGCCCTAAGTAACAATTCTGTGGCCCTAAGTAACGTTTCTGTGGCCCTAAGTAACGATTCTGTGGCCCTAAGTAACGTTTCTGTGGCCCTAAGTAACGTTTCTGTGGCCCTCAGTAACAAATCTGTGTCCCTCAGTAACAATTCTGTGTCTGTTCCTAAGTTACAATTCTGTGGCCCTAAGTAACGTTTCTGTGGCCCTAAGTAACGGTTCTGTGGCCCTCAGTAACAATTCTGTGTCCCTCAATAACAATTCTGTGTCTGTCCCTAAGTAACAATTGTGTGGCCCTAAGTAACGTTTCTGTGGCCCTAAGTAACGATTCTGTGGCCCTCAGTAACAATTCTGTATCCCTCAGTAACAATTCTGTGTCTGTCCCTGAGTAACAATTCTGTGTCCCTAAGTAACGTTTCTGTGGCCCTAACTAACGATTCTGTGGCCCTAAGTAACTTTTCTGTGGCCCTAAGTAACGTTTCTGTGGCCCTCAGTAACAAATCTGTGTCCCTCAGTAACAATTCTGTGTCTGTCCTTAAATAACAATTCTGTGGCCCTAAGTAACGTTTCTGTGGCCCTAAGTAACGGTTCTGTGGCCCTCATTAACAATTCTGTGTCCCTCAATAACAATTCTGTGTCTGTCCCTAAGTAACAATTCTGTGGCCCTAAGTAACGTTTCTGTGGCCCTAAGTAACGTTTCTGTGGCCCTAAGTAACGATTCTGGGGCCCTCAGTAACAAATCTGTGTCCCTCAGTAACAATTCTGTGTCTGTCCCTAAGTAACAATTCTGTGGCCCTAAGTAACGATTCTGTGGCCCTCAGTAACAAATCTGTGTCCCTCAGTAACAATTCTGTGTCTGTCCCTAAGTAACAATTCTGTGGCCCTAAGTAACGTTTCTGTGGCCCTAAGTAACGTTTCTGTGGCCCTCAGTAACAATTCTGTGTCCCTCAATAACAATTCTGTGTCTGTCCCTAAGTAACAATTCTGTGGCCCTAAGTAACGTTTCTGTGGCCCTAAGTAACGATTCTGTGGCCCTCAGTAACAAATCTGTGTCCCTCAGTAACAATTCTGTGTCTGTCCCTAAGTAACAATTCTGTGGCCCTAAGTAACGTTTCTGTGGCCCTAAGTAACGATTCTGTGGCCCTCAGTAACAATTCTGTATCCCTCAGTAACAATTCTGTCTGTCCCTGAGTAACAATTCTGTGTCCCTAAGTAACGTTTCTGTGGCCCTAAGTAACGTTTCTGTGGCCCTAAGTAACGATTCTGTGGCCCTAAGTAACGTTTCTGTTGCCCTAAGTAACGTTTCTGTGGCCCTTAGTAACAATTCTGTGTCCCTCAATAACAATTCTGTGTCTGTCGCTAAGTAACAATTCTGTGGCCCTAAGTAACGCTGTGGCCCTCAGTAACAAATCTGTGTCCCTCACTAACAATTCTGTGTCTGTCCCTAAGTAACAATTCTGTGGCCCTAAGTAACGATTCTGTGGCCCTCAGTAACAAATCTGTGTCCCTCAGTAACAATTCTGTGTCTGTCCCTAAGTAACAATTCTGTGGCCCTAAGTAACGTTTCTGTGGCCCTAAGTAACGATTCTGTGGCCCTCAGTAACAAATCTGTGTCCCTCACTAACAATTCTGTGTCTGTCCCTAAGTAACAATTCTGTGGCCCTAAGTAACGATTCTGTGGCCCTCAGTAACAAATCTGTGTCCCTCAGTAACAATTCTGTGTCTGTCCCTACGTAACAATTCTGTGGCCCTCAGTAACAATTCTGTATCCCTCAGTAACAATTCTGTCTGTCCCTGAGTAACAATTCTGTGTCCCTAAGTAACGTTTCTGTGGCCCTAACTAACGATTCTGTTGCCCTAAGTAACGTTTCTGTGGCCCTATGTAACGTTTCTATGGCCCTAAGTAACGATTCTGTGGCCCTAACTAACGTTTCTGTGTCCCTAAGTAACGTTTCTCTGTCCCTAACTCTCTCCCTGCATACAGCCAGGTCTGCCTCTGTTGAATGACTGGAGGCAAATGGAGAATTCTAAAATGGCCGCCATTTATAGCTCGACCATTACACTGTGCTGGCTGGCTGGCTGCTGATTGGCTAATGCGATCACATGTCATGAATGAATGCATTATGGGTCAGCGCGCCTTGTCTGTGCGCCTTCCCAGACATCCCCGCTCCGTCGCCGCACATGTCGCCGCCATTTTAGGAAAAATTTCGAAATTTTCCTAATATTCGAAACGAATTCCACTTCGCCTACTTCGATTCGCTCATCTCTAATCAATACTGTAACCACTTGCAGACCGCCCCATGTACTTTTACTGCAACAGGGTGGCCACTCTGTACTGCATCACATACATGTACGTGACCCAGCATTTCTGGGTAGGGGTAGGCATGCCCTAGCCCTGCCATCTGTGCTGTTATTTGGTACAGCACAAGTAGGTCAGCAGGTCCCAGTCAATGATTTATGGCCATGACCTACTTATTGGCTTAGCGAATTACAGTACAGTGTCCAGTGTTTACTAACAACAGAGAGCAGCAATGTGGCAAAGCGGGGAAAAAAAACACTTAGTAAAAGCAGCACACATTACACATTGTTAGACACACAGTTAACCCTTTGATTGCCCCTAGACGTTAACACCTTTCCAGCCAGTGTGTATAGTACTATCACTGATCACTATATTAGTGTCACTAGTGATGTCAGTTAGTCAATTCCCACCCAGTGTCAGTTAGTGTCAGATTACCTGCCACACTATCACAGTCCCACTATAAGTCGCTGATCGCTGCCATTACCAGTATAAAAAAACAATTCCAATGTATATACTATCATCGTTTGTAGACGCTATAGCTTTCACACAAACCAATCAATATACACTTATTGGGATTTTTTTTTTAAAAAGACATATAGTAGAATACATTTTGGCCTAAATTTATGAAGAAATTAGATTTTTTAAAAAATTTTCTTGAGTATGTTTTATAGCAGAAAGCGAAAACATTTTCTATTTTTGAGAAAAAAAAATATCATTGGGTACAGTGCTACATCACCATGCAGCAAAAAAACTACTGTATACCTTACTATATATAAATATGGATAATGATATGCTATGCCATCTTTTATATTCAGTCACAAGCTTGCAGCAAGCAATATTGCTAACATGCTCTCCAGAGAATTTCCATCTGCTTACCGAGTTTGTCCAAGCATTGCCCAGGGCAGTAAACTATGGCACTGACAATTTGATTAATGCTGGAAAGTGAAGAGCAAGATAATAACAGGCTGGTTTACATATCCTAAATCTATTTGTTTTATGTAAATGTTTGGGTATTTTAACACTCACTGCTTTGGACATTTTAGTTGACTAAAGGGATTCAAAATTCTTTGTCAAATGTTGCCTAAAGGCATTCTCGCTCTCATTTTCCAGCAGCAAGTAGTGCTTTTTCCCCGGAAAGTTGAACACATATTTGTTGGCTATTTAGAAGCTGTGTGATCATACTCCAGTGCTGTACAATGAAGATGTTACATGTATGCTGGCAGAGTCAAAAAATGGATGTTTTTTCTAGTGGTACTAAAATAGATTTATTATTAAAATGGAAACATATTTCTGTTATTGGCTATTAAAAGGCTTAAAACACTCAGGATCGTAAATCATTTTTTGTTCTGGGGGGGTTTCACATATAGTGATTTATGATTGTGGGCGGAATCACCGTGATTCTGCCCACAATTCTAAATCACACTGCAAAGCTGGGAAAACACCGCACTCATGACATACTACATTCATTTTTAGTTGCACCAGAAACGTGGAGTGGTTTTATACTGTTTGTTGTGCGATAAATTACTTAACAATCACAACAAAATCACACTACATTTTGGTGCCACTAAAAATGAATGAAACACAAACATGTCGTGTGTTGCGTTTTGTCAGCATTGCAGTGCGATTTGGAATCACAGGTAGAATCACAGCGATTCCACACATGATCTCAAATCGCTAGATGTGAACTGGCCCAGGACCTAACGCAACAGCACTGGAAGACTCAGCCTAGCCTCAGTCACTGTCATTAAGGCCCTGTTCACATCTAGCGAATTGGGATTGTGTGCTGTGTGGAATTGCCGCGATTCTGCCCATGATTCCAAATCACACTGCAGTGCTGGAACTGGCAAAACGCAGCACACGTGACGTGTTTGCGTTCAATTCATTTTTAGTGGCACCTCAAAACGTAGTGTGCTTTTGGAGTGTTTGTTGTGTGATAAATCGCTTAACAATCTCAACAAAACCACACTACATTTTGATGCCACTAAAAGTTAATGGAACACAAAAACATCATGTATGCTACGTATTTCCAGCATTGCAATGCAATTTGGAATCATGGGCAGAATCACAACAATTTTGCCCATGATCTCAAATTGCTGGATATGAACAGGCCCAAGGGCCAGGGCCTAACGTAACAGCAGTGGAAGACTCAACCCAGCTTCCCAGCCTCAGTCACCAACTTTGCCAGTTTCTTTCCACATGACCCTGAAAGAAACTCCCCAGCAGCACACAGCAGTGGCAAGCTAGCCTGGCCTTGAGGAGAACACAAGAGGGACACACACATACCTGGAGTCTAGACTGACTTCATCCACGTGGTGGGCAGGTTTCTGCAGTGGTGGAGCACCCAGGCAAATCTCCCCCCCCCAAGCCAAAGGCAGGAAGCAGAACTGCATCAAATAACTACAGAATGGTGGACAGGGCAGATGCTCCCCTTCTGCTCTGTTGGCAAGGCAACAGGCAACCAAAACTGCAAGGAGGAGCCAATGGCAATAGAGCGGCGGTGGGTGGGATAGGTGCTCCCGCTTTGCTAAGTGCTCCTATTGCTTTGGACGGGGCTGAGAAGGCAGTGAATCACTCACTGTGAGTGTCATAGTCCAGACTCAGCCGAGTCAGCCGACAGCTTCCTCCTCCCTCAGCCCACGGCCCAACCCAAGCCTGACAGGCTCAGCACACACCGCCCTGTGGGCAGTGCCGGTCCAGAATCCGGAGTGGAGGTGTGTACTGTACACTGTGACTGTGTAGAGAGTGTGCGTCAAGTGCCTGCTTCTGAATGTCAGCCCAGTAGTGCACACATGCCGCCCTTATGACAATTAACATCTGTCTCTGCTGCCTGCCGCTGGGGTCAGTCCAGAAATGAACTGTATGGTGTCCCTGCTCTGCTGCCGGCCTCAAATGGCACTAGCAACAAGTAGCACAGCAGGGACACCATGCAGCTGATTTTTGACAAGATGCTCTGGGGGGGGGGATTTGAACCCCCCTGACCCCCCCCTCCCCTTATCTACATCCCTGAAAACACTTATGGTAATACAACCTTCCAGAGTGATGTAAAAGCAACTCCAGGTAAATAGCTAAATGCACAATTGACATACATAAGGCTCATGCAGCTTTACACAGGGATAAGACTCTTTATTTTCAGCCATGGGAATGTAATGTTCTGATTTCATTGGACACAGCCACAAATAACTCACTTTTTTGAAAAGAAAGATTCTTATCCTGGCGTTTTAGCTTTGCTAATTAAAGTGGTTCTAAACACTAAAGGTGTTTTACCTTAATGCATTCTCTGCATTAAGGTAAAAAAAAATGTGTACTGCCTGTTACCCCCTCCTCCTCCCTAACATTTAGCTGAGTACTTTATCGATCTAGCGCTGTGCCTGAATGAAGATCTTCTCTCCCTCTCTTCCTGGTTCCACAGGCTTTGCTTAGTCAATCATATCCAAGGATTGGGGGGCAGGGACAACCTACACTGTGGGTGTCTATGGACACACATAGCCCAACTCAGAAGTGAGCTTGATTGTGTGACCCCATAGCAAGCGGCTTCCTATGAGGGCACATGTAGAAGGGGAGGAATGGAGAGTGCCGAAAGTGGAAACCAGAAGAGGAAGCAAGCAGCTGCTTTCTGTAATACCATTGCACAGAGCAAGTAGGTATAAACGTCTGTTATTTTGAAACTTGACTTTGCAATCACTTTAAACATATTCGATGGAACTGTGCTGCTAGCCAGAGCATTTTTAGTTTTGTTTAATCAGTCCTGAAATTTACAAAACCTGCCAGACAGCACAGCAAGGTTCATGTCCTCATTTTCTTAACAATTGTTAAGCAATGCAACTTTGTCACCTCATGCCACCAATCTTTGATTGGACAGTGAAAGAGCACAGCAGACTTATGGGTATTGATTTACTAAAACTGGAGAGTACAAGATCTGGTGCACCTGTGGATTGTAGGCAATCAGCTTCTAAATTCAACTTGTTCAATTAAACTTTTACAAAATTACCTGGATGCTGATTGCTTTCTATGCAGAGCTGCACCAGATTTTACACTCTTCAGTTTTAGTAAATCAACTCCATGAGGTCCTGTCTCTCGTGTCCTTTGTCTCTCCTACTATGAGCTTATCCGTTATTGCAGGGCTTAAAATTTCAAGTCCTGAGCTACTAGCTAGGCCTTAAGAGTTACTCGCCACCAAAAAAAAACCACACACACAAACAGAGACACCTGTACACACACACAGACATGTACATACACACACACACACACACACACACACACACATACAGAAACATGTATACACACGCACAGAGACACATGTACACACACACATACAGACACATGTATACACACACAGGCACGTACAGACACATATACACACAGATACATGTACATACACAGAAATGCACATGCACAGACACATGTACATACATACACAGGCACATGTACATACATACACAGGCACATGTACATACATACACAGACACATGTACACACAGACAAATGTACGTACATACACACAAACACACACAGACACATGTACACACACACACATGTACATACATGCAGACACATGTACAGATACACACATGTACATACACACAGACACATGTACATGCATACACAGACACACACAAACACACACACATGTACACACAAACATGCACGCACGCTGTTAAGTGCTCTCTCCTCTCCCCTGAAGCCACCACTGGCTGACATAGAGGATCATGTGACCAGAGTGAGTTGAAATTAGGTAGGCACACACACAGACTATAAAAAGTTGTAGTACTTCGTTGTTCACTCACAGATCCAGGTACTGCACTCTAGGGGGAAGCAGAGAGCACAGCACACACTCCTTCTTTTGCTTTCACTGCTCTCAGCTATTGAGCAGTCTGACAGCTCCCAGTGCCACTGAAAGATCCGTCCTGAGCTCCGAGCCTGCTCAGCAAGACGGCCCTGGGGGACATACTCGTCCCCGTCATAATTTCCACTCGCCATTGGCGAACAGGCGAGTGGAAATTTCAAGCCCTGCATTATTGGCATATGTGCATGTAGCAGAGGCTGATTAGCTCCTGGTGCTAGTCCTCCCGCTCGAGGTCTAAATCTTGCTGTATAGAGGATTACAAAATTCTTATACCAAGAAACATTCAAGTCCTTAAACTAGTTGCATTTAAAATATTCTTTATTAAAGCAGAGTTCCAGCTGAAAAAAAAAATAAAAGTCAGCAGCTACAAAAACTGTAACTGGTGACTTTTAAAATACAGCCAGTTACTTGTCCCTCAGTCCAGCTGTGTCCTCACCACGGCTGGTTTCACAAACCATCTTTTCTCTCTGGCGCTGGCATCTTCAGTGTGGGCACCCGGCTTCAGAGCTGGGTACCCACTGCGCATGTGTGAGAAGCACTGCGCTTTGTGATTGGCCTCGTAGTCTTCTGGGACCTGTCACGTGTCCCAGAAGACTACATGGAGGGGGGGGGACAACTTCTGCTTCAAATTGCCTAGGCGTTCGCAGGGGAAGTGGGTACCTATCAAATTCGGGTACCCACTCCCCAAAGGGGAGCAGGGGACAAAGGCTTAAAGTGGAACTTCCCCTTTTGCATGGAGCTCCGCTTTAATTTGGTTTCTACATGCCTGCAATACACGTTGTTTGTTTTAAATGTCTAAAGTTCAGCTTTGAAGCAAATCGAGAGCAAAAAAATTCCAGGCTAATGTTGAGCATAAATCTAGCAGTTATTTGAAAGTGTCAGATTGTGACCTTTTCATGCAACAAATAATTACACATGAGGTTTTCTCAATGATAGATATAAGCTAAATAAAGAGAAAAATGTCTAGCATGTACGTTGTATGAAAGAGCTTTTGGCTATTAGTATAAATGGTCATTGAACAGACTACTGAAATTATCTTTTTACAACGAGTGAGATATACCATAAAAATGCAGATGTGATCCGAGATCAACCTTTCTGTAACACAAACTGATGCCTGCAAAGAGAGTAACCCAAGAAGATTATACAGCTTACTAGAAGGGGCATTTCGAATGAGTGTGTCTAATAGAAAATTTACACCTGGAAATCTTTGGAATTATATGAAATCCTCAATGGAAACTAGATGAGTTGGAAACAGGCACATAAAGTTATGTGTAACACAAATTGTTTTTAGAAATATCCAACAAATAGCTATTTTTAGTCTTGCGATAAGTCAGTAGAAGGGTCAAGTTTAGCATAGCTGAATCCAGCAGGCCTTAGCACCTAATACCCTTGCATTCTCTGGTGGGGAAAAAGATGTAATAAGAAGAGGGAGAGGAAAAAGTAAGAAAAAAGTGTAGTGCATGGTAAAAGGTGGTTAACAACAGAGTATCCTTATATGAAAACTAAGATTGAGAAAAAAAAACAATAAAAGAGTAATGAAAAAACAAGAAAATAAAATAAAAAAAGAAAAAGGAGGAAAATAAAAAATAAGAGGAAAAAAGGAAGTTAAAAATATGATCAAACAAAAAGACAAAGAAAAAGAAAAAGGTGAGTGGAGGATATATGATAAAATAAATGAAAAAGAAGAAGATGGAAATGTGGAAAATATGAGAAAAAGTGTGATGAGTGAAAAATATGTAAGTGAAAAAAAAACAAATTAAATAAGAGAAAAATATAAATAAAAATGCACACTTTATTATGATCCATAAGTAAACAAAATAAATAGTAATGAAAAATAAAATAAAAATAAACAAATCCTGAAAAGTAAAAATTGTGATTGTGAAAAATAAAAAAATGATGTAAATATAAATAAATAAATAAAAAATAATGCTAATAATGCTAAAACCAGAACTCTGTTGTCCTAATCAGAGACATCATTTAGGACACGGAGTGGAAAAAGGAGAGTAGATGAAAAATGGAATGGCAATATTATTCATAATAGCGAGTGACATCCCACTCAAAGCTTAATCCTTTCGGTAACACGGATTTCTAATTTAAAAATCAAAAAACCTTCTCTTTTACAGAGGAGAGAAAAATCATCACCTCTTCTAGTGGGAGAGTCTACTCACTCTATTGACTTGTATTTTGAGGGAACTGGTGTCTGCATTGTGGTACAGTTTAAATTGTTTGGAAATGTTGTATCTTTAACAGTTTTTATGCTGGATAGATGATCATGCATTCTGTCACAAAGATGTCTTGTTGCACATTGAACAGGTGATAACATATATTACATACCGAGTGTGGCAATTAACGAGTTATTTGATGCTATACTCTTTTTATTTTCACAGGATGTCACAATATGAGGATCCCCAGTAAAACGACAGCTAGAACAGCGGGTAGTATTGTTGTGTGTAACAAAGTATATTCAGGTTGTTTGGAGAGAAACAAACTCTGAGAAACCATATTACCAATTGTTTTTGCCCTCTTAACCACAAACTTCACATTTTTTGACAGAATGGTTTTATAATCTGGATCACCATGTAGTATTGGTAAGTACTGAGAAATGATGCGTTTTATACTGTGATATTTATTTCTGTATGGTGTTGAAAATGCCAAGGATGTAGTAGCCACATTTTTCTCCTTTCTTGAACTAGAGGCCCTATTACACTGTTCAACAAATTTTAATTTTTTGCCAGTTTTGGAAACAAAAGGATCCATTTCTTAATGAATTTCACATTCTGAGTTCAAATATAACAATGAAATTTGTCAATTGGCTCTAGTTTTTCTGTAAACGGAAAGTTTTCTACTATAGGCGTAATGACTACATAATGCACAATAATTATATAGATAGATGTCTTTCCACAAATATAAAGCAAGTGATATTGACTACATAACAAAGCCTAAATGGCATAATATATTGCATAGGATTACCAAGAAAAATTATAGCCATAAGCTAAGTTGAATCATTTTAATACTTAGGATTCTCACTAGTTTTGTCTTCAGTTTGTGTCGGTTTTGCTTCCCTTGGCTTTTCTCTTGTATTCGAGGAAAGGGCTATCTCTTACAACTGCACGTGACTACACGCTTCAGGTTCTTCCTCACTTGACTCAACCACGAAGGATTCTGGTGCTTTAGGAATTGGTAGCCCCTCTCCATGAGGAACTGGACGTATTGCCGATGGAATATTTGGATAGTGCACAGATAACTTTTTCTTCTTATTTAGCCCTTTTACAATTGGAGGCACCATACAAAAGTAACAATTACTAACATGATCTGTTGGCTCTCTCCAAATCATTGGCACAGCGAAAGGCATAGAGGCCTTTTTTCCATTCAACCATTGCTCCAGTGCCGTCCCACAAGAATTGCAGCATATATGTGGTGCCCAGCTCTTGTCCTGGTCTCCTATCTTGCAGCCAAAATACAAGTTGTAGGCTTTCTTAATCATTCCTGTTATCCTCCTTTTTTGTGAGATAAAAGTTATTTCACCGCAGATATAGCAGAAATTATCAGCTTTATTCACACAAGTTCGAGGCATTACTGAGTAGCCTATATAAGCATAAAACGAAATGTAAAGACGCTGTCGAACTACAATCAGCTACAGATACTGCAGCTTTTATGCAGTGAAGTGATGCAATTAAAGGCTAATATTGCATCATCTCAGTATACATGCAATTTTCTATTGGTCACCAGTATCAATTGCGCAATATGCAGCTGAAGTTGCATCATAATTTTGAATGGCTTACGTCATTAGATGGGTGAATATATCATGGAAACTAGAGCCAATCAACATTTTTTAGGGTCATTTTCGTTTTCAGCACCCCAAAATTATGTAAGATTAGCTAATTTTATGCCCAAAACTTTTTACCTGTTGAACAGTGTTATCAATCAGGAGAAGTTTCCTGGGTGTTTTACTCACCAAGCAATAGGCTTGGCTGACTAAGTAATTTTTTAAAGCCACATTCAAGAAACATATTCCCATTCCATTTGGCCTCAGTTTCAAATTCCTCTGTAAAAGAGCAATTTATATTGAGATGGGTGAACTGACATGTAGGGGATGGCAACTGGATGCGTGGAGTAAAGAATTTTTTTGATGTGGGTTTTCTGAATGCTGTGATTGTTATGCAATGTTGTTGGAGGGAGCCCTGTAGGGTGATATCCAGGTAATGAATTGCATTCAATTGTTCTCCTGTAAACCCTAAGTTCAATGTATTTGTGTTCAAATACACCAGAATAGCTTCAAATATTAAGCTTCTATCCACAATGAAGATCAGATCATCTACAGCAGTGTTTCTCAACCTTTTTTCAGTCAAGGCACCCTTTAAAATTATGGACAGTCCCGAGGCACCCTTTAAAATTATGGACAGTCCCGAGGCACCCCATTCTAAAATGTGAAAAACTATGCTAATAGTTTTGTAAAATGCAGCAACATCCACACATGTAGGACACCCAACATTAGACGTTATTTATTGTTTCAAAGCAAATACTCTTCTGCACATTGGTACTGACTAGTATTCCAATGTTTCTCTTCTCCCTGAGTTTTTCTCCATCACTATATATAAAAATGCAACCCTGAAATTATGAATAATAAAAATATGAATAATAATATGAATAATAAAGTGATAAATGGTATATAAAGCGCAAAGGTTGTGCGCTACAAGGTGAAATCAACGTGATGTCTTGTTCAAGGCGGTATATAATAAGGTGACAATTGCGTGTTATCACATAAAGTCCACAGGAAAAAAGTTGAGACATTCACATGGCGTATCAATACTCCAGAATCTGGGGGTACCGATCTCTCTTATTAAACTTGTGTAGACAATAATAAGGTGCTCGTGACATCCGTGGTATGGAAAAAGAGATGTGCTTGCACTCACCAGACGCACAATAATATTGCGCATGTAATATTCAAAAGGCACTAATGGTCATCTGTGTTCCCGTAATGAAAACCTGCGGCTTTGTGTAACTATAAGGCAGGCTTGTTCCACCCGCTGGCTTGTATACAAGTTTTGGGCAGTTTTTGGACATTTTGCAAAGGAACCCCTGAAGAAACCTCAGGGCACCCCAGGGTGCCTGGGCACCCTGGTTGAGAAATACAGATCTATAGTATATAGCAAAAGTATGCTTTTATGAGATGTCTGTAAGGATGGGACGTACTGTAGATGAACTGTTCTTCCCAGCTGCCCATGTAAAGATTGGCATATGTGGGTGCAAACCTGGCTCCCATTGAGGCTCCTTGTTTCTTTAGATAGAGCTACATCCAGTATGTCAATTTGTTACAAATTTCCCCTTCATTTACTGTCCCATTTCCAAAACAGGAAATGAGAAGAAATTTCTCCAAAGTGAGAAAATCCTGTTGTGTCAACAACTGATGATCAGTACCCTAATGATCGGTGCCCAGCAGTGCCACCCACCAGTTCCACCCACAAGTGCCCAGCAGTGCAGCCCACCTGTGCCTATCAGTGCCACCCACCTGTGCCCACTAGCGCCACATACCTGTGCCTGTCAGTGCCCACCAGTGCCACCCACCAGTGCCCATCAGTGCCGTCAGTCAGTGCCCAGCAGTGCCGCCAGTCAGTGCTGCCTATCAGTACCTATCATCAGTGCCAGTTCATCAGTGCCACCTATCAGTGACGCCTATCCATGCCACCTCATTAGTGCCGCCTATCAGTGCCCATCAGTGCCACCTATCAGTGCCCATCAGTGCTGCCTATCAGTGCAGCCTCATCAACGCACATCAGTGAAGGAGAAAAATTACCTGTTTGCAAAATTTTATAATAGAAACAAAGAAACTTTTTTGTTTCAAATTTTTTGCTCTTTTTTTGTTTATAGTGCATAAAATAAAACACCCAGCAGCGAGTAAATACCACCAAAAGAAAGCTCTATTTGTGAGAAAAAAATTATAAAAATTTCATACAAGTACATGTAAGTACAATGTTGCATGATCGTGCAATTGTCATTCAAAGTGTGACAGCGCTGAAAGCTGAAAGTTGGCCTGGTAAGGAAGGGGGTATAAGTGGCCGGTAGACAAGTGGTTAATAGCTCCTATGTAAACCATAATCTGTATATGAGAAAAACATACTGTACATCATTAGTCATTCCCTAATGTCCTCTAAGGGTATGAAATTAGATAAATTCACCCTTTTAATTCAAAAAAGGTTAATGTAATATCCCAGAGTTTTTGTTGTGATGTCTGCAGATCTTCAAGAATTAATTACTTTATAGTACATGCAGCTAGAGAGGTTAGGAATGCCTTGTTTTAAATATGTTTTACTACTTAGGAATACTTCAATATCCATAGTCTTGGTACAGGTACACGTTAAGTACTCTATGATTTACCTGTAAAAAAAAAGTACCCATTGATGTGGGTACACATATTACCAGTACATCCTAAATGTGTTTAAACGTTCTTCAAATATTCTGGCATGGTTAACTTACTATGGAAAGCAGAAGTATTTATTGAAACTAGCGGAAATACTTTTTGAACCCATAAGATATACCCTCTGGTTGATAATCGGTGTTATATAGCACTTTACTCTAATGCCCTAATATTTCACAAAGCTAATGTTTTGTTATTTTCTTTCCACCATCAATGGCATATGCATTTGGCAAGAAAGAACACGGTGAAAGGGCATTTATTATGCATTTGCAACATAAGGGTAACAGCATGCATTTGCTATTAATGTGCAATAATGGCACCATTTAAACTATTTTCTAAAGCTATGCACTCTGTTACTACACAAATAAAAACCATTTAGTGTTCTAAGTACAACTGACTTCACTGAAAGGAGTCTCCCCTTCATAGGAATTATGTGTCAATTAGCAAAAAAATCCTTTCTTGTACTCCCATTTTAGATTACCATTGTGTAGAGAAATGAGAAAACCTGCTTTAGAAACCTTAGCTTGTGTATGTACTGTATGTTGGTTCTTTTGAAAACAGTTATGTAGGTTAGACACATTGTGGATGAAATCTGTGTTAAAGAGGTAGTAAACCGCAGCTTAAAAAAAAATGCCCTGCATGGTAATGTCATAATATGCTAGTACTGTATGTATCACATATTAGCACATTACAGTATGAAGGACTTACCTTAAAAAGAAGCCCTCCAGCGGCTCGTTGTCACCACTATAGAGACTTCCATCTTCACCTGGTCTTCCTTCCAGGTTCACAAGCTCCTTCCATCTGACTTGCTGAGCCATGATGACGTCACTCCCACGCACGCAAATGGGAATCCCGGGCCATGGGACAATGCTTTGAAGGAGCAGCACAGGTATGCCATTCCTTCAGAGCACATGCGCCGGCTCTCAAAAAGTGCAAATTTCTCCTAAATGGTGCACATTTAAGATTTATTCATTTTACCTACAGGCAAGCTTTAATGTAAGTTTACATGCAGGTAAAAGTATAAAAAAAAGTTTACTATCACTTTAAAGCTGCGCTCCACCAGTACACCAGTTAAGTTTATAACATTAAAAATATTTAAAGTAAGAGAAGACAATGTAAGTAAATACACTTGTCTTAAAGTGATTGTAAGGGCATTTTTAAAAAATGATTACCTGCTCTCTGCAGTGGTTTTGCACAGAGCAGCCCTAATCCTCCTCTTCTGAGGTCCCCTGCTGGTGCTCCTGGCTCCTCCCTCCATCTATGGACACACAAAGCTTGGTTTGGCCCTTCCCCCTACTTTGGCTGTGCTGACAATATCCCCTCTTGCTGCCTGTACTGACCCAAGACTTTTTATGGACCATGTTCCTGCCTGCTGAATGGATGTCAGCCTGCTGTCTGTTCTAACCCTGGCCTGTTTACCCACCATATTCCTGCCTGCTGCCTGGACAATTCCTGTGGCTGTTACCTGCTTCCTGGTCCAATGCTCTCCTCTACAGACAACTGCTCTACTAAAACCACAGGTAATCTTTTGTTTATCCTTTCTTCAGTTAGGCTGTGAAAAAGTCTCACACATGTGGTATTGTAATGTTCATGAGGAGTAGCAAAATGTATTTTTGAGTATACTAGTATAAAATACTTTTTCATATTCTTTCCACATTTTACAAAAAATGTTCAAAAGACTCATTATGCCTAATAAAACATACGTTAGAGTGTTTGCTTTCCAAAATGTAGTCATTTTGTGGGTGTTTGCATTGTCCTTGTGCTCCAGAACCTTCAAAACTGTGATAGGTAGTCAGGAAATTAGATGTGTAATTTATGCCCCTTTCATGCTCCTAGAATGCCTGAAGGTGCTACTTGGATGTTGGGTCTCTGTATGTGGCCAAGTTGTGAAAAAGTCTCACACATATGATATCACCATACTCAGGAGGAGTAGCAGAATGTGTTTTGGGGTGCAATTGCAAGTATGCCTATGCCAGGTGTGAGAAATAGCATGTTAGTGTGACAATTATGTGTGAAAAGAAAATAATTTCTTAATTTTCCAAAGACCTGTGGGAAAAATTACAACTTAAAAAAACTCACCATTCCTCTTACTAAATACCTTGGACTGTCTACTTTGCAAAAAGGGAGAATTGTGGGGCTATTTGTACTTCCCTAGCATGTTAGGGCCTCAAGAAATGAGATAGGCCCTCAGTACATCGGGTGTGATCAGATGTGATCATTTTTCAATGATTGGTACCATAGCTTGTAGACTCTATAACTTTCACACAGATTAATAAAATACACTGATTTGGATTATTTTTACCAAAGACACGTAGCAGTATAAATTTTGACCTACATTTATGAAGAAAAATTACTTATTTGCAAAATTTTATAATAGAAACTAAGAAAAATGCCTTTTTTTAAAAATGTGTGGTATTTTTTTCGCTTTTGTCTCACAGAATACAAAACCCAGTGGTGATTAAATACCACCAAAATAAAACTCTATTTGTGTACAAAAAAATGATAATTGGGTACAGTGTAGCATGACTAAGTAATTGTCATTCAAAGTGTGAGAGCACTGAAAGGTGAAAATTGGCCTGGGCAGGCAAGGGGTAAAAATGCCCTGTAGGGAAATGGTTAAATCAAGGTAGTGGCTGCCTCTTAGTTATTCTTTATTTATATGGGCTGGTATTCATGTACACTTAGGAATTTACACAGCACATTATATCGTGCCCCAGCCCAACCAGTGATTGAGAATTGTCTAATCAGAGTGTGCATTCAAAATGGCAGGGTATCAAAACCAGCTGGACATAGACATTGCCCAGAAATTATGTGTATTAAACCACACCCCCCTACACAAACAGCCCCTCTGACTGTCTATTATATCCTTCCACCCTGGAAGTCAGCAATAATATATACAGTATCTGGTCACCCTAAATATAACAGTGTCAGTTCCCGTGAACATAATCCAATGTTTAATATGTTGGTTCTTAATATAGGTCCATGCGCCCTATTTAGATCTTCATATAGTCCCCAGTACTTGGTGCTCCTTCAAGACTTTGTGTACAGCAAACCAATTCATCTTCTGCTATTCAAAACACCTTAAAACAAATAAACTCAACATAGTGGATTATTCTTTAAATGCAAGCATAATAGGTGCGTGTGAATCACAATCCGTGTCTCCATGATTAATTCATAAAAACTCTCTCTTTCTCTCTCTCTCTCTCTATATATATATACTCTGCATTGATGTAAGCACTTTTGATAAAGTTTCACAATACTTTTAAGAAGGTTTTGCATGATGATACTGTATTTTCTTTCTGGGTATTCTCATCGCTGATTTGGAGCATTGGTTGTAAGAGCCTGGAGTGATTATTGGGTCTGAGTCAAGCTTGCTTTACCTGTCTTCTGGTAAGGTATATCGGTTGACAGATGGCTTAATAATTAGACCACGGAGGACATTGACCACTTTTGGAAGTTTGGCATGGAACCAGTTCACATCACAGGAATAAGAGCTGACCTCATAGGGGCAGCAGAGTTCTTGAGCACTGTATTTGACTTAGCCTACACTACCTGTTGATTCGGTATGGTACATGGATTGACAAGAGACACATCGGATTGATTGCACTTTATGATCACTATTCATAGTGTGGTGTGGCATATACTCACTGTATGGTCACTATTTAGAGTGTGGCGTGGCACATATTCACTGTGTATGAGGAGTGTGGAGTATTAAGTATTGGTGATTAATTTTGGTTAGTAAAGGTTTTTATGAATTAATCACGGTGACACGGATTGTAATTCAGATGCACCTATTATACTTGCACTTAAAGGATAATGCACTATGTTGAGTTTATTTGTTTCGAGGTATTTTGAATAGAAGAGGACGAATTGGTTTGCTGTACACAAGTCTTGAAGGAGCACCAAGTACTGGGGACTATATGAAGATCTAAATAGGGCATGTGGACCTATATTAAGAACCAACATATTGAACTTTGGTTTATATTCACGGGAACTGACACTGTTATATGTAGAGTGACTGGATACTATATATATTATTGCCCAGAAATTAGCCAGAATTCTAGGGAGTGCGGAGAGATCATTATCAATAGATCCAGAAACTGTGTGCCCAACTAAAAGGCAGAATTTTTGAGTCTGATCACAGCAGGTTTAAGCCAGGTGGCGATCAGGTTAGTTCAAAAAGAGCCATCAACGAGATCAATTTTGAAAATGAAACAAAGTGAGACATATGAGCTAGTAAATTTTACAAAAGCCACCTGTATTGTGGACTGTGCTTCTTTTAAAAGGAGCATAAAACCAGTCAGGAGCCTGAAGAAGAAAAGGAAAGGAAGGAGCAAATAAGGCAGGGTGCAAGAGAGTTAGCCCTGGTTCACACCGAATGCAGCTTTGAAATTGCACTACTCCAGCTGAAGTTTCGTGATTTCAAAGCCACCAATCAGTGCGATTTCATGTGCGGCTTGCCAACATCTGTGCAACTTTATGCACATATGTCAATGCAAACCGCACATGAAATCAACAAAAATAGTACAGGAACTGTTTTTCAAAATTGGTGTAGGTCTGCGTTGCACCGATTTGAACGGTTCTATTAGCACAAATGGGAAGTTATTTGTTGTACGATTTTGAACTGTCAGATTGCATGACAAATCACATTGGTGTGAATGGGGGCTTAGTGGTGGTAGCAGCAGACTAAAGCAGACAGAGAAGCCCAGAGATTAGCAGCAGATCAGGTTGCAGGAGTTCTAACACAGCAGGAGAATGTTCCAGCATGGACTAATTCCCAGATAACTACGTTATGCCCAAATGTACAATAGACAGATAGCCACACCACAAAGGACCACCAACGACCCAACTGGATAAATCACCTATAGTCTATTACTAGCGACTGGTAACTTTGATCTTTGCTTATTTTATTTTCTCTGTATTGCTCTCTGATAACTTGTTTTTACTGTAGGTTCTTTATGTTTAATATTTATGACACTTTACGGAAGTTGAATCTTGATTTGTGTACCTTCCTATATTCATGACATCTGTTACATGAACATACAGTATATGTATTACACCACAGTAAAACATTATACTAGTTACTACATCTTATTGTTACATTAATTGTTCTATAGGATGATTCCCTTCTGTCCTCCGGTACCCCAGCAAATAGCTAGGGAAAACCGTCTCTGCCTCTCTAAGGACATTATGATTATTACGGATATTATTATTATTATTATTATTATTATACATGATGTGTATAGCAACAACAGTGCACAGTGTTTTACAAAATGTAGACAGAATTGTTACGATATAATTTGATACATGAGGATTAGGAGGATCCTACTCATGGAGCTTGCAATCTATAAGGAAGGGGGAAAGTGGTACAAAATAGAATAGCTGTGGGAATGAGCTGATGGAGATAGTCGAAGAACAGTTTTTAGATGTAAGAGGGATAGGCTTCATGGATCACCTAAAGGTCATATCTTTCTTGTTTTCAGCTTTAGGGCCCCCACCATGTTCATAATCCAAAGTTCTTTCTGCAACTCTGTTGTGTACATAAAAGAATTATTAAGTGAAAATTACCCTTAAACACACTCTATCATAAAAACTAGGTACCTAGTAGAACGTGCATATACCTGTAAGAGACTCTAATAACATGCTTTTATAGCTAAATGCTGGGACATTATGACAGCCACTTCTAGCTAGAGATGAAGCTTGCAGCTAGCTCCTGAAATCACACATTCCTTTTGACCCATCACTGTGATACACAGTACTCAATATATACAGTATGTGCAGGAGGCAGAAAGGACAAGCACGCTTCAGAAGACACCAAACGTTTTGACAAAACATCAATGTGTTTTCCTGTGCTGCTTAGGGTTGAAAAAAATTGCCTGGGATTGATTTGGGGACAGTTTTACGGACCCCCAAAACTTGGTGGTGAACCCTGTTAAAGTATATTAGGGCAAATCTGTAAATTCTGGCCATTTGTAGGGCTAATATGCAAGTTATTGTCAAGCAAAAGGTATTGAAAACAAGGCAGTGGCATAAGGGGCAAAGCCAAATAAATAACTAAAGATAACCAGCATATCACCTTTTTCTAACAGCTCCAACACACTTTTACAATATAGCTGCTGTGAGCCTACCCTACCATAGAGTGCCTGGGTTACCAATTCCTTCAAGCTATTTTCTCCTGTGGTTCAGGTATCCAGGACAAAGGTTATGCACTACAATATAGGTTGCACCTGGAAACGTTTGGCTAAAAATTTAAAATCTAGGTCAGAAATGTATGGTGGCAGCAACCTCATTTCTAGTGGTTGTCATTAAAGGAAGCCAAAGAAGACAGGTACAGGAAATTGTTTCAATTGACTTTGCTTTCCCTTACCTGCTAATGACAACTGCAAAGTGAGCCAACTCTATATAGTGTCCCAAACCTATCAGTACTACACTGAACATCATAGTCAATAAAAAAAATAAATGAATTTAAAGTTATATAAACACACCTAGAGATGTTGTATTACTGTTTGGCTCTTTTATTTGATAAAGATCAATATCTACCTTCTGGAAAGAACATCAACAGGGACATTACCTATCTTAGTCAGACAACATACATGATTTCTGTTTATTCCCCAGTTTTATTTTTCACTTGCACAGAACTGGCAGCCATAGGTACTGCTTGTGGCCATATTTACTTTTCCCAATGTCTTCCTAATCCACTGTTATGAATTTTTCAGGGATTTTAAAAGCTACAACAACTGCATTGCTTCTTCCAAACTGTTCTTTCAAATGTATCTCTAGCTGGCATTCTGAAGTTTCATCCTCGCTTGATTAAAGGAAGCAGTGAGGCACCCATTAATCAAGCCAAAAGATCATTCTTTTTCCTTATACATTTTTTTCCATTTTCACTTACCATTTTCATAACAGAAGCAGCACTAGAGGTATTCATGGGTATCTTAGTTTTTCTATGTATTTTTAACAGAGTCTTTTACTTGGGTATTTTAAAGACTGAAATGTATTTGCTATCTAACAAGCAGAATAATGTTATCTGCTATTTGTTTTGATACCATTTCTTTTCTTTAATTGCATTTATAATAGAATTCCTAAAATACCATTATTGCAAAAAACATTTTGATACTTGTATTAGTGTGGTATTCAGTATATGAATAATTTTTTTTTTCCTTCACAAATAGTTTTCCACATTTACATGCAGACCTGCAGCAAAAGTGACAGTAGATGGGTAAATAGTAATATTGCCAAGCATGTTTCAACTATTGTGAAAACAGTTTTAGAAGCAAAACCAATGAATGGCTCAGTAAAAAATATATATTAAAAAAAACAGCTTTTGTTGCAATATTTACTTTCCATCAAAAACTCTTCCCCACAGTGCTTCTTTTTTGCAATCTATAATGCTACCACCTCCCCCTCACTCCCCCTCTCTGTTGGGGTCCCTCAAGGCTCTGTCCTTGGGCCCCTTCTCTTCTTTATCTACACCTCCTCCCTTGGCCAACTCATACACTCTCACGGCTTCAACTACCACCTCTATGCCGACGACACACAAATCTATCTCTCAACCCCCCACCTCACCCCCTCAGTCTCTGCCCGAATCACACACCTACTGAGCGACATATCAGACTGGATGTCGCTCCACTTCCTTAAACTGAACCTCTCCAAAACCGAGTTTCTTGTCTTCCCCCCAGCCCGGACACCACCCCCCATTGACTTCTCCATCACATCCAACAATGCCACCATCAAACCCGCCCTGCAGGCCAGAGTACTTGGTGTCATTCTGGACTCCAACCTATTCTACCAGCCCCAAGTCCAATCTTTAACAAACTCGCGCAGACTCCACCTCCGCAACATCGCCAAAATACGCACGTTCCTAACCCCAGAAACCACTAAACAGCTCATCCACTCCCTCATCATATCACGACTCGACTACTGCAACTCCCTCCTCACTGGCCTGCCTCACCACTGACTATCCCCGCTTCAGTCGATCCTGAATACGGCTGCCAGACTCATTCACCTTTCCAACCGTTCCGTTTCCGTCACCCACCTCTGCCAATCCCTCCACTGGCTTCTGATTGCGCAACGGATCAAATTCAAAATCCTAACACTGACGTACAAAGCTGTCCACCATACTGACCCAAACTACATCACTGACCTAATTTCCAAGTACCGCCCAGCACGCACACTCCGCTCCTCACAAGACCTTCTTCTCTCTAGTTCCCTGGTCTCCTCCTCCCATGCCCGCCTCCAGGACTTCTCCAGGGTGTCACCCATCCTCTGGAACTCCCTGCCCCAACCCATCAGATTATCACCTACTCTCCTCTCATTTAGGCGCACCCTGAAAACCCACCTCTTCAGGGAAGCCTACCCCACCCCCTGCTAACTTGCCGACCTCCTCCACTTGTCCTACCACTTCATCCCCTACAGCTTTCTCCTCCTGTGCCACTATCCCCTCCCTCCTAGATTGTAAGCTCGAAAGAGCAGGGCCCTCAATCCCCTCATGTTTTGCATTGTTCACATGTTCTGTCCCCCTTTGTAATGTACAGCGCTGAGCAAATTATTGGCGCTTTATAAATACTGTATAATAATAATAACTAGATGTCCTCAGTTTTATGATCAGTATGATTTAAGCAACTTCTTCTAAGCCCAGGCTATCTTGGAACCACCCTAGACTGTAACTGGATATTGAAAGGAGAAGCAGCACAGTGGTGAACCCATATCTCTCTCTTTCTCTGCACAGAAAAAGGCTGATAACAGATATTGACACTGCTTGCATTTTAAACTGAATAATCTATTAATGATTATAGAACTGCAATTTGTTATTAGCTTTAAACCATTGAAATAAAAGGTAACCTTTCTAAGCACCACTGTCTCCATCACTTCTACTGGACTGCTCAGTCTCCTTATAAATGTGGTTTATATATAAATAAATACTATATAACATAAATAAACATCAACATGTGAAAGCATAAACCATGAAGAAATAAAGTGAGCAATAAATACAGTATATAAAACAAATTAATAAGACAAGTCCATTCAAAGTCCAATGAACCAATCCATGACTTTCACCATCTGAAGTATCCACCACCACTTGTAAAATACTTTCACCGCTGGTGTATACTTCAGATGGCGACGGTGTACAGCTGCTTTATATATTTTTAGCACTGACTTAATATATTTAGTGTATAAATAAATAAAATCACTTGAAGCTAAATAATTTTAGCAATCTGACTACTATCATTGCCTGCATTGGTGTCTCCAACGGACCAACGTTCCTTCCTGTAACCCTGCCTCAACATACGTTTTATTGTATTGACGTCATCAGGAGGAGATACCATCAGGAGGCTCAGTGCAGAACACGAGAGCACTTTTTGAAGGACACTTTATGATTAACAGCATTTGGTTTGCACAGTCTACACGGAGCACTTTTTGAACAGCATTGCACAAGATAAAGAATAGCTGCAAGCAGCACTTGAAGGATGTTATTACGTAATGAATGATCTTATTTAAAGTTGCACTACATGGGATATTATATATTAATAGTTTAGCATTTTACACAATTGGTTGTTGACTTAAGGTGCTCTGATTAAGAAACAGTTATGAGAATATATTATTTTTATATTATATTTATTTGTGTAATTATTTATTTTTTGATAACTTGCTTTTTCTATTTGCATTATATTTTTAAACATAGACATTCATTAAAATAGTAGCTGGTGATAAAACTATTAAGGTCCTTGTTTAAGCACTTACTGATATAGGGTGACAACACTCTGTCCCTGTTTCCCAGTTGTGCTCTTATGTTAACATACTGTCACATGGACTTTGATGGAGGCTAAAAGTGGCAATTTCAGCACATACTACACAGACATTGTCTACTATTACCACTATCAGGAAACCTGCCTTAAAAAATGCCATTGCAGCCATTGCTGGAGGGCATGCATGTAGAGAACAACTAGCTGCAAAGAGGCTGCTATGCTGTAGATCAACAAAAGGAATAGAGTTAGCTTTCATGACCATACAGGATTCAGGTGAACATTCGATGTTCATATCGCTAAATAGGTGAGTTAGGCAGTGTGTTCATACTCTCACCAAAGGAAACCTCTGGCAGCCGCATTGTCATTACTATTATGATGGACCATCTTGAAGGAGGTTGCTGGAGCTTAGAAGGAGATCAAATACAGCTCAGAAAGAGATCAGCTACCAGTAAAATACACATGTCATTGATGCATCTTATACTGATCTCAAATTCAAGTAGGATGCCCTTGCAAGCAGGCCCCATAGGCCCTAAATATTATTCAGTTATAGTTTACAACTCTCTTGTTTATATCCCAGACTTCTAGAGAGGGTGGGGCAAAGAAGCCCACATTGATTTAAATCATTATATATATTAGGCAAAATATTTATAACTCAGAAATCCACCATAAAACAACTTGAAACAGAAACCAAATGCCACTCTTCAAAACGCCTATTAAAATAAAAGTATCTAAAAAGAAAAAAGCTGCTGTGCTTTTTTTTGGCTGCTCATACTGTCTCTGTATCTGGTTCACAGATTTCAGGTCCTGTCTTTATACCTCTTTTTGGCATTCTCATCTTCTTATTGTCTTTCCCTTGTGTCTTGATCCCACTTTGTTTTGTATTACAATATAGAGAACTTTCAAGAATCCCATTTCATTTGGCAGTTCGCCATTGCATGTAACAGACAAAGGTCCTAAATTCCTCTTTGAGACAGCAAACAGCGATCACTGTCCCTTGATAATAAAGACTAAGGTGGCAAATTCTTCAGAATTTCTTAAGACCTGAATTTACTAGTCTGATTAGTCTGAGTAAATTACAAAAATAAGTAAAATAATGTAATACATATAAACATAAAATGTAAGATATGTTATCAGCCTTTATTTCATACTATATTAGTATATAGTACTGTTGCATGGGGGATTTTTAGAAACTGATGACAGGTCAAATTTAGGTCTACATTAGCTGCAATAAATTTAAATTTCTTTATTAATGAATTCATAGCTGCACTAATTTGTGTGTTTTATAGCTGCCTGGAGTTCAGAGAAAGTCAGGATGTTTACCCAAACAGAACAAGAAGTTAGTGACTTTTAGAGATATAAGTGCTAAGGGAAAAAATATATATATATATCTTATATTGCGTGTGTCACCAGCAAGAGCAGATAGACTCTCACTAAAGCACAGCTTTAGTTTGTCAGGTCTTCTTCAGAGTCATTAAAGGTCCAGACATTGCATTGGAGACAGGTCCAGAATGCAACGTTTGGGTTTGCTTAGATCATGACAGTCAACCTGTGCGGGCAGAACCAAAATACCATACTCAGAGTCAGGGCAGGCAGGAGATCTGGGCTGTTGGTCAGATGTATTGTTATTATAACCTTTATTTCTTTGTGGAACTAAGGACTGAGACTTCCACAGAGGCTTAATATACAAGCATATCTATATGCGGTATGTACTGTATACACATCGCAGAAAAGCAAACCAGGGCATTGGCTTTTGGAACTTCAATGAACTAACAGTAGTACTCAACCTCTGTATAATAATATTGAATAATACTAAACTTTCTGTTTTAGCCCTTAAAATGTTACTAAACCCAGGGCCCAGTATTCACTATATCTGCTCTCCCACAGTACACACAACATGGAAATGCAATTATTTTAGTAAATATAAACTACTAAAAAACCTTTTCTCATCAGCAGTTAGAGCAGGCTTATGTCTTCCATCAGTGTTCAGCAGAGTACGGGTGAAAGCTTGTAAGAGGAGTTTTCTTTTTGCTCTAGGAGGATGCAAAACCCCTGGCATCTGTCTGGACAGTGCTCATTGGCCCTGTGCTGATCACATGCACTCTCTCAAGAAAAAAAAACTTCTGTAGCAATAAATACCAAACCGAGCATGTGCAGAGTGTCTCCACACAATATGTCTTATCAGGAAATAAGAGGGGCACTCTGGAAGAAAGGGAGGATCAGAGAAGTCAGGATCAAACAGCCTTTTTACACATTGCAGAGGAGTAACCCCTTAGGTTCCACAGTGAGTATATCATGCATGCGTTACTGCATATACAGACTGATTTTACTGTTGTGGGTTTAGTAACACTTTAAAGCGGAGTTCCACTCAAAAGCAGAAGCTCCACTTATTTGCCTCCTCTCCCCTCCACTGCCATATTTGGCACCTTTTGGGGGGGAGGGAGGAGCTGATACCTGTTTTTGACAGGTACCCGCTCCCACTTCCGGCTCAGTTCGCCACGGCAAAGTGAGCCAGAAGTCCAGTCCTCTCCTCCCTCCCAGTCTCCTGGGAACTTTCACAAGTCCCAGGAGACTGCAGGACCAATAAGGAGGTGTAGCATGACTTGTGCATGCGCAGTGGGCACCAGGTTGTGAAGCCACAAGCTGTCGCAGTCTGGTGCCCACAGTTGAGATGCTGGCACTGTGGAGGAGGGAAGGGGGGAGAAGGGACGGCGCAGGTGAGAACATTGCTGGACTCTGGGACAGGTAGGTGTGTGTTTATTACAAGTCAGCAGCTACAGTTTTTGTAGCTGTTGACTTTTAATAAACACAAAAATGGTTGGAACTCTGCATTAAGGACAGGAGGGGTTCACTGACAATTATGAATGCTACAGATTATGAACAAGAATTTAATAGGCAACTTTTGTACTCTACAGTATGCTGTATAAAAAGTTACCAGGTAATCCTGTTGTCTATATAACAAAAAAACAATGAAAAGATAATAATTGAAACGTTTGAATGAGGTTTCTTTTGACAAAGATTATGTATATTTTGGTAGACAAGCAGCATCTGGTTACACTTATAATATACACATTGCCCAAGGTAAAAAATGCTCTACTACAGCCACTGGGCTGGTCTACAGTAGATGTAAAAGTATGTGCACTTTTAGCAAAATATCTGGATTAAATTCTCTCTCCCTTGGTTGCAGACAGTTGAAACGCTATTTACTATCATCAATTAATAGAGAACCTTTGATCAGGATTTCATTTTAGCAACAAATAATTTTAAAGGCTTTTTAGTCTTTAGTTTATTGGTAACTAACTACTTGTTAACCATATCCTACTTAATCATTTTACAGTTACTGGAAATTGTATTCAAAGACTGCAGCCATGAGAAGCTGTGAGGGGTTTACATATCTATGCCCTATGCATGAAAATGTTTATGGATGTGATCCAGAGGTTGCATATTTACACATATCCTTTATCTAAATGGCATTGAACAATATGACATGCAAACTATACATATACAGGAGATGTGTTTGTGGTAAGAGGAGGTTGACATGGAATCTGTTCCATTTTTGGGAAAATTTCCCATCCTTCTACTGTATTTAATGTGGTAGTAAACTCTGCTTGGTCACTTGTAGCTACAGAGAAGCTTATAGTAAAGCTTACTTAAATATCTCCTAAACATACACTGTTCAGGAGATATTCACATGTTTTGCAGCTGGTGAATTCACTGGCACATGTGCACTGCACTCTGAATTGAGGGCTCTTTGAATGCACTGTCAATCCAGAGCTCTGTGCTGCAGCCATAACTCTATTGTGCAGGCCTAGACTGGGAAAAAAAACTAGGCCCGGGTATTTTAGACTGAGCAGTCAATTTTTTCCGGCGGGGGGGGGGGGGGGGTGGAGCAAGGGTATTCAGGGGGCAGTTGGTGAATATTCACGGAGTCGGCCCTCTGCACTGCAATGTAAAGGAGCACTGTGATATAAAGGGGACAGCACTGTAAAGGCGCACTATATTGATTACAGTGCCCCTGTATAGCGCAGTCCCATTTATATCACAGTGACCCTAGAGAGCTAATCACAGTTCCCCCTATATATTCAGCAAAGAGACATTCCAATCCAGCAAAGAGACATCCAAATCCAGGAAAGAGACATCCCCATATAGCAAAGAGACAGCCCAGTCCAGCAAACAGACGTCCCCATATAGCAAAGAGACAGCCCAATCCAGCAAATAGACATCCCCATATAGCAAAGAGACTGCCCAATCCAGAGAAGAGACATCCGCATAAAACAAACAGACATCCCAATTCAGCAAAGAGACATTCCCATCCAGCAAGGAGACATCCCAATCCACAAAGAGACATGATGGGGATTTATCTTTGTTGGATGGGATATCTCTTTGCTGGTCTGGGATTTCTCTTTGCTGAATGGGGATGTCTCTTTGCTGGATGGGGATGTCTCTGTTGGATGGGCTTTCTTTTCTTGGATGGAGCTGTTTCTCTGTTGGATTGGGATGTCCAGAGCCCAGTCCAGCAAAGAAACTTCCCATCCAACAAAGAGACATCCCAGTACAGCAAAAAGACATCCCCATCCAGCAAAGAGACAGCACACTCTAGAAAAGAGACATCCCATCCAGCAAAGAAACATCCCATCCAGCAAAGAGACATTCCAATCCAGCAAAGAGACATCCCAACCAGCAAAGAGACATCTCATCCAGCAAAGAGACAGCCCGTCCAGCAAAGAGACATCCTGTCCAGCAAAGAGACAGCCTAACCAGCAAAGATTCAGCTCATCCAGCAAAGAGATAGCTTGCCCAGCAAAGAGACAGCCCATCCAGCAAAGAGACATCCCATCCAGCAAAGAGACAGCCCATCTAGCAAAGAGACAGCCTATCCATCAAAGAGACAGCCCAATCCACCGCCTCTACAGAGCGGGACATTTTGGCTGCCACAGTGTGTCAGCTGGTGAAGGAGAGAGGCCACCATTGTCCCTTCAGTGCGGCTGTGTGTACAGCGGCTGGTTGAGGAGGTGTCTGTGTGTCCTCTGCAGCGCTTCCTATGTTGCTGGAGCTGTCTCTGCTGCTCCTCCTGTCGGCCCTGCTTTAGGCATAGCCGCATAGTGGGGGGTGAGCAGCGGACGCAGTCTGTGCTTGCCCTGTCCAGTCCGGGGTTGCCGCTTACCTTCTTCTGTGCAGACTGGTCATCAACAGGCCGCTCTTCTTTAGCATTGCTGCCCTGGCCCATGGAGCACATTCCCAGTGTGGCCTATGGCAAGTCTAGGTCTGCTCTTGTGCATGTGCAGGAGTGACATCATCACAATCGGGTAAAGGGTGAAACCTGTCAGCAATGACTGCACACACCTGGAGGGTTTCATTTTCTACATAAGTCTTTTGTAATGTGCTAGTATGCAATTATGTCATTAATTTGCAAGGGGAACAACATTTTTTCTTTTTTTTTTTACTAGACTTTACTGCCACTTTAAATCTGTCCTCAGAAGGTAGATGATTTGTTTAAGTGAAAATTGGGGTGTTAGAGATGAGATGGAAGCTAACTGCACGTGGATTTAATAAACTGACACTTAAAGCAACATGTTTTGACTAAATTAGGGTTTTTTAAGAATTTAGTGGTTTTTGAGCTCCTGAGTACAGAAGACAAAATTCAGAATACAGTTTGTGTCACAATATCACCACTTTTCTATTTTCAGATATTAACATCACCTGGATACTACACCCCTTTGTTACATTCAGGGCCTGGGAGCAGTAATTTGTGGTGAGTTGTTATTGGTATTGGATGTGTCAGCAGGCATTGTTCAACATAACTGATGTGGATCTGCATGGCTCGACAACTTGACAATGAAATTTTAGATTGGAGAATAACTCTGCATACAAAGTATCAAAAGTGATATTTAGCTCTTTGAAGTAAAAAGATTGTTATAGTTGAAGTATATAGTTCGTAATGCACTTGGGTGAAGTGATTCTATAGGGGGGAAATTACTAAAACCGGAGGGTGAAAAATCTGGTACAGCTCTGCATGGTAGCCAATCAGTTTCTAACTTCAGCTTGTTCAATTAAGCTTTGACAATAAAATTTGGAAGCTGACTGGTTTCTATTCAGAGCTGCACCAGGTTTTTCACCCTCCAATATCGTTAACTCCCCCACTTTATGTTACTTTTGAACTCATTAATTTCTATTTTATGAATGGAGGAAGTGACTAAATTTCTGTGATTGTGAGACTTAACATTTGGATTATCTTTGCACTGGGTGAAAAACTTGGAAGATTGAAACTGTAGTTATGTACAAATATATGCACTGAAAATAAAATAATTTCTACTTTGAACACAAAACCTAGGAGTGCAGTGACTACCATTCATATAGTATACAGTGACTACTATCCATATATACTATATGAAAGAATCTAGATAACTTCCATTTTGTATTATGTACGCCATTTTAAGTATTAAGTATTAAGTTAGTTTTTGTAGAGATATTAGAAGTGTAATGAAACTGTTTTTGGTTGTTCAAGGATGTATCAACAGAAGCTAACACGACCCTGACAATGTCTTTGTCTGGCTGTTTTCCCAGAAAGTTAGCCAAAATAATTTGTACCAAGAAATGTATATGTTATGTTTCATGTAGTTAGCTCATGATGGAAAGTTACAAGTTACAGTTTTGAAACTCGCTCCCCCCCCCTCCCTTATTATTATCTGTAGTCTATATAATCTTATTAATGTCTAATAAACTTTGAACATCTCTGAACATAAGCTGTCGTGATTTCCGTGTTCAAGGGGTGTTCCCAGAATTCTGCTGATAAACCAGGAATCTCTCCACAGACCGGGGGTCTCTGAGGGGAAAAGAAAATCATTCCTTTCAGCTGGGGGCTCGTCCGGGATGACCACCCACCTCACTTGGTAAGTAAACCTTTTGTCTTTTTATGACTAAAAGCTCTTTCTTGCCCTGTGTTGAGGGAAGGTCTTGAATCATTCTGTATTGTCTATATAGACCCGTGATAACCTGTAGCTGCTTTTGGTAAAGCAGACTTAACTCTTTGGTAAGAGTTACAAAATAGTGCACTATAATATAAAAAAAAGGTGTTTTGGTAAACACAGTTCTCTGTTTTTGGTAAAACAGTGAAGAGATAACTTTTGGGAAGTTATCAAGAGGTTAATAAGTCTGTGGAGCAGATTCTGGTTTATCTGTCTTTTGCTTTTTCTTTCTGTTGCGTAGAAGTATAAGATAATTTGTTGTGTAGAACAAAATAAGATTTTAAGCTAAAATTGTTTTATACACTGTCTAAATATGGGTCAAGGAGGTAGTTACCCACCAGGTCCCCCAGAAAAGGGAGAAAATTGTAAGGATTATGTTGCTAGAGTTTGTGGGACAGACTATTATTTAATAAATCCCTGGGTGGATTGTATGGCAGGCTGGACAGAAGCTATGGGGAGTACAGACCCATTCCCAAGAAAGGGGGAGAAAACTGGTTAAAATGGTCACCGTATTGGGTTGATAATAGCAAGGGAAAGTTCAATTTGATTTTCTCTTTAAAACAAAAGAGGAAGTTGAAATTGGATACATTAAAAATATTCCAGGAAAAGCATCAATCTGAAAAGACATGCAGACCCAAGATTGGACTGAAAACAGTTCAGACACCAATCCCACCCCCTCCGTATAATATATATCCTTCATTAAGTGGTTTTAAAAATGCTGCTGATGATGATTTTTTGATTAGTTTGGGGATGATTACACCCCAGCCTAATGCCCCTCCAGCCCCTGCTCCTGTCTCTGCAGCTCCTGCCCCTGTCCCTGCGCCACTTCCCGTCCCGGATCTACAACCAATACAGCCAAGCCCCTCCACTAGACCCAAACAGATCATTAGTATAAAATCACCAGAGGAGGGTAGCCAAGTTCAAGGCATCCTTACAGAGAATAATGACAACGAAGGAGAGTTGGAATACGAAGAACAGGGACAGGTAAATATAATAAAATTACAGGAAAAGGATGGTCAATGGAGAAGAAGTGACACCAGTCATAGAAAGGGCAGAGAGGTGGAGGAATTTAGAATCCAGCTTAGATCCATGGATAAGAAACCAGAGGGAAAAAGAGAAGATGAGGGGGCCGTAGGAGGAAAGGAGTTGGCTATATTGACACTACCTTTTCTCACAGCAGGAGAACTAATTCTAAAAAAAGCCATAGAATTAGAAGATATTAATAAGATTGTTAAACATTGTCCCAAGCCTACAGTATCTCCTGGAGGTACACTTGCTTATTTAAAAAAGGCATGTTTAGGAAGAAATTACACACAGGAAGATATGAGATTGATCATTGATGGTATTCTGGGAAATAATCCAGCTTGGGATTGGATAAATGTAAAAAGCATTAGTCACATAGAACCAAGTAATACACAGGCTACTGCCTATAAACTGAACACCACAGAAGGTAGAAGAAACTGTTTCTCCTTACAACACACCTATCAATCCTGTTAAGAAGCCGGATGGCTCTTACAGGTTTGTACAAGATTTGAGGGCCATAAATAATTTGGTAGTTCCATTAGCCCCAAAAGTGCCTGACGTGCCATCACTCCTCACCTCCATTCCGTCCGATGCAGAATACTTTACAGTGATTGATTTAACAAATGCATTTTTTTCGGTTCCTGTGGACCACCAGACAAGGGCACTATTTGTATTTATATTCTGAAAATTGCCAGATGACCTGGTGTAGAATGCCTAGGGCTATGTAGATTCGCCTGCAGTCTACTCACTTGCCCTCCAGACCACACTGAGGTCCTGGACCCCTCCCAATGGTTCGGTCCTCATTATATATGTGGATGACCTATTGATTTGTAGTTCAAGTCAGGAGGCCAGTCAGGAGGATAGTTGGTCTCTGTTAGAATGGTTGTCAGGGAATGGTCACAAAGCATCTAAAAAGAAATTGCAATGGTGCCAAAATCAGGTTGAATACCTTGGTTTTATTCTAAGTCATGGTGAGAGGAATGTCAGTCACAAAAGAGCTGCGGCTCTCGTGGGTCTGCCCCGCCCACAAACAAAAAAGGACATGCTAACTTTTCTTGGTATGATTGGTTACTGCCGCCAATGGATACCTGATTGTTCATTCTATGATCACACTCTGAGGTCTGCCACACTTTCAGAAACACCTGACATTCTCACATGGTCAAATGAAATGGTTGATGCCTTGTGTACCTAAAGAATGCTATGGTAACGGCCCCTGGTCTTGGACTACCCGATTATAAGAAAATGTTTCATCTGTATGCTAGGGAAAATTGTACAACCATGGCGGGGGTCCTGGCTCAGGAACATGGAGGCAAGCTCCGCCCTGTAGCTTTTTTTTCCAAAGTAGTGCCAACTCAGGTTCAGGGCATGCCTGCTTGTCTGAGAGCTGTTGCATCGTGCGCAATTCTGGTGGGGAGGGCTATTTCTTTCACATTGGGACATGAAACTACCCTACACACCACACACCAAGTGTCCTTACTACTGAAAAACATACACACTCAACACATGTCAGCACAAAGGTTGAGCGGATATGAAGTGATCCTTCTATCTGATTCCAACTTGATTATTAAATATTCTTCAGCAAATTCAGGTCCTGCTCCAATTTTGAATGCCCTACTGGGGCTAAAGGGGGAACAGGATGAAGTGGCACCAGAACACAATTGTATAACCCACATACAGCAAGACACTTCCCCTAGGTCCGACATGTCAGCTGTGGCTCTTGATGGGGCCCCAGATGTGTTTGTTGATGGCTCATGTTCTAGGCCAAATGATAGTACTTACCATGCAGGATACGGCATTGTGCAACTTCCTGACAAAATACTCGAGGCAAAGCCAATTCCATATCAGTCAGCCCAAGAAGCCGAACTGATTGCCCTTACAAGAGCATGTCAATTATTTGCAGGACAGGATGTCAACATTTACACAGACTCCAAGTACGCCCATGGTGCTGTACATGATTTTGGGGTCATTTGGGAGAGAAGAGGATTCATTGCTGCTGATGGCAAAACCATATCTCACTCTTCTTTGATATCTGATCTACTCAAAGCCATACAGTTACCAAAAACATTAGCCATTCTACATTGCAGGGCATATACAAATCGCAGAGATCATATTGCCAAAGGAAATGCATTAGCAGATAAGGTAGCAAAGGAAGCCGCATTACAACAGGTGGCCAGTGAGCAGATGCCTTTGCTCACTTCAGGCATCACAACCACCCCACATGACCAGATGTATGCAGATTTACAGAAATTTGCTACAAAAATCGATTTAGCAGACTGGGATGGTTCTGGAGCACAACTAGATCCAGCTTCTGGTCTATTGTGCTTAGAGGGGAAACCATGCATTCCCATGTCAAGTGCCCCATTGTTCATTGCACAGTACCACGGTCTAGGACATAGAGGATGGAAAACAACATGTGAAACATTATTGCAGGATTTTTACATTACAGGTTTATCTAGGTTGGTGAAAGAATATGTTTCTAGGTGCATTACATGTATAAGGAACAATCCACAGAACCCAAAGAAATCACAACACCAGCATCTAGTGTACCCAACTACACCTTTCACCCATTTACAAATAGATTTTACCCACATGCCAAAAACAGGACAGAGGCAAGAGTTTTTGTTGGTAATGGTGGATATGTTCAGCAGATGGGTGGAAGCATTTGTCACTAATAAAGAAGATGCGCAAACTGTAGTCAGAATTCTCACACAGGAGATAATACCTAGATGGGGATGTCCGCTGCAGATAAATTCTGATAACGGACCAGCCTTTGTGGCCAAGGTATGTCAAGATTTGGTAAAAGTACTTAAGATAGATTGGAAGTTTCATATTCCCTATCATCCTCAAAGTTGGGGTATAGTTCAGGTATAGTAGAAAGGATGAACAGGAAGGATAAGGATAAGTTGAGGAAGGCCACTGGAGGAACCTATACCCACTGGAAGAAGATGTTACCTGCAATTCTAGCAGAGGTAAGAATGACACCTAATAAGACTACAGGGTTATCTCCTTTTGAAATATTAATGGGAAGACCGTTCCCCACTCCTTGGGCTAGACAGCCACTTATGTTAGAAAGAGGGGACCTTGACCTGGTACAACAAGAATATGTGAAAAAATTGATTCGGATTTTAGATAAGGTTGAAAGAAATGATGCTCGCACTTTTTCTTTTATTTTTCAGGAACCAACCCACCTTTTCCAAGTGGGAGATGTCGTAGTGGTCCGCCAACTCGCTAAAGACATGAAGCAAGGCTACCCCTTTGGACCACCTACTACGGTGATAGCGGTTACCAGAACGGCTGTTCTGGTGGAGAATTCCCAGTCCTGGATTCATGCTAGTCGAGTGAAGAAGGTGAACCAAACACCTGAGAAACATGAGATGGAAAAAGGAGGTGAAGTATGAGAGAAAAATCCTCGAAGAGTGGGTGAAGTAAGTGAAAAAGGCCCTGAAGATGAAATTTTTTACTGCCCCTCATGGTGCTTTGAAACTCTGGGTCCTATTGGGCACACTGACTGTGCTCTTTTTCCTGCCAGTATGGATCCTAACTAACTGTATTTATCACCCTGAGGACTTGGGTCTAATAAAAGGTATCTGTGGTCAAGGACTAGTTTTAAATGAGACCCAGATAACCAAAAGTGAAAGAAAGTCAAAAAGAAAGTTTTGAAGAGAACAATCCTTTTTCAGGAAAAATGTTGATGATGCAGTTTAAATATGCTTATGCTCAAAAGTCAGGTTCTGATAAATGTTGGATCTGTAGTAAGTTACATCCTAGCACATATGAAATTCCTCTTCTGGCCGCTCCAGTCAAAATATTTTTGTTAATAAAAGGGAATGTAAGTATTGGTTTGACCAATATTACTTCTAATGCCACCATATCTTTTCCAACTCTGGGAGTCACTCAACTCCCCGATTGGTGTTTTAGACTGGGGAATACTTCTCACAAGGGAAAGGGAATGTGCTCTCAGTCCATATTAAATATATCTGATCCTGGAAGGAGGGATGGAACTTCTTCTGTGAAACTCTGGCAAGTAAATGGTAAAACCCTGAATGAAAGTTTAGAAGGGATACAAGATAATGTGGGGAAAACTATGTTTGGAAAACTTCTGTCACCCCTGAATTTCATTCTGCAATACAAAATTGCCGATCTCCTTGGGAAACAATACCTATATCTGTTGTGTTAAGATCTGTTACCCTTGGATACCGAGTAATGTCCAGGGCTGGTGCTATGTAGCCCAATTAGTGCCAATTATGGCAGCTATAGACCAAAAGGAACACCAGGTAAAAGCCAGTACATACCCAAAATACCAACTAACTCTGAGACAGAGAAGGGAAACCAAACAAGAAAAGGTAGATCTATTCTCTACAGGGGATAAGGTTTGGTCATGGTTCCCTACTTACACAGGATGGGGAATAACACTTATGAACAAAATAAATAATTACACAAACATTATTGATGATATACTGGAGAGGAACTCTAAGGACATGGGGTTGCTAAATACTGAGACCAGAGCTATTAGAAAACAGCTGGAGATGCAAGAATTAGCTATTGAAAGTATGAGTGCTGCTCTGACAGGTTTGTGTGAGATGACAGAGGATTATGAATGTTGTACTTGGATATATAATACCACAATGACTGTTCCAGATTATTATGAAATAATAAAGCAACACAGGGAACAGGTAGATGGTTTGATGGAAGAAGCTAGAGCTATAGGAAAAGATGGATGGACTTCTTTTGATTGGTTAGGATCAGGATTTGGTTCCATCTTTTCATGGATGAAAGGTATCGCTGTAAGCATAGTCATGATATTGTTTTTTGTTTTATCTTTATATCTATGTTTTAAATGCTCATTTTATTGCATTGCTAGAGCTACCAAGCTGCAAAATACAAATGAAGGTTATCTGGCTATGTAAAGAATTGAGATCATGTTCATGATCTTAGAGGGGATTGAAAGAATCTAGATAACTTCCATTTTGTATTATGTACGCCATTTTAAGTATTAAGTATTAAGTTAGTTTTTGTAGAGATATTAGAAGTGTAATGAAACTGTTTTTGGTTGTTCAAGGATGTATCAACAGAAGCTAACACGACCCTGACAATGTCTTTGTCTGGCTGTTTTCCCAGAAAGTTAGCCAAAATAATTTGTACCAAGAAATGTATATGTTATGTTTCATGTAGTTAGCTCATGATGGAAAGTTACAAGTTACAGTTTTGAAACTCGCTCCCCCCCCCTCCCTTATTATTATCTGTAGTCTATATAATCTTATTAATGTCTAATAAACTTTGAACATCTCTGAACATAAGCTGTCGTGATTTCCGTGTTCAAGGGGTGTTCCCAGAATTCTGCTGATAAACCAGGAATCTCTCCACAGACCGGGGGTCTCTGAGGGGAAAAGAAAATCATTCCTTTCACTATACAGCAGTGGTCTTCAAACTGCGGCCCAGGGGCAGGATGCGGCCCTTTGCTTGCCTTTATCTGGCCCTTGAGGAACCTTTCCTCCCACTGATACAAGACACTATTCCTCCCACTGACACCAACAATGGGGCATAATTCCTGCTACTGATATCAATAGGGCCCACTGACACCAACAATGGGGTCCTATTTCTCCCACTGACACCAACAACAGGGCACAATACCTCACACTGACACCAATGATGAGGCACTCAAACTGACACCAATGATAGGGCACTATTCCTTCCACTGACAACAGCAATGGGGCACTATTCCTCACCCTAATACCAAAGATGCATTGTTTACTCCCACTGACACCAGGACAATTTCAACTCCGAATGGCCACTGACCAGCCTCCCTAAAGTCTGAAGAAAAGTAAACTGGCCCTTTGTTCAGAAAGTTTAGAGACCCCTGCTATACAGTATATATGGATATGAACACAAATAGGAGTAGACATTAAGGGTATATGAGCACAAAAATATTCCTATATATTTTCTTTATGCAGCATGTTAAGTGCACAACAAAGATGCTATAAAAAAAAATGTTTATTATTGGAACCACATGACACCAGAAAACACCAACATAACTGTCAGTTACAACAAAGAGCATATAGGGGTACATTTGAGAATCTTATTTGATGTATCCAAGCCATCTTTATGAGCCCATTACTTAATCCCATATATTATTCAGCCTGTTTTTAAAACAATATGCCATAGTAAATCACTATTTTGCATTTAATGTGTGAAAAGCCATTACCATGGGCAAAGGGTTGAATGAGACGGTATACTAAAATGTTGTTATTTACATGATTTAACAAGAATTCAATGTTTTTCTGTACTGGTTGCCAAATGAGTACTTTTAGCAGTAATAGCACACGTTCTTTGCTTTAAATATTCAGAAGAAAAGACATTTACCAAATGTTTCCCTATTATATAGGTATTCTTCTTAGCAAAAGACATTTTCTGTCACAGGCTTTGCTTCTCATAAAGTCTAGTAGGTTCTGTGATTGCACATTTAACAATTTCAACTTTCCCAGCTTTAAAAGAAGCTTAATTAGGAAAATTCTATGTTACCGGTGTATGCAATTTTATTTAAAGCAGATGGAAGGTCTACAGATGTTAACAAAAGGAACTACACTACACTGCACTACAGTGTCCTACATGCTTTAGCAAAAAGTGTCAACTAAATACTCATTTCTTGTGGCCATGTGACTGCTCCATCTTCCATTCTTCTTTCATTGAGGCCAGTGGCCTGGGATTTGCAGCATATATCAATTACATCACAGGAGATGTTCTCCTCCCATGAGCTTGTAGCACAAGTGAGCTGCAGGCGCAGTCCAGAGAGGGTGACAAAATTGCTACAATTTCAGCAGCATTCTTGCAGCATTATTTAACAAAAAATACAGCGCTATGATTCTATAAGTAAGCTGAGCAACACTGTATCATAAAAATTCCATATATGCGCTGTGGAGCGCTCAGATATATGCAGGTGTATAAAGGTTATACAGCACACATGTGGTGTACCTTTTGGAATGCTCTTGTGGTAAACAGTATGTTGGAAGGATCACAAGAAGGCTCTGAGACAGGCTAAGAGAGCATCTGTACAACGTTAAAAAGGGTTCAAAGAGCATTCCCTTTCGATGCATTATCAAAAATTCCACAATAGAAATGCTTAAAATTCACTGGTATTGATATTATAAAGCATCATTGGAGAGGGACGTTCAAGCGAAGGTCTGTATCAAAGTTAGAAACTAAGTGGATTTTTGATTTACCAAATATACTTGTGAGCCACCAGGATATACAAGCAAATAAATGTATCAGATCGCTGGTTAACTAACCCACTCTCCCAAGGTGTGCGTTTAATATCAACTGGTCAAATAATTACCGCGCTCTAATACTAACTAAAAAGTGCTCAGTGCTTGTAATACATGTATAAAATAAACATTATTGGTATCTTAAAAATAAAATAATATTACCATAAACTATTACTCAATGTGCAATACTTATATATATGTTCCACTAATTCATCAGTGAACCAAATGGTAATTCATAGTGAGATAAAAAATAAAAATAAAATAAAATATAAAATAATCAATAATAATTAATATCTAAAGTCCCAAGTGCAAAAGTGTTCCAACCGAATCAGATAATATTCTCCTTCCAATGAATAGTATGCTTCAATCTTGCAGCTTTGTAATTAGCCTGTATGCCTGTGAGGGATAATCCCTCCTTTGATCCACTCCTTGTTTCAACAACTGAGTGTTCCTCACAAAGTACATGCAAGAAAAGAGAGAAGATATGGTGCCTTATCCCAGAGATAAATCAAGACTTTAATCTGCTTCCATATTGCACTCACATGTCATCAACAACATATCGCTTTTCAATATAAAAGAGCCGCTGCCTGCGGTGAAGATCGGACTAGAGCAGCAATGGGCAAACTACGGCCCGCGGGCCATATACGGCCCGGCGGACCTTTTAATCCGGCCCGTGGAGCTAGGCTCCCGCTAGGCTCCTCTCACAGTCCGCCCTGAAGACCGGTGTAGCATGAAAATCTGTCTCCTATGAAGATCTGTCCCCCTTGACGTATCTGCGCATGTGCCGGAGATCGCCGATCGGCTGCTAATGCCTGAAACTGGCACATGCGCAGATACATCGAGGGGGACAGATCCTCATAGGAGACAGATTTTCATGCTACTCCGGAACGGCGCGGGAAGACGGCGAGAGGAACGCGCGGAGCAAAGGTAAGTGAATTGACACAGGGGGGACTTGGGGACTTAATATGGGGAATGAATTACTATAGGGGGGATGAATTACTATATGGGGGATGAATTACTATGGGGGATGAATTACTATAGGGGGGATGAATTACTATATGGGGGATTAATTACTATATGGGGGATGAATTACTATATGGGGGATTAATTACTATATGGGGGATGAATTACTATATGGGGGATGAATTACTATGGGGGATGAATTACTATATGGGGGATGAATTACTATGGGGGATTAATTACTATGGGGGATGAATTACTATGGGGGATGAATTACTATATGGGGGATGAATTACTATATGGGGGATGAATTACTATGGGGGATGAATTACTATATGGGGGATTAATTACTATGCTTACTATGGGGGAATATTACTAAACTTACTATGGATGACACATACACATCATTCATCTACTCTTGGTCCGGCCCCCGGGTCCAATATATGAACCCATTGCGGCCCTCAAGTCAAAAAGTTTGCCCACCCCTGGACTAGAGGGTGTGTACCCCACGCCGTCAGTACTCGCCGTAACAGATGTGCGGTGACGTCACTGCCCCTCCCCAAAGCATTGCGCCACAGGGACTGCGTAGCTTCATCTGGGGGATGATGTGGATGTGATAAGTGGATTTTTGAGCTACAGTCCCTTTTTCCACAAGGCTTGAACGTAGATCTTGACATTAATTGTTTTATCGATACCAGTTAGTCCCAGCTTTACAGATGTCCCAGTTTTATTATGGATTTTAACAGGGTTGTATTTACAACCATTGTTATTATACTGTTCTTATTGTATGATTTTACTCGATCTCCCAGTTTCTATCATATTTAATTTTTGAGGTCTTGAGTAATTGTATCCCAGTGCTGGGATATTTTGTTTTTTTGGCATTTTTGGGTTTTTATTCACTTTTAAACATTATATATTAGTATCATGTTTTTAATTCACTTATTTTTTAAGCAAGATCCCAATTTCATTTACCACATGCCACCCAGCCACTGTAGAAATACGGTGGCAGGGCGGCACGGCTGGGCAAAAGCACGTTTTAAAACGTGTGTTTTTAAAACAGGTAGGGGGCGCGAGAGGCGTGCCGCCGTCCTACCTGTCCCGCTGATCACAGCCGCGGATGTCAGTCGCCGGGTCACAGCCGGTAGTTTACTGGCTATGTCCCGGCGATCGGCAGCAATCGCTGACAGAGAGCACAGCTGCAGTAGCTGTGCTTTCTGTCAGTTCCCTGACAGCTCCAGGACATGCTGATCAGGACAGAAGAGTTTCTCTCTCCTGATCAGCGGTGTTCCCTGCAGTACACACCCCTGCTCCCTAGTAAAACACTCCCCTCACACAGTTAACCCTTTCCCTGAATAATAAACTTAACCCCTTCCTCCCCAGTGCCATTAGTACAGTGTCAGTGTTTTTTTTTGCACTGATCACTGTATTGGTGTCACTAGGGATGTCAGTGACCCCAAGTCAGTACCCTCCAATGTCAGAATGTCCGCCGCAGTCCCGCAGTCCCGTCATAAGTCACTGATCGCCGCCATAAGTCACTGATTGCCGCCATTATTAGTATAAAAAAAACCTAAAAATCCCAGTATCTTTCCCGCCATTTGAAACGCTATAACTTTCATGTAAACCAATTAATTTACACGTATTGGGTTTTTTTTTTTAGCAAAGACATGTTGCAGAATGCATTTTGGCAGCAATTTATGACTAAATTTGATTTTTACATTTTTTTTACTGGACATGTTTTATAGCAAAAAGTCCAAAATATTGTTTTTTTCCTCAAAATTGTCAGCCTTTTTTTTTATAGCGCAAAAAATAAAAACCGCACAGGCAATCAAATACCACCAAAAGAAAGCTCAATTTGTGGGGGAAAAAAGGATGTAAATTTCATTTATGTACCGTATTGCATGACCGCGCAATTGTCTGTTAAACTAGCGCAGCGCTGTATAGCAAAAAAATGGCGTAAATTGCAGTATCTATACCATAGTTTGTAGATGCTATAACTTTCACACAAAGCAATCAATATAACTTATTGGGATTTTGTTTAACAAAAACATGTAGCAGAATACATTTTGGCCTAAATTTATAACCAACTTTGAGTTTACTATATATTTTTTATAACTGAAATAAAAAATATTGTTTTTCTACAAAATTTTTGGCCTTTTTTTGTTTATAGCGTGAAAAATAAAAAGCGCACAGGTGATCAAATACCACCGAAAGAAAGCTCTATTTGTGTGAAAAAAAGGACGTAAATTTCGTTTGGGTGCAGCATTGCATGACCGCGCAATTATCCGTTGAATTAGTGCAGCGCCGAGTAGCAAAAAGAGGCCTGGTCATGAAGGGGGGTAAATCCTCTGGAGGTCAAGTGGTTAAATCATTATATATTATTCTTACGTACGATTTTCATATTTTTTTATATACATTGTGCATTTTTAAAAAATTTCTTGGCTTTACCTTCAATTTTACCTTTGTTTTAATTATATTGATTTATATTATAGGTTTTTTTATAGTTTTGATTATCTCTCAAATCTGGTTTTTAATAGCTATATTACATTTGTTGTTATTTTAACTATTCTGGGGAATATGCTTTAAATAATGTGTATTACCCCAGTGTTTTTATCATGTATTACTATTGCAGCCCTATATTTATCATGCATTACTATTGTTAAATTATTATGATGTTTCACAGCAACAGAGGAATCCCTTTAGGGAGTGTGATTTCTGGAACCAGTAGTTCCACATAAAGGTTAACCTGATTCCATTTACAGCCTTGTTGTCTGATCTTCACCTGGCTACAACAATATGGAGATTGCGATCCTTCCTTTTTTTCCCACCAGAAGTATTACTCCTTATATTGTATTTTAATTATATTCCTACACCCATCTATTATTCCCCATTTACATCTATCACATAGACAAGTTTGCTTCGTTTGAGTATTGTAATCGGACAGGACATAGTTACATCCATGTCCGCCTCATTCCTTTGTTGTCTGTGGATAACCAGGAAAACGGCCGCTCCCGCATGCATCACGCATGTGCGAACAGGCCAAGATGGTGTCACCATACCTTACCGCGCATGCCAACATCTCCCTATTTATAGCATCGGCCGGCTGAGGCACACTCCCTTTGATAACATGCTCGGGCACAAAACGCGTTAGGGAGGAGCCCAGTCGGTGACATCACGCCGCACAGGCCACGTGGAGGCTGGCGGCCATCTTTAATACTGATGTTTGCAGATGTGAGTGCATTTATCTTTGATGTGGATTTACTTATCAATAAATTTAAATACTACACTATCAAGTTCTCTGCTTGGGCTCGATTTATTGCGAGCCCCCCCTTTCAAGGTGGATTCCTTTGTGCCCCATACCTGTTTTTGGGAGAGGTCCCCCTGCTGGATGGATATGTATCTCTGATACCTGGAGTGTGATCCCCCTGCTGGATGGATGAGTATTCCTGATACCTGGAGAGAGATGACACGCTGATTACCTGTCTTACCTTTCCAGATCCAGATGACCAGGAGTGGTCTGATTACTCAATTGCGCATTATTTTGCGCTATCTGGTTAGTGCAATATATTCTCATTCACAGTCACTGGAGTCACGGAATTCACCTGATATTTAATTATTGGACTTTTTATTGATATTTTATGTGATTTTATAGATAATTTTTTATGTCACTTTTGCACTTTAAACGTCACTTCATTAGAAGTTTTATACACCTGCATATATCTGAGCGCTCCACAGTGCATATAGAAATTCTGAAGGACCCTCTGCACACTGGTATTCGCCACAGTGCATATAGGGAATTTTTATGATAGTGTTGCTCAGCTTACTAATAGAATCATAGTTCTGTATTTTTTGTTGTTTTACAACGAAGGTTCAGAGGTTATACCTTTATGCTAGCTGCTCATAATTTAGATTACCTAGCGCTCGTATATCCCTTTTATACCCATTCTTGCAGCATTGTCATCCCACTGCAGGAAGTGATGTGACTCACAAGTGATGTAACAAAACTGGCAGCATCAACAAGTAAAAACATAGGGAAGATAAGAATGAAAAACTATGAGGATTATATGAATGTGCAAATTATATTTAAAAAAATGGTATTTGCCTGGAGATACACTTTAAGTGAACTTTTCATTCTTGCAGTTTTTCTGTTTCAGAAGGACTCTATAAACTATAGTTACTTGTTTCTTCCCGATCGCCTAAATGGGAAAATATGTAATTAGTTAGACATTTAATACTGGGGTTATGGCTGCAGCTAAATGCCATAACCCTAGTATTATTTTTTCCTTAGACGACGGTCTTTAGATAAAAGTTATCTGAGCAGCAGATTCATTGCTGGATCACTTTTAGAAGTGGTGGGGTTGGCTTACCTGGCTGATCGGTGAGCCCAGGAACTGATCTGGCACTGGCAGCAGCAAGGCATAGAGATGAGTGAAGGAAAGGTGGCCTCCACTCATCTCTATGGCCTAGGAGGACTGGAGTGATGTCATGACATCACTTCCGGTTCAGGCTGAATGTCAATAATGATATTTTTTTTTAAAAGCAAAAGATTTTATAGACCCCACATCTGTCCATAAAGAGGAGCTGTCATGCTGTATTGTTATCACAAGGGATGTTAAAACAAATTTAAGGGACAGTGTAAAAATAAAAAAGTAATTAAAGAAATAATAACAAAAAACATTTTTTATAGTGCCCCTGCCCTCCCGTGCTCTCTAGCAGTGGTGAAAGTACACATAGGTCACAGCCACATATGTAAACGGTGTTTGCACTACACATGTGAGATATCGCCGTGACCATCAGTGTGAGAGCAATAATTCTAGCACTAGACCTCCTCTGTAACTCTAACCTGGTAAACCATACAAAGTTTCAAAACGCTGCCTATGGAGATTTTTAAGTACCGTTTGGCGCAATTCCACAAGCTTGCACAATTTCAAAGCATGATATATTAGGTATCTATTTACTTAGTGTAACAAAATGTTTCATATTTTACAAAAAAAATTGGGTTTGTACTGTGTTTTTTATAATTCATCAAAGTGTATTTTAATTTAAAAAATTGCACTTGAAACACCGCTGTGCAAAAACCACATGACATAAAAATGTTCAGTGACTGCCATTTTATTCTCTAGGGCCTCTGCCAAAATAACTATTATGTTTGGGGGTTCTAAGTAATGTTTTAGCAAAAATTACTGATTTTTACTTTGTAAACAAAGAGTGTCAGAAAAAGGCCTGATCCTTAAGTGGTTAAATATATATGATATAAAAAGTTTTTAGTGGATTTCTCTTTTAAATTGTTTACCAGCATATTGAGAAGAAATGATGCATTCTGTGTCTATATTGAATGATACTTCTTTATTTTTTAAACTTTTTTTGCACAATCCTAATTACATCATACTTGGTTATCATTTTACTTAAATGATGTATAAGTGCGATTAAATATTTAACACAATTTTTATAAAAAAGTTACACATAACAGTAAATATTTATTGAATACATTAAGTAGTGGACTGTAGCATAAAACACAACAATGTACCAGTGTTATGTGAAATATATTATTCAGAAAAAGTTATATTTACAGTAATACTTTTTATTTTCCTAAAATGCTACAGTGATTATAATTGCAGGAACCGAGTAAAAAGTGAGACTGACCACTAGGTGGTTGGACACAGTTGTGGGGATGACACTGGAGGACCACGCCAGACTAGCACAAAGCCGACTTCTTTTTAGACCTCTTATTCATCAATTCGCTAGGAATCGGACTTGAGTTGATGGCACTTAACAAATAATAATGATCAATCATATCTCTCCTGTCTCATACTAGTTCCTTGTCATATTAATAGTTAGCAATTTATTGATAACTACAGTAACTTGCAACCAATTTACTGATAGCTAACTAGTAACTAATCTAATGTTGTCTTTCTGTTGTCACCACACAACTGCTTCAAGACTGCTTTTAACAATAATGATACTGAGAATGATACTACGGGGTTGATTTAATAAAACTGGAGAGTACAACATCTGGTGCAAAATCTGGTGCAGCTCTACATAGAAACCAATCAGTGAAAGCTTAACTGAACAAGCTGATGCTAGAAGCTGATTGGCTACCATGCACAGCTGCACCATATTTTACACTCTTCAGTATTAGTAAACCAAACCCTCTGAGCGGGCCGTGGATACGGGGGTACCACCAGTCCTCCTGTACAGGGCCCAGGCCAGCAGGGGGGGGGCCAGGCAGCTGGTTGAATCAGATGTGGGCAGAGAGGGTGGCTTCTTCTCCTCTAACTCCCGATGGTTGTCAGCTACTGCAGAGGGTCATACAGGGGGTCGGTCCCAGTAGATGCCACCACCACACCCATCACCCTCCCTGTTCACCATACATTTCCTCCTGTTGCCCAGGACCCCCTTGCCAGCTTCCCTCCTCTCCAACAGCAGTTGCAAGCACACAATAGGATCCTTCAGTATGGATAGTGGGGGAATATGTCTCATTTACCAGCCCCTTTCTTTCCTGAATGAACAAAATGAGAAATTGGTAACAATCATTCGCTGTGTTCATTCATAACTGAAGCCTAGTAAACTGTTGTTTTGTTTGGTAGAGGGGCCCTGTCAGGTTTGTTGTATGGGGCCCTGTGGTTTCTCACAGCAGCCCTGCCTCTGAGTTTCTAAACCATATAATAAAATAGCTTGGAAATACAATGTGCAATATTTACCAAAAGATATTATTTTATAATATTATATAAAAATGACACTATCCAGAGATTTGACAAAAATGACTGTGCCTTAATGAAGGAAACAAGCCAAAAGTTTATCTTTATGTACCTGCATAGCATATAAATCTAGCATGGATGTTACATGAAATTATGTATTACTGCTAAACATGTTAAGAAGCATGCCATACAATCATATAGTGCATGACAGATAAAAAAAAGAGTTGGGCTGTTTATCATCTGTTTCACGCTGTGATAATTTAGTAAACACCTACAAGCAATCATAATTCATTGAACTTGTCAATGTAAAGAGTGTGAAAATCTGATCATAAGATGACTGTATCTGTTAACATTTTACCAAGAGAAATAAACATCTCAGTGCTATGTCCACTGAAAAAAAACTACTCAGCAATTGTCTGTTGTCACGCAACACTGAGCCATGCCTCTAAGACCAGCTCAGCTTTAGCATCACAGCTTTGCATGTAGAAATTATGCCTCTGAATGCTGGAGCCAAGTGACCAGCTACTACTGTATGTTTCAGTAATACTTTGACAGCAATACTGACACCCCACAAATGTGTTATGGCACTGGTTGAAGTTACTTTTCTTCAAATCATCTGAAAAAAAAAAACACCTGAAGTTTGCAGACTATTAGACACCACCCTTACCTATAAAATGGTCTCCAACCAAAGGTCACAGAATGACACACTGATGAATTCCTCACATTATTTTAAGTAACTTCATTTGTTGTGTAAATTACATAAAACACATTTATCATGTATGTTTTACAAGAGAGTTGCTACTGAAGAATTTCAATTACTTAGTCCATGAGACATAACCATTTTCCATAAAATGATTTCCAAACTGTCAGAGAATGACCAACTGATAAACTTCCCACATAGTATTGCTGTAGCAAGAAATAGCTGTTATTATTTCCAAAATTCTTGCCGCTGCTGGGAGCTCAGCTCCTGATGGTGTGGGTAGATCCCCAGAATTACATCTACCAAGAGCCTTTATCCTACACAGTCTGAGAAATAAATGTATGCAGATGAAATGGGACATAGAGGGGTGCACATTGTCAGAGTTCTGTAGTCCAGCGGGCAGACCTAACTACATTACAATGCAATGATTTTTAGTAGGCTAATGGGTATTTTTCTGTAGTTGCCGTGGAAAGATTTATAAACTCCTGAAAATGGTTTTAAAGCTTATATTTTGTAAAATGTGAAAGTGAATGTAACTGGCATTTGCAACTGCTGTGTAGCCATACAAGCTGGTAAATAATGTTGTGTAACATCATCTTTTAAACTTTATCAGGCAAAGTGCAGCCTGTGACTGCTAGAGGCCCAATATCAGTAGGGTCCCAGTATTCCGGAAAAGAAAAACTGCCTTTAGTCCCGACATTTCCACCTAACATTCAAAGTGCACTTGTGCCCAGACTATGGGTATTAAAGTGCATTAAAAGGAATTATTTTTAACAAACAGTATAAGAAATATAAAGACGATCCCTGACCTCTCTAGCTGCATGTACTGTGAGGTATATCATCCTCAAAGATAATAACCGAGACTATGTTGGATTTCAGTTGAGTACCATAGCTTAAAACACCTATATTACATCTATTAAAAGGATTTTCTGTTTCCCCCAAAAATAGGGAAAGATAGGTTGCAATTTAGCGACATCTGTTGTGGATACATTTGAAGATGAATTTATCCACAATGCCTTTGGCAAGAGATGTGAATTTGAGCTTGCTTTAAAGTGCTTTAAAGCATAAGTTCACCTTTCCTAACATGTTACATGTTAAACCCATATAGGATGGATGTAACATGTTACTGATGCAGCAGCCCCCACACCCCCTTCCAATCCCCCATTGTGACAGCAGGCTTGGGATCTTCTCTGTCAGAATTTAAAAAAACATGACCATGTGGGGCTCTGCTATGTCATTTATTCACAGAGTTTTGCAAATGAGGGAATTACAGCTGCCGCCAGCCATTGTAGCTGACGACTTTTAGTTCTCAATGAACTACCAGGGCGCTGACAGGTAGTTGTAGTAGTAGGTAGTTGATGCTTTCTGTCATTCACTAACTGCCTGCCTGTACTGGATGTGGGCAGACAGCTACACTGACAGTCTGCAGGTCCAGGAGCCTAAGACTGCACACATGATCTGCTGATTGCACGTGCAATGCTTTCCAGACTCCCATTAAAAAGTAATAAATGTACTTTTTTTAACCTGCTAAAAGATGTGCATTTCTTTATTTTTCCTTTTACAAAGGTGAGTGTATACTTTAACTGCTTGTCATGTATATGTAGAAACTTTAATGTGCATAGTATAGACACAGATACGTTTTAAACTGAATCTGCATTTCTGCCCTGCCATTGTAATAGTTACTGTATAGTGGGTTTGTAAAAATACTTTTTATATTTTGTATTCATTTTATTTAAAAATAACAGCATAATAAAATATAAAATAGTCATGTGATATTGGTGGTAAAGAAGAGACCAAATTATTTTTTGCTAATTATAAATACTAGTATTTTTTTCATGAAAGATATGTGCTTACTGCAGTAAGTGAATTGCTGTTCCTGTTCCTGTTCCTGTATCATTTGTCAGTATCTGTTTCTAAACATACTAATAATTTGCTTTTTGTTTTTTGAAATGCATTTTTGGTTGATTTCTGGTTTGATTTTTGAAAATATTATATTGCAGTTGAGTCCTTTTCTGTAACTGAAGTTCGCAGCGTGAAGCTCCTGTGGCTAAGGCGTGTGTGCACGGTATCCTCACTTATTGCATTGTCAAGTCTTGATAGAATACTCATCTTAAACTTCTTGAAATCCTGGCCCATAATAACATACACAATAGGATTTACACAACTGTTGGCAATAGCAAGAGCAGTGGCAATAGGCAAGCCGATCTTGAATAAATAGTGTGAAAAAGTGTGGTGGTATAGCTCCAAAACATGCAGTATATGGAATGGTGACCAGCAAATGAAGAACGCCACAATAATCGTACATATGATCTTAAAGGGTTTTCTGGATTTTGCTATCTTGTTTTTCTTGAGTTTGAAGACAATTGTAATATAACTGAATGTTATTAGGATGAGAGGGATTATATATCCAAAAACAAATCTTATTACTACCATCGTAGTGTGGGTGTCATTAAAATCGTTTTTACCAAACATTGAATAATTATTGAAACAGATTTGCTTGTTATTTTCAAGTCCAGTATCACGGAAAACAAAAGAAGGTGAGCTTAGGAAGAATCCAATAAACCATGTGACTGCAGACAGAAAGCTGGCAAGCCTGGTGGAACGATGGTTCTGTGACCAAACAGGAAGCACAACAGATATGCAACGATCCAGACTAATAATGGTCAGCAGAAGGACACTAGTGAACATGTTCAATGCCAAAATGAAAGAGTTCAGTTTACACATGGCCTTTCCAAATATCCAGTGGTGATCCATGGCTGTATAAACCACAGTCAGAGGTAGGAAAAATGTGAACATAAAGTCAGCTAAGGCCAGATTAAAAAGCCAGATAGTGTTCACAGATTTCTTCATCTTAAAAGCAATTATACCAATGACGAGGCCGTTTCCAATGACACCCAAAAACCAGACAACCATGTAGAGTAGAGTAGGAGCAATCCGGATAGCTATGTCACTGACTTTGCTGTGGTCCTCATTGTGGATAACATTTAATGTGTCTTCATAATAATCCTCAGTGCTATAAGCATATTTGCTTATCTCATATTCATTATCCATAGCCTGAAAAAAGATTTGGAAAACATTATGTCATTAATTTTAGAAAAATTACTTGTGGTGAAGGAAATTTTAGATCAGAACACAAATCATGTCACCACCAGAACAGTATACTTAGAAACTTAGCATGCAGGACATTGTCTGAGTTGTTAGTACTGTGACCTTGCAGATCTGGGGTCCCAAGTTTGATTTGAACAAGATAATTATCTGTGTGGAGTTTAAAAGATGTTTTTCCTACATCTATATGGGTCTTCTTATAGGTGCGTGGCTAACTTCCCACATTTCAAAACCATACCACAATTGTTAATGGGGTGTATTTTTTCTGTCTTTTGCAGGTAAGAATTAGGTTGCAAATTAGTATTCTTTCTAGGGCATAGAATGGAATTAATGGTTCTATGTACTCATTAAAGCTCTGAAAATTATATGGTTTCAATATAATTATAAATTATTAAAACTGTGACATTTGGGTATATGAGTCCAGGTTGTTCTTCATATCTGTCTAATGTTTAGTTTTTAAATACCTCTGTCTGAAAATTGCTGTGGTATACATTTCTTGAGAGCATACAATGAAACGAGACATTAGTTAAATAGCTACAAAAATACAAAACAAAACAATGAAAACCTTTCTGAAGGAGTCTGTGTTTGAGTCACAGGGCATTCATCAAACCCATTGTGAAGTCTGTTGCAAATTTAAAATACAAACCCATTGAAGTGTATGTGATAATATCCTGAAAATCAGTTTTGCACATTTTCAAGGCTAATATGCAATGGATTGTCATAAAGGGCATCTGAAGCTGGTCACTGCCATGATTAATTTGACATCAGCCACTGGACAGTATGCAAGCAGCTTGGATAGGTCACAATATAAGAGGGAGAGACAAGACAGGTTTTTATCCTGAAATAAAAATTTGTGAGTTTTATTTCAGAGACAATAGCCATGAATATTGGAAGGTTACTGGACAATATGTGATCAGCTTGACTGGGTCACAATATAACAGGGAAAGCTGTGGCATTTTTATTCCTAACATAAAAATAAGGGAAATATTTTAGAGGCAATAGCCACACAGATAGTTCAGTAGCTGGACAGCATGTAAGCAGCCTGATTAGGCTGCAATTCAAAAGGATGAGACAAAGCAGATTTTATCCTTTATTATCTTTTTGAAATAAACATTAGACTGTATTAGATGATAGCCACAAATATTTTGAGTGATGGAGCTTTCACATTGGCTACAAACTTGAAGACAGAGTATTATTTAACCTGCAGCAAACATTATAAATTTTTCAGCTGAAATGTGTAGCACTTTTACAGTGCCACACACCAGCATAGGCCACAAAGTTTAAGACACAAAGCAGAATCAAGAAACAATATAAAGTTCTTCCATGTTTCCATGAAAGTCAACTAAATATATATTAGCCGGCCACTTTATTAGGTACACTTGTTCAATTGCTTGGTAGCACAAATTGCGAATCAGCCAATCACAATGCAGCAACTCAAGGCATTTAGGTATGTAGACGTGGTAAAGATGACTTGCTGAAGTTCAAACTGAGCATCAGAGTGGGGAAGAAAGGGGATTTAAGTGACTTTGAACGTGGCATGGTTGTCTGTGCCAGACGAACTGGTCTGGGTATTTTAAAAACTGCTGATCTACTAGGATTTTCATGCACAACCATCTCTAGGGTTTATAGAGATTGGTATGAAAAAGAGAAAATGTCCAGTGAGCGGCAGTTGTGTGGAAAAAATGCCTTGTTGATGTCAGAGGTCAGAGGAGAATGGACAGACTGGTTACTGCAACATTCAGATGGTAGGATCAGAATTTGGCATAAACAACATGGATCCATCTTGTCTTGTATAAATGGTTCAGGCTGGTGGTGTAATGGTGTGGGGGATATTTTCTTGGCACTAGCAAGGTGTACCTAATAAAGTGTCTGGTGAGTGTATATCAGCAGTGAGTATAGACTGCTTCCCAAATCAAAGAATGCTAGAACAACCAAAAGAGGCCGTGTGTTTTGTCAACTCTGGACGGATATACTGTGGGTTATTTTTAAAAAATTAGAGATCTCTTCATCCCTAAAATGTGTGGTTATGTGAATGCAATAGGGAAGGGGTTGAAAATGAGGAAATGAGGGAGGATTCATTGCAAGCTTATATAACGATCATACTTAAAGAAGGGAAGGATAGCTCACAGTGTGCCAGTTATAGGCCCATATGCTTATTAAACATTGACACAAAACTGTATGCTAAGGTACTGGCAAGTAGACTGAAGGAGCTGATGCCGGAGTGGATACACCTGGATAAGGTAGGATTCATTCCTGGAAGAGAAGGAAGGGATAATCGCTTGAGATCATTGCTCCTCTTACAAAGAGTAAAGAGAGAGAAACTGCCGACAATATTCCTGTCGATCAATGCCGAAAAGGCTTTCAACAGGGTCAGCTGGGGATTTATGTTTGACATGCTAGAGGCCTTAGGATTAGGACCTAAAATGTTAAGGTAGATAAAAGGGCTTTATAACAGTCAGGCGGCGGCGGTTAAGGTCAATGGATTCCTCTCTCAGTTCTTTAAAATGTATAATGGTTCTAGACAAGGATGCCCACTCTCTCCTTTGCTGTTTGTATTATCCCTGGAACCCATCCTGGTGAGGGAAAGCAAGTGTGTAGATATAGCAGGAATAAAGATAGGGGAAGTGGAGCATAAGGTGGCAGCATATGCAAATGATATGTTATTCTATCTTGTAAATCTTAGAATAACATTGCCTAATTTAATGAGGCTATTAAAACAGTATGGTGAGCTATCAAATATGAAAATAAATCCTACAAAGTCAGATATTTTAAACATTAATATCCCAAAGCTAGAGAAGCTCAGTTTACAAAAATATTTTCCATTTAATTGGAGGGAAAAGGAAATAGGCTATCTGGGAATAAAACTAACTCCTTCAATAAAAGGCCTATATCAGGCAAATTATATTCCATTAATAAACGAAGTGAAGGATTAGTTGGGGAAACTTTCAAAGGGAGGAGCCTCCTGGATAGGTCGTATACACCTGGTAAAGATGGTGATAGTACTAAAAATTCTGTATAAGTTTCACATGCTCCCAGTACACCTACCAGGGTCTTTCTTTGGGATAATAAAGAAGATGATACTCAGGTTTATATGGGCAAATAAGAAACCGAGAATTAGGCATGAGGTTTTGTGTAGGGCAAAAGGGAACGGGGGATCGGGTCTGCCTAATGTTAGGAAATATTATTTATAACGAATAGTAGATTGGACATTTAATTCACAAGGGAAAGGCTGGGTAAATATGAAAGGGATTTTAAGTAAGGCACTGTTAGGGAAGATTGTTTGTTACCACATAATTTTTCACATTGGATGTGAATACCAGTCCTTTGACAAAGAAAGTTTTAAGTGTTTGGGATAGAATGTATAAGCAAAAAGGATGGAAAAATAATTCAGCATTATTATTATTATACAGGATTTATATAGCGCCAACAGTTTGCTCAGCACTTTACAATATAACGGCAGACAATACAGTTCAATACAAGAAGGTTAGGAGGGCCCTGCTCCTTGGAGCTTAAAATCTAGGAGAGAGGGGCTAGTGGTACAAAAGGTAGTAACTGTGGGTGATGGACTGGTAGGAGGAGTAGATGATTCTATTATTAGCTGAGGGCAGGATAGGCTTCCCTGAATAGATAGGTTTTCAGAGATCACCTAAAAGTGAGCAGAGTAGGCGATAGTCTGATCAATTGGGGTAGAGAGTTCCAGAGGATGGGGGAAGTTCTGGAGAAGTCCTGGAGCCAAGCATGGGAGGAGGAGACAAGGGAGAGAGTAGGAGGTCGCGCGAGAAGCGGAGAGGACGGTTTGGGCGATATTTGGCGACAAGATTGGTGATGTAATTTGGGGCAGAGTTATAAATGGCTTTATATGTTATTGTTAATGTTTTGAATTTTATCTGTTGGGCAATGGGAAGCCAGTGGAGGGATTGGCAGAGAGGGGTGGCAGATACAGAACGGTTAGTAAGGTGGATGAGTCTGGCAGCAGCATTCATGATAGACTGAATTGGGGATAGCCTGCGATGAGGTAAGCCAATGAGTAGGGAGTTACAATAGTCAAGGCGAGAGATAACAAGGGAGTGAATAAGTTGCTTAGTAGTTTCCGAGGTTTAGAATGGGCGTATCTTGGAGATGTTGTGGAGGTGAAGTCTACAAGATTTGGACAGCGATTAGATTTGGGGCTGAGAGAACATGGGAGTCTAGGATTACACCTAGTACCCTGGCATGAGGGGAGGAACTGATGGTTGTGTTATTGATCTTGATGGAGAAGTAAGGGGAGGGGGCATAGGCTGGAGGGAATACTAAGAGCTCAGTTTTGGAAAGATTGAGTTTGAGAAAGTGGAGTGACATCCATGCGGATATGTTGCTTAGTAGGTTAGTAATGCAAGAGATGACTGAAGGGGTGTGGTGAGGAGTAGAAAGATAGATTTGTATGTCATCAGCATTGAGATGGTACTTAAAACCATGGGAGTTTATCAAGTGACCAAGGGAGGAGGTGTAGATTGAGAAGAGTAGGGGTCCAAGGACAGAACCTTGAGGGAATCCTACAGAAAGTGGGAGTGGAGAGGAGGAGCCAGAGTTATAGGTAACGCTGAAGGAGCACTGCAATAGGTAGGAGGAGAACCAGGAGAGAGCAGAGTCTCGTAGGCCAAGAGAGTGGAGTTTTTTAAGGAGGAGGGGATGGTCAACAATATTGAAAGCCGCGGAGAGGTCAAGTAGTAAGATTACGGAGTAGTGTCCATTGGTTTTAGCAGTTAGTAGATCATTAGTGAGTTTTAGTAGGGCAGTTTCAGTGGAGTGTAGTGAGCAAAAGCCAGACTGTAAAGGGTCAAGAAGGTTGTTGTCAGTGAGGTAGGAGCTCAAGCGATTGTAGACTAAGCATTCTAAGGATTAAGAGGTGAACGGGAGCAGGGAGATGGGTCTCAAGTTGTTCAGGTTGATGGGGTCCAGGGAGGGGTTTTTAAGTATGGGAGTGATGTGTGCATGCCTTAGAGGGGAGAGGAAGGAACCATTGGAGAGGGAGAGATTGAAGATGTGAGTGAGGGAGCACAGGATGGAAGAAGAAGGTGACCATAGTAGTTGTTAGGGGACAGGATCCAGGGGGCAGGTAGTGAGACGGGCTTCTGAGAAAACCTCAGGACCTCTTCGGTAGTAGCAAGGTCAGAAGAGGAAAGTGTTGAGGGAGGTTTAGTGTAACGTATGCTAAGTGGGATAGATGTCTGTGCAGTGGAGATGCCCCTACGAATTGCATCAATTTTGGTTTTGAAATGATTTGCAATCTCGTAAGCAGTGAGTGAGGTACTGGGTGGAGATGGAGAAAGTAGACAGTTAAAAGTGGAGAAGAGACTACGAGCCCTGGATGACAAGCTATTGATGAGAGTGACAAAGTAGGCTTGTTTGGCAGCATGGAGGGAAGAATTGTATGTTAAGAATGGGAGTATTGACTCCTTTGGTGGGAATGGAGTATTTCCCCCCAGGGAAGGATATCTTTGGGAGATGGATTAAAGATAAAAATGCACGTTTGAAAGATATATTGAATAAAGGGAAATTGCACACTTTTCAAGATTTAATTAGATGAGTATTGTCAATTAGGTCATTTTGTTTCAATGCTCCCACAACCACTGAGGATGTCTGAGCATCTGTATCCATTTGAAAAACTGTTGAACGTAGTTGCAGTTCCAAAACAAGTTACCTCCATGATTTATAAGATCTTTATGGATATGGAGCTAATCCTCCCCAGTTCTTGGAAAAATGGGAAAATGAGCTTGGAACAGAATTAAATGAGCAACAAAGGAATAAAATATTTAAACTAACACATGAGGTGATGAATATGAGCACAGTTGAAATGAACTATCAATGTTTGGCGCGATGGTATATTATACCGAGTGTGGCACATAAACAACAAGTAGATGTTTCACCTTTATGTTGGAGAGGCTGTGGGGAAAAGGGAACAATGGCACATATCTGGTGGGATTGCCCGAAGATACAGGATTACTGGAAGGGAATAACCCAATATATTCAGGAAATATGTGGGATCACCGTACAGAAAGACCAGTGAACGTGTTTATTTTATAATTTTGAGCTTTTAGTGAAACTACATAAAAATAGGGTACTATATAGTTTAACCAATGCAGCTAAGGGCTTGATTCTCAAATTCTGGCAAGCTCTGAAGCTACCAAGCATAAATGATTGGATAAACAGAGTTGAAAATATTTATAGGATGGAGGAGTTATATCACAAAGAGGAGGATAAAACAAAAAGGTTTTGGAAATCGAGTAGCTGGTTAAATTTTAAAACATCTAAAAGATATCCAGAACTAGTTGGAGTTTAAGGGGAAAAGTCTACAGAGAGTACTTGAGTACTTGAAAGAGAGTGGAGGTGGGAGGGAAGGGATATAGATACAGATAGATAACCATAAGAGAGGATAGAGACTAGGTAATAGGATGTGGACAGGGGTAATTGGATGGGGGGAGGATGGGGTAAGGGATAAGGTGATGAAAAAAGGGAATTATGTATATATATGTGAAGTGTTTGTGTAATAGGTTCTCTTTATGCATTGGAAAATTCAATAAAAGATATAATTAAAAAAAAAAAAGAGAATAAAATATAGGAATATAGCCAAAACAATGACATCATGTGATATAAATACAAAACTGACAATTCCCCCTCAAAAAATACTCCCACTGTATATTAAAGGTGATGACAATGTTGTCACTGAAAAGAATACTGCATTGTGTTCCTGCGTATTCTAATGAGCTAAAATATGTTAGCCTTATACACAGAAGTGCTTGTAACTATATATAGACAGCACGCATTCACAGTTCATAACATTCCAATGCATCCGTGAAAGTCTATATGCTAGATACACAGTCTATTGTTAAACAGTACCTCAGATGCTGGGAAACTCAAACATAATAGCTGGAGCACAATAAAGTCCTGGTACATTTATTCCTATCTAATAGTAGTGGTACATGCTTGAATTGCACTCACAAAGCAATTCTTATTAATTACCCCTTTAAGGACCAGAACTGTATAGCCCAGTACTTTAGATGTGAGTGAGTTTCCAATGCACTCTATGACAAAGAGTCCAATAAAATATCAACAGGTGAAACACTTCATAAAAAGCTCACTCTTAAAGAACCATCACTGATACACAGTTTCAAATAACCATACCTTCATTAGCATGTACAAAGCAAAGATTGTATTACCAGTGCGCTGTATTGAAAAGCACAGGTACTGCATACCGCTGAGAGTGGCTCTAAGGGAAAGTGTATATTTAATACTGAATCAGTCACCCAATGTATGAGAACACTTTCAACCCTCATTGGAACACATTAAGACATGTACTGCATGATGAATCTGTGCACTAGTTGCTGATAACGTGATAATATAACCATTAATGAACACAGCATGTAACACTGACCAAATAAACAGCGGTTATTCACAGCATCTGACAGTCCTTCAAAGTAGGTATGTTTGGAGCTGTTCATCCATGCTGGTCACAGAGTATACTCCACTCAAAACACAAAACAGATCCAGTTCTCAAAAGCTCCACTACCCAGGCACACTCCAAGACCTCAAAAATGCCACACAAATGTACTGTTACTCATGGCATCAATCAATCCCTACCATGAACATGCTTCACCAGAGCAGGTAACTATAGGGCTGCCTGATTTGGTGCTGATTAGGTAGTGTACTGTGCTCACATAAACTGCTGGCAGTCATGTCCCTGCAAGCTGGAAAAGGATAAACACATTGCTAAGGATGGGCAAAGCAAGGGATGGTTCACCTCGGAGGGTCATCTCATATTCCTGATGTAGGAATGGGACAAAGCCTGTCAGTAGTATACTTTGAATTTGCAAGAATGTGATGTCCTTTTTTTGTTGGAAAAGACATCACTATTAAATGGATATTGGGAGTATTTTTGGAGGGGGATTATCATTTTTGTGTTTATATTATGTGATGTAATAAAGTACTTTTGGCTATATTTCCATATCTTATTCTCTCTTTTGGTTGTTCTAGCAAAATGTAACAAATTGTGCAGTTGAGACCCAGTTTCAGATACATTATGTGTGTCAGCTTTACAATGTCTAAGTATTATAATAAGCTGCACACTTGGAGGTGCAATGCAGAATTTACCTAGCAGCAAACATTAGACATTCTGCAGTTGAGGACCAACTGTAGAAAATGCATGGTATCTTTACAGTGCCAGAGCACCAGAATAGACCAAGAGTGGTGGCAGGAGCTGGTAATGATATCAGTCCAGCAGAGGTGGTAGGAGCTGGTGGCATGCTATGCCAGGTAGAAGGAGCTAGTAATGGTGGTGGCATAGGCAGGCCAGATGAGGTCGCAGGAACTGGTAATAGTAGCAGCAGAAGGCCAGAGAGGTGGCAGTAGCTGCTAATGGTGGCAGACCAAGATAGGCAGCAGGGGATGGAAATGGTGATAGGGCAGGGGAAGCAAAAATGTCTCAGAGCAGCAGTAAAAGCTGCTGATAATCTGTTACTTTTAATTTCACAACATGTGCTATGCTTCACCTTGCTCCTGCACTGGACCGAGCTCTCAGTTCTCAGCTCTCAGCTGCTGATTAATATAAGCAAAATTCCTGCAAGCTAGTTGTTGAGCCCTGTACATCACTGCTATATAGCCTACTTTCCTCCATTGATTCCCATACTGTTCTCTAGCTTTGTTTCCCATTTATCTGAGTCCACTATTTGCCCTGATTCTTGGCTTCTTTCCTGGCTATCTGAGTCTGCTAATTGCCCTGACCACTGACTTTGTTTCTGGCTATCTTAGTCTGCTACTTGCCCCGACTCTTGGCTTCCTTTCTGGTTATCTGAGTTTGCTGCCAGACCTGACCTCTGACCTGTACCTTTCCTACTGTGTTTGCAACCAGCTCCATCCTCTGGAATATAATTGCAGTGTACCTTCTTGCTCCAGACCTACTTTCTAATACCTTCTTGTCCCTGGTCTTGGGTGGATGCCATGTGCATCCCTGCGCCTTTAAGGAGGGGTAGGCTCCCATCAGGAACACCTGCCCTTACTCTATCCACTGCTATATGCGCTACTTGGGATGATCTGAAATTTATAGAGTTAGGACCACAGCATACAGAAGAACCTTGATATGCGCACTGCAGCTTATGCATATATTTGCAAATGTGTGTAAACAAAACCCTCTGCTATTAACGTGAATTGTTATATAGGGTCATTTTGGTTGTTTTGAAGGCTAACTTGTAAGTGTGCTGGGAAATCTTTTGATTGTTTGTGACCTCATCTTGAGTGAGGTTAACCCAGGGGTCACCCCCTGGGGTCACACAAAAAGACTATCTTCACTATCAGGAGTTCTGGCCTTTAGACTCTGAGCTATGCGGAACCCTGCGTCACCTGCTACCAGACTTGACCATCCTCTCCTGGAGTCCTCCAGTGTATTTCCAACACTAACAGTAGCTGCTGATGGTGGCAGGAACTGTTAATGGTGGCAGAGGTGGGACAGCAGAGGTGGTTAGGGTTGGTAATGGTGATGGGCCAGCAGTGGTTTTATAAAAGTGCAGCAAACACTACAATTTTTTCAGCTGAGGTCAAGTTGAGGACACATTGGGGTTGATTTACTAAAGGTAGGTAGGTTGTGCACTGCAAGTGCATCTGGAAGTGCACTGCAAGTGCACTAAAAGTGCATTTGCTCTAGATCTGAGGGGAACATGCAAGGAAAATTAAAAGAACAGCATTTTTACTTGCACATGATTGGATGAAAGAAATCAGCAGAGCTCAGCCCTAGTTCAGAGCTTCTTCTTGGATCAACCCCATTGTGTGTTGCACCTAAGTGCTTGAGTACTGGAGAGAGCTGGTAGTAGCTCAGGCCATCAGAGGAGTCAGGAGCAAGTAATGGTACGAGGCCAGAAATGGTTGCAGGAGCTGGTAATACAGACATTAGCTGGTACTGGTGGGAGACAGCAAAGGTGGCAGCAGCTGGTAATGGTCTCAGGCATCAGTCGTAATGGTGGCAGGTTCTTATAGCATTATTTCTTCTTCTTGTGCTAGCAAAACAGTACTGCATGTTGAATTGCGTTTTTATTACAAAATGTATGAAAAATATTTTAAAAAATACATTTCAAATATACTGTATGTCTTTAAAAGTGCAAATCTACATTTTTTTTAATGCATTTACAAATATATGTAAAAATATATGTTAAAATTACTTTTTTATATGTTAAAAAAAATCTGAAGAATATATTTTTAAAAAATATATCTTTAAAAATATTTTTCATATATTTTGTAGTATATAAAAACACATTTCAACATGCAGTGTGTATATATATATATATATATATATATATATACAGTCATGGCCGAAATTGTTGGCACCCTTGATATTTCTCCAGGAAATCATGTATTTCTCACGAAACGTATTGCATTAACACATGTTTTGCTATACACATGTTTATTCCCTTTGTGTGTATTGGGACAAAACAAAAAAAGGGAGGAAAGAAAGCAAATTCGACATAATGTCACACAAACCTCCAAAAATGGGCTGGACAAAAGTATTGGCACCCTTTCACAACTGCGGATAAATAAGAATGTTACAAGCATGTGATGCTCCTGTAAACTCACCTGGGGCAAGTAACAGGTGTGGGCAATATAGAAATCACACCTGAAAGCAGATAAAAAGGAGAGACGTTCACTTAACCTTTGCATTGTGTGTCTGTCTGTGCCACACTAAGCATGGACAACAGAAAGAGGAGACGAGAACTGTCTGAGGACCTGAGAACCAAAATTGTGGCAAAATATCAACAATCTCAAGGTTACAAGTCCATCTCCAGAGAACTAGATTTGCCTTTGTCCACAGTGCGCAACATTATCAAGAAGTTTGCAACCCATGGCACTGTAGCTAATCTCCCTGGTCGTGGACGGATGAGGAAAATTGATGAAAGATTGCAACGCAGAATAGTCCGGATGGTGGATAAGCAGCCCCAAACATGTTCCAAAGACATTCAAGCTGTCCTGCAGGCTCAGGGAGCATCAGTGTCAGCGCGAACTATCCGTCGACATTTAAATGAAATGAAACGCTATGGCAGGAGACCCAGGAGGACCCCACTGCTGACACAGAGACATAAAAAAGCAAGACTACAGTTTGCCAAAATGTACTTGAGTAAGCCAAAAGCCTTCTGGGAAAACGTCTTGTGGACAGATGAGACCAAGATAGAGCTTTTCGGTAAAGCACATCATTCTACTGTTTACCGAAAACGGAATGAGGCCTACAAAGAACAAAACACAGTACCTACGGTAAAATATGGTGGAGGTTCAATGATGTTTTGGGGTTGTTTTGCTGCCTCTGGCACTGGGTGCCTTGACTGTGTGCAAGGCATCATGAAATCTGAGGATTACCAAAGGATTTTGGGTCGCACTGTAGGGCCCAGTGTCAGAAAGCTGGGTTTGCGTCCAAGATCCTGGGTCTTCCAGCAGGACAATGACCCCAAACATACGTCAAAAAGCACTCAGAAATGGATGGCAAAGAAGCGCTGGAGAGTTCTGAAGTGGCCAGCAATGAGCCCAGATCTAAATCCCATTGAACACCTGTGGAGAGATCTTAAAATTGCTGTTGGGAAAAGGTGTCCTTCCAATAAGAGAGACCTGGAGCTGTTTGCAAAGGAAGAGTGGTCCAAAATTCCGGGTGAGAGGTGTCAGAAGCTTATTGATGGTTATAGGAAGCGACTGATTTCAGTTATGTTTTCCAAAGGGTGTGCAACCAAATATTAAGTTAAGGGTGCCAATACTTTTGTCCAGCCCATTTTTGGGGTTTTGTGTGACATTATGTCATATTTGCTTTTCTGCCTCTGTTTTATATTTGTTCCAATACATACAAAGGGAATAAACATGTGTATAGCAAAACATGTGTTAATGCAATACCTTTTTTGTGTGAAATACTTGATTTTCAGGAAAAATATCAAGGGTGCCAACAATTTCGGCCATGACTGTATATATATATATATATATATATATATATATATATGCAGATAGGGACAGGGTTAGTGGTCTCTAATACCCCCCTCATCCATCTCTCTCTCTCCCCCAGCCCTCCTAACCTCCCTCTCTCCCCCCTCTCTCACCCCTCCCCCCTCTCTCTCATCTCACCCTCTCCCTCTCTCATCCCCCTCCCTCTCTCCCCATCCCCCTTCTATCTCTCATTCCCTCTCCTCTCGCATCTCCCCCTCTCTCTTTCATCCCCCTTCTCTCTCTCTCTCTCCCTCACCCCCTCTCTATATCTCACTACCCCTCTCTCATCTCCCTCTCTCTTTCACCCCACTCTCTCTTTCATCCCCCCCTCTCTTTCATCCCCCTCTCATCTCCCCTCTCTCTTCCTCACCCCCTCTCACCCCCCCTCTCTCTCACCCCCCACCCCCTCATCTCCCCCTTTCTGTCTCATCTTCCCCTCTCTTTCTCTCTCACCCCCTCTCTTTCTCCCCCCATCCCTCTCTATCTCATTCCCCTACCCTCCTCTCTCCCTCATCCCCTCTCTCCCCTACCCTCATTCTCCCTCTCTCGTTCATCCCCCCTCTCTCTTTCTGTCCCTCTCTCTCTCTGTCACCCCCCTGTCTTATCTCCCCTCTCTCTCACTCCCCTCATCCTCCCTCTCTCTTTCATCCCCCTCTCTCTCCCTCACCCCCTCTCTCCCTCCCTCTCTCTCCCCCATCTCCCCCTTTCTCTAATCCCCCCCCTCTCTCTCTCTATCTCCCCTCTATTGCTCATTCTCCCCTCTTTCTCATCCCCCCCTCTCTCTTTCATCCCCCTCTCTCTCACTCACCCCCCTCTCTCCCCCCTCTCTCTCACCCCCCCACCCCCTCTATCTCTCATTCCCTCTCATCTCGCATCTCCCTCTCTCCTTCACCCTCCTTCTTTCTCTCTCTCTCCCCCACCCTCTCTATCTCTCACCCCCCTCATCCTCCCCTCTCTCTCTCACCTCCCTCTCTTTTTCATCCCCCTCTCTCTCATCCCCCAGTCTCTCATCCCCCACCCCCTCATCTCCCCCTTTCTCTCTCTCTCTCATCTCCCCCTCTCTCTCTCACCCCATCCCCTGCTATCTCATTCTCCTACCCCCTCTCTCACTCACCCCCCCCTCTCTCACTCATCCCCTCTCTCCCCCACCCTCATCCTCCCTCTATCATTCCCCTCTCTCTTTCCCTCCTTCTCTCCCTGTCACCCCCCTTTTTCTATCATCCTTCCTCTCTCTTTCATCCCCCTCTCTCTCTCCCTCACCCCCTTCTCTCCCCCATCCCCTCTCTTTCCCTCATCTCCCCTTCTCTCTCATCCCCCTCTCTCTCCCCCTTCCCTCTCTCTCCCTCACCCCCCCCTCTCACATCCCCCCCTCTCTCTCTCCTCATCCCCCAACTATCACTCATCCTCCCATCTCTCTCATCCCCCCTCTCTCTCTCATCCCCCTCTATCTCATGCCCTCTCTCCCTCACCCCCCCCTCTCCCCTCTCCCTCATCTCCCCTATTCCCCTCTCTCTCCCTCATCTCCCCCTTTCTCATCCCCCCTCTCTCTGCCCCCCCTATCTCCCCCTCTATCTCATCCCCCATCTCTCTCAACCCCCCCCCCATCTCTCACAAACCGGAAATTGTAATTTTGTTTAAAAAACAAATGGGCCGCTCAGTCTAAAATGCCCGAGCCTATGTTTTGTCCCAATCCGGACTTGTCCACAAACCATACCTCTAAGCAACACTATCAGGGATTAGCTGAGTCAAATAAATACTTATGACCTAGTGGTTAAATCTTCCCATGTTGATTACTGAAACCTTCCAGCAACAGGCTGAAGTAAACAACCCACTAGACTTAGCAAAAATTACAGAATCCAGACAAGTAAATATCATTTAATTTAAATTTTGTTTAATTTTCATTTAAATTAGAGATAACTGCAGAGCAAAGGATCTCTACATAAGAAAAAGAATGGTAGCAAAATAAAATTTAAATAAATACTTACAATTCCAGACAGTGTAACACTTTCCATGAAAAGGGTAAAACTTTTATTTTAAATCAGTTGTTCACCTACAGAAAAAAGAAAAGCACAGTTTATCAATATGAACAAATATAAAATTATTTATCTAATTTGATTTTAAACCTCTTCTTTAATATGTGTTGGGTTTACACTGGCTGCAGTTACTCTTACAGAAAATAACAGCGGTCGTTCCACAAGTTCCCCAGAGTTTGGTAATCTGTGCACAAATTATATGTGTATCAGACAAATATTAAACTTTTATACTGTAAAACTACCATTATTCACTGCTCCCACCTTATTAAAAGAGAAGGGTTTTTTTTCCCCCCCAAAATCATACTTACCTAGGTGGATGCAGCATCGCTCCGATGCTGCATCTTTCAACCCCAGGCTCTAAGTGTGAGAACTTAGTGATCACATGACCAATGATCCCTGAGTTCTCACCACTGCTGTGAGCAGAGATTGATGACTGTCACACTGTCACCACTGTCTGCTCTGTCACCCCTGCACACACTGGAGCGCTGGGCTGTAGAGGAGGAGGGAGTGGCTAGCTCAGGCACTCAGCAGCTTGCTGAGAGGCTGAGCCATGTGCCACTCCAGACTCTGGGGTGATCCCAACTTTAAAGTCAGGATCTTTCCCCAGCTTGGACTGGCTGAGTGACATCAGCTGACAGCGGGCATCAGCCCCTGTTGGCTGAAAAGGGGTAACAGCAGTGCAGAACAAACTGCACTCCTGTGATCCACAGTAGAAGTACAGCCAAACGAGCTTTGGCTGTACTTCTCCTTTAATGAATAAAAAATTATCAACATATGAAATAAAGGTGCACAGACTAAAGGTACACCTCAACTTCACAGTGCTACTGTGATCCAAACTATCCTAATTTATCAATAAAGTGCATAATCATAATAACAAGTCTTCAAATAGTCCATAAAAGTGCAAAGATAAAAGTGCTGTGTTTCTTCCCAAATTGTCCACCAAATACTATATGTGCTCCTGAGATCCCTCCCTTCAGGAACTTTCCATTTTTTGTGAGATTTTTCCTGAAGGGAGAGGGGTCTCAGGAGTTCATAAGTTGTTTGGTGAACAGTTTGGAAGAAGCACAGCACTTTTTTCTTTGCGTTTTATGGACTGTTAAAGGACTTTTTCATTACGATGATTATGCACTTTATTGATAAATTAGGATATTTTGGATCACAGTGCTACTGTGAAGTTGAGGTGTACCTTTAATCTTGTCAAATATATAAAGTGTACTTCCTGTGCAACCCATGTGCAATATATGTGAGTAAAGATACAAGTGAGTAAAGACAGTAAAGTTGTTACAGCTGCTGTAAGCATATACTTTTGTTACCACAAACGTATAGAAAAATGTATATTCTTGTAACGCTGCACTGCTGTGGCTTCAATGGATTAGTAAAATGTGTTATATAGTGGTGAGTAACAAGATAAAGAGGGTCAATCTTTTACTGAAATTATTGTGTCCACAAACAACTCAATAAATACCAGTATAATTAATAAGGTGTATCTAAATAAATACAGACACATGAATATAATACCAAATATCATAAATAGTGCTAAATCACACCTCTCTCGTAAGTATAGCTCCTGCTACTATTGCATGTGGAACTATCATGATGAAGCAAAAAGAGGATAAATATATATTTTGATATATAGACTTTAACCACTTGCCTATCGGGCACTTTTATGCCCTTCCTACCCAGGCCAATTTTCACCTTTCAGCACCATCGCACTTTGAATGACAATTTTGCGCTCATGCAACACTCTACCCAGATGAAATGTTTATAATTTTTTTTGCACAAAGAGAGATTTCTTTGGTGGTATTTGATGACCACTGGGATTTTTGTTTTTGGTGCTACAAATGAAAAAAGACAGAACAAATTGCATTTTTTTTTTGTTTCTGTCATAGAATTTTGCAAATAAATAATTTTTCTAATCAAATTTAGGCCAAAATGTATTCTGCTACATTTCTTTGGTGAAAATAACCCAAATCAGTGTTTATTATTTAGTTGGTAGGAAAGTTATAGAGTCCACATACTGTGGTATATATGTAACAAATCGATAAATCCTGATGTACTGATGGCCTATCTCACTTCTTGAGGCCCAAACACCAGGACAGTACAAATACCCTCCACCATGACCACTTTTCAGAAAGTAGACAGCCTGAGGTATTTAGTAAGAGGCATGGTGAGTTTTTTAAAGTTGTAATTTTTTTTTTCATCATTTTCTAGAAAATGAAGAAATGAAAAAAAATGTTCACAAATATTTTTTGTGACATACTGTCATGAATGCAGTACAATGTCATCATATAACTGGTGGGGGGGGGGGATCAGGGACACTGACTAGCAACAGTATGTAATTTAATTCTATAATTAAAATAATAAATAATAATTAATATAATAAATACATAATAATTGTATTACTTTTTTAAATGTTTTAATTATTTTGTTTCTACTTCTGTGACCAGAGCAATACAATGTTTCCATGTTAACACTGTACTACTCTGGGCAAGTGATTGGGTTTTTTTTTTTACACATTATGATTGCTCATACCAACGAATTTCATTGGTATAAGCAAGCATTTTTTCTGAATGAAACTGATTCATTCAGTAATTTTTGTTGTGATCAGCTGTGATTGACCACAGCTGATCACATGCTACAAAAGGGCTGTTATTGGTATTTTTGTATGTATGTATGTGTTATGTATGTATGTGACCACTGTGACCAATCACAACTAGCAGCACAGTTGTAAGCAATGAATAGCATGAAAGGAAGCCATTAATTGTTTACAACTGTCATGTGATCTGCTGTGACTGGTCACAGCAGATGACATGACACTGACAGTGGGCTGGTGTAGTGATTGTTCATTGGACATGTCCGCTGGACATAGCCGGTGACAGAACATGCAGGAGCATGACCCTTGTAACACACGCAAGGCACTATCCTGAGGACGTTGTATGAGGTCTTTCCTAGATAATAGGGATCCTGCTTGGCTGTCATCCTACAATAGGCCGGGTGAGAAGGAGTTAAATAAGTTAATTAATTAATGATGTAACACTTCTTCCGCGAATCTGTAATACATCACCATCTATTATAGTGCTTCAAGGAATATCTCAGTATATACCGTTCGTACCACCTCCAACACCTGAGTGCTCACAGAACTCTCATCTTCATAGAGATGTACATAGACTTATTGATGTTAGTACATCAAGATTCCTCCCCAGGATAACTCCTCTAAAACTTGCTGCCCACTAGGAGCACTCCTCATATATTCCCAATGCTCCAACAATAGAATGGTTGGGGTCCCTTTAATGTTCTTTTGCATTCACATGGCCCTATTAATCTTTGCTCAAATGGGGGGAAACAGAAAGGCCTACAATAGTGTAGTATGAAGATTAAAAAGTACTGCACTTACATCAATAAAACTTAAAAAAAACAGTAAAACAACTGGGGAAACCAGATTGCGCTTCCGCATATGTCACATCCAGTCCGCTGTCTGCCAGCCCATTGAATTGCATATTGCTAATTATGGACGTGTCATCCGCCTGCCGCTTTTTTCCCTGATGAAGTCCCGTGACGTAACATGTAGGGTGTAAGCGGAGACAAATGATGGACCGGAAATTATGAATGTGGAAGCACAGTCCATCGTTTTGCATCATTTTTCTGTACCACATCCTGACTATTGCTGGAGCATTGGGAACATGTCAGGAGGGCCCCTTGTGGGCAGAAAGTGTTGGAGGAGTTATCCTGAGAAGGAATCTTGATATACTAACATCAATAGGTCCATGTACATCTCCATGAAGGTAAGAGTTCTGTGAGCACTGAGGTACTGGAGGTGGCACGAATGGTATACATTGAGATATACATTGGAGCACTATTATGAATGGTGATGGTTTCCAGAATCACTGAAGAAGTGTTACATTATTAAAGAATTAACTTATTTAAAGAAAGACTATATATCGAAATATTTATTTATCCTCTTTTTGCTTAAGCATGATATAGTTCCACATGCAGGTGTGATTTAGAATTATTTATATTTGATATTATATTCATGTGTTTATTTGTATCTATTTAGATACATCTTATTGATTATACTGGTATTTAGTGAGTTGTTTGTGGATACAATAATTCCAGTAATACATTGACCCACTTTATCTTGACACTCACCACTATATAACACATTTTACTAATCCATTGAAGACACAGCAGCGCAGCATTAAAAGATTATACCTTTAGTCTGTGCACCTTTATTCCATATGTTCATAATAAAAATGTTCTACCTCTATTTGTCACCCTAAAAAACATAAAATAATCAAAGAGATATTATATTTTCCAAATCCTACTTCATGCATTTTCTAATGAATACATGGTGGAGCACACCTCTCCTGCATCTTATCCCTGGGACTTTAAACCCAAATCTGAATGGATCTGAAATGTGATTGCAATAATCAAGGCACATCATTTTGATAGATCCCAAAGCTTTATCATTCTATTACATTCCTATACCACCTTTTGGGGGTCCATTTTTTTGGACCACATTCACATCAGTGCTGTTAGACAGACAGTACAAAGATTAAAAAAGCAGAAGTGGGTAGATTGCACTCCTTGGGAGTCTTGGAACTGCTTATTGGAAAGAGGTGAGCACAAACTGATGTATTAACAAAGAATTTATTCGATTTTTTGACAAAATGTTTTGTACAATATAGGCTTGGTAGACAACCACCTGGATGTCAGATCTGGTTAGCTCAGGTACACCACTATTTTAATTGGAATTCTGGAATTCTTAGTTGTCATCTTAGTCATGGTCAATTCTGTAATGTCTTCTAGACAATCAACATGAAACCAAAGGCGCAGCTTGGCAAAACTACCTCCTCCTCCCTAAAACCCATTAAATGATGGCCCTCTGTATCCTTCTTCACCAGACTCCACAAGCAAAAATCAATATAAAAAATGTCTATGAAATCCGGTCTCATTTCTTAAACATCTTGAGATTATGGATTCTTTAGTACCACAGAGAGAACATGATAGAATTAGCCCTCAAACTCCTATGTCTATTACTTTCAAATTAGCCAATTAATTATGTACATCAATGATTTATAGTGAAGTCCTGTTAGCCTGTGTGTCTGAGAGGCTATAACAATGGCAGCAACCATCTGGCACTGGGAAGAAGTGGGAAGACTTACTGACATCTTGTGGTGAACAATAGCAATTAGCATGTCTGTGACTGAAAAGTTAAGCCATTTATGGCTCTGAATGGGAAGTGAGAAGAGCCATAACCCCCCATAATCTTTCACTCACCAAATCATAACTCTATCAAGGATATCCTACCTACTATCCAACCCAGCAGTACCTCAAATGCCCCATACTCTACCACCCATAATAACCACATAATACTGAACCTGACCAAACCACCCATACATGTAGGTTTACATACAGACACATGAACATACACACACACAAACAGAGACACCTGTACACACACACAGACATGTACATACACACACACAGAAACATGTACAGACACGCACAGAGACACATGTACACACACACATACAGACACATGTACATACTCACAGACACATGTGCATACACAGAAATACACACGCACAGACACATGTAAATATACACAGACACATGTACATACCTACACAGACACATGTACGTACATACACACAAACACACATACACACATGTACTTGCACACACACATGTACATGCACATACAGACACATGTACACAGACACATACACGCAAACACATGTACAAATACACACATGTACATACACACAGACGCATGTACATGCATACACAGACACACACAAACACACACACAGATACATGTACATACACACACACAAACACACATACAAATACACACACACACGCATGTACACACACACATATAAATACACACACAAGTACACACACACACATACAAATACACACACACACACCTATAAAAATTTGCAGTACTTTGTTACGTTCACTCACAGATCCAGGTACTGCACTCTGGGGGGAGGCAGAGAGCACAGCACACACTCCTTCCTTTGCTTTCACTTTGCTCAACTATTGAGCAGTCTGACGGCTCCCAGTGCAAGTGACAGATCCGGCCCTGAGTTCCGATCCTGCTCAGAAAGACAGGCCTGGGGACACACTCGCCCCCACCATAATTTCCACTCGCCAATGCGAGCAGGCGAGTGGAAATTTCAAGGCCTGACATAGTCAAATATAAAATCATGCATAATCCCCATACCACTCTGTGTATATTACTAGCACTAGATATTCTTTTTCATTCTTATGTCTATGTATAATATAGTATAAAGGTGGATGCCAGGTGGTTTAATATTGACTAAAACAGAAGAGGCACATTTGAAGTCCCATGATGAATCTGTATGGAACATCAAAAATGGCATCTAGCTCTGTACATGAACCAATAACTGAGAGGATATATTTGAATCAGTAATTGACAAGTTATGCTTTTATGCAATAGTCCTCTCCAAAGGGATATCATATATACTTTTATGTACTTTAAAAAAATGTCATATACGATGCAAAAGTCCTCTCCAAAAGAATGCCATATACACTACACATTCAGGTATATGTTATGACTTTAAAACAGCACAATCTAAAAATTGGGCATATGTGGTTAGGTGTCAAGTCCTATGCAGGAACTGAAGGCAGTAGATATCCACAGTAAAGTCCATAGGACAGTTGCTCCCATCCACTGCGTGGTATAGAGGAGGACTCAGATATAAGTCTGTGAATGTTCATACCAACCTCCCTTACACTCCAGGATTGGCCATCAAATTGCCTGCATTATGCATCAAAATCATGTGCCATCGCCACCGATTAAATCAAAGCTGATATATAACCCATCATTAGTGCCCACATGAAGACCAAATAAATGCCCAAACAGGAAAAGATGAAAACTTTGGTGAAACCACCATCTTTCATGCCTGAGTAAAGGCTATACTGCTCACCCCTGGATTTCCGCCATGAAGGATTCCAAAATCAGAGCTAGTAGGGAAAATATGTCATCTTATGCCATCCTGACCGGTTCTGCGGGTGCTCCCAGCTGCATCAGAGGTAAGGCACCCATTTCACAGAATGTCCCACTAATCAAACCCAAGAACATTCACCCATCATTACTGTTGAGATATAGGGGCTGATTTACTAAAGGCAAATAGACAGCTCACTTTGCAAAAGAAGTTGCCATTTACAAGAGAATTTGCTCCGGAGTGTAGTGAATGAGGTGAAACAAACAAAAATGCTGTTTTTTTTTCATTATTCTTGCATTTGATTGGGTATTCTTTACAAATCTAAACTCCACCACATTCACAATGCTTTGAAAGTAGATGCTGGTCCTGGAGGATGGCAAAACAAGGATGGTTCTGCCATTTGATAAGAAAGCAAATTAAGCATTGTCAGGGGGAGTATTGTGATTTCTGTGAGAGGAAATAAATTCCTTGTCTACGTGTTACACTGACACACTACTTGCATGCATGTACTTAAAGCAGAGCTCCAGTCCCCCTAAAAAAATTTTGTTAAAAGTAGATCCACAATGACCTTACAAATAGCATTAACAATTGGAACAATTCAATATTAAAAGCATTGTAATTACTTAGAAAATCGTAAACATTTACCAGGATCTCAGAAGCAGGCAGGCGCCATGATGGCTGTGGGCATCGGAAGCCCGCAGGTATTTATTTCCTGGAATCGTGCTGCTGGCTATCCCAGCATGCAGCACTCGTTCTCGCGCATGCACAGTGCAGACACTGCTTGGCGCCACGTGTGCAGTACAAATTGCCATAGCAATGGTGGGGACGGATGAAGTTTCTGCCCCCTGCTCCCGTCAGGCAACCTGTACAAAACTGTACTTAACCTCCCTGGCGGTATTCCCGAGTGTAGCTGTAGTTTCAGTACCAAAAGCGGTAACCCCGAGCTACACTCGGGCTTACCATGTGCCGTTACACAGGGATTCCCTACAGCGCTTACCTTGTCCTTCGCTCCAGCGCTGCGTCCCCTGCAGCGTCCCCGGCCATCTCCTCCAGCCGATGCCGGCATCCGGCTTCCGTGTTCCGATCCCTGTGACGTCGGGACGTACGGGCGCCGGAACCGGGGCAAATTTGACAATTTAAAAAAAATGACATTTTTTTTAAAACAATTATTTCATAGCAAAACATTCCTGTATCAAAGCATTTCACATACATTTTGTCCCTACTGCTTTGTCCTGTGCCCTGCCTGCATTTTGGCTGTTCTTTCTGCCTGGAAACTTAGAAAAGTCCACGGCGTCCAAAAAGCGTCCCTTTAGGTCAAAATCGGTTTTAGAATGGCTAGAGAACAGTGATAGTAAATCAGAACCACTTGCAGAATTGAGTGATAATGATTTGTGGGGAAATTCGTCATCAGACTCTGAAAACGTTTTTGCGACTTTGCTCAGTGATGTGCGAACTTGGCGCTATATTTCAAATTTCAGTGTTTTTGGTTTGATTATATTGAATTAAATTTATAATTATTATATTATTATTTTTTATGAGTATTTATTAAATTATAATTTATGATTTCGTGTTTCAAGTTTTATCATATCCGGAATGTTTACTAGACTCTTGTTCGGACAGATTTCAGTGAGTTATTCCTAAAAATTACAGGCTACAATAAAAAAAATACATATTTCCATGCAAAAAAATGGTACCGCTTTTGGTACAAAATTTCTGACATAATCATACCGCCAGGGAGGTTAAAGGAAGGGAATATATCATGGTAAAATGGCACAAAACACCTCCCATTCGCGTCATTTCCGGTTTACAAGTCTCACGATTACAGGAAACCAAAGAACTCCTGGGATACAGGAAACGACATCCCAGGAGACCTTGCAAATCACCTTATGACGTCATTATCTAGGCGGTCGGGAACAGAACTGCAGGCTTGCAGTGAATTAAAAGATATGTGTAATGATAAAAAAAAAAATATCCAACTTGTGCTTTATTTCACAGGGACTACATAATAAGGTAAATTAATAAAAATGGGTGGAACTCCGCTTTAATATGAAAAAATGTTACTGATTCTAAGTTCAACTTAACTGCTGCAATAGGATAAGAGTCAGATGGGGAGTTAATTGCTTCCAATAGTTGGCCTTATTCTAGACCAGTGTTTCCCAACCTTTTTCCTGTAAAAAAATCACATTACTACGATCCTGACATGAGACAAATGCACTGCTTTTTAGCAAATGTGCAGGGGTGCCGTTAATTCTTAATTGTACGCTCAAGCATTGGCAAACGTGGTGAATTTTTGGTGGGGCACAATTTTGAAAATAGGCTGGGGACTTATTTTCCTGTGTTTCTGCTGGTAGGGCAGCCCGTAAAAAAGAATGAATAGGCTGTCCTACATGTGAGGATGAGGGATGGTAAAACCGTAAGGCATGACCACGATTTAACCACCCCCAACTACTCCCCCTTGAGCTCCAGAGGCAGCAGCCAGGGTAATACACTTGCTGTGGCTGTGGCAGGAAATATACCCTCAAGTGAATGGGCCCCTCAGCTGAATGCATTGCATGCGACTTTGGCAGGATGATGCTGCATTTAGGGGTTTAAAACAGGTGTTGAGGAGATGACATATCGACTCTTCACCACTTGTCAAATGCCCCTGTAAAGCAATCTGAGCATGGGTCACTTTTCAGAGGAGCAACAGTCCTTGCGGCTATTGTAAACAAGCCCTAAAAAAACAGATATGATAGTACAGGATTTAGGGTCAGAATTAAAACTATTGTACATGCATACATAGACTTTCATAAGTACATACAGATACATACACACACACGTACATACATACGTACACAAACACAAAGACACATATACACATACACATATACATACATATACACATATATACATACACACACACGTACATACATACGTACACAAACACAAAGACACATATACACACATACACATATACATACATATACACATATATACATACACACACACTTACATACATACGTACACAAACACAAAGACACATATACACACATACACATATATACATACACACAGCCTTTTTAAAGAATTACAGTACTGTACTTGCAGTCACACTGCCATGTATTGCACTGTAGGGGGAGGTGGAAAGGTAAGGACGCAGGAAGATGCTTCCCCCCATTCACTGCTCTTCACTTCACTGTCCTGATCAAGCTCTTGCTGTGCCAATGTACAAGTATGTGGAGCAGTGAGTGTCCAGTCTGATCTGAATGCCCTTTCTTAGCCAGGATGCTGCAGCACCCCTGACAACCCCAGACAGCACCCCAGGGAAAGGGAGAAAGGCTGTTCTAAACCAGCACTGTACGAAGGTGTAGTAAAGCACAAACATTGTGCAGCTCTGGAAAACAAGAAACAAAGGGGGTCATTTACTAAAACTGGAGAGAGCAAAATCTGGTGCAACTCTGAATAGAAACCAATCAGCTTCCAGGTTTTACTGCCAAAGCTTAAATGAACAAGCTGAAATTAGAAGCTGATTGGTTACCCTGCACAGCTACAAGCAAATTCTGAGTGCAACAGTTTTAGTAATTTCCACCCAATGCAAGCTTTGTAAAGGATTATATATATGTAGCACTGCCCTCGTAGGGGGCGCTAGGTTTGGTTTAAGTCCCCCTATGCTCTGCACAACCAGGCAACATACATTTTCCGCACTTTTACCTTTAGAGTCAGTAGACAGTCACTGAGCTGCTTTTAGTTGTTTTTATTAGGGATTAACAACTTGGATGGTGTGTAGGGGTATATGGGATGCCCAAGGAACTGTAGAACTTGAAGACGAACTTCTTAGCAACTATGTAAGAAAATGTGGACTAGCAAAAATATAGTACTGTCCCTTTATGGAGTGCTGTAGTTCCTTTTTGTTGTACATCCTCAGACCCCGGATGAATCCTCCTCTCCAACCAGCTGTACTGAGGGTATCTCTGAGCAAGTGTTCGCAGAAGCTTGCAGTTAAGCAGTTCCGGATGAGGACTAGTTGGGTATTGCACCTGACCACCCTTTCCCCTTATCTGGCCCAGGGGGTGTAGGTGTACTTACACTGTCCTGTCCTGTCAGCATGGTGTGTTGGTAGCTGCTTTCAGGCCTTTCGCTGGGTTGGCTCCTTGCTCCTTGCTGCTCAGTAAGTCCTCCCTAGGAGACTTTGGACAGTGGAGATACTGTCCAGCAACCAGCCTGTAGGTTGGCTCCCCTTCCTGGGACTCCCTCCCAGGCTCCACACTCCAGCCTTCCTCCTAATCCATCTTCCACAGACTCCCCTTGCTCCCCAGGGTCTGTTATATTTGAGGGTTACCCTGGTAACCATGCCCAGCCTTCTGCTAGCTGATTGGCCAAGGTCCCTCAAACATGCAGATATGAGCCTCCTCCGCCCCTCTTCTAGAAAGTTCTCCAGTTTCTGGAAAGGTGGGAGGGCTCCAGAAGCCCTGACCTGTAGAACCTTCCAACCTGTTCAGAGGTTAACTCCTGCCTCCCTCCCAGGCTGACTCATCCCAGGCTGCTACCCAGCCTATGTCTAACAAAGAACAACAAAACTAGCTAACCTAGAGGGTGTTACACAAATATAAGATTATTAAAAGAAAAGCTCTGTTGGCCCTGCTTCTTTTGTGGGTCACAGGAGTGCACTTACTAGTCCTTCTGTGACCCGGAATCAGTCAAGTCTCAGAGCTGCACCAGACTCTGGAGGGATCCCAACAATAATGCCAGAATCCATCCAGATGCCTTACAGACAGCTGGCACAGCGTCTCCGAGTGAGAGCCTAAGTCAGCCACTCCCACACCCTCACTTACTTGGCGCCCCATTGAACACTGGAGGGGCAATGTAGAGAGTGGAGACTGAGAATCACCACTCTCTGCTCATTGAGGACCCAGGAACTGAGAGATCAGCCATGTGATCACAGTCATGTGATCACTCATTTCTCAGGCTTAGCATCGGATCAATGCTGCAGCAGCTGGTTGTTAGAAATTCTGTATATAGCCTGAGAGTGCACAGTCTACATGTGTTTTTCTGCATCAGTGCAACAAAGAAACAGGAAAATTTATTCAGAGAAAAGTCCAGAGATGCCATGGATGCAACTACAAACTTATAAACACTGCCATCTACTGGCTGAAGAATCTCTACTGAATACTGATGTAGTTGTCACACAAAATACATGAACACTGTATTCCAACATAGGTAAGTTAGTATGTTTCTTTTTGTATTACAATGATTTTATTAGTATATAAACACATAAAAAAAACAGGAGAAACAAGACATGCCCACGCAGAGGCCATCAATTGCTCATAAAAAATAAAGAAAACAGTGCTCTAACACCAACAGAGCAAATGGTGCGCCCATGCAGAGGCTATCAACGGCACATAAATGACAAAAACATTGGTATAACATTGAAAGTAACTCAAACCAAAGGCAGCTATCCACAGACACACCAAAAACAAACAGAAATAGAAAAGGAAGGAGGAGTACAAAAGGAAAAAGATGACAAGACCATGAGCAGGGGTTCGGGAACGCCAATACTGAGCAACATCACAACCCAAGACTAGCCAAGGGGAGCATGGGAAGGGCATATTGCAACCAGGGCTCCCATATTTTCAAAAGTTTCCATTGGGAGGCGTTACAAATACTCGACATCTGTTCATTAAGGAACATCATAGTGGTCATACAGTCCTGCATCCCCTGAAGAGAGACAAAGGGGCGCTTCAATGCCTGAGCAATTGTTCTAGTGGCCTACAAAAACAAATAGGAAGCAATCTTCTGCTGGTGAGCCAAGAGGCCCAGTAAGGGACAATGAAGCAAAGCGTACCGAGCATCCTAGCGTATGGAACAAGTATGTTTCTTTTTTTTACCATTTCCACACCACTCCTTTGACATCAAAATCACTTTTGCATGTACTGTATAACAAAAAAAAATGATACTTTCCCTTTAAACTTTTGTAACATCCATTGTATGTTGAGAAAGATAGGCAATGGCAAGCAAGGGTTAAATGTCTGCCTCAGGCAAGCGACTGCAGAAGAAAATCTATAGAGCCGAGGTAATTAAGATGCTCTGGTAGCCATTGTGTAGCCTTTAAAAAGTCCATACTACAGAGATTACATTTTGGCCTTCTTCTTGTCATTTTAATTCACATCTAAAATTTTTCTCTGTTGAGAAGAACTGCTCACTTTTTATGATCCCTTGAATTATACAGATCAAGAAAAGTGCGTCCTTGGGAAAAAAAATCCGGGAAAAAAAATGACAGATGAAAGAACAAATAAGCAGGAAAGAGACACACTATTTATTTCAAGGTATAAGTAATGCAATTTCTTTTAATGCAGCATGATGAAGACACAGTTCATATCCTTTCAAGTTCTGACCTTCAAATCTAGTTTGCTTTTTACTTGTATCTGTACTGATGTCAACCTTTCTGGAACTAAGGACAGGAGGTAAGTAATACATGTAAAGCAAGGTCAAATACATTCTTAAAAGGAATGTATAGACTTTTTGAAATACTGTTTTGATATGCCTGTGAAAAACCTCTGACTGACGTAAATAATCTATTATTGCGTGTTTTAAAAATCTTCCTCTTGTGCATAGTTTGTATCACTTATAAACATAGGGCAGCCATGTTTGCTTAGCTGTTTGGATTTGCCAAAGTGGAGAGTTTACCTGGACTGTGAAGATTCTCCTTTAGAAATACATTTCTAAGGCCTCTCCTGTTTATTCATTTTTACATTTTTCTAAACACATCTCACTTTATCATAAATCCAAAAAAAAGCATTTTGTTCCTCATTTTAGGTTTGTGAGCTCTGCCTACAACTCATTCCTAGTTTGCTTCAGGACTAACTGTACATCCAAAACCACTGCAATTAGTAAATTACAGCTTAAAGTGATTGTAAACCCTCACCTTGTAAAACATCCCAATCAGTTTAAAATAGTAATGAAAGGCAGAACATTTGTGTATAGATTTAAAGAACATCATAAATATATTTTTCCCCCTTTTTTAGAAGTGATCACATTCCCTCTGTTCCCAACTGCGTAAGAGCTTGGAAAGGAGAAACAGCAATCTTCCCAGTGAAAGGCTGTGGGGGAGGGGGAGTGTCATCAGAAGTCTGGTCATTGGAGGAGAGCAGACTGAGCTTCCAGCACAACTAGAGAACTGACCATGCTGTGCTCTCATGTCTAGTGTAGAACCAGGGATGGTAATACAAAGAGAACAGGATACTTTTTCATACAAGTACATGGTACAGCAGGCACATATCAGGAATATGAAATGTTGCATTTACATATTCTTTAACCATTTGCCGCCCGGCCAATGGCCGTTTGGCGGCTTGAAAGTTGCTTCTCCCCCTGGGGTGCACGCCATTTGGCGTGCTCCTGCACATGCGCCGTTTGCGCTAATGCAGAGCGGCGCAGCGGCTCGATCTGTCACTGGGCGTGTACCTCGGACACGGCCGATGACAGATTCGAGTACCGGCTCCGTTGCAGGTACCATGTGACCTGCTGTGACCAATCACAGCAGGTCACATGACAGTTGTATACAATGGATGGCTTCATTCATGATGCCATCCATTGTATACTAGTGCCTAGCTGTGAATGGTCACAGCTAATCACATGCACATGTCATGTGATTAGCTGTGACCAAATCACAGCTAAGCACAAAAAAAAAAAAAAGCTGAATGAATCCATTTCATTCAGGTAAATGCTTGCTTATAGCAAAGTATTTCTTTGCTATAAGCAAATTGTGTAAAAAAAAAAAAAAAAAAATACTGATCACTTCCCCAAAATAGTACAATGTTACTATGGTAACATTGTACTACTTTGGTCATAGTAAAATATGAAAAAAAAATGTTAACATTTTTTTAAAAAAAGTAATAAAAAATTAAAAATAATAAATAAAAAAAAAAAAAAATTAAAAAAAAAAAATATTTTTTTTTTTCATACTGTCACCAGTCAGTGTCCCTGTTCACCGCCATGCCAGTTATATGATGACGCTGTACTGCACTGGTGACAGTATGTAAAAAAAAAAATAATGAAAATAATTTTTTTAATTTTTTCATTTTCCGAAAAATTATGACAAAAAAATACAACTTCAAAAAACTCGCCATGCCTCTTTTGAAGTACGTCGGACTGTCTACTCTGCAAAAAGGGGTCATTTGGGGGATATCTGTACTATTCTGACATTCTTAGACCTCAAGAAATTAGATTGGCTGTCAGTACTTCAGGATTGATCAATAATCAGATCTATACCATAGTTTGTGAACTCTATAACTTTCCTACAAACTAAATAATACATCCTAATTTGGGTTATTTTCACCAAAGACATGTAGCAGAATACATCTCGGCCTAAATTTATGAAGAACAATTATTTATTTGTAAATTTTTATAACGGAAACAAAGAAAAACGTGTATTTTTTTCAACATTTTTGGCCTTTTTTTGTTAATTTAGCAAAAAATAAAAACCCCAGCGGTGATTAAATACCACCAAAAGAAAGCTCTAGTTGTGTGAAGAAAATGATAAAATTTTAGTTTGGGTACAGTGTTGTATGACTGCGTAATTGTCATTCAAAGTGTGAGAGCGCTGAAACGTGAAAAATGGCCTGGGCAGGAAGGTGTAAAATTGCACGGTATTGAAATGGTTAATATTATAGAGCCATTTACTACAAGCAGCAGTATTCAGTTGTTTCAAGCTGGTTAGCTGCACACTGTACGGAAACCATGACTTCTTTGGAGTAGGACATATGGACCCTGGATAATCAGCCTATGGCAAATAAGGAATGGTTTGCATGTTCCAAATAGGGATAAATCCCTTATTTCTTTTATTTGAAGTGTGTGTGTGTGTGTGTGTGTGTGTGTGTGTGTGTGTGTGTGTGTGCATGTGTGTGTGTGTATGTGTGTGTATGGTGGGTGTGTGTAGGGGCACATCACCATAACCTGTCTGTTTGTATATATTTTTAAAAAAACACTTTTGTCCCCTCACCACTTCACTTCAGTACCTCCGCAGTTACTTTTTTTTCTAACTATGCTCATCTTGTTTTGTATTAACTGATGAGATTCACTGCTTACAACTATGGGCAGAATGACTGTGAACAAAATAAAAAAAATGACATAAATGGTTCAGTCTGTCCCTGGCATTAATACATCACTTTCAGCTTTTATGAGTCCCCTTGTTAACAGTTTTATAACCTGTTGATTTAGCCAGCAGATCCATTATTTCTCTACATTTAAAATGCCACGCTCTCCAACAGTAAGTGGCAGGTAATGAAGTTGGGAAAACCCATATAGCAGTGATGACAGTTTTCACAATAGTCATCTTTTATTAACCTGCTGTAGGCCTTTTTAAAAAAAAAAAAAAAAAATCTGCATCTGTTTAAAATGTGCTGTATCTGGAGTGCGGGACCGTATGACCACTATGATGCTCAATGAACAGATGTTGAGTATCTGCAACGACTCCCAATGGAAATTCTTGAAAATATGGGAGCCATGGTTGCAATATGCCTTTCCCACGCTCCCCCGGCTAGTCTTGGGTTATCATGTTGCTCTGTATTGGCGTTCTTGGACCCCTGCTCTTGGTCTTGTTATCTTTTTCCTTTTGTACTCCTCTTTCCTTTTCTTTTTCTGTTTGTTTTTGGTGTGGCAGCGGATAGCTGCCTTTAGTTTGAGTTACTGTCGGTGTTATACTAATGTTTTTGTCATTTATGTGCCATTGATAGCCTCTGCATGGGCACACATTTTGCTCTGTTGGTGTTAGAGCACGGTTTTTTAATTTTTTTTTAATGTGCAGTTGATAGCCCCTGCGTGGGCGTGTTTTGTTGCTCTTGTCAAAAAAAACTGTTTTAAAGTAATAAAAACATTGAAATACAAAAAGTGCTGTATCTTACACTATAAGTCCATTTAACTGCTCGTTCACACCATGGTGCAGAGATGTCAGTTTTTCTGTAAGCGTTCTGCAAGGGCCCAACAAAATCTATTGTTCTCTATTCACACCACAACATTAGTTTCAAGAGCAGATTTTTTTATGCGCAGTAATCTGCAACACATATAAAACTCATTGAAACACTCATGAAAATTGATGTAAACTGCAAGTGAAATCTGCGCATCAGTTTTTCTGTACGTATGGTGGGAACAAGGCCTGAAACTTTATGTCTGTCTAAAGCTGGCCATAAATTATGCAATTTTCTTTCCTTCAACTGTCACGATCAGAGGGTAAGACCTCCTCGGACTGTAACTCAAGATCTAATGGGCCAGTGTAAATGATTAAACAGGTGCACCCGGGTACCGAAGCTCGCATTTGCAGGAGTAGTGTGACCGCGTGCAAACGGTGGTGTGTCAGAGTCGCAGGATATGAGGAGTCTTCACCAGAGCCACTGGAGGTGTGGATGTTGCGCAGCCCAGCGGCCCCCAGGTTGCTGCCCACTAACACACTTGTGAGGTCACAGTGCAAACAAATAGCACACTGGAAGGACATGGGGTACACACGGGATACAAGGTACCAAAGTAACCAACTGCAGCAAGATGGAAGGGCCTGCAGGGCAAACAAACAACAAGAAACAACGATGAGAAGGACACACACAGCAAAAGGGAAGGAAGGAATCCATGGACAGAGAGCAAAGGGAATATAACTGCACAGCCCGGGGGAAAACATGAGAACAAAGACAGGTTTAAACAGACACAAAATATGAGAATTCTCAAATGGCACAGGAACCAGAGGGGTCCGGCTTCTACATGAAGCCACGTTGCTCGAACACTAACACACAGGTTCAAAGGCTTAATAATACTTAGGTTCAGGGCGGATAGGAAGGAACCTGAGCAGCTCAGACAGGAGGTAAAACCTGATGCTAAATTGATGTGTATGGAAGCAAGATATCAACCATAGGTTGAAGGAAAGAAAATCGTTGACTACCCCATAAACACAGTCGATACTGATGGGGGAATTACTCCCACTGCACTACAGTATTCTGACAGCAGGAGGTGCTAAAAACCTCTTACAGAAAGTTGACAAATAGCAGCCCTTTTGGCCAAATTAACAAGCGATAAAGCTGTGTAACCAGGGGAGGGCTCAGAAACAAAATCTGCTGTGTTAATGCTGTTGACAGTTTGCAGCATATATGTTATTTCATCATTTGCCCGTAGCTCCATTTTAAAGTTGAGCTCCATCCAAAAGGGGAAGTTGCATTTTAAGGCCTCCTCCCCCGCTCCTGGTAAAGAAAGGGCACTTTTGGGGAGGGGGGGAGTGGATACCTGATTTTGACAGGTACCCACTTCTGCTACTACCGCCTAGGCAATCAGAAGCGGACATTCTCTTCCCCCCTTCCTCCCAGCAGTCTTCTGGGACACATGACAGGTTCCAGAAGACTGCAGGAACATTCACAATTCGCAGTGCAGCTCATGCATGTGCAGAGGGCACCTGGTTATGAAGCCACAAGCTGTCACAGCCGGGTGCCCAAAGTTAACATGCCAGCACCAGGGACAGACATCAGGATTTTAAAACAGCTGGGGTGAGCACATTGGATTGTGGCACAGGTGAGTGGCTGTTTTTGTAGCTGCTGACTTCAGGGGAGTATTTACCACAAGGCAAACAAGGCATTTGCCTAGGGGCATTTTTCAGGGGGGCAGCACCCCCCCCCCAGCAAGAAGGGACATATGCGGCATGGGGACCAGGTGGGATCTGAAAGAGGCTGCAGGCTGCTTGATGGTGTATGCAGAGCCCGACTCTCATTCCTGGGGATGTCTAGTGCGGTGAAGGTGAGTGTCTTTCTCTGTGTTTCTGGGAGGGGGGGTTTGGTGTTAATGGAAGGCTCTCTCGGGTGGGGGGTCACGGGGTGTTGTTGGCCACTCGTGTTGGTTGGTGTCAGGCTCTCTCCTCCGGGGGGGGTTCTGATTTGTGTGTTGCCTAGGGCAGCAAAAAGCTAAATACACCACTGGCTGACTTTTAATTTTTACACAGGAGACTGGACTACAAGTTCACAAATGACAGGGCTGGTTAGTCTGTCTTTTATAATTGCTTAAAGTATACATCCTCTCAGTGTGTGTGGGCAGGGTTATCATACTGTAATTAAATATGAGGTATTATTCCTCCTATTTTCTTCATCTGATATGTTAAATACTTTGAAAAGCAAACAATCATGTACTTTCTATGTGTTTTCTCGCGGGTATGCTCTAAAACCTCTAGTGGATAGTCTAATGTTAACTCAGTGATAACATCAATTTTTGTGATAAAGCCTTTGCACAATACATTGGAAAAAAAGTCATTGCTAACACGAGCAGTGTATCTGCTTAGACAGAGGGAAAGCAGTGCACTCTCTAGATGGCTTATTTTGTAATTGATTGTGATCATTTGAATTGATCTCGACAGTCTGTAAGCAAGGATGCTGGCTCAATTGCCTTATAAGAGATTGCCACTAATGAGGAGAATATAAAAATACAATCATGGCAATGTGGCACAATGAGCATGTAAAATGTGAAAATTGCTTTCAGGTCAAGTCATTTAACAATTGCCTTGGACTCAGATGTCTAATAATCCTGTGTTCCATCAACATCGATCAATACATAAGGTGGAGAGGTGATGGCAATTGCCATCTGTTTACTTTCAAGTGCTATTTGGGCACGTTTATTAACCCAATCTGTCAATGACACTTACACAAATACCTTGTGAGAAACAATTTAATGTTATTATTATTTTCAAGATCATGTAAATTATGTATAAAATACCCTCAAAGGCTGTTTCAACTGCCATTTGTAATTTTGACTGCTACTACTGAGAATGAAAGGTCAGGGGAAAGCAAAGTTGACATGCCCCAATCTCCTACCCACCCATGGGATTATGGCAAACCTAGGGTTTTTTGTTCTTGTAAAAATTGCTTACTTACCTGAATCCAACTGTCTTCTTTTCATGGACCAATGGTCCCTGGTGCTAAAAAAAAACAAATTGTTTGTGTCAGTTGTCAATAACAGAAAAAAACATCAGCTACAAAAGCATCCTGCCCCCTTTATGATGCTTTATATTGTGTGGTTTGCATCCTCCCTCTAATGAAGGTGACAGATAATTTAGTTCTTTTTGGTTCAATTTGGCCAGTTCAAGTTGTAGTGCCTATGTGTGTTTTAGATAAACTGAGTTGTATTTCAACCATCATATCTTTTGTTCCATGGTTTAGCCTGTCTGTTTCTCAGGCGGACCCGATCCGACCCTCCATTCTCCTCTATGGAGCAGCGGGTGTAATTGGACATGGGGTCAAGCCAATTTTATTTCATAGTCTATGCAGTTTGTTATTATATTCCATATGATTACATTGATTCTGTCCTAACCACCTGTGTACCAGGCCATTTACAGTTTTTTGTGCTACGTTAGTTTTTTCTGACACACAAATTACTTTTATACAATTTTTGAGGCAGAGCTTTCTTCTGGTGATATTTAATAGCATTTTTATTATTTATTTTTTTTTACTGTAAAAAGCAAAAAAAAGAGTAAATTGAAAAGAACAAAACAAAATTGTCTTTCTTAGTTTTGGTTATAAAACATAGCAAATACAACTACCAGGTCAGTATGGAAACCCCTAAAATTACCTTTTTTTTAAAGTAGACACAAGATGATTTCATTTTTGTCACAATTTTTTAGAACTGAAGAAACATGCAGTTATTGAGGGATTTAAAACATAGAGCTCGGTAATGGTGCACTATATACATTATTGCATTGGTCATTCCCAGAAGGAGAAGGAGGTGAAGGAGTTAATATACAGGTCATACACAGTCACAGGATGGAGATGAAGGGTTAATGTGCAGATGTGCAGGATAAGAAAGGTGAAGTGTTGTTATACAGGTCACAGAGAGAACCAACATTTAGGTCAGATGTAAAGGAGAGGAAACAAGGCAAAAGGGTGAAAAAAAAACATTCCAGTATGAGAGAAACTGAATTAAAGGATCAGCAGTTGCTGCTGAGGATCCATTCATTCTTTCTGCATTCAGAAATTACTATTATTTCTCTTCTTCCACTCTTATAAGAGTAAAAGGAGGGGTCAATCATCTAAACAATGTTATCTGTGTTGACCAATCACAGAGATCACAAGGTACCAAGCCCCTCAGTTTGGCTTACTTCACTACCTCTGTGTTCTGATCCATTCAATGATGGCTCAGTTCTCAACAACTAGTGGACGGAAAGTCTGCATTATGCTGTTTATCCAATGGCATTTATGATTGGCACTGGGTATGAAAAGGCCACTAAAGTTCCATTTAAAAATGTATGCTTGTGGGATAGGCGCAACCTGGTGTGGTGGACGTAAACACACAGGCCCAGAGTGCAGTAACCAATGTACTGAGGAACTTGCAAACAGTACAACAACCCAGCGGGGGAGCTCACCCAACTGGGACCTTACAGTCAGTGCAGCAGAGGGTTAGCAGTAGTAGGCTCGAACTGAAGACAGAGCCTGCCAATGGGGTTAGGATACGCCCTGGCTGGTCCAAACCAAAAGGGTGCTTGCTGAGTTGCAGATGTAAGTCCTGAGCTGTCTCTACTGCTCCAGCACCTGTTCCTACCACTAGTGCTGTCCCTGACAGATAGGTATGCTCTCCCTACACTAGCCACTTTGCAAATGTGCATAAAAACCTGGGGGCAGAAACTTTTTTTTTAACAGTTGCGTTTATTGAAATCATACAAAAGTATAAACAATCCAAGGTACATGAAAACGGTCAAGCACGTGGCATACATTAGGTAAGCAGTATATACTAACTTCCAAAGCTGAGAATCTTACAAAATCAACTTGTTATCCTGAGCAGACTCAGTAATTACATACATATTATGGTCTAGCTGTTAACAACCCACAAGGGAGAGGAGTGGAGAAGAAAATCATAGAGCGTGAGCCAAAGAAGGAGGGAAAAGGGGATCGTAAAGGGCAACATGGAGAAGGGGGGGGGGAGAAAAACGGTACAGGAGAAAGGTAGATAAAACAAATAGTAGCAAATCAGACAGATATTTCAAACTTATCACAGCCCCAATCTGTAAACACCATTATTTATACCGTAAGGCCCTGTGCATCCACCCATCCAGCCCAGATTATATCAAATTTAGCTGGACAATTGCGACTCATATACTGTATGTAAGTTTATACAAAGCAATCTCACCATTGATTGCCATCTTCCAACCCGAGACCATGGGCGGGGTAGACAACTTCCATCTCAACAAAATGTCTCTTCTTGCATAATATAGAGAATAAAAGATAAACAGCTTGCTACGCTTAGGTGCCTCTAGGTCAGTAAGGCCTAACAACATAATCAGCGGATCCATGGGAACGGACAGTTTACCAACAGTGTTAATAGTATCTAATACCCCGATCCAAAAGGGACATAGCTTCGTACATTCCCAAAACATATGGTTAAAAGTGCCAACCACCATATCACAACGAGGACATGTAGCCAATCTACCAAGATATACCACAGCCAGTCGCCGCAGGGTGTAATATACTCTATGGATAAATTTTAGCTGTGTAAAATGATCCCAGGCAGAGATCATAGTACGGAGGCATTGTAAAAGACAATCCTCCCAATCATCCTCCAACAGGGATGGATGGTGTGCTTGCCGTTCACTGCAGAACGACTGCATTCTAGGGGTAGATAGGGGTAAGCAAGTCCTCCTCTATCAATAAACTTTCTAAAGGGTAAGTCTGTAGTCAAGGGGAGCAGGAAATTGGGCGGCAACAGCATGTCGAAATTGAAGAAACTAGAAAAACATCTGGTTAGGCAAACCATGGTTGTGTTTAAATTCATTGAAGGTAAGCAGGACACCTCAAGGTATAATATGTCTCAATGTTTTTATGCCATATCGAGCCCACACCACAGGATCCGGTATCGTGAGCAAATGGGGGAATGTAGGGTTTCCCCAGAGCGATGTGTAAGGGAAGTAGTTGTTGTTTACACTGTACTGAATCCTAGCCTGTTTCCATACCTTCAGGGTCATCAGCTTGGGAGTAGTGATGGCCGGGTTAGACTTTGGACCTCTATAGACCAGGTTGCTAAGTTTTGCATAAGAGCCCAATACAGCCACCTCCAGGATCACAGCTGCATTATCTCTAGGCTGGGAGAACCACCAGCGAACGGTGACCAAAACAGCTGTCCAATAATATAAAATCAGCTTAGGTAGTGCCAGGCCGCCACGATTAATGGGTAAGTGCAAGGTAGATCGGGAAAGTCTAAGGACCCTTTGAGCCCAGAGAACCACAGAGACAATACCATCCACGCGACAGAAAAAGGACTGCAGGATTTGTACCGGCGTGTCGAAAAAAGTAGAGAAATTTAGATAGAAATATCATTTTAAAAAGATTCGGCCAATGGTGCTAATAGGAAGGGAAGACCAGGTGGTACATTTAGTCTGCAATTGTAAGAGAGGAGGAAGATTGCCCGAAAGGTATTTAGTCAGGTCACGCTGAGCCATCACAACCAAGTATTTAAATTGGGAGGCTTATCTAATAGGGGCAAATGAAATGTCAAGCAAAGGTGGTCCCAGTGTAAGAAGAAATAGTATTGATTTCTACCAATTTATGTGTATCCCAGAGTAACTACCAAAGCGATCGATCAGGTCAAACGCCACTTTAAGAGATGAATCGAAGTCCTTCAGATATAAAAGGGTGTCGTCCGCATACAGGGAAACCCTATCCTCCCAGTCGCCCACCGGTAGCCCCTGCAAGGTCTTGGAAGAGCAAATCAGGCAAGCCAAAGGCTCGATCGCCAGGGTTAACAGACCCAGCAAAAGCAGGTAACCCTGCCGAGTGACCCTGTGGAGAGCAAAAGGGGGAGAGAGGATATTGTTAGTATGGACTCTCGCAAATGGCGCACTGTACAGGCACCTGACCCATGAAATGAAATTGGGGCCAAGTCCAAAACGTCTCAGTCTCCCACAAGTACTCCCACTCAACTGAATCGAAGGCCATAGATTTATTGGTGAATAGTCTCTGTACGTTGATGTCATACTGGCATAAAGCCTAAACGGGCATAAAGTCCATTTGATCATTGTGTACTAACGTAGAAATAACCTAGCACAGCCTCCCAGCAAGCACTTTAGCGATTATTTTCGCATCAGTGTTCAATAGGGAAATTGCTCGATAGGAGGAGCAGTGAGATGAGTCCTTCCAAGGCTTTAAAATCACCACTACCACCGCTTGGAGCACAGAAGAGGGAAGGTTCCTGTCTCGAGTAGGGCATTAAAAAGTGTTTGGAAGCGGGAGGCAAGTAGCTCAGTTCTGTCCTCTAAAGGTAGCCTTACAAGCCTCCCAGGAGGTAGTGGGTGCAGCGATATCCTCTTAGAGACTCAATACTGCTCCAATGCTTTCCCCATAGGGGGTTCTACCTCTGGGTCAGTAATCTAATAATGAGATAGTCTCTACATTTTTTTTTTTCAGCCTGAGATGGAGAAGAGTGAATGACAATGATTTATGAATAAAGACACTAACTCCTCGGGTATAATAAGAATACGTAGCATTGTAATAGTGACAGACCCAAGCTCTCTTTAAACCTAGTACTCTACGGTCCATCAAATGAGTTTCTTGCAAAATACAAATAGGGGGATTACAGGATTTGAGAAATTAGAAGACCAAGGAACGCTTCAAGGGGGAGTTAAAGTCCTGCACATTCCAGGAGATACATTGCAGATCAGAGGGCACCATAATATATGTGTTTGAAAACAGAATTGCGACCACCCAGGCTGAATCCCGAGAAGAAATCACAGAACTGTATGATATGCATCAGAAAAACTTGTATATCAGCTTGATACCGTACATAAACCGAACCACATGAGATAGCAAATGTACCTTGCAACATAGAAAAAAAATTAAACTCCCAAAAAACATAACCAATATATCCCCCTGGGACAGTCCATAATTTTACAGGGTGCCCAAAACAGTCCATAATTTTACAGGGTGCCCTGGAACTGCTCATAATTTTAGAGGGTGCCTTGACTGAAAAAAGGTTGAGAAACACTAGACTAGACTATGCATTTCATTTAAGCAATAACAGTAATGCAAGGTACACACTATAAGTGCGTTCTCCATTCAGCCCAGCAGGCTAAACAAAAAAACCCCTGAAAGACCATTAGTAGAGCGATGTTAGTAGAGCAATCTTCACTGCTGAGCTATTGTGTTCTGAAAGGGGGACAGCCCCGCCACCAGTATACACTGATCAGCTAATGTCTGCGAGCACTTATCAGATGCCAGTTGGCTCCTGGTTTTCCAGTATGCCAGTTTGACAGAAGCCGAATGTAAGCCTGTCTTCTGTCAGACAGGCTGCTGTATACACTGGGCGAATGTTGGCTGATTTCTGCTGAACCAGGCAATACTGGATGATATTCAGGCCATGTGTACCAGCTTTAAAAGAGAAGTGTGGACTTTTTTTCCCCCCATTTATACTTACTGTACCTAAGTGGATGCAGCATTGGTCTGATGCTGCACCTGTCCCTGGTAAACTCAAAGTGTGAGAATCAGTGATCACATGACCATTGATCGATCAGTTCTCACAGCCGCTATGAGCAGTCATCACTGTCTGCTCTGCCCCATACGCTCACTGGAGTGCTGGGCTGAGGAGGGGGTGGGAGCAGCTGACTCAATCTCTCAGCGGCTCACTAAGAGGCTTAGCCAGGTGCTGCTCCACACTCTGGAGTGGATGCTAACTTTGAAGTCGGGATCTTTCCTCATCCTGGACCGGCTGAGTGATGCCAGCCAATAGCGGGCTTCAGCCTGCTGTAGGCTGAAAATGGGTCGCAGGAGTGCAGATACACAGGAGAAGTACAGCCAAATAAGCTTTGGCTGTACTTCACCTTTAAACGAAAGTCTGGTGCTGAATAACTAGCATTTTCAAAGCTGTAGCAGCTACTTCACACCACAATAACACTTATAAATGTGTATTCCTTCCAAGGGTTATTATGCTCTTCCCTTAAATAAAAATAAATCTTTCTTCACCCTACACATGTACTACATAGCCATGCATTCTTCAGCTGGCCTTAAAAACAAGAAAAAAGTGGATTAAAGTTACTACTTTATATTATGCTGAAGCAGCCATTTGTTAGTTGCAGTACCCATCAATCCCAATAAACAGATATAAATGCATTTCACTCATAGTTTAGATGGTAAAGAATTATTTATATAAATGTCCCAAAGACACTGATGGACTAGCAGTAATTGTGATCTATGGGAAAAATAATGCGTATTTGTGCTGCAGAGTTTTGCTTGACCTCCCAAAGAAGATAAATGCTGTGCATTACACATACTTGCTGTAATCAGTACACATCTTGATGACAGGCTGTACATGAAAATATATAAACTCTACACCGTGAAAGACTAAAGACAGGTTTACTCCTATCTGTGTCTGCTTTTGTTGATTTTTTAGTGCGTGGCTTTTTAATGTCTGCTATAGCACATTACCATGCATTTTTGTTAGTCTATTGGGCATCACAGTGCATGAAAATGCACAGAAAAAAAGGGTACAGCTCATTTTTTAAACTGCACAGTGTCACAGATTTGAACAGCTGCACTGAATAAGTAAATTAAGTAAAAACACACTAAAAATCTTAGTATTACACTGGGCAAAGTACCAAAGTTAATAAATAAACCAACCAATTACTGTAGAAGTATAGTAATAATAAAAATAATACAATCGCACTTTAGGGTAAATTGACAACAATATTCAGATTATTTCAAAGAGAAATATGTGTTGCCATTGCCAACTGTTTTCTGAAAATTCTGGGATGTCACATTGATCCTTCAGGTTCACTACCTACTGATTAATTTTAAAAAAGTGCATAGCAGTCACTAGATATCCCTTGGACTTAAAGGTCTATGATAGAAAAAAAGCATTATTTGCAGATGGTCCTAGTTTTAGGAGGTACTGGTTGCTCTTTAGAAAATGCTTTCAATATGATTTCTTTGACCATTTTTTCAGTGTTGCTGATTAATTGTAGCAAGTCTGTGTTGAGTGACCTCTTGATTAGTTAAAAGCTTCTTTCTTAATTCTGCCACTCTTATTAAGATAATTAGCTTCTTTAAATATTTAGGTGTTATTATTCGTTCTAATCCTAAAATATATATTTCATCAACTGTGGATTTGCTAATTCACTAATTTTCATGACAATGTTGTAAAATTCTTTTATCTATGGCTTGTAGCTCTAACCTAATAAAAGTGATTTGGATGCCACAATTATTGTACGTGATAATTCTTCAATGTGGAGAAAGTGGTTTTCAAAATTTTTTTAAAGATCTTATACATAAAAATATTCCTTGCCTGCATATGGAAACAGTACAATGTCCATTTGATGAAGGAGGTATAACTACCCCTAATCTGTGGACTTTTTTTGAGCTGCACTTGTGCAACATTTTGCAGGTTGCAAAAATGGGTTTCACTCAGTTAGTTTAAGTGAATGTGGAAGAGGCAGACCTTCTGCAAGTTTTGGAGAGATTTGTATACGCAGGGAGACCCTCCTATTTTTTAAGTGATAGAAAAATGTAGAGAATAATCAATGATATATTAGGGGTATTTTTTTTACATCTAATTGGGGTATATCTAGATATAAATATGTGACAACATGGAAGGGATGTATCCTCCAGAAAAATCACTTAGACAATTATATGGAAACGATTGTTGGTGAAGAAGAGCTGTTGGACATTTGGAGATGAATTCTCATTATTAGGTTCTCAGAAAGTATTTAATCATCATAGAAAGTAGCTCAGCTACTTATTGTCCAAGGGGTGTTGAAGTGTTTTATAAGGTTCAGCAGACACACCATTAATTTCAATTCCATCTGACAAGGTTTTGCAATATTATTACCAACATATTATTTCACAAAATAAAACAAATATGGTAAAAATCCAATGAAAATTTAGCTTAGATCTAATATATTTTATTAGTCTTCTTCTTTCCATGACATTGTTGTACTTGGTGTTTGATTTTCTTTATACATTAGTTCAACAATGTATTGAACTTCATTATAGCGAAAATTTTAAAATTTGTATATGGCTTGGCTCTGGTAGTTGGATCTTAAATCAAAATCGACACTCACTGATGTGTAATTTTTTCCTACACAGGTTATTTACCACAAGGCTGCATTAGGAGGTTTCCAGACTCTGTTAAATGCTGACAATGATACTGATAGACGTTTTACAACCCCCTCTACCCACCATATAGCTTTATATACTTTTCTTTTAATAGGAATGTGTTTTCCATCCATTGTGCTGTAAACTGGAATGTTTTCTTTTTGTCAAATTTATAAAATCCAGCATATCTAGCACAGAGAGGAGATTAAAATATGAATGATTTTGTCACTTAATCTGGAATAAGGGTAGCACTGTGTTCAGCATGACTTCCCCATCCTCCCCAGTTTATGGTTCTTCAGACTTTACTATCATCCTACAGGCCACCTAACCTAGATGATATCTAGACTTAGTAGTAGTTGAGAGTAAGACCCCACAAGAAATTTGGGGGATTCAGTACGACAACATCTACTACTGGGATATTAAACCTAAGTAGGTTTCTCAGAAATTGCTGCATGCAGAATCCCCAGTCTGATCTCAATTTATTGAACAAAAATATTTTGCACAGCAACATAAAACAAACATCAAGACTGCTTATGAATATAAAGCTTAATACTATCTAAAAAGGCTGACCCTGAGATCATAATGAGCTTATTTGTTGTTTATTATTTATTTATTTTCCATTTTTTTAACAAACTTTGTATCTATACAGGAAGGGATGGTTTGGCAATTAGTACAGTAATGATAACTAAGCATAAACTTGGGCTTGGGAGATAACTGACATCAAAGTGTTCTTTCTTAAACAATTTATATAAATATAATTTTTTTAGTCTTGGATACAGAGGAAAGGGGTGAAAACAGGTCATGTATTGTTTTTTGCTATTGGTGCCCCACTGGGGAGCTTTTCTTGCCCCGTAGGCACAACAGAAAGTGTTTGAGTTCCAGGAAGCTACTACTACAGATGTCTATACATGAATCCTCAAATGAGAGCAACATAAAAGAAGTGTGTAGGACATATAGAGATTTTCTACCGACATATTGGTAAACCTCTGAACAATTGTCAGTTTTACATTTTTCAAAGCTCAGTTGCAAAGTTCAGTTGGAGAAAAAACTCAAGGCACTTCCTGGTAACACTTTTTAGATTGAACATAAAAATAACTTTTGGGAAAAATAAGTGAAAACAAGTTTCTTCATAAAAAGAAATAGCTCCAATTTTTACATTCATATGAAGCTGCCTTATTAATATTCTATTTTGAGGAGACGTTAAATTTTTTTCTCAACATCTAAAATGAGGGTGTGTTGCTCATATTTCCTTTGGTCTGTGAAAAAAAACATTTGTGAGCTTCAACTGTAAAACCAATATGGCATTACTAGAACCATTCATAAAGGATCATTAAGCAGGAACATTATATATCAGCTATTTGGGGAGCCTAAACTTGCTGATATAGTTACTTCCAATGGATCATCAATTTAATATCTCAATCTCATAAAATGTTTCACAGGCCATGTGATGAAAGCCTTTGATTGCCAGCATTTTATAATCTAGCTAATATATATGCTGAATGCACTATGATCCATTTACTCTACTTATCATGTTATTGGCCAAACTGCCCACAAATATATAGTATTAATGACCTATACTGAATGCTGGGAAATACAACACTAAACGTTTACATTTTTTTCACTAAGATTTAGCAGTTTACGTATAATAAAGGTAAATTGTTTAATTAACTTTCTGCAGTTTTATGTTATAATTTTCCACCTACAGCATGTAGCTTATTAAAAAAATAATGTTCGTCTTCACTTCTTAAAATAGCCTCACAGTTCACTGTATTAATAGTTTTATCTCCTGAGTAGGCTTCTTTTACTCAAAAAAGTCCCAGCCTTTGCTTTCAAATGCCAGGCAATCTAATATACAAAGCTCCTATCCTTCCTAGTAGCAGTGTAGCTGACCTGTAACCTCCTAGCTCCCACATATTCATATTGGCTCACTGCTATTATTGACTGCTATGATTGGACAGGTAATCTTCAACACCAATAGGCAGCAAATGAGCTCTACCCATTATATTAGCGTGGCATTTAGGCATAGCGATGGAAACTGGAAGGATGCTGTATGTTCAGGCATACAGAGTTGCTTTCAAAATGGAGACAGCCATCAAAGTGAAAGAAGGTGCTAAGTTCAGTTAGGTCCTAAGTACAAAAACATCTTTCAGTAATCCACTAATTTTAACCAGACCAAACAGGACTAAAGCAAAGGTACATTTTGGTTTTTGAAAATACAATCTTGAGCACCCCATAATCACAGGGTACACGCGTGTGTACATTTTGACAATTTGGAGCAGTGTTGAGAGAAAATATGTACTCTCCTACTCCCTGCATCTTCCTATGAATCAATCACATGATGAGTGGTATAACTGGCCAATTGGGTGTGAGAATTATGAGTGGTGGCCCAACTTGTAACACAACTAGGAAATGTTAGAATTAGCATATTAAATTTCCCTGGGGTTTGGGGTTTTAAGAGTATTCGTGAAGACATTTAAAGTTATGAACATGCAGAGCTGGATTTGTTTGTTTTACTCATGCATAGAGTTTAAAATATTTAAATTATTGAAAGATGGTCTTTAAAACTGAACTCTAGGAACACAAAAAAGCCTATCTTGCAGTTGGACTGCACCCCCCATAGCCAAGATTAACTGCTTGTTTCTGTCAGGGGAATTTGGAAAAGCACTTTTTCTTACCCAATCCTCCTGTCTTGCAGACTTCACAGTGCTGTTAGACTGGTCCCTGCAGCCTCTTCTCCACTGTGCTTTGGCAGTCTATGGTCTTCAAGATCAGAGCAGAACCCATTGACGTGCAGTAAATGTGAGGCTGCTGAGGAACAGTCTACCATCAGAACATATGGAAGCTGAGAATCAGGTGAGTAACAATGCTTTTACGTCCCCAAGACTAATTGAGCAGGTAACCCGTGCAGTACGGGCACAGTTCCACTGCAAGGAGTGGTTTTTAGTTTTTCTGGATTTATGCTTTAAGGACATGTGTCCAGCCATCCCAGAGTCTTTCACTATAAATATCAGTCCTGACTTTTTGTAATTAAGATTTTAAGTGGACAGCAAAGCAACAAATTACCCAGTTTTTTAACCTATTATGTACTAATCTTCTCTTTTTGCAATTAGCTTTATGCAATACTTGTTGGCTAAGCTCCACACATGATAGAAATACAAATATATGAAACTGTTAAAGCACATCCAGTACATCAGGTGCAACTGGAATGTCTGTGGAGTTTTAAAAGCAGTGTCTCTCCTGCTTGGAATGCAGCTTGGATATACCACGTGCTGTTGTCACATTACATTAAAAAGAAATGGTCACTGCAAAAGAATTTGCATCCAGGACAGAACCATGTGGCACATGAACCACTTGTTGACCTGACAAAGATATATTTGCCCCTACTTCACATAAAACTTAGACTGCTAAAAATCTCTGTGAAAGTGGTGAACATAGAAGATGAAGGTTATGACCTTTGAGACAAATTATGTAAATTATAAGTAATGCCAAGGTTAAGGAAGGTATTTTTGTTGGTCCACAAATTGTTGAACACTGTATTGAGATGCACCTGACACTGAGAACAAGAAAAAAATCAGGAGCAAAACACTTGTAGCCCTGTTGAACTCATACAGCTTGTCAAAAACCTTATGTGATTAAATACATCACAGTCATTGAAAGTTAATTTCATATCTCAAGATTTCTTCAATGTGATACAGTCATACTGAAATTATATTTTGTTCTGTGTGAAGGGGTCTATTATAATCACGCATCGTTTTTCAGGAAGCAAAACTTTTGAAAATGTTTGTTGTCCAGTGTTCAGTTAGTACAGAACGTTTTCAAACTATTTTGTCTTACTATTAGTGTACGTAAGATGCCTTTCTTTCCAATATTATCCTATTAATGGCATGGTTCACATACTTTCAAATTCCTATTTTGTTTTTCAATAATGCCAATGTTACTACAACAAAAAAAAGTACACAAAGCAATAGTAAATGGTTTAAAAAAACTTATATGCCTGGTTAAGTTCTAAAGTTTCTGCTTTCAATTACTTTATTTTCTCTTTTCAGTAAGTAGCTTAATTATAGCAGTTCCATGCTTTATACTGCCTAAAATGTAATTTAGAGATAAAGAAAATGAACAGTAAATTGAGTTCTGTCTAAAAATGTAATAGGCGATCTTAATAGTTTATGAAAAATTGAGGACAACTGAAAATAGAAGAAATAATACAACACTTAATGAAAATGTCAAAATCAATAAGTTACCACTTTAGTTAACATTGCCTTACTGCAGACTTGGGCTTACGATAAGCTAGACTTTCCAGCAGTCCAGAAATTCCAGCAATATAAGCAGTGTATCTTCAGTAAGGATTACTGTGAACTGCCCAACTCACTTTAATTCTCAACGAAGCCTTACTGCTCAGATCTGGAAATTGTGTATGGTACAAAAAGAAATGTATTCCACAAGGCACAGGGGCTTATAACAACCAATCAGACTATACTATAGCTACAAGCTATAAATATGTGAATGAATGAGCTTGTCAAGCCCAGACAAACTACTGCGCTCAGGAGTGATCTGATAAAGCAGACATAACATGGATGCTAGTTAAAATAAATCTATCAAATGGAATGATTATACATAGTGTGTAAAAAAACTGGAAGTACCAAACAATAAATACGGGATGAAAATTGTAGAAAATAATGATTGGTGAATGACAATACTAATGATTAAAAGGTTTGCATAGAATATCCCAGAGTGCTAAACATAGCTAAAATTAGGAGCTGCTAGAAGACCAGAGAGGGCCCTCCCTTTAAAAACCACTGGAAGAAAACAAAAGAAACAACGTAACCCTATAGTGTAGCATTAAAAAATAAATTACAATTTATCAAAAAATAGAAATACACTCACAAATGTACGCATGCGCAGGGCATGGCATAGAGGTGTAGCTATAGCTACATTAGCTAAGTATAGGTACTCTCAATCACTAGAATTTCAAATGAACTTTAACACGGTAATGTAGTTTCAAAAGTAAGGCCCCATTGACACCTAAGCGTTTTGTAGCTCAAAGCTCCAAAATGATCAGGAAGAAAAAAACAATTATTCTCTATGGTGATGGTTCACATCTCCACTTCAAAACACCTGAAGCCAAATGCCTGAGGCTCAAATACGTTGTGAAGCTAGTTTTGTAGCTCAGTTTGGCAGACTGGTTCCTTTTTCTAGGCAGCTGAAAGCAGAAACACATAGCAACAAATTATGTAACAGAGGATAATTTTCTCTATTGGCTATTTCTCTATTGGTTACTACAAAAATTCCAAAGCTCCAAAGTCTTGTAAAATGCTCACAAACACTCATACAAACATGCAACAAAATGCCCCAACAATGCACAAAAACGTGATGCTCAGGTGTGAATGCAGACTAATTGCCAAAATCTTTCTTCAATATATTAACAGGTGATCCTGCTATGAAAACCTTTGTTCAAGCACTTCTTGACAATTCCCTATTTTCTTGTTGTGTTCCTGTGTTGTCATCCTGTCACAATAATTCCTGATGAAGACTACAAGCAGCAAAAGCGACAGTTTGAGGGCTGAGACAAACCATTTAGCACTGACAGGGTTGCTTACATCGGTCGTTTTATTCATTTTTTTAAAACATTCTGAAAGGGAAAACAAAACTGTTGTTTTAACTATGTATATAGTGTTAGTTGGAGTAAGACTTTAATTTGTTAACCACTTGCCCTCCAGAGGATTTACCCCCCCCCCCTTCCTGATCGGGCCATTTTTTGTTATTTGGTGCTACGCTACTTAATTTTTTAACAGGCACTGCACTATATCAGCTACTAATTGTGCGGTCATGCAATGCTGTACCCATGTGAAATGTATGTTCTTTTTTTACATATAGAGCTTTTTTGGTGGTATTTGATCTCCTCTGAGTTTTTTAATTTTTTGAGCTATAAATAAACAAATTTTGGAAAAAAAATGATATTTTCTCATTTTCTTCATAAAAAATGTCCAATAAACTCAAATGTTGTCATATATTTAGGCCAAAATGTATTTTGCTACATGTCTTCAGTAAAATAATTCCAATAACCATATATTAATTGGTTTGCGTGAATGTTATGGTGTCTACAAACTATGGTATAGATACTGAATTTACACAGCTTTTACTTTCTGATTGACTATCACATTTTTTGAGGTGCTAAAAGGTCAGGGCAGTACAAACACCCCCAAATGACCCCTTTCCAGAGAGTAGATACCCTAAGCTATCTGCTGAAAGGCATGTTGAGTCCATGGAAGATTTATTTTTTCCACAAGTTTTTGAAAAATTACTTTTGTTGTACACAAAGTTGTCACTTAAATGGTATATTGCTCACACAGCCGGCTCACTGCATATGTTTTGGGGGTTTGGGCCACAGCAACTTCTGGATACAAAAGGGCTGTGATGATCTCTTCCTGGAATTTTAGGAAGGATCTACTTCATCCAGTTGCTTCGTAAAGCACAAAAGTGTTATATAGAGCCAATTGAAATAAATAAACTGGCTTTTTGGGAAACTAAGTACAGCTTCATCATCTAGTCATTGAAGTCAACCCCTCCCATGTTAAGGTTATAGTCGTGGACATAGATGAGCTTCTTAACAACACCTGCTGCCGTGGAAATTTGGATGGTCCTATCTGCATGAATAAAAGACAGGACGAAAAACTTCACTGTAAGCAATTCATCATTTTTCAAGCAGGCTTCTTCCCTCTTTCTAAGATGGGTATTTACAAGCCATTTGAGGAGCCCCCGGCGATTAGGTCACACGGTGCCAAATGCTCCAATTTCAAGATTGTACAAATCTATAAATGGTGGCAAGCTTGTAGAAAATTGTACATGTCTAAGTAGTACCCCATATGGAAAAAGGGTAACACCAAGTCCCAAATGGTCTTGCCACTGCTCCCCATGTAGTTTGGGCATCCGGGAGACTCCACGTGACTATCTTTTCCCTATAAATCTGAAACTCATATGTATAGCCTGTTGCCCTCTCACAGGTATTATACATCTTGGTTCCATATTTGGCACGCTTGCTGGGGAGAAATTGTTTGAATGCAAGGCAGCCAGAAAAATTAACGAAGGACTTATCAACGTATGTTTTGCTGAGGAGTATACACATCTGCAAATTGTGGTTAAGGTTATTTACGAGGGGTCGAATTTTGTGGAGCATTTTCAAATTCAGAGTCACCCCAAGGATGACAGAGTGTATTGTCGTTGAAATGCATAAATCACATTATATTCTCATATCTATGCCTGGTAATTGCAGCAGAGAACACAGGCATATGATGAATCGGGTCTGTGGACCAATACAACCGCAATTCATTTTTTTTAGTAATGCCCATGTTGAGGGTTAGGCCCAAAAAAACTTTAAATCTGGAAACAGCAATAGGTTTCCATGCAAATGGTCTGGCAAGGTTTGAATTTGGGTTGGCAATACATTGTTGTACATATAAATTGCTTTGATCCACAATCAATCCATACAGATCTTCCATTAAAAACAGCTCCAAAAAATCAAGGGAAGTAGTTAGATTTGCTGTTTCCACCTGAATTCTGGATTGGGCAGTGAATGGGGGAAGTACAAATGCTGCAGAATTTATGGACTGCTAAACAGGATTTTCAAGCACATCCGGAAGGGCATTATGGGCTCTATGGGCATGTGTTCAAATTCTTGGTGGCTGCGGGACACTACTTGTGCTAGCCACCGCACACGATTGTACTGCACTTTTGGGACTCACCACGTCACCAAATGATACTGCAGTACTAGTATGTAAAAGACCAGGATGTACTAGGCAGCTGGTGCTCACCAGTTCACCAAAAGGTAGAGCGGCACTAGTACTGGCACTCTGCTGCATATGAGAATCATCATGCAATTGTACCGCCTCAGTAACCTGACGTTAGCAGGGACCTCTACTCCACCGTCTGAGCTATCTGTCAGGGTGCTGTCTACAGGTTCGTATTCTGAGCCTGATTCTGTTAGTGAAGCTTACCCTTCACTCTCATCTGACATGCTCAGAATCTTGTAGGCCTCTTCACTAGAGTACCTTTCGTTGGACATTTTTGCCACTACATTTATAGGTACACAGTGAGACTCACGGTAAAAAGAGCATCTGGCAGTCGGGGACTGTTTGAACCTCTGCAAGAAAATGTACCTGCTAGTGCTAGCAGAGATCAGGCCTGATCTGGCTAACCCTGCAGTTTTGTCTGCAATGTATCAAGTGACAGTGAGCTACTGACATTGCACTTGCTGGGGGAGAAGGGGGGGGTTAAGTGTAGGGGCCAAAGGCACGGTACCTCACTTGAATTCACCGAGCTTCTGGGAGTGACCCATTTTTTAACAAATGTTTATAGAAGCAATCTCCATGCCTAGGTGCTTGATCTTCTACACCTGTGGCCATAGAGGTGATTGGAACACTTGAATCCAATGATTTTGAGGGGCGTCCCATTACTTTTGACAATAAAGTGTATATATATATATATATATATATATATTCTCATATGTAAACATATTTACGTTTAGGGAGAAGACATTACACACATCTTTGCATTATATTTAACCCAGTAATTGTGTTACATGTTTGTAAGTTTGTAATGTGCTTTATACAGTATATGTGAAACTTTTTGCTTCTTTCTATTCTATATTTTTAATAAAAATGAATGTATAACCAAACAATAATAGTGTTTAACTGGTTAACTGGTAGTAAAGAGCTAGTAGAGTGTTGGCTCCTTTGATGCAGAGATGGATATGAATATTTCAGTGTTCTTTTTACAGCATTGCTGATCATCTTTACAGCATTGCTGATCATCTTGCACCTCTGACTGTATTTGTGATCTTAGTTGTATACACAGTGATTGAGTGCTGAAGTAAATAAAGTATTCCAATGCTCTCTTACCTTGGGGTCTGAACTGTTATGCTGGTCTCACTGCTATTCTGCCCTTGTTTTTGCTACTTGTGCTGTTATCGAAATCAATCCAGCTCTCCTATAAACCTCACATGAAGCCCGAAGTAATGCAGTCACAAAGACACAGCCTGTTCCTAATTACTCTGTGTTGTCCAATGTTGTAATACAGGATCTTACTACTTTTCCTTCCTTGTGAGGTGTATAATTGCCCATTTATAAGCATAATAAACTTTCAGTTGTGTTTTTTCTGCATCCATATCCCTTTCCTGGCTTGCAAACTGAAGCTAAGTGAAAGAGAAAAGAAAATGCAGTAAATGTCAAACTGACAGATGATCGTATCACCTGTCAGCCAAGGAACTATCATAAATTCTGAAGCTAAAAAAAAGAACTTGCTGCAGTATGGAAGATTGTATTGCATTTGTGCTTGCTGCAGAGGAGCCTAGAGATGGGGTTTAGTACCATACGTCTTTAGTTATTTACTGGCTTATCTTCGCATTGGGAGCTGCAGTTGTTATATTCATCTTACCCAGGCAACTTGTGCTAAAACTGAACTTAAAGTGACACTAAACTCTGGTTTAGAAAAATGCATTCTTAACTCAAAAATGTACCTTCTGTTGTTCTCAGCTGCTTCCAAATCTTCATATTCCTTTTCTTTGTACCTGTGATCTTACTGCCTGTTACAGGGTAGCTACATTCATTTTCCATGGCCCCACTGTATGTAGGAACCTAGCCGTCCTCTCTTGCTCACTCACAAGATGGACTAGGGACTATGGCAGCAATGGGCAAACTACGTATACGGCCCGCGGGACCTTTTAATCCGGCCCGCGGAGCTAGGCTCCCGCTAGGCTCCTCTCACAGTCCGCCCTGAAGACCGGTGTAGCATGAAAATCTGTCTCCTATGAGGATCTGTCCCCCTCGACGTATCTGCGCATGTGCCGGAGATCGCCGATCGGCTGCTAATGCCTGAAACTGGCACATGCGCAGATACGTCGAGGGGGACAGATCCTCATAGGAGACAGATTTTCATGCTACACCGGAACGGCGCGGGAACACGGCGAGAGGAACGCGCGGAGCAAAGGTAAGTGAATTGACACAGGGGGGAATTAATATGGGGGATGAATTACTATAGGGGGGATGAATTACTATATGGGGGATGAATTACTATAGGGGGGATGAATTACTATAGGGGGGATGAATTACTATAGGGGGGATGAATTACTATGGGGGATGAATTGCTATATGGGGGATGAATTACTATGGGGGATGAATTACTATATGGGGGATGAATTACTATATGGGGGATGAATTACTATGGGGGGATGAATTACTATATGGGGGATGAATTACTATGGGGGATGAATTACTATGGGGGATGAATTACTATATGGGGATGAATTACTATGGGGGATGAATTACTATGGGGGATGAATTACTATATGGGGGATGAATTACTATGGGGGATGAATTACTATATGGGGGATGAATTACTATGGAGGCTGAATTACTATATGGGGGATGAATTACTATATGGGGGATGAATTACTATATGGGGTGAATTACTATGGGGTATGAATTACTATATGGGGGATGAATTACTATGGGGGATGAATTACTATATGGGGGATGAATTACTATGCTTACTATGGGGGAATATTACTATACTTACTATGGATGACACATACACATCATTCATCTACTCTTGGTCCGGCCCCCGGGTCCAATATATGAACCCATTGCGACCCTCAAGTCAAAAAGTTTGCCCACCCCTGGACTATGGACTATGGGATTTGCAATGTGCACAGAGCAGTGCACATGGCCGCAACTAATGTGTGTGGCTCGTTCCAAGAAAATGGAAATGAAATGGAAAAGAAGTGGTTCAGGGGCTCATGTATGACTTTACAAGGGGCAAAAAAATGCAGTAAGAAACTTTTGTAAAACATAGATTACAGGGCCATTAAGTACTGATAGTGTATGGATTATGTTTTTAAAACATAAAAGGGAAGTGAAGTTGTCTAAACACTTTTGAGTCTACAGTCTTATAGATGTATATCCACCATTTGAGATCTACGTCAATGCTGCCTCCAGCTGCTGGTCTCAGGAGGTTTGAAGTAAAATTTGCTAATGCTGATGCTGTATTGCTTATTGCAAATTAGAGGAATCTATTGAGCCCTCCCCCCACAATGGTCACTATAACTAGTGTCCCCATTGGAAGATTACTGTTCTGAGGACAACCCAAAAGTTTTGGATTTTCTTTTACGTTCACTTTATCGGTAAACAGGACAAATAGAGAATGTGAATCTCCTAATCAGGGCAAAGGTAGTAATAAAACATATTTGGTGTAATAATCCCTCTCCACTCTATCCAAAACTTAGTTATACTTTAAGAAATGAGTGCTATGGCCTCAAAAACCCTTGTGTATCTATACAATGCAAAGCAATATGCCCTCCCTGCTTACAATTACAGCATCATGTGCAGTATCTTAAATTTTAATAAACATCCAAATCTCTATATATCATAAATAAAGCTTTTATAACAATCATCTTCTTCATTTGCAATTTAGATTGACTGAGTTTTAAAATAAGCTCTGATTTCCTTGTCTAGAATGTCTAGAATGTCCATGACACGGTGTTTTTTTTACAGTTACTTTTTTTTCTAGACAAGAGCTGTCAAGACACATGCTGTTTTCATGGTAGCAGCTGGTGCTAAAAATGTTTTGATTTAATTAATAAGAACTGTTTAAATTGCTTAATTCACCATCATCGTGAAAAAAAAAGCAAAAGAAAAATAATTAGAAAAAGAATAGATGCCTATTTCTTATTTTAAAGTATATACATGATAAGACAATTATTTTAAGAAATGTTATTAGGTATTTTTTTATGAATGACTACTATATTTTTTTTTACCACATTGGGAAAACTGCTGTAATTACAGTGCCTTGAAAATGTATTCATACCCCTCGAAATTTTCCACATTTTGTTATGTTACAACCAAAAACATAAATGTATTCTATTGGGATTTTATATGATAGACCAACACAAAGTGGCACATAATTGTGAAGTGGAAGGAAAATGATAAATGATTTTCAAATTTTTTTCAAATAAATATCTAAAAAGTGTGGCGTGCATTTGTATTCAGCCCCCTTTACTCTGATACCCCTAACTAAAATATAGTGGAACCAAATGCCCTCAGAAGTCACCTAATTAGTAAATAGAGTTCATCTATGTGTAACAGTATAAATACAGCTGTTCTGTGAAGCCCTCAGAGGTTTGTTAGAGAACATTAGTGAATAAACAGCATCATGATGGCCAAGGAACACACCAGACAGGCCAGGGATAAAGTTGTGGATAAGTTTAAAGCAGGGTTAGGTTATAAACAAATAGTCCAAGTTTTGAACATCTCATGGAGAACTGGTCAATCCACCATTGGAAAATGGAAAGATTATAGCACAACTGCAAATCTACCAAGACATGGCCGTCCACCTAAACTGACAGGCAAGGAAAGCCTTAATCAGAGAAACAGCCAAGAGGCTCATGGTAACTCTGGAGGAGTTGCAGAAATCTACAGCTCAGGTGGAAAAATCTGTCCACAGGACAACTACTAGTAGTGCATTCGACAAATCTGGCCTTTATGACAAAGTGGCAAGAAGAAAGTCATTGTTGAAAGAAAGCCATAAAAAGTCCCGTACAGTTTGTGAGAAGCCAGGTGGGGGACACAGCAAGCATGTGGAAGAAGGTGCTCTGGTCAGATGAGACCAAAATTTAAATTTTAGGCCTCAAAGCAAAACGCTATGTGCGGTAGAAAAATAACACTGCACATCACCCTGAAGACACCATCCCCACCGTGAAACATGGTGGTGGCAGCATCATGTTGTGGGGATGTTTTCTTCAGCAGGGACAGGGAAGCTGGCCAGACTAGATGGGAAGATGGATGGAGGCAAAAACAGGGCAATCTCAGAAAAATCTCAGAAAAAAGCCTGCAAAGGACTTGAGACTGGGGCGGAGGGTCACCTTCCAGGAGGACAACAACCCTAAACATACAGCCAGAGACACAATAGAACGGTTTAGATCAAAGCATATTTATGCGTTAGAATGGCCCAGTCAAAATCTAGACCTAAATCCAATTGAGAATCAGTGCCAAGACTTGAAAATTGCTGTTCACAGACATTCTCCATCCAATCTGACAGAGCTTGAGCTATTCTGCAAAGAAGAATGGGCAAAATTGTCCCTCTCTAGGTGTGCAAAGCTGGTAGAGACATCCCCAAAAAGTCTTGCAGCTGTAATTGCAGCGAAAGGTGGTTCTACAAAGTATTGATTCAGGGTGGCTGAAAATAAATGCAGATATTTATTTGTAAATAAAAATGGAAACCATTTATCATTTTCCTTTCACTTCACAATTATGTGCCACTTTGTGTTGGTCTATCACATAAAATTCCAGTAAAATACGTTTATGTTTTTGGTTGTAACATGACAAAATGTGGAAAATTTCAAGGGGTATGAATACTTTACCAAGGTATTGTAATTAAGGCTGAGCTGCTGGGCATCAAAGTGAGGGGCCTAGTGCATAACACCTTTGCATTTTTCTACTATGGAGAGGCATTGCTGCAGTTATGTGCAGGGGTTTTATTGTCTTGCTTTGTCATAAATAATTTATGTACAGGATGATAAGAACATGGGACACCTAATTTTCTCAAAAATAGTTCGGTAGTCCAATCCAATGTTGGTATCTGAATTTCTAACAAGGACCATATCACTGTACAATATGTGACTGCAGAGATAAACAAGCACATATTAGTGATTTATGTTCACTGTCAATAAAGCTATACATAAGTGTTATGGGTGTACTCCAAAGAGTGCCACGTCCCTAAGATGAACAGTCCCCACCTTGAGAGGCTGCAGACTTTATCTACTATTACTGTTATCTTAGGTAGCATGATTGCATAGCTTTGAAGCCTGAGAATATCTATAAACCCATGAATACTTTTTAAGGCACCAACTTTTTACGGTTAATATTTTTTGATTATAGGACTGAAATCCTGGGCCTCAACAGTCCTTGTGGGCTTCTCCCCTTCCTGTTGCCCTCGAGCTTTGGTCATCTGCATGCCTCTTTTTACTTCTTCGTCCAATGATGACATCTACCTTTGTTGTTTTTATACTTTACGGCTTCCTTTTACACAATAGCTGTTATCTTTAGATGTGGAATCCTCAATACCCCTGAAGAAAGAGTTGTGTATCTCTGAAACATGTTGTGTGAATGGAAACATCAAATTTAGCAATCTATTCAGGAATAAGTGACTTTGTATACTCTATGTATGATCTTGTGTAATGTAAGCCGTATATATATATATGGATGGTTTGTATTTTTAATATTTGTATGAATAAAAAGAGTAATGGACATTTTATCATGTTGTGATATGAGTGCCTATAAAGTCCCATGGGGGGTTTAGCAATTTTCTTTGGTCTATAAAGCTATACATGGGTATCTTCCATTATGTACATCTGTGGCTGTTTGCAAGGCTAGTGGGTCCTCTTGATGGCCATTCCTCTACTATTGAAACGTTCCTTCCCTGTGGTCTTAATAGCCCTGAGTAAGAAGCTCTGGTTAAGCTTTGTGTGGGAGCTTACGCAGGGCTAAGGACCTTCCTCCACCTTAAGTGACTGTTTTTGAGCCTGGTAATTGACTGCTTGTATGTTCAGTATCGCATAGTAGAAGGTATATTTATAGGATCATATGCTTCCCTACACCTGAAAGTACCAGATACATCCAAGGGCTTCTTCTGGTGATTGGGTTGGTGAGAAAACATGGGAAAGGTATGTAACTACATTGGAAAAGGTTAGCTATCAGTGAATTTCTGCGTTCAGGTGCATTTTGGATGTATTTTTTATGCACTCTGGTGCGGTTTTCCCCTCTTTTTTTTTCTGCTTCCCAATTAAGGACATTGGGATGACATTGCATTCTGTTGCATCTTTGATGCTTTTTTCCCACATCCCATGTTATACATTTTTGACTGCACTGGAATGCACTGCACTGGTGTGAACTAGGGCCATTGGAATCTATGTTTAACACTGTCCATGTGTTCTTGATGCAGAATAAAAAGGGACTGGACTGCATCTGGTGTGAACCAGCACTCAGTGACAGGCCTGCCATAAGCAACTTTTTTAAATGGGTACTAAATTAGTAAAATAAAAAAGTATGATTAATCTCTATGAAATATATGCCATTAACCTAGAAAAATAAATGTTTACTTTGAAAAGTGTACGCTCACTTTTCAAAGTGAATTTTTGTAAATACAGTATTTATAATAAAAAGCCAATTGTGTGCAAGGGAAATTACAGAAAAGGTAGATTTTTTCTAACACACAAAGTTCAAACTGAACACAACTTTACCAAATTCAGTAACATTAACTTTGATAAAGTGAACATATATTTTACTAGGTAAATAGCAGGGCTTTTTTTCCTCAAAAAATAGGTGCATGAACTCCCCCCTTCTAAGTCATCGCCCCCCTATTCAACTCCCAGTACAGTTCCTTTTAAAGAATACAGAGCCAAATATAATTTGTAGTGCTAAATAATTTGTATCGAATTTGTTAATGATAACAAGAAAAGCACAAAAATAGACCCCCCACAGCCAGCAACAATAGACCCCCCTAGCAACAATAGATTTCTCAAGCAACAAAACCCTCAAAACAAAATACTACCCAGGCAACAATAGACCCCCAGCAACTACAACAGATCAGCCAGCAGCCAGCATCAATAAACTCTTCAGCAGCCAGCAACAATAGACCACTCCTTCAACAGTAAATCCCTTCCAGCAACAATTGACCCCCATTAACAATAGATCCCCACCAGCAACAATAGACCACCACACACAAATAGATCCCCTTCATTGACAATAGATCCCCCAGTAGCCAAAAACAATAGATTCTCGGTGCAGCCCAGCAACCCTTGCCATTGCATATATTCAGTGCTGGAGGTGCCGAAACTGCGTTCCACCACGTTCCTGCTGAAAAAAAGCCCTGGTAAACATTCTCTATTCCAATAGCAAATCAATCCCTATATGTTTCAATAAAGAATACAGCACAGATCAGATAATGGGTCAGGGGATTTGATATGGGGCCCTTGATGAAAACTTTATAGCTCTTAAACAAAGATACCCAACATTTAGGTTTATAACGATAGATGCAATATCAGCAGCCGACGGATCAGCAGTAATCAGCGGCCGATGCAAACAAGTCATTGACAGAATTACAAACCTAGTAGCAAAAATGGATATAATTCAGTCAGTAGAGCAGTTTCTCAAACTTTTTACCTTCGAAGAACCCCTGGCAAAAAGTTTGAGATCTCGGGGAACCCCTGAAATAACATTCAGATTTCCAGGAACATTGGTGTGATCAGCGAGCTGTGATATAACAACAATTATTTTAAGAAATAGCATTTAATAATAGAAAAAAAATATTAAAACTTACCTTTTTTATGTAAAACGTTTGCTTTTTTTTCTGCACAGATGCTCAATTCTGTGTTTAAGTTGAGATAAGCAATGTACAGGGGGCAGTAGGACAGAGCAAAGGAGCAGGACAGAGCACCTTATGGTGCACAATAGGGCATATCATATGGGGGCACAGCAAGGCACATTATGGGGTACAATAGGGCATATCACCTGGGGGGCACAGCAGGGCACATTATGAGGCACACAGCAAAACTTGGGGCACATCATAGGGCACACAGCAGGGCATGGGGCACATCATAGAGCACACAGCAGGGCATAGGGCACATCATAAGGCACACAGCAGAACATGGGTCACATCATGGGGCTCACAGCAGTACATGGGGCATATCATGAGGCTCACAGCAGAACATGGGGCACATCATGGGGCTCACAGCAGATCATGGGGCTCACAGCAGAATATGGGGCACATAGCAGTACATGAGGCACATCATGGGGTACAGAGCAGAACATGGGGCACATCATAGATCACACAGGAGAACATGGGGCACACAGCAGATCATAGGGCACATCAAGGGGCTTGCAGCAGAACATGGGGCACATCATGGGGCACACAGCAGAGCATGGGGCAGATCAAGGGGCTTGCAGCAGAACATGGGGCACACAGCTTAACATGGGTCACACAGCAGGGTACACAGCACACAGAAAGAGTACCCGGCACACAGAAGGGTGCAGGGCACACAGAAGAGTACCGGGCACACAGAAGGGTACAGGGCACACAGAAAGGTACAAGGCACACAGCAGGGTACAGCAGGGCACAAGGTACACAGCAGGGTACAGGGCACACAGCAGGGAACAGGGCACACAGCAGGTACAGGTCACACTGAATGGTACAGGGCACACAGAAGAGTACAAGGCACACAGAAGGGTACAGGGCACACAGAAGAGTACAGGGCACACAGAAGGGTACAGGGCACACAGAAGAGTACAGGGCACACAGAAGGGTGCAGGGCAAACAGAAGAGTACCGGGCACACAGAAGGGTGCAGGGCACACAGAAGAGTACCGGGCACACAGAAGAGTACCGGGCACACAGAAGGGTACAGGTCACACTGAGATCCTTACCGCCGGCCCCTCCTTTCCTCCCATCCACCCCAGGTGATGCAGAACCCCGGTTGAGAAATACTGGAGTAGAGGAACTCACTAAGAGGCATGGATGCATAATCTTACCTGAAGTAATCTAATATGTTGCTGCCTGGAACCATTCTGTTGGTCAGTCACAGATATGAATTCGTACTTAGCTCTTTAAATACCTCATTGACATAAGTAAACTGACCCACTCAAATTTTGAATTCTTTGCTTCAAATTGTTACATGCATATAGTAAAATAAAATCCGATTTTCTACTATATGTCCATCAATGGGTAACATAGCACATTTGCCAACATTTACATCTACTCTGTTATTGTAATTATTGTAATAATTACCTTTATTGTGGAAAACGTCTTTTAATGTCTTGAAAGTCTTCAATGACTATAGCACTGTGTTTCACCAACCCACAATCTGTTCTTGACATCAGCGGTCATGGTATAGTGTAGGGTTTTATTTTTGACACAGCTTTTTCTTCAAAGGAAATTCACAGTATGTAAGTTTCATTTCCCTTTTAATCTAATTGCATCCGTGTTCCAGGACAAAGACAGCCTTTAAAGCAGTATTCTGGTGCCAATGATGTACTATAAACAAACTTTTTTCTTTTCCTCACAACTGTCAGGAAGTAATCTACCTCTGCCAAGTGATCTTTGAAGAGGTAGATTGTCAACAGGGAAGAGAATTCTAGTTGACAGTTATAATTTAGCTGATTGACTAAAGGACTGGAGACTTTTCACCTAGCCTAGTAAACAAAATAAAGCTGATTTTACATTAAAACACATCTAAACTCAAAAGCACAAATTATATATATTGCAGTCTAATAATCTTTGGATGTGGTGGCTGCATTAGTTTTCTTTTTAAAGGCTTTTTTCCTTTATTTTTTTTCACTGGGTGATCCAACCAGTAAGTCTTTTATTTTTCAACTTTTTAAATAGACTAAGCAATCCAGCAAAAGTGACAGTTAGGGAACTGAGACAAACCTATTAACACTGACATGGGTGCTTATCATGCTCAGCTTTTAGTCATTTAGTTAAAACTTTTATCCAAAAAGAAAAAGAAAAACTGTTTTTGCAACTGTTTAAAGTGGAACTAAAGTTTTGCTGTCACAAACAGCAAGCAGGCAGGCATTTTATTGCAGAAGAGACATGCAATATCTCTTCTGCGATAAAATACACCTTCCTGCCTCTCTGCCTTCTCCAGCTATGTAAACTGAGCTGTATTAGCAAAGCTCAGCTCACATTGCCGGCAAGGTGTGCCGGAATAATTGTTTCCTGTGCATGAGCAGGACTGACATCATCCAAGATTCTGGCATTAGTGAGGGATAGGAACCATTGAAAGAAAGGTACGTATAGCTCCCTTAAAGCGGAGTTCTACCCAAAAGGGGAGTTTCCGCTTTAAAGATTGGTGTCCCCCGCTCCCCATTAAGGATTGGCACCTTTGGGGAGCGGGGGGACGGGGACGTGTACCCGAATTTGACAGATACCCGCTCCCACTTCTGCTGTGATCACCTAGGCAATTGGAAACGGAAGTTGTACTCCTACCCTCCATCCCTGAAGTCTTGTTGGACACATCACAGGTCCTAGAAGACAACGGGGCCATTCAGGAAGCGCAGCGCTACTCGCGCATGCACAGTGGGCACCCGGCTGTGAAGCCACCAGCTGTCACAGTTTTTGTAGCTGATGACTTTTATTTTTTTACAGAGTGAGTGGAACTCCGCTTTATGTTCTGCTTAAAGTTCCTGCCACTGTTGCCTCGTGGCCCTTTGAGAGGATTTTTAAGAATGACCGGATACAGAGGTGGGCTTTCCGATCATGTGACAAGTGTGTTTGGCTGTCATAGCGGTCACATTTTCAGAAGCTCCCAGTCCTAAACAATGGACAAGAACTGCCCATGATAGCTTAGTCACTGTGCTATGAGCTTGCTGTAAGTGCACTCCCAACACAAAAACGTTGTTCCCCATGGACGACCTGTGTGCGGAGGTTCAGCATTATACCAAAAATCTTTTACCGTGTTTGTTTATAACAAGGAGATGTAGAACAGCCAACACATTTTGAGGGCATTGACACTCCCCCTTCATTCATGCTTAAGCTATTTGATAAACATACAAAACAAGAATCAGTTTAGGTTGGGTAATGGAAGAATTCTGATTATAGTGCATCGGAATTAGAAGTTAAATATATTTTCTCTGAATGTTTGCATAAGGGAGGCTTTAACAGAATGAAGCCAAACACCCTGAGATTGCTGCTGATGCAGCAATGCATTATTTCCACTTACCACTAATGTAATGGGCATTTGTTCCACTGACCACCAATGTATGGGATTTTCATCCCAATGAACACCAGTGTAACAGGGACTCCTTCCTATTCACCACTAAAGTGACAGGGTATTCTTTCCAAAGACCATCAACATCCCAGGGCACCTCTCACTAATTTTAGTGGGTCTTACTCCCATAGACCAATATAGGAGTGGTCTTCAACAATAGCCCCTATTTTAAGGGGGCACTTCCACTGACTACCAAAATAAAGGGGCACTACAATTTTTTTGTCTTTTATTTCTGCCATTATTATTCAGTTCATGATTATTAAAAATAAGTAAACACCACATTCATTTATTTTGTTTCTAATCATGTCAATGTACTATGAGCCAAAGATATAATTATTTTTAGAATGGGTTCTATGAGATTTGAGCATTATTTTAAGGCGTTCTTAATAGTACAAAGGTTGAGAAAGGCTGCTCTATACAATTTCTACAATGTAATTACAGTAAACACCAACAATTTATATGTCAGCCAGTAACCATGTAATCTTTTTCCTTGGCTCTAGGCAACACAAGGGAGCTCAGGAAGAGTGGTTAAAGCTGAACTCCAGGCAAACAGCTAAATAGGTGTTTTATCTGCCAAAGGATTTCTATTCATGGCCACCTAGTTCTGAGGTTCACACAGCTCTACTACACAATACTGTTTTGCCTTGCATGAGAGGCATGTTTTTTTTTTTTTTGTAGTTCCACTTTTACTTACATATTTTCTCCCTATCCCCTATCCTGTGACTGGGATCTATGTACATTGAAGGGATTTTAACAAACTTTGTTACAGATTCCTACCTTTTGTTATTCTTAAAATATAGCTGTTTGTTTGTCTGTTTCCATGTGCTGATTGAATCTGAATGGGAGTGATTTTATCATTATCAATCAGCAGCTGCGCCTACAGGGCTCTAATGAGGAAAGTGGCAAGGTCTACATCCCTGTAGTGCCAGTTCACATATATACAGTTTTATATGACACGACATGTGAAATAACATTGTTTCCTATGGTGCCTGTTCACATATGTTCAGTGCACTAGCAGTGCGGATTTAGTGCTGATTCAGCGCAGATTAAAAAAAAGGTCCCAATCACAGGCTATTTACTTCCATGGGAGCCATTTCTAAACCGCACATGACATCAGTTGTGAACAGAATAAAATCCTGACCTGAACCTGATCTAAACCTGTCTTCAACCTGATCTAAACCTGACCTGAACCGCTGAACAGCTACTGTACAGTTAGCTGTGAAACCTGAGCTTTAATCCACACTGCACATGTGTGAATCAGCACTTAGACATGATTTCACTTTGGGAGTATCTCATCAAAAATGTAATTTTTGTTGCAGGGGATGCCAAAAATCTGACTATCCTAGTGCAGACTTCTGGTAAAATCAGTAAGCCAATCACACAAGCAGGAAATTATATTTTCTGAGGGCATTCTGTGCATCATCTGTGAACAGAACACCTCCAGGTAGCCATATTGCAGAAAATTACAGAGCTGCAGATTGAAAAGGAAAAGTAATTTTTAATAACATTCAATCACAATATGATTTGAGTCACAATTGAATATGCGATATTATTTGTTTTTCATTTGTTAATTTTTTCCCCCATGAAAGTGGAGTTACCTCTTAAGCTTTAATAAACTCAGGTAAGAAGTACTTTTTGTATTCTAAATACAATGTTGTACAACGTTGGTACTGCTGTAATGTGATTTTAGTGAAAGGCCACATTAACTTTTTTTTGACAATACATTAAAAAGGAAGTATAAGACAGAACTGGAAGGAAGAGAAGTTGCAAAACACGGTATACTTTGACACTAGAGATGAGCGAAGTATTCAAAAATTCGATTCGACTGATTCGGCAAATTCGTGGAAAAATTTTGATTCGAGTCGAATATATTCGCTGTGAATTTAACTTAAAAAAGGGTGTTTCTAGGCTTCAGAGAGACTTAATATTAGTGCTGAACACTGTACCTTTAATTTAAATGCCCTTGGAGTCTGCTGGGGAAGAGAAATAATACTGTCAGTCAGTATGACATGCAGATGAGTGCCGTCGATCTTAGAATCACCGCACACTTCACTCATTTGGGCAGTCACGGGGCCAAAACCAGAGTGTGGAGCCACAGTGTGGCGGTGGAGGCAGCAGCAATGGGAGGCCATACAGCACCCTATGACAAAAATGGAAACCACCAGCAGTGTGAGGAGACCTGAAAGTGGCACATGGCAGAGTGTGGCGATAGAGACAGCAGCAATGGGAGGCCGTACAGGGACCCATGACACACTCTGGACCTGGCAGCAGCATGAGGAGGCGGTACAGGGGCCCATGGCAGATTACGGGCCTGGCAGCAGCATGAGGAGTCGGTACGGGGGCCCATGGCAGATTACGGGCCTGGCAGCAGCAATGGGAGGCCGTACAGGGACCCATGACACACTCTGGACCTGGCAGCAGCATGGGGAGGCGGTACAGGGGCCCATGACAGATTACGGGCCTGGCAGCAGCATGAGGAGTCGGTACGGGGGCCCATGACACACTCTGGACCTGGCAGCAGCATGAGGAGGCGGTACAGGGGCGCATGACAGATTACGAGCCTGGCAGCAGCAACTTGGACAGGAGGACGTTCAGCTTCTGCACCGTCTGGTGCGTGCTCGCAAACTGTTGTCTCTTGGAAACGGATTCCAAGAAAGACTGCTGACGGAATCCGTGAAGAGGAGTAGCAGGAGAAGGAGCATCTGAACGAGCGGAATATGCCAACAAGCGACAACAGGGGCCCATGACAGATTACGGGCCTGGCAGCAGCATGAGGAGTCGGTACGGGGGCCCATGGCAGATTAGGGGCCTGGCAGCAGCTATGGGAGGCCCGTAATCTGCCAGCACCCTATGACAAAAAATGGAACCCACCAGCAGTGTGAGGAGACCTGAAAGTGGCACATGGCAGAGTGTGGCGATGGAGACAGCAGCAATGGGAGGCCGTACAGGGACCCATGAGAGACTCTGGACCTGGCAGCAGCATGAGGAGGCGGTATAGGGGCCCATGGCAGATTAGGGGCCTGGCAGCAGCTATGGGAGGCCCGTAATCTGCCAGCACCCTATGACAAAAAATGGAATACACCAGCAGTGTGAGGAGACCTGAAAGTGGCACATGGCAGAGTGTGGCGATGGAGACAGCAGCAATGGGAGGCCGTACATGGACCCATGAGAGACTCTGGACTTGGCAGCAGCATGAGGAGGCGGTATAGGGGCCCATGGCAGATTAGGGGCCTGGCAGCAGCTATGGGAGGCCCGTAATCTGCCAGCACCCTATGACAAAAAATGTAACACACCAGCAGTGTGAGGAGACCTGAAAGTGGCACATGTTTGGGGCATGATTCATGGCGGATTTAGTCAGTTGTGTCAGGAACTGGTGGTTTGAAATCCAGACTAATCCACGCCTGATTCATTTTCACAAACGTCAGTCTCTCCACACTTTGGGTGGACAGTCGTGTCCTCCGCGGAGTTGCAATACCTCCTGCCGCACTAAACACGCGCTCCGATGCCACGCTACTGGCCGGGCATGACAGCCTTTCAAGGGCAAATTCAGCTAGTTGGGGCCAAAGGTCAAGTTTCGTTGCCCAGTAGTCAAGGGGATTGTCTACCTCGGTTGGCAGGGTGCTGTCCAAGTAGGCCTAAGCCTGTTGTTTGAGGTCCTGCTCCAGGTCCACCTGATGCTGCTGCTGCTGCTGCTGCGGCTGGTTAGTAGTTTCCTCACTGCGCTGGTGAAGAAAGCTACTCATCATCGACTGCAGACTGAGGCAGCCGCTGCTGGTGGAGCTGCCACTGCTCCTACCACCCCACCCCTCCCCTGCTGCCATGGCAGCGGAACGCGAGCGCACAGGGCCCACAGTGTCTGAGGATGGACGTTGGCGCAGACAGGCAGAGACCAGCTGACTACATAGGTGGTTTTTATAATACGTTATTTTGGCCTCCCTCTCAGCAGGTGTGAAAAAGGCCACCATTTTTGAACGGTAGCGAGGGTCCAACAAGGTGGACAGCCAAAAGTCATCCCTCTGTCTGATGGTTATTATTCGGCTGTCGCTACGCAAGCAACCGAGCATGCTATGGGCCATTTGTGCCAAGGAATGCGAGGGACTCCCTGCCTCCATCTCCACAGCATACTGCCACGGTGCGTCTGGGTCCTCTGTCTCCTCCTCCTCCTCCTCTACCAGATGCTCCTGCTCCTCCACTCCTGTCCGCTGAGTGGAAAAACCACCCATTTCACTCAATAATTCCTGAGCACCAATGTCCTCCTCTACCTCCTCCTCTTCTTCCTGTCCTGCCCCCACAGGGGTCATGTGGCGTTGAGATCTGTGCGCCACGTCTACCGCACCCTGACCAGCCATTGTTAACAGCATTTGTTCCAGGACGTGCAACAGAGGAATGACGTCGTTCATCCCATAGTCCTGCCGACTCACGAATAGCGTGGCCTCCTCAAAGGGCCTGAGCAAGCGCAGGTGTCACGCATGAGCTGCCAATGGCTGACATCTAAGTTACACAGGGAGTACCTTTATCCGCTTTTAACATCAGGAAATCTGTGATGGCCTTTCGCTGTTCGTAAAGGCGGTCTAACATATGTAGGGTTGAATTCCACCTTGTTGCAACGTCACAGCATGAGGAGTCGGTACGGGGGCCCATGGCAGATTACGTGCCTGGCAGCAGCAATGGGAGGCCCGTAATCTGCCAGCACCCTATGTCAAAAAATTCAACACACCAGCAGTGTGAGGAGACCTGAAAGTGGCACATGGCAGAGTGTGGCTATGGAGACAGCAGCAATGGGAGGCCGTACAGGGACCCATGACACACTCTGGACTTGGCAGCAGCATGAGGAGGCGGTATAGGGGCCCATGGCAGATTAGGGGCCTGGCAGCAGCTATGGGAGGCCCGTAATCTGCCAGCACCCTATGTCAAAAAATTCAACACACCAGCAGTGTGAGGAGACCTGAAAGTGGCACATGGCATGATAGACTGTGGACCTGGCAGCAGCATGAGGAGGCGGTATAGGGGCCCATGGCAGATTAGGGGCCTGGCAGCAGCTATGGGAGGCCCGTAATCTGCCAGCACCCTATGTCAAAAAATTGAACACACCAGCAGTGTGAGGAGACCTGAAAGTGGCACATGGCAGAGTGTGGCGATGGAGACAGCAGCAATGGGAGGCTGTACAGGGACCCATGAGAGACTCTGGACCTGGCAGCAGCATGAGGAGGCGGTATATAGGGGCCCATGGCAGATTAGGGGCCTGGCAGCAGCTATAGGAGGCCCGTAATCTGCCAGCACCCTATGTCAAAAAATTCTACACACCAGCAGTGTGAGGAGACCTGAAAGTGGCACATGGCAGAGTGTGGCGATGGAGACAGCAGCAATGGGAGGCCGTACAGGGACCCATGAGAGACTCTGGACTTGGCAGCAGCATGAGGAGGCGGTATATAGGGGCCCATGGCAGATTAAGGGCCTGGCAGCAGCTATGGGAGGCCCGTAATCTGCCAGCACCCTATGTCAAAAAATTGAACACACCAGCAGTGTGTGAGGAGACCTGAAAGTGGCACATGGCAGAGTGTGGCGATGGAGACAGCAGCAATGGGAGGCCGTACAGGGACCCATGAGAGACTCTGGACCTGGCAGCAGCATGAGGAGGCAGTATATAGGGGCCTATGGCAGATTAGGGGCCTGGCAGCAGCTATAGGAGGCCCGTAATCTGCCAGCACCCTATGTCAAAAAATTCTACACACCAGCAGTGTGAGGAGACCTGAAAGTGGCACATGGCAGAGTGTGGCAATGGAGACAGCAGCAATGGGAGGCCGTACAGGGACCCATGACACACTCTGGACTTGGCAGCAGCATGAGGAGGCGGTATAGGGGCCCATGGCAGATTAGGGGCCTGGCAGCAGCTATGTGAGGCCCGTAATCTGCCAGCATCCTATGACAAAAAATGTAACACACCAGCAGTGTGAGGAGACCTGAAAGTGGCACATGGCAGAGTGTGGCGATGGAGACAGCAGCAATGGGAGGCCGTACAGGGACCCATGACAGACTCTGTACCTGGCAGCAGCATGAGGAGGCGGTATATAGGGGCCCATGGCAGATTAGGGGCCTGGCAGCAGCTATGGGAGGCCCGTAATCTGCCAGCACCCTATGTCAAAAAATTGAACACACCAGCAGTGTGTGAGGAGACCTGAAAGTGGCACATGGCAGAGTGTGGCGATGGAGACAGCAGCAATGGGAGGCCGTACAGGGACCCATGACAGACTCTGGACCTGGCAGCAGCATGAGGAGGCGGTATATAGGGGCCCATGGCAGATTAGGGGCCTGGCAGCATCTATGGGAGGCCCGTAATCTGCCAGCACCCTATGTCAAAAAATTCAACACACCAGCAGTGTGTGAGGAGACCTGAAAGTGGCACATGGCAGAGTGTGGCGATGGAGACAGCAGCAATGGGAGGCCGTACAGGGACCCATGACAGACTCTGGACCTGGCAGCAGCATGAGGAGGCGGTATATAGGGGCCCATGGCAGATTAGGGGCCTGGCAGCATCTATTGGAGGCCCGTAATCTGCCAGCACCCTATGTCAAAAAATTGAACACACCAGCAGTGTGTGAGGAGACCTGAAAGTGGCACATGGCAGAGTGTGGCGATGGAGACAGCAGCAATGGGAGGCCGTACAGGGACCCATGAGAGACTCTGGACCTGGCAGCAGCATGAGGAGGCGGTATATAGGGGCCTATGGCAGATTAGGGGCCTGGCAGCAGCTATAGGAGGCCCGTAATCTGCCAGCACCCTATGTCAAAAAATTCTACACACCAGCAGTGTGAGGAGACCTGAAAGTGGCACATGGCAGAGTGTGGCGATGGAGACAGCAGCAATGGGAGGCCGTACAGGGACCCATGACACACTCTGGACTTGGCAGCAGCATGAGGAGGCGGTATAGGGGCCCATGGCAGATTAGGGGCCTGGCAGCAGCTATGTGATACCCGTAATCTGCCAGCACCCTATGACAAAAAATGTAACACACCAGCAGTGTGAGGAGACCTGAAAGTGGCACATGGCAGAGTGTGGCGATGGAGACAGCAGCAATGGGAGGCCGTACAGGGACCCATGAGAGACTCTGGACCTGGCAGCAGCATGAGGAGGCGGTATAGGGGCCCATGGCAGATTAGGGGCCTGGCAGCAGCTATTGGAGGCCCGTAATCTGCCAGCACCCTATGTCAAAAAATTGAACACACCAGCAGTGTGAGGAGACCTGAAAGTGGCACATGGCATGAGAGACTGTGGACCTGGCAGCAGCATGAAGAGGCAGTATAGGGGCCCATGGCAGATTAGGGGCCTGGCAGCAGCTATGGGAGGCCCGTAATCTGCCAGCACCCTATGTCAAAAAATTGAACACACCAGCAGTGTGTGAGGAGACCTGAAAGTGGCACATGGCAGAGTGTGGCGATGGAGACAGCAGCAATGGGAGGCCGTACAGGGACCCATGAGAGACTCTGGACCTGGCAGCAACATGAGGAGGCGGTATAGAGGCCCATGGCAGATTAGGGGCCTGGCAGCAGCTATAGGAGGCCCGTAATCTGCCAGCACCCTATGTCAAAAAATTGAACACACCAGCAGTGTGAGGAGACCTGAAAGTGGCACATGGCAGAGTGTGGCGATGGAGACAGCAGCAATGGGAGGCCGTACAGGGACCCATGAGAGACTCTGGGCCTGGCAGCAGCATGAGGAGGCGGTATATAGGGGCCTATGGCAGATTAGGGGCCTGGCAGCAGCTATAGGAGGCCCGTAATCTGCCAGCACCCTATGTCAAAAAATTGAACACACCAGCAGTGTGAGGAGACCTGAAAGTGGCACATGGCAGAGTGTGGCGATGGAGACAGCAGCAATGGGAGGCCGTACAGGGACCCATGACAGACTCTGGACCTGGCAGCAGCATGAGGAGGCGGTATATAGGGGCCCATGGCAGATTAGGGGCCTGGCAGCAGCTATGGGAGGCCCGTAATCTGCCAGCACCCTATGTCAAAAAATTCAACACACCAGCAGTGTGTGAGGAGACCTGAAAGTGGCACATGGCAGAGTGTGGCGATGGAGACAACCCACCGACTGTTTTGCTCGCTGCCAAGCTGCCACCCTCTTCTCCTGATGATGCGGAAGCAATAGCCTGATGACGATGAGGCTGCCAAGTGCGATCAGCCTCATCATCATCAATTAGGGTCTCCGCCTCACTACTAGCCCCCTCGGCTGCGTGTGGGTCAGGAGACAGACCTGTCTCTAGACCGGCTACCGAGCCACTCTCCTCGCCACTACTTCTTCGCCTGGCTGCTGAAGAGGCGGATGTCTCCCCCCGTTCCTGACCGCCCTCTGTTAGCTCTTCCTCACTGTACTGGATGACACCGGGAGCACTAGCCTCTGGCTGCGAATAGTGCTGCCTCGACCCCTTCCTCTGCTGCCACGTCTGCTCGCTCCTAAAACATTGCCTCCTCTGCCACTCCTCTGCATGTTGTCTGACATACTCTTTAATTAAACGATTCTGTGTCCCTGAGTAACAATTCTGTGTCCCTGAGTAACGTTTCTGTGGCCCTAAGTAACATTTCTGTGGCCCTCAGTAACAATTCTGTCTGTCCCTGAGTAACAATTCTGTGTCTGTCCCTGAGTAACAATTCTGTGTCCCTCAGTAACAATTCTGTGTCCCTCAGTAAAAATTCTGTGTCCCTCAGTAACAATTCTGTGTCTGTGCGAGTAACAATTCTGTGGCCCTAAGTAATAGTTCTGTGGCCCTCAGTAACAATTCTGTGTCTGTGCGAGTAACAATTCTGTGTCTGTGCGAGTAACAATTCTGTGGCCCTAAGTAACAGTTCTGTGGCCCTCAGTAACAATTCTGTGTCTGTGCGAGTAACAATTCTGTGTCTGTGCGAGTAAGAATTCTGTGGCCCTAAGTAACAGTTCTGTGGCCCTCAGTAACAATTCTGTGTCTGTGCGAGTAACAATTCTGTGTCTGTGCGAGTAACAATTCTGTGGCCCTAAGTAACAGTTCTGTGGCCCTCAGTAACAGTTCTGTGGCCCTCAGTAACAATTCTGTCTGTCCCTGATTAACAATTCTGTGTCTGTCCCTGAGTAACAATTCTGTGTCCCTCAGTAACAATTCTGTGTCCCTCAGTAAAAATTCTGTGTCCCTCAGTAACAATTCTGTGTCTGTGCGAGTAACAATTCTGTGGCCCTAAGTAACAGTTCTGTGGCCCTCAGTAACAATTCTGTGTCTGTGCGAGTAACAATTCTGTGTCTGTGCGAGTAACAATTCTGTGGCCCTAAGTAACAGTTCTGTGGCCCTCAGTAACAATTCTGTGTCTGTGCGAGTAACAATTCTGTGTCTGTGCGAGTAACAATTCTGTGGCCCTAAGTAACAGTTCTGTGGCCCTCAGTAACAGTTCTGTGTCCCTGAGTAACAATTCTGTGTCTGTGCGAGTAACAATTCTGTGGCCCTAAGTAACAGTTCTGTGGCCCTCAGTAACAGCTCTGTGTCCCTGAGTAACAATTCTGTGTCTGTGCGAGTAACAATTCTGTGGCCCTAAGTAACAGTTCTGTGGCCCTCAGTAACAATTCTGTGTCCCTGATTAACATTTCTGTGGCCCCAAGTAACGGTTCTGTGGCCCTCAGTAACAATTATGTGTCCCTGATTAACGTTTATGTGGCCCTAAGTAACGGTTCTGTGGCCCTCAGTAACAATTCTGTGTCCCTGAGTAACAATTCTGTGTCTGTGCGAGTAACAATTCTGTGGCCCTAAGTAACAGTTCTGTGGCCCTCAGTAACAATTCTGTGTCTGTGCGAGTAACAATTCTGTGTCTGTGCGAGTAACAATTCTGTGGCCCTAAGTAACAGTTCTGTGGCCCTCAGTAACAATTCTGTGTCCCTGAGTAACAATTCTGTGTCTGTGCGAGTAACAATTCTGTGGCCCTAAGTAACAGTTCTGTGTCCCTGTGTAACAATTCTGTGTCTGTGCGAGTAACAATTCTGTGGCCCTAAGTAACAGTTCTGTGGCCCTCAGTAACAATTCTGTGTCTGTGCGAGTAACAATTCTGTGTCTGTGCGAGTAACAATTCTGTGGCCCTAAGTAACAGTTCTGTGGCCCTCAGTAACAATTCTGTGTCCCTGAGTAACAATTCTGTGTCTGTGCGAGTAACAATTCTGTGGCCCTAAGTAACAGTTCTGTGTCCCTGTGTAACAATTCTGTGTCTGTGCGAGTAACAATTCTGTGGCCCTAAGTAACAGTTCTGTGGCCCTCTGTAACAATTCTGTGTCTGTGCGAGTAACAAATCTGTGTCTGTGCGAGTAACAATTCTGTGGCCCTAAGTAACAGTTCTGTGTCCCTGTGTAACAATTCTGTGTCTGTGCGAGTAACAATTCTGTGGCCCTAAGTAACAGTTCTGTGGCCCTGAGTAACAATTCTGTGTCTGTGCGAGTAACAATTCTTTGTCTGTGCGAGTAACAATTCTGTGGCCCTAAGTAACAGTTCTGTGGCCCTCAGTAACAATTCTGTGTCTGTCCCTGAGTAACAATTCTGTGGCCCTAACTAAAGTTTCTGTGGCCCTAAGTAACAATTCTCTGGCACTCAGTAACAATTCTGTCTGTCCCTGAGTAACAATTCTGTGGCCCTAATAACGTTTCTGTGGCCCTAAGTAACAATTCTCTGGCACTCAGTAACAATTCTGTCTGTCCCTGAGTAACAATTCTGTGGCCCTAATAACGTTTCTGTGGCCCTAAGTAACAATTCTCTGGCACTCAGTAACAATTCTGTCTGTCCCTGAGTAACAATTCTGTGGCCCTAATAACGTTTCTGTGGCCCTAAGTAACAATTCTCTGGCACTCAGTAACAATTCTGTCTGTCCCTGAGTATGAATTCTGTGGCCCTAACTAGCGTTTCTTTGTCCCTAAGTAACGATTCTGTGGCCCTAATTAACAATTCTGTGTCCCTGAGTAATAGTTCTCTGTCCCTAAGTATCGTTTCTCTGTCCCCAAGTATCGTTTCTGTGGCTCTAACTCTGTCCCTGTCCCTAATACAGAGCGGTCTGCCTCTGTTCAATGACTGCAGGCAAATGAAGAATTCCAAAATGGCCGCTATTTATAGCTCGACCATTACACAGTGCTAGCTGGCTGGCTGCTGATTGGCTGATGCGATCACATGTCGTTGAGGAATGCATTATGGGTCAGCGCGCCTTGTCTGCGCGCCTTCCCAGACATCCCCGCTCCGTCGCCGCACATGTCAGCCGCCATTTTCTGAAAAATTTCGATTCGCGCGTCCGAATTAGGCTATTCTTCGGATTCGGCGCGAATCGAAATTTTTCCGATATTCGACTCGAATTCCACTTCGGCTACTTCGATTCGCTCATCTCTATTTGACACTTATGACACACAAAAGGAATGTCATTCAGAATCTCTCATTCTGAAAATGCTTTTGATATCTCATTCTGAAAATACTGTTTCCTGACGGTTTTGTAGATACATCGACTTCAATTATTTCTGAGTCACTGACCCAGGACAAGTTTAGAGATAGGAAATTCTAATCTTTATTTCTTTATTTATTTTCCTTTATTGTTAGAGGCGGATCCAGGTGTTTTCCACATGACTACAGTACAATATAAAGCAAATTTGGTTAAATCATACTTTTTGACCTGTCCAAAAGTTGGGAGCTTAACAATAGTCCCAAACATGCTGCTTGTGTTATAGAGCAGGAAATGCAGTATAGTGACACAAAATACCTAGAACATTATATAGTCTGAAGTACATTCAAAAATTGAACTGAAGACAGTTACAGTGCTGACCCTGCCAGATGAAGGTAGAGGTCAGTTAGTTTAGGAGGTGGAGGTCTGGGAGTGGGGAGGAAGGAGGCAATAAAGAAGCCCAGGTGGGGTGTGGGGAGGAAAAACTGTTCAGTATGAGAAATCACATCTTAGGTGGTAGTATGGGATGGGAATGAGAGGTATTTTGGGGTACAGTATATTGGAAGCACAGCAAACAAAACCATTTTTTTAAGATTGTAAGCTCCAAGGAGCAGGGCCTCCTAACCCTCTTGTATTGAACTGTGTTGTTGCTGTATTGTCTCCCGTTATATTGTAAAGCGCTGAGCAAACTGTTGGCGCTATATAAATCCTGTATTATAATAATAATAATGTTCTTCCTAAATTATGGAAAAGGAAGGTAAGATCCTTCATTCACATAGTTTTGTTTAATCTGAAAATTACTATTCAGCAGAGGCCAAGGAGATCTATTTCCATAGACTTGGAATGCAAGCTCTTGAATCAGGGGGGAGCTCTTGTAGTTTTTGATGAAATGAGGGTTGACAAAAAGGTAGACCAAAGGGTTTTGCCGTAGATTTATATGGCAAATACATTGAACTATTTTTCAAAATTCTTGTAAGAGGAGACAATCCCAAAAGATTTGAAGGATCAAACTCTCGCGAGAGCTGCATCACTAAGTTTTGTGGATACATTGTGTGCAGAAAGTCTAGAGTCTTGTACCATCTGATTAATAGCTTATATCCAGATTTTTGGATCTTATTGGAAATTCAATATACATGGTGGTGGGAATTCACTTTATGCATCAATAAAAACTGTATGGTCAGAGAAAGAGCATGTCTAATGGGTGATATTTCACCCATGTTTCAGAAAATTAAATATAAAGCAGTATTGGTCTAAATGTTAGGTAACCACAGCAGACAGCACTGTGGGTTTCTCTCTCTCAGTAAAAACAAATTCACATGATGGGTCTGCCACCAGACTAGAGCCCCATCTGATAGTGGAACTGTTCCTGAAGATTCTGGAAGTTTGGGAAGACCTGGGTGTATCAATTGGGTTGAATGTGTCCATACCTATTAGACCAAATAGAAAGGAAGAAAGACACTGCTGAAGCTTAGATCAGGATTTGTGGATAAGGACAATCTTTAAGTCCTAGTGCCTTCAACAGAGTCTAATAGATGGTGATGTAGACCTTGAGAGGCAGGTGTCTCATTTATTAGATGGCACCTTGTCTCTTGAAGTAGAGCAATAAGTTAACATGGGGGAAATACATAGATCATCATTCTTTCTCCTTCATTCTCCTGTAGTTCAGGGTTATTTTTCTCTAGGACATTTGTGAGCAGAGCAGAAGCATTGGGGGGATAATTGGTAATTTGAGCCAAACACATCTTGTAGGGTGCCCAGAACGAGTCTGGGACTGGCAGGGGTTAAAGACCCAAGATATTGGAAGGCTGTTGGGAGTTGGAAAGGGTATTACAGGTGGAATGAAAGGGTCACCGAAAATTTTGCATGTAGAGAGTTCTTCCTGAAAGGTCATGCATGGATGGATACTGATCTGTACCCCTTTTGATGTCTAGTGCTCCTTTCTTCTAAGCCTGATGCACTGTAGTTTCTTTTTTTGTAAAAAAGTGAATATAACACAAGACATTTCTGGGTCTGATGGGGTCAGGCAGCATAGGGCCCTGGGATCTATGTGGCTGGTTGAGGTCTGCTGTGACAGACTTACTGAGAAAGATGTTGAGCATGGAAGTTACTTTAGAAATGGATTTGGTTATAGCCCTGAGTTTTACATTTTTCTGTCTGCCGCAGTTCTCCATATTGTCCAAATGTAGTTGGTGGATAAAAAAACATTGTTGTAGAAAAGCCTAAGATTTTGTCAATTCTTGTATCTGCTGTTGTAAAGTAGTGTAAGTATGCTTTAAGTTCTCTAACCTAGTGGCAGTCTAGTTCCTGCTGGAGTGGATGTCTTAAATGTTTTATTTTTTCAGAGAGGATCTCCAGAGCCTCCAGATACCGAGCTTCAACCTCAAGGGCTTACAGTCTTACTATATCTTTTATTTTTTGCATGATTTTTCTGGGTCTATAACTCAGCAATATTGAAACCAGACACAGTAAAGCAACTAGCTTTTTCAGAAGCAGACCTGGAATAGCTGCCCCCTATTTCTTTCCTGACAGGCATACTTTATTTCAGTTGAACTAATAAGTCTATGTTTGGCATCCAGGGATAGACACATTGAATAAAGGTACGTAAGTCTGCCAGAACTGTAAAAAATATATTACACAATGTTCACCATACAGGCTTGGCATGTGCAAAAAATAAACTTATAATAATATATCAATCAATAGCAGCAGAAAAAAAATAAATGCTTTAAATGCATGGTGATGATTTCCTCTAGCCTGTATGTCTAATTCTAGCTTGCTTGTATTGTTATCCACATTACTAAGAATTCTAGCTTAGTTACAACTCAGAATGAAATTATGTGGTTTAACATCTCCACAATAAACATATGTATGTCTTTACTCATTTTCTCATCTTTAAAACCACATCTAGAGTGTTTGGTTTTCACAGTAAATAGAGTTTGAGATATGTATTTAACTGATACAACACAGCACAGTATATATGTTATGAAATGTTAATAGTGTGCGGATTTCCTGTGAATTCTCTATAATAATGTTAGGAAATAGTGGTTTGGGCAAATTTTATTATTTTTTTTACCAGCATATAAACTTTATATTTATAAAGTTTATAAACTCCCACTGCTAAATGACAGATCCCAGTGATATAGTAATGAAAAAACAGTGCTTTGGGAGATGATGCCTTGCAAGGGGGTGAAAAGCACTGCAACGTCCTCTTTGCAAGGTACCCCCTAATGTCCAAAGGCATGTGCTCTACCCCTTCCCTTTGCAAGGAACCTTGACCCAATACCTTATAAAAGGTCCTTTAATAATATTACAAGAAATAAATACAATAAAAATGATAAATCACTAATGTCCCATAATGTAAGTTCTTGTCAATAATATCAAGTGCTGTAAATCTATTGCTGACCCCTGCATCCAGCGGTGTAAATTCATCATCGACCACAGTAAACTGCTGCCTGAAAATGTTTCCTGCTGCACTCCTGCTGCTAAATGACAGATCCTCACTGCTGTGGTAATGTGAACACAGCACAGGGGATCCTGGGTTAGGTCATCGATATCACCCAGGCTTCCTGGCTGTTTGTTTACATTACACCAGCTGGGGATTTGGACTGGTGAATTGGTCAATTAGGGCCAATGTTTTTGCAGCTTTTACAAACCTCTAACAAGCTGAGTTCCAGTCAAACCTACATTCATACTAAACTCAGATCTCATGCCTAGTTACCAGCAGATCTGGCCTTCCTGCCTTTCTACAGGCAACTATAGGCACTTTTGTTTTATTGTCTTTTCTCCTGTTTAAATATCTTCATGATGGAGTGTAAAACAAATCCTAGCGTGTGAACACAATTTTGCAACTTTAACATGTGTTAGTAAAAGTTTACACATCATTGTATCTAGGTGAATTATACCCTGTTTTTTTTCAAATTGGGCTTTCATTTGGTGATAAATGGTAATGGATAGCTCCTGATTTTATTATTATCAAAGGAAAACAGACCCTATATAGTAAAAAAAAAGTTTTCTTAAAATATTGCTGTATATTTCTTGCTATTATCATAACCTACTGCCAAAGGGCAATAAAAAATAAATTCCCCTGCTCCTGACAATTGCAGCAATGCCACATATGTGTATGTTACTTGTTATTCATAGCACAAACACATGTACGTATATATGTGGCCCCACAGAGAAAACCCGCTTCTGTGAGCCCGCATCAATGTGTACAGTTAGTGGATAGGGGTTAAAGAATAAGTACACCTTTAGTATATGATTAAGCCCAATTGGGAAGTGGAAACTTTTATTGTGCTTGTTTGTGAAATAATTTAAATTATACTGTGGCATCATATGTTTGCGAATTATTGTCTTTTGTCCAGTGTATTTAGAGCACAGATAGCTCCATTTTTCTGGAAACTGTGGGAGTTTATACCACAGAGGATGTTTCTTACATACACCATTAGAACACTATTAATTTTCTGTCATCAACTCCTCCCTACCAGGCACATTTCTATTAAGTCATACTTACCTACAATTCTCTCAGATCTTCACTATGCAGCCTGCCAATGAATGGAGATTATGGTGAGCCTGTGTGGTTTGTGCTCTGAAGAGATTTCTGAAGGTTTTGGTGAACTGTAGTGACTGGTGAATCTGTCTAGGCTCAATTCTCTAAAGGTTCCGCAAACCTTGTTCAAAATTTGTCAAACCCGAACTTAGAGGTGAATCCCATTGAAGTCTGGGGGGGGGGGGGGTTAATCTTGTAAATTTATGGTCATTTCTATGCTAACAAAAGGCAAGACTGCAACTGGGGACATATATTGATTCAAAAACTTTTTTTTAAATACCGTACAGCAGATTTTCACAGTCTCAGGAACACACTATATTTGGTGGTGGAATTGATTTTTATCTTTTCCAGATATATTGATATGCACAGTTGCTGGCCAATTTCTATCAAGCTCTAAATAAGAATAAAGAGACTGCAGAAGTTACAGCGGTGTAAAGCTGGCCACCAGCAGGACATTTTTAATGAGGGAGAATTTACCAAAATTTAATAGGGAAAAATTGTACAGGTAGTTGTTTTTACTACAAGAATTAAGAGACCACAGATGAAACAGTAGTGTGTAGCCAGGTGCTTAGCCGGAAGAGAGAGAGCAACTACAGACACTGTGCTGCAGCTGCCTTATGTGCCGAAACAGGATTCTTGTGCTGGCTTTAGAATCATTCAGCCTCCACTCACCAGGGAGAAACTGAAAGGACTATAATGCAGCCGTGCTGGATCATGAAAGTTGTATGTGAGGAGGTGCAGCGTGGTGCTGCAGCAGTAAACAGAGTCCAGTTGCCCAGTGAGAAGGCAACCAACTGGGAAAATTCACAGAAAGCAACAGTAAAATGTAGTGGAGCAAGTCTTGGATGTGCCAACAGCATCTGTCTTGAGGGGTGGAATGCTGCCTAGCCAGTCTGTGCCCAAATGGGAAGATTCAAGGAAAGATGGCACGTCCCTACCCTTTCCCTACCACTAGATACTGTCCCTCAAATACGGGTGACCTTTCCCTACATTACCGACACGAGAAATAGACTCTTTCTGAGCCAAGATGGCCACCAGAACCACATGGGGTGAGAGCATCCAACCATATAGCTTCCCTAATGACCCAGGAAACCATAGAAGAACTGTGTTCCTCCTTACTTCCTCTCTCTCTCTGCAATGCCACTGCAGTTGGGTGCCACCAGCAGTGGAGGAAGCAGATTGCAACTGCCTATATGTAGTTTGCTGGGAGCACTGTGCTGTGGACAGTGAATACAGATGTGAACTATAACAGCCACAAAAACCCTGTACTTCTGGCACCCAGTTCCATGTAAGCAGTAATGTGAAGGCTTTAGAGAGCTGGGAAGGACCATTTGCTGCCTTTGTTACCTACTCACTCAAATACCCTCCCCCCCTTTTTTTTCTTCTCCCTCTTTTTCTCTCCACTGCTTCATTCCGCCTCTCTCTTTTTCTTTTTCTTTTTCTTGTTCCTGTATCTTTTTTATTTCCTCTTATGTATTTGTGAAAATATAAAACTTTTTTGACAGGAAGTTGGATTCCCCTCTCCGCCAGCGACTTACGTTCTGGTCAGCTATCACATCTTCTTTTTCATTTACTAAACTTTACTGATCAGCCTGCTTTCACCGAATTCACTAGCTCAGTTTTCACCAATTATTGTTGACTTTTTCTCTTATAGAACATCTTCACTTTTGTAAACTGCACCTCATTTTTTTTTTTTTACCTATTTGAGGCCAGATCTGCTGTACTGATGCCTATTAAGTGTACCTTCATTTTTTGTTGTTAAAAAATAAATAGTAAGTGCTACAAATTTGGCAGTAGCGGGACAGTGTTATATAGAAAGTCTAGGCATTAAAAAAACCACAGGCATGAGCTTTACTACAATAATTAAGATACTGCAAAGCAAATAGAGCAACCAGCAGGACATTTTTAAACACGTAAAGCACCCCAAACATAAAAAGGCCCAACCCATATAAAATAATTAAATAAACACACAAAAAAAATCAGAACTCAAAATTACCACCTTTGAAACCAAACCCCACTTTTTTAAAAGGGAAACTGATATTCCCTCAATTTAAATTAAATTTCCACATACTGCCCCCCCCCCCCAAAAAAAAAAAAATTTTCTAAAGGGAAATCAAATCATTGAGAATATAAAATAAAATACAAAAACATCTCCAATAATAAGGGCAAAAAAGGCAGCAAAAGGGTTGATTGCCCAAATAGCTTACAATCAAACTTAAGGTACAGTTACCTAAATAATCCTAATCTTTACCTGCAGCTTTCCCTTCCCTTTCCCTGCAGCAGCTTCCAATACATTAACAATATGGCTGCTCTCTGTATCCCCCATTTATAGTGAGGGGGGCTGACGTATCCAAAAGACTCTTCTAAGCCTGCTGGTCTTAGTTCAAATGCCAAGCAGTGGCCCAGGGTCAATCTTAACAAAATTTCCCAGAGCCATGAGCCTCATCCCTAGCCAGCTTCACCAGGAAGAACTGAGAAGAGCATTATTAATAGATATTACCTATTGTGAATTTGCTCAGGGAGGGGGCACAGATAAGAATAAGTACAACATTTATCCTTTGGTTAAAAAAAAGAACAATAATGCACTTTTATATGTGTATAGAAAAAAAAATACAGGAGCTAGGACCCCTGATACACAGACTCACAGGTGTTGATTAAATCATGTTTTAAAAAATGTGCATATAATTTCAGTAGATAATGAGAATATATTTGATTTTTTTTTCAGATTCATATTTATTTCTTAGCCAATTAACATCATAGATATTAGTGTGAGTAACAATCCAATAGACAGGAGAATCAGTTATAATTTTCTTATGTTGCAGATTACTGCATCAGAAAGTTTTCAAGTTTTCTAGAAGTGCTTATCTGTACAAATTCCAAATGCTTTCTCTATCATTCCACTATACAGTCTCATTGATGTCAGCCTTTGTATTGGCAGTGATCAGGCTGCAACAGAATTATGTCTTTGTTGAAGCTGGCATGTGACTGGAATATAGCTATCTACCATATGACAGATTACAAGAATACAATAATCCCCTACCTAGCATCTCCTGGAGCCTTATTACTTGGAAATGCAGGTATTTGCCTTCATGCTGCTTGAGTAGGCCTTTGAAGAACATATATATATATATATATATATATATATATATTCTGCCACACATTATAAATAAAATACAGCTTTAGTTCAGGTAGAATGAAAATCAACTATACCTTCCAAACTCAAAGTTTGGGTAAATAGTATAGTCCTAAATCGGGACTTTGGAATGCTTGTGGAAAAGTTGTGATTTACGCAAAACTAAAAAAAAGTGTCAGCTAGAGAAGTTAATTTTCCAAACTAAACTATACTGTTTGTTCCTACTCTGCTTTAAAGCGACTCTTTGTAGATGTGAATAAAAGGAAGCCGGCAGCTCTATCCAGATGTGGTACAAAATAATACAGAGCTTACACTTTTCGGCATGTAGCCTTAGTCATGGCTAAGGCCCAACACTGAAATGCGTAAGCCCTGAATTATTTTGTACCACATCTGGATTAATAAATTCATTTATTACAGAAGATCAAGATGCCGGATTCCTTTTATCTACATGTTTACTCAGGTGCTAGGAAGACACTACTAGCCAGTGCACTGACCGCTCATTACATTTTCTGTTATATTTAGACTCTGTCTAGATGGCCTAAATAATCAATAGGAACGTGTGGAGGCAATAATGGTGAGTACACTTTGTCACTACCAGTAAATGTGATAAAAGGGCTAAATGAGAGAAATATTACAGTGTATGGCCAGCCTATGTGTTCCTTTTTTAGCTTTAATTTAAGCTAGAAGCAAGCTTAAATTAAATAGGTGGTATTTTTAGGCATTGACGAATGCTGACTGGGTGTTGTTAGAGGGTCAGCGTTAAAAGAATTTATTTCTTTTACTTTATTTTAAGAAAACTACAAGAGATGGAGTGCTCCTCCCAAGAGGTAGAATTCCGACACACAAGGCATACAGGTTGGCTTGTGTGCTACCTCCACCAAGCTAGTGCCAGTCTACATGGCCTCCACAAAAAAGGCCATTTTTCTCAAAATGTTGATACTAAATGGGGAAAATCACATAATAGTAGGTCTGCGTCTATGAAAAAAAGGCTAAAGAAACATGCATACCTTTAGTAACTAGGTGCCTGCAGAAGCTTTCTGTTGCGTGGCAGAACCTAGAAAAGTAAGACAGTCTAATGAGGAAACAGAGACCAGCTCATTTTTTGTAGAGTAGAGCCAATGACTGAATTGGTAACTGTTTTCTCATTAGAATGTCCTGCTGTTCTGGGGTCTGGTCATAGTCTGCAAGATCACAAAGCATGTGCAGAGGTGCTGACTCCAGTTCGTGAGTGTCCGTTACACGTGTTTTATGGATAAAAAGATACAAACTTTCAAGTTCTTTTTATACATAGTTTTTAAAAGCGTTTTTAGCTTTTAAAGACATGCAGCAATAGCCTATAAGTATTGAAATAGAACCAAAACCATACAACTTTTGTAAACTACTAAGGAGAGTTTCACACTTATACAGATGTGGGAATGCTTGTAAATGCAGGAGTTCCCACACCCACAGGGAAAACACTCTGCTCTTTGGCAGACATGCGACGGCACCATTAATTCTTTATGGTGGTGACATTCCCATGCAGAGGAAAATGCAGTAAGTTTGCTGCTGCATGAAACTGTATGAAGCAAAAGCACCATGCAGTTTTAAAAAGGTGGAAGGTCCTTTTTCCTACCTTTCACACAGGTTCGCTAGCCCTTTTTTTGATTGAATACAAATGTGGCACACAGAAAAAGGCTAGATATGAACCCAGTCTAAATGTCTATGTGATACAAAGAACTCCCTAGTAGTACATACCTACCTCCTACCTTCCTGTCACTCCTCTGTTGCTCCCTTTGGTCCCAAGAGTGAAGAGAGATACCCAGTTCTTATGGCAATTAGGACTCACTCCTCTTTTGCCATGATACTTGGCAATTGGACACTCAGCGATATTTAGCCCTGTGTAAGTTTCAAGTCATGATTGGAGTTTACACAGCTCTTCCTCTTTTATGTCCTGACTGCCTAAAGAGTCATCAGTAATCAAAAGGAAAATTAATATGCACAGCTAAATAACGGGACAGTTAAGCAGACCCTGTAGTCAAGTGTAAAAGTTTAAACCAACAGACCCCTGTAAAAGATTAACAAACCTCAGATTCACTTAAAATACTGTATATGTAAGCTGTGACAATGGACTTCTCTAGTTTGCTCTCTTGTGGTTCATTAAAGTGATTCTAAAGGTTTATCTATTTTGTTTTACATAACAAACACACACCGTTGTAAACCATTGCACAGAACAGATCTGATCTCCTCTTTTTGGGTTCCCCACTGACAGTCCTGGCTCCTCCTCCTGCCAAGTACCCCCAATAGCAAGCCTCTTGCTATGAGGGCACTAGAGCAGGCTCGCTCCTGAGCCATGCTCCTGTGAATGGACATTGTCCATTAGCACACAGACTGTGGCTCTCCCAGCCCCTGCTCTCTCCTCATTGGCTTACTGGGCGTGATTGACAGCAGCAGGAGCCAATGGCTCCCACTGCTGTGTGAGCCAATGAGGACAGAGAGACTCAGGAGAGACCCAGATCTCATGCCCATTGCTGGATCAAGATGGGGCTCAGGAGACTCTAAGGGGAGGTGCACCCAGAAAGTTTTTTACCTTCATGCATAGATTGCATTTAGAAGCACTTTAAACATACCATTGAAAGGGTTTGTTATATTTGTTTGATAAAGGTAAAATTACCTGCCAAAAATCCAGTGTTGTTCTATGTATCTCAAACAATGTTAAGAAGTGTGTTAGAACAACAGAATGCCTTCCTTTCCTGGCGCGGCAATGCTGCCCCTGCATAGATAAAGTAAGGAGAGTATTGTCAATCTTGGGCAGGAAGTGTATTTACTGGCTGGATCAACAGGTAAAAATACATTAAAGAAAAACTGGCATATTAAATGTGTTTTGTTGGATTAGGACAGGATTTAAAGTAATGTGCTCTATCTTTTCACACCAGGAGGTCAATGCTGTCTTGCTGTCTTGTTGCCACTTTCTTTGTATGGTACATTATCATGTCATCACTGCTATTAATTCACCTAAATTTTTTTTAGATTTTTAGATTAGCTTCAAGTCATGTGAAATGATTAATTTGGGTATTTAATATTTATTTTCTTTCTAAAATGTCTGCATATGTTTTGTTCTTTTTTGTGAATTGTTGCAGAGACAGCAATATATCTCTAAGAATTGATAAGAATCCCATCAGTTCCACTTTCCTGGTGGTGACTGAGTATTGTGTCTCCATGTAGAATGATAATTACTTTTCGAAAGCATTATGCATAAATCTCCCTATCGTGTGATTACTTCCACTGATTTAGATGTTGCACAGCAGATCGTCCCCGCCACTGTTTGTGCAGAATTGTAGATATATTATGCAATGGAACTTTATCTCCCAATTACATTCCAGTTATTAAGCATTGCAATGATGGTGCCCTCAATCAACATGTGTCATTGGCCTGATGTAAAACATATTACTGAGGCAGTGTGGTTCATGTAAGATAAGCAAACCAATCACACAATTAGCATGGAGATTATAGAACAAAGATATGTGGGACTGACTAAAGTTCAAGGAAAACCAGAAAAGTCATTCTATGACTGATGTGTAGCCAGCCTAGCATATTAAAACAGGAAAAGGAGGACAAATTGAAAAGTATGCTACATAGCATATAGGTTTATCGACTGAACAGGTTGTTCTATTTTACCTGTTAAAGTTGCATGACTTGTGAATTGCTGTATCTGGAATAGTAATCCGAACCAAAGCAGAACATTTCAGTGTTATTGGGGTCAACAGCATGCATAGATGATCCATTATTGTAGCAATGCCTAGGGATTTTTCCAGGAAATAATACACTTTGTATATATAATTGAATACACTTTTGAATCCTCCAGGCACCTCCGTCAGATTACTATGAATGCAGTTAGTTGCCGCATAACTACTTATTACTTTATCACACATAGCATAAGATCAGTTTAGAAGAAACTATTGTATATTTTTACTAGGTATGCATTTTGAATTTTTATTGTAACATTCTCCTAAAAATCAATTTTGGTTGGGACTTTTACATTGTAAATGCTTGCTATACAGATATTTAGAAGCTTCATCTTGGCTTTATGTATGTCAACCTGGCTGTAATTCCTATTGCAACATTTTTAAGATGAACGGGCATGTTTCATAGGGAATTTGATCATTTAAATTAAGATGTACAACAGTATCCTACTGTTTATAAGTATTTTCCTTCTTTTTTTTTTGTTTACAAACGATTTTATTGAATATAAGTAGACTGTAAAACAACAGCACACTTTCAAGTGTTATTTTCAACGAAAACAAGGCACTTTTGAAATGTACAATACAGAAAAGTATATTAACATAAGAAAGAGAGAAAAAAAAAAAAAAAAAAAAAAAAAAAAGGAAAAGAGTAAATTACGAGTGCATGAAATACGTGAACAATAAGATAAGTTAAAGATACATCCGTCAACAGTACATGTCAGGCAACTTTTACTGAGAATATTGTTAAACATGCAATAAGTGTCTACAATCTCTCCATGACTCCCATTTTTTATCATATAAGTGCATCTTATCCAGTAGGGTATAATGAATGCGGTCCATGAGCATTACAGTATCAATTCTGTGTAAAACGGAGTCCAAGGGTACAGCATTGGACCTCCAGTGTAAGGCAATAGACCATAAGGTGGCAATACATAATGTATGTATCAATCTCAGATTGGCATCAGAGACCCCTGGGATATTGGCCCCCAATAAACAGGTCTGTATGGACAATCGTATCGGGGTACCCGACAGTGAGGTAGCCACCTCAGATATCTTACACCAAATCAAAGATATGGTCGGGCAATCCCAGAATATATGAACCAAAGTACCTGTGAGGCCACAGCCCCGGAAACATAAAGGGGACGTTTGTGGGAACAATACATGTAGTCTCGATGGGGTGTAATACCATCTGGTTAAAACCTTAAGGGCTGTCTCACGAACTGAAAGAGATCTAGAACTCTTGCATATATTATCCACCATGGAATCCCAATCCTCCTCTGAAAAAGTGATACCACAATCCTCCTCCCATTTTTGTCGATAAGAGGGGGGTGTATGAAAAAGGCAGATCAAAAATTGGTGATAAAGATCTGAGATAAGACCCCTACCCCTAGGAGAGTCACGGCTGATACGTTCAAAAAAAGAAATCGGGGAAGATGGCATAAGGCCAAAGTGTGAATTAAAAAAATGTCTAATCTGTCGGTAGCGAAGGTACTCGCGAAGAGGAACATCAAACAACACACGTAGCATATCAAAGGTAATATACGATCCTCCTCTTTGAAAATCCGATAATCTGATAAAGGATCGATTATACCACCAACGAAACTGTTGAGGGGAAGAAAAAGCTACAACAAAAGTGGGGTCACCAAAAAATGAAACACCTGGGGGGGTAAGAGAGACTAGATTCAATTTAGATTTGTATTTGGACCAGAGAGTCAGCGAATGAGTCACTATGGAGTTATGAAAAGTAAGCGATCGGGGGGAAATTTTAGACCATAGAATTCCCGGTAAATAAAATGGGCGTATTGATTGAGACTCAAACTTGATCCATGGGATTTGAGAATTAATAGTAGCCCATTGTGATAATTGCGCAAAACGAGCAGAGAGGTAATATAGCCAAAAGTTGGGGAGGCCAAGACCTCCCGTCCGTTGTGAGCGGTACAAAATGGATGAAGCAAAACGTGGATGCTTATTTCCCCAAATAAAATTATTAACAGTCCGCTGAAAGTGATCCAAAAACGTTTTTGAAACTGGAACTGGCAGTGATCTAAAAAGATAAAGCAGTTTGGGCAAAATATTCATTTTAACCGCCGTGACTCTACCCAGAAAGGAAATATGATAACCATGCCAAATCTTCAATAGAGTAGAGAGACGTGATACACATGATGGATAATTAGCAGTAAACATATCCGAGTATCTAGGGGTGAGATTAATCCCCAGATAGGAGATCCTGTCCTTGACCCAACGAAATGGGAAAGAGCTACGGAGAGATGCACTTAGGGAGTCAGGAACATTAACCGGCATAATCACCGATTTGGTAAAATTAACGGTGAGACCTGACACTAAGGCAAAATCGTTCAATACAGCACATAAATTAGGCAATGAAGTCAATGGGTTAGTAAGAAAAAGCATAACATCATCGGCATACATGCTCATTTTAAAATGTGAAACTAATAATGAGTAACCAGAAATATCCGAATGTGATCTGATCGCCAATGCCAAAGGTTCCAACACCAGCGCAAAAAGAAGGGGTGAAAGAGGACAACCCTGGCGGGTGCCTCTACCCAATGTAAAAAAGTCAGAGTTACAACCAGGAAGCCTTATTCTTGTTTTAGGAGAGTCGTATAGGGCGTGCACGCCTGCCAAAAACCCGTCACTAAAGCCCATTTTCCCTAGCAGGGAGAATAAATATGGCCAAAGAACACTGTCAAAGGCCTTGTTTATATCTAAACTCATCAACAGAACCTCTTTGGAATGTAAATTAGCATCTTGAATAACATTTAGAGTGAGGCGAATGTTATCAGTAATAAATCTGTCGGGAATAAAACCCGACTGGTCTGGAGAAACCAAAGAGGAGATGATAGGGGCCAACCTGTTCGCCAAAATACGGCTAAATATCTTCAGATCGTTATTCATTATTGAGATTGGTCTATAGTTTTGTGGCAAACAGTGGTCTTTCTGCGGTTTAGGTATTAGGGACATATTAGCCAATAGCATCTCCTCAGGGAACCTACCCCCCTGCAAAACATCATTGAATAAAGTTATCAAATAGGGAGCCAGCGTGGGGGCAAAATGCTTATAATAACTAGCGGTAAATCCATCTGGACCCGGTGCAGTAGAGCGTTTTAGCGCACTAATCGCACAAGTTATTTCCTCCAAAGTGCAGGGGGCATTAAGGGAGGCAATCTGAGAAGGTGTAAGAGCAGGGAGGGATATAGAATCCAGCCATGAGTCTGATGGAGGAACAGAATCTGACTGCGGAGAAGCTAGTAGATTAGAATAAAAGTTTTCAAAAATACCTAAGACTTCCTGAGGTAGAGATGAGATAGTACCCGAATTAGTGCGTAGCTTATATACATGTGGGGGGCGCAGAGAGTGGTTCAATTTCCTTGCAAACATGGTAGATGCTGAGTTGCTATGTAATAGGAACGAGGCCTTCGACCAGCGGAGGGCCTTTTCAGTCTTTTGAGAAAGCAGGGTATTCAGTTCTAAGCGTTTTTGGGACAATAACTGTTTATTGAGGAGAGATGGATTAGCAACATGACTTCTATAGTGTGCTTCTAATTCTCGGGTAAGAAGTAGTACTTGCTGTCAATGTTTTCTATTTCTGGATGAAGCCATGGAGATAAGTCGGCCTCGTAGGACCGCCTTATGGGCTACCCATAGTGTGGACGAGGATATATCAGGGGTTGAATTAGATTGAAAATATTCCCGGATAGATGTAACCACCTCTTGACGAGAGTCAACATCAGTTAACATAGAGTCATTAAGTCTCCAAGAGAAGGGAGTAGGTGCCAATCCTATAAATGTGATAGATAAAGCCAAGATATTGTGATCCGACCAGGGGCTCAAGTGAATACAAGCTGTCTTAGAATTAGCTAGTAAAATTGGGGTACAATAGATATAGTCTAATCTGGCATAAGAGTCATGTGGGTGAGAATAAAATGTGTAATCCCTGGCTCCCATGTTGTGCGCTCTCCAGGCATCCACCAACTGGAGGGCATCCAGTCTCCTGGTAAGGGATTTTGGGAAAGCTTGGGAAGAGTGTGAGGAGGAGCTACGATCCAAAAGAGGGTTTGCCACTAGATTAAAATCACCACCCACCAATAGATGAGGGGATAAAAACCTATCCAGAGCACCAAAAAATTTAGAAAAGAAGGAAGATTGTGCCGAGTTCGGTGCGTAAAGATTAGCAATCGTAAGTTCTCGACCGGAAAGGGTGCCTTTAAGAATGATAAACCTACTGTCCGGATCACGATACACATGTTGAACCTCAAAGGGGAATGAGTTATGTAGAAAGATGGCTACTCCCCTACTCTTGGAGGAATGTAGGGTATAATACCCCTGCCTATAGGATTTATGAAAATATGTTGGGTGTTTTGCGGCTGCAAAATGTGTTTCCTGTAATAATATAATTTTAGCTCCTAGACGCTTATATTGAAGAAAGGCTGTTTTGCGCTTATTTGGCGAATTGAAACCCTGGACATTATGCGAGATACATTGAATTACCATAGTAAACAAAGTTTGACACTATCAGTGTAAAAATACACACTGGAGAGATATCTCCTAAAATTATTTGGCTAGACATGATGACCCACAGGTCCACATCAGACAGATCTACCTGCAGCAGTACCAGCCTAGGGGACCCCCAGACCCCAACATGGGGGTCGTGACGTCCACAGACCAGCACAATACCAACGTCATACACTAAAGTTTTGTGAAGAGAATGAGCAAAAAACAATAGAAACGAAGCTTTAATAGCTCCTACAGTTGAGAGGGTAACTAAAGAACATGGATCAGGCAGGAAATTTACCATACCCGATAAAACAAAAAATTCAGACATTAACGGGCCAAATGGGCCCAGACCCTGTCTCCGTAAAACATGGAAAACGGAGCCGTCACCCCTCAATCGGGCGGCAACACCTCCGGCCATGTCAGGAGGCAGGGTGGGGAAACGTGTCCAAGAGTTGTGAGACCATGGTTTAATGGGCGTAATTAAGAGGGCCCGCAGACCCTTGTACAACTTAACTCGTCCAGCTATTAATACAAGGCACACATAGTTCGCAGAACCACAAAGATATCAGAGCAGCGACCACAAAAATGCATATCCTGACAGTGTAAGAGATAAAGAGCAAATCCCTGTGTCCCAGTTCCTGTCAAAGTCATAATATACAATAGGCAGGACCAAGGACCGTCAAAACAATGGGTATCAGGCATGTGAAAATGGTCCTGTCAGCCCGGTGCTTGTCTGACTCTCCTTCTATCCCTTCGTGGAGATGGAGTATGCCAAATGGGAGAAACATGAGGGGTGGAGGGTGGACGCCGAGGCGATGGGGCATCCGCCAGGCCCAATTTGGCCAAAATTTCCCTACCTTCAAGAAGGGATGTGGCTATATATGTGCTCCCATTATGTGGAACTATCAGCTTAAAAGGGAAGCCCCACTTGTAGCGGATACGAGCTGAGAACAGGGCAGTGGTAACTTCCTTCATTTTTCTACGTTTCTCCAACGTGGCCGGGGAAACATCTGGAAAGATTTGTAGAACCGAGCCATCGAAGGAGATTGTTGGGGTATTACGAGCAGCTCTAAGTATGTCTTCTTTGGTCAGGAAATCCTTCATACACAGGACAATATCTCTAGGCGGCTTGTCATTAGGAGGTTTAGGGCGCAGGGCTCTATGGATGCGGTCACAGGCAAAAGACCCAGGGTCGCGATCCGGAAGGAGTGACTTGAATAACTTGGTTGTGGTTAATGAGAGGTCAGATATAGACTCCGGAATTCCCCTGATTCGCAAATTATTCCTGCGGTTGCGATTATCTAGGTCCTCTACCTGCGCCTGCAATTGTAAAAAAGCCGTTTGTAGATGGTCATGCTCTCTGGATAGTTCACCATAGGCTAAGCTAAGTTCATCGTGTTTGGTTTCTAAGCGGTCGGTCCTGGAGCCCAATGTGGCTATTTCCTGAGAGAGAACATTAGTGCTTTTATGCAATTCTGATTGGAATTTGGTGGCCAACTTGGTGTACATAGATTCCAGACAAGACTCCAGATCCCCCTTTGTGAGTTGCTGTGTATTTTCACTGACGAAGGCTAAGGAAGGAGCTATGGTATCCTGTGTGGGATCGGACAGGGATGCTCGTTCTGTAGTGACTGGAGACATGCTGCAAAGCTCTTGTGCCTTAAGTAGGTATGTCGTGAGGGACTTTTGAGCTTGTCCCTTTTTTTTCTTGGTGGACGGCATACAGGGAGTCTCCTGGGGGTGATCAGCTGTAAATTGGATAAGAAATGGAGAAAATAACCCCAGGAGACCTATAACGCCCAAAATAGATTAAAGGTTGTAGTTACATGAATGCTGTCGGGGTCATCCGCGAAGACGTTATATTGTAAAAATATTTAGCAGGCCATAAAAAGGCAGAGAGGACATAGGCCGCAGTAACCACTTTATATCTTGCAGGAGCAGGGTCACAGCACCAGGTCCCACCCCAGGGCCTGAGATGGATGCAGAGTGTGGAGCAGAGGGCCCCCAATATCAAGCACAGGGCCCTCCAGGGCAAATCCAAAAAAACACCCCTCGGAGCAGTATCAGGGCTCCAGTAGGCCACGGAGCCCGACAGGGGCCGCTGCAACGGAGGCAGATGGCGTCTGGGGCCGCAGCTGTGAAACCCAGTCCCCAAATCACAATGGGGGGACCTGAGGACTGTCAGCCCGTCCCCCCTTACTCACTGTGACCGGATGAGAGGAAGGCCCCGTCAGATGGTGCAGGCCACAGCTGCCCGCCGCAGTGGGGAGTGGCAACACTGAGCGGCGCCCTCTCACAGATCCAGCTGATGCAGAGGGCGCCTCGGATGTCCCTGGACGATCCCCCACCACCCGGATGGCAGCGGGTGTGGATGTGAGGCGTCGGAGCCCCGGCCCACGCGGCCGCACCAGGCCGCAGATATCCGCCGCCACGGAGGGCAGAAATATTACCCGGAGCCCCTCTCCCAGGTCTAGGAGATGTCCCCAGGGATCTCCGCTGCCTCTCCGTGATCCGCTGCTGCACGGATGACAGCGGATTGAACACTTCGGCGCCGGAGCTCAGGATTATGCGGCCGCTCCGGTCGCCATCTTGGACACGCCCCCCAGTATTTTCCTTCTTGTTTACATTGCACTGGGGGACACCAGAGCACCCTTCTCTTGCTCCTATTGCCTCATACACTTGCCCTTTCCCCCTTGCTTCCCTCCTGCTCCTACTTGCTTCATTATAGCCCTGTCCTCCTTTTTCATTCCCTGAAACAGTGTCATTCTGCCTGCCTATCCAAGCTATAGCAAGTGGAGTTCAGAGCTACAATATGTTACAGACAAAAAACTATTTATTGGTTTACTTTACAAAAAAAAAACTATACAGATATTTAGAAGCTCCATCTTGGCTTTCTGTATGTCAACCTGGCTGTAATTCCTATTGCAACATTTTTAAGATAATCGGGCATGTTTCATAGGGAATTTGATCATTTAAATTAAGATGTACAACAGTATCCTACTGTTTATAAGTATTTTCCTTCTTGTTTACATTGCACTGGGGGACACCAGAGCACCTTTCTCTTGCTCCTATTGCCTCATACACTTTCCCTTTCCCCCTTGCTTCCCTCCTGCTCCTACTTGCTTCATTATAGTCCTGTCCTCCTTTTTCATTCCCTGAAATAGTGTCATTCTGCCTGCCTATCCAAGCTATAGCAAGTGGAGTTCAGGGCTACAATATGTTACAGACAAAAAACTATTTATTGGTTTACTTTATAAAAAAAAAACAAGAAATAATTTAAAATGACGGAAGGCATACAAGAAATGGATATACAGCCAAATAATATATATCTATGCTGTGCCAACCTTTATGTTCAGTGAATATACAAGTGAAGAATTGTTTCTTATACCTCAGTATCCAGTGTATAAAAAAACAATATTGCTATATCAAAAATAAAGTCTCTGGTGTATTACTTGCACAAAAAAGTTCTTATATTTTGCTTTTTCCACCACATGTGTTACTTATTTCTTCAAATTACATATATCAATCCACGTTATAGTGAATCCCACTACCACTGTGCCTATGTGCTTGCCTCTGGCTTTGGACTTGTGTAAATAAAGTCAACCTCACCTTCCCCTCTGGGGATCACTCCAAATTCTGCTCCTATTCTATCTCTGGTGATATTCCTTCCTGTGGTCTTATTTTGTATGATGTATATTACAGTGCAACCGTATTGAAGTGGCTTTACTGTTTTAAGTTCATGTAAGTGCAATCTATATTATATAAAGCTGTTTTAACATACTACACAGTGTGGGGCCCCCACTATATCTGTGAGCTTATTTACCGTGCATATGTGAGTGCAAGTCCGAACTCTTAAAGGGGGCACATGTCCTTTCTTCCTAATGTAATATACATCAAACATAAAATACTGCACAATAACCACAGGAAGGAATATCACCAGAGATAGCATCAGAGCAGAATTTAGAGGGATCCCCAGAGGGGAAGGCGAGGCTGACCTGATTTACACAGGTCCAAAGTCAGAGGTGAGCACATAGGCACAATGGTTGTGAGATTCATTATAACATGGATTGGTATATGGAATATTGAAGAAATAAGTAACACATGTGATGGAAAAAGCAGAATATAGGAACTTTTTTTATGCAAGTAGTACACCTACACAAAAGACTGATATGATTTTGATATAGCAATATTGTTTTAATTTATACACTAGATATTGAGGTATAAGAAACAATTCTTTACTCATATATTCTATATATATATATATATATATATATATATATATAAAATTTGGATGTATATCTTGTGTATATCTTTTTATTTAAGAATACTGTGGGAACACTTTTTTATGTTAGCAGCCTTCTGCTGGTAGTCATTTATTACATTTATTTTATATGCTTTTTTGGATTTGGAGCACTTGAGGAATTAACTAATTTATTGTTACACAAATAGTACACTTTATATCAAGAGAAGCACAGGATTATTATTGCACCTTCAACATACAAGAACAGAAGTGTATATGGAAAATTACACATTTTTGTTTTAAACTTCATTACACATTGTCCCTACTCATGGTCTTACTCCCATCTTCCTCAGTAGCTCAGCTTCCTGGAAATACCTTTTCATACACTGTTTAAAAAAAAATGGGTGGAGATGGGTGAGAGTTTGAAGGTCAGCAGGGTTCAGTGAGCTTTTCTTAAAGATATAACCTAGCAAGGCCCTGTTAGAAAGCAAGGAAGGTTTGAAGAGTTTAAGGTAAATATGAAGTAATGCAGATTTCAGGGGTTAGTAGTAAGTAAATCAGAGTTCAGAGGTCAGTAGTATGGAATGGGCTCAGAGGTGAATAGTAAATAAGCAGGGGTCAGTAATATGTAATCCTTACTGTGCCACTAGAACTCTTTACTCCTCCAATGAACTTCAGGCCATGTCTTTGCACTTTCTGTTTGCCAGATTATTGTGCTCCACTCCAGCAAATATCTCACGCTCCAACTGCCAACCTTTTCTTGATTACCACTCATTACCAACCTTTGGTTACGTTTCCACCTGATCCCAACCTGCTATCAATTGTTACCAACCTCTGTCTTATACATCAACTACACTTTCACTTGATCCCAACTTGCTACATCTGTTAGAAGACCCCTGCTTGCTCACCTCCTGGTGGCGTGCTCCTAAGGACCGCAACCTGGCACTAGTACACTGCAACACCCATCTCTGCCATCAAGACCTCTGATGAAAACTGGTTAGACTCCATTTTATATTACTGATTTGACATTGTATATGGCTTTCTGTGTTAAAGTGCAAGTACACTTAGGGTTTCTTTAAAATAGCCTTAGGGCTTTAAAGACCCTGTAATACATTTTTTTTAAATTTCTCTTACCTATAAAAGAAGGTGTTAAACACTCCCTTTTTCTGGGGCCTACACTGGTGAACACAGCTCTGATCACTAGAACTGGTCTCTGAAGTCTGCTGGGAAACCAAAACCTCCCAGAGTTATGTCTAGCAGCATGGGCACTAGGAATTTACTGACTTCCTTTAAAGCAGTGGTATGGTCACTTGATAAATATAGCTGTACATGCACTTGCCTTTTAATGTAGAAACCCATATACAATGGCAAAAGTAGCCTCACTATGTGTTCGAGAAGTAATTTCCCCCAGGCCGTGAAAAGAATTCAGTGAGTGTGGGGCATAGAAAACCTGCTCAGTTGACCAATTGAATGTTTTTTGCATTGGAAATAGGAGGATTACTCCCAGGTAATCCTAGAATAAGAGACAGAGATAGGTGATGTGCTGTCAGTACTGGGGGAATACTAGTGACAGAATTGGGTTTGTGGTCTAGTGAGCAAATCTTAAACAATAATCAGAAGAGAATAGACATTGGACTAGAGCACCATTAAAAGTGCATTCTAGGGCAAAACCTTTTTTCCCACAAAGAGCAGTTAGTGTAAGGTTCTATAGCTGTCAGTGTCCTTGTTATGGAGATACACTATTTTTATTTGTCTTGGTGACCATTATCAGAAAAGCAGAGGGAAAACCTTCCATTGGAGATATGTGTTCCATGGAAAACAGTTTAAAAGGGAATTTACCTTTCTATGGTGAGATTTCACTTCCTGCTGTGTCTATAGGACAGGAAGTAATGGGAAATCTTTTTGGTTAGGACACAGATGACACATAAAATAGAAAGGTTTTAACCATGATCTAATTCATCCAAAATGGAAAAATGGAAGTTTAGCTTTAAATTTATCATTTAAAGAAAACAAATGCAAAAAGTATCCATATTGTTAATCAGGGGGCATTACATCCATTAGAAATATGCATATAAAAACAGTAGGTTCCAACCTAGGTAAAGTAAAGGGGAAACAAATGCACAGTAATCATCTGAACAAATCACAAGCATATGCTTTTATTGTTTGTATCAAACATACTATATATAAAAGCAGCATCACATCACAGCAGTTACCTAAATAACTCTATACATAAAATCGCCAACATCTGACACCAAACACAAATCACCACGTTCAAACAGGTATGAAGTTTAAAGTCTAAAAACGTTCAAGCAATACTTGGCTATAAAGGGGTGTGGAATACACTTTTCAGCACAAATCAAAAGGATTACTCCTGACTTCCTCAGGACATCAACCATGGTGTAGGAACAAAACATTTTGGGGCTGTGCATAGTAGTCTGTGGAATACCCAGGAACAGATGATTCTGCTTTCTGCTCAGTATTCCTGATACTCATTTCAATGACTGCATAGGGGTAAGAATGTGCTGGTGTTACCCATTCACCCATAGCATGGATAGATACTTCAAATGTAGAGATAAAGTACACTGTTTTGCGGAATGAGGATCACCCTGCTGTGGGCATATGAATGGACCTGTTCCCTTTGAGTTTAAGTGGGCTGAATATGTAATGCTTGGGCTTGTGAACAGCTTTTTAAGGACTATGTAATTGGAGAAAAACTGGTTGAGGAAAATGATCTGGTGGGCTGAAGTAAAGGTTTGGACTTTAGGTAAATTTATATTAACATAAACTGACCAAAGCACCATTTAAAAGAATTGTAAAATTGTGTATCATTTATGCAGCCTAAAAATGACAGGATAATATAACAAATATAGTATGCAGTGAAAAAAAACAAGAAAAAGTAAAATCAATATTGGTAGAAAATACTGAACATTTCTGCATCCCAGGCCCTCATAGTTCATTGATTTCTAACAATCTCATGTGATTGCGTGATCATGGGATGATGTCATTAAAGTGGGCCTATACTTAAAACCTAAAGTTTGGCTTTCTAGCATGAATTTATTAGTACAATTTATTGCGAAACAGCAATAATTAAAAATGTACCTTTATAATTTTTTTCACTTCTGATTAAGAGCAACAAAATCCAGCTCCTAGGTACCTTCCATTCTGCTAATATAACTGCTGCCTATCTGGAATTTTTCATTATCAAAGGCTTATCTTTCCCTATGGTCGCTGGATTATACTGAGAGTGTACTCAGGGGAATCACGGAACAGAAAGAGTCATTCTACAGAGACACTGCAGTATAGATGAGTTGCACAGAGGAAACAGTGGACCTAGGCAAAATATCAGCTCCAGAATGTTCATTTAAGTTCTATATCATTCATAGATTACGTATCTCACATTGGTTGAAGGGTAATGTTGCTTGGGCTTAATTTACCATATATTTAAAGCTATAAAAGAGTAGGTCCCCACCTAGGTAAGGAAAAAAATGCACCTAAACCTGTCACAACTAAATGTTTTATTGTTCGTGTCAAACATGAATAAAATTGCCTTCTCATCAAAGCGGTTACATAAATATTTCTAAACATAAACGTGCCAACAACCGACACAAATCACCATGTGCAAACAAGTATATATAAAAACAGTCAAGCCAAACTCAGTTATGGCAGTATGTGGGATACACATATGACACCCCTCATAATCACAAAATCCCATTAGATTGTTATAAATCAATGAACTTTGAGGTCCTGGACTACAGAAAAGTTAATTATTTTCTACTGATCTTGATTTGACATTTTGTTGGTTTTTTCACTGCATGCTATAATTGTTATATTATCCTGTCACTTTTAGAAAACATCCTATTTTATGACTTTCCTTTAAATGGTTTCCTTCCTGTAGAAATTAATTTACCACAGAGAATAAAATTAGTTTCCCATTTTACTTAGAAAAAGATATAATCAAGATCAATAAAATGTTTTATTACTTAATTTTCATGCATTTAGCCTCTATATGTAGAAATAGGAAATACTGTATAGAAGTGTAAGTAATATAAAAACAAATACAAAAAGAAAATGCATTTTGTAGTCCTTTCAGTAATATGTTAAACACATCACAAAACTCTTTATATTGAACTTAAGAGGACAGAAATATAAGAGCCCATGCTAGAATCTGGCATTTAAACAGGCAGGCACTAGGCCTGGCATGGAACAAGCATGCAGCCAGAGATGCACGAAACGTCTAAACTATTACCAAGTGACCTACTTGTTCCAAGATAGTGATTCATTTGATAGTGAAGTCAGGACCAGGATGACAGCCATGGGGCCTGCACCTTTAAAAACAAATCAGCAATGGCATAGTTGTCAAGTGTTCCCAGTTTGTATGGGACAATCCTGGGATTTAGGACACTGTCCCACAGTGTTCATGTCCTGCAGGCTATTCCATAGGCAACAGGGTACCATGTGCAGGAACACTCTCTGCTTTACAGCACCAGGCACTGAACGAACTGCGGTACTGTCAGGGGAAGTGATCTCCACCCAACTGTAAAATTAAAGTCCCCAATCCATCATGCTATGGAAAGGGGCAACATTCCAGGAGCATGCAATTACATAATAAAAACCACTGATCGCTAATGAAAGGTAAGGGTGAGAGTTAAATTGGTTCTAAAAGCAGAATATTTTTTTTTCACCTTAATGCATTCTATGCATTAACCACTTGTCCTCCAGAGGATTTACCCACCTTCCTGACCAGGCTATTTTTTTGCGTTACGGCTGTGTTATTTTAACTGACAATTGCGCAGTCATGCAACTCTGCACCCAAATGAAATGTCCTTTTTCCCCACAAATTGAGCTTTCTTTCTGTGGTCACCTGTGTGGTTTTTATTCTTTGCGCTATAAACAAAAAAAGACTGATAATTTTTTTTAAAAAAACAATATTTTTGACTTTTTGCTATAAAACATATCCAGTAAAAAAATTAAAAAAATCAAATTTCGCCATAAATGGAGGTCAAAATGTATTTTGCTACTTGCCTTTGCTAAAAAAAATCTCAATATGTGTAAATTAATTGGTTTACGTGAAAGTTATAGAGACTAAAAATGGCAGTGTATATGCTGGAATTTTTTTTTTTTATACTAATAATGGCGGCCATCAGCGACTGACACTGGGGGGGAACTGACTAACTGCCACTGACATCCCCACTGACACTAATACAGTGATCAGTGCTATTAAAAATCACTGACACTGTACTAATGACACTGGGCAGGAAGGGGTTGACACCTGGGTTTCCTGGGTCTCTCACTCCTCATTGGCTCACAGAGCAGCGGGAGCTCACAGCTAGTGAGCCAAAGAAGAGAGAACTGGGGGCAGGGCCGAGCCATGCTCTGTGTGTGAGTAGACAATGTCTATTCACAGGACTGTGGCTTAGGAGTGAGCCTGCTCGAGTGCCCCCATAGCAAGAGGCTGGCTACTGGGAACACTCAGCTTGGGGGAGGAGCCAAGACCATCAGCTGGGGACCCAAAAAGAAAAACAGGGCTGCTCTGTGCAAAGCCATTGCACAGAACAGGTAAGTATAACATGTTTTTTTTTTTTAAATTACAGCCTTTAGAATCATTTTAATAGTTACTGTAACTGACCACCAATAAAAGGAAGGTGAGGGATTAATTGTTACTGTACTGTTACTTACCACCAATAAAAGGGGTTTGCCATTGCATGACCGTAGCCCATTTATCTAGGACCCCCCTCCCCCAAACATCAGTGGAGTGGAAGTGATAGGACACCACCTAAAACTTTGCAGATGATGTCCTACTCTGCATCTCTAACTTCACTGTGTCCCTAACTAAGCTCATGTTGCTCTTATCAGAATTTAGATCTATCTCCTGCCTCCAGGTTATTTCGCTAAAATCAAAAGCACTTAATGTCTCCCTTTCCCTAACTACCTTTGCAGATCTACAAGGCACCTTTCCCCTTCTCTTGGTCTGCACATAGCTCCTTGTCATGACTTGTCAGGACCTGGGTCACCTGCTGGTGGCACTGTTGTTCCTGGAGCCAAAAGGTGCAGTTGTGGTGGCCACCAGCGGGTGTCTCCCAGCAGCCAGCTTATCCCAGTAATTAGGCTGCACCAGATACTGAAGGTATTTATTCCTGTCCTTGATAGAAGATCAGTGCTTCAGTGTTGTATCTGTGAGTCATGTCCCTGCCTATTCGTATGCCTTATATCCTGTGACTTGCTCCCAGTACCCTGTATCCTGCTTTTCTCCCCTTGTATCCTTTACCAGTTCTGATCATGCCCTGTTCATGTGAGCTCTCTAGATTTTGTACATAATGTTGTTCTGGGTTTGCTGCACATTTATTTTTCACCTATTGTTGTATTATTTATATTAATAAGTTTTAATCTTTCTCAGTCTGGTTCCTGATTCCTTGAGGGGTAGCCCACTGATCTAGCCATCCCTGCTGGATACCTGCATTTGGTATCCCTTACACTCTTTGTATTAAGGTTATTCCTTAACCAGCACCTATGACACCCTTTACCATACCCCTTACCCTCCACTCTTCAAACACTAAGCACCTAGGATGACTGTAAAATCTCCTGGATTGGCAGGATAGCTGCAAGAGTTATATCAGTAGCAATCCTTTCATACTGTACATGAACCCTACAAAACCTCAGATGAGGTTATCCCAATCAGTATGTACCAAACCCCATGGAGACCTTGGCCTCCTATCTCTAATAGCCTTCTGTGGTTGCCTCCTTGTAGTCAAGAACATGTTTTTTAACCTTAGCATGGCCCACTTGCTAAAAATGTTGGATAACATCAAGCATTCCATTGACATCCAACCCTATGTTTGACCCAGGGTTTGCAAACCCCACTATTATCTATATGTGTCTTGTTCGTAAACACAATAAAATTAATAAAGATATATTCATTTTAAGAAATAAAAGTTTAAGTGCAATTAATTAAATAAATATTTTCAAATATTACTCTCTATTCCTTGTAGATCTCTTATTAAGCGGGAAGGCTTCTGAATCAGGATCTGCTGCATGCACAGAAGCAGAAGGAACATGCTGACAGGAGGAAGGAGAAATGAATTTATATGTCTGCTGTTACATCTTTGCTATATCATCAAAGCTAAGAGGGAGGGAGTAACAAAAATGTATTGCTTAAGTGCAGTACAGAAAATTAAGGTCAGCAGCCTGGCTGTGCTGTGTGAAAAGGCAGTGTAAATCTCACAGTAGAGAACCTCGGTTGTACTTGACGAACAACTGGCCTCCCGCAGCTCATCAATGACTGATGAGAAAGTAACAAGTTGGTTTGCAATTGTAGTGGGGTTCTTAGTTTCCCCAGGAGGAGGCAAAAACAGAGACACTGTGCTGCAGCTGTTCTGTGTGCTTATACAGGGCTCCCTAGCTGGCATATTTAATATTGTTTTCGTACATAAAACATTTAGTCATGGGCTGGCCGACCTCAGCTGTGCTTGGACGGGGGGGGAGCTTGGCGGGTGCACAGTGACAATAATGTCACTTGGTACCTTTTTTGAATGAGAAAGGAATCATGGACTAGGAGCCGGAGGACTAAGTGAAAGGGGAGGGAGCCAAGGCCAGGAGAATACAGAGGATGGAATGGACTGGAGATGATGGTAGAATACAGAGGATGGAGTGGAGATGATGGCAGAATACAGAGGATGGAGAGCAGGAGAATACAGAGGATAGAGTGAAGATGATATTCAAAATACTGTTTTTAGAAAAAATACATAAATGTGTATATATAAGGTGAGGTGGTATATATACTGTATGTGTAAACTGAGAGGAACACCATCTTGAGAGGGCAGTGGCTTCTTTCCCTTTTTTTGGGTTGTTTTTTGCCAGTATACTTACATACATATTGTAAGCTCCAAGGAGCAGAGCCCTCGAACCCCTCGTGTATCGCATTGTATTGTTATTGTACTGTCTCGTGTATTGTCTCCCATTGTAATGTACAGCGAAGAGCAAACCGTTGGCACTATATAAATACTGTATAATAATAATAATATTGACTTTAAGTGCAAACTTTATTGAGCATATATGGATCTTTCTTGAACACACATTTAGGTATTTTTTCTAAAAACAATGTTTTGAATATCCTTTCTCTGTACATTATTGATGTTTTGTCTGTTATTTCACAGCACTACTATACCCATCTGACCCCTGAAGAAGGAACTTTGTCCCGAAACATGTTGGGATTTATTGGAAGACTACACCGCTATCAATCAAGATTTATTCATGTGTATCTGTATATTTGTATTCCACAAGGGCATATGCTGAATGTCCAGCTTCTTGTATTGTATGTGCAATTCTAGTTGAACTACTATCAGGTTTTTTAGGCCTTTTGGCCAAAATCTTTATGTGAACAAAAATTGACAATTGGTCTTTTAGATATTGTGAAATTTGGGAATGCTGGCAGCTACCACATTTGCATCAATCTGAGGAAGGTGGTCTATTCCCGGCATTCCCCCTTTTATGAGTTACATTAGCATCTGCAGGATTTCCCCTTACAGCGCATGGGGGGACTCTGCGGACCCTGATGTAAAGGGGAACTCTGCGGTCTCTGATGTAAGAGAGAACTTTGTGGACTGTGATATAAAGGAGAAATCTGCGTGTCTGATGTTAAAGTGTTCCTAAATTCACAACAGTAAAGTCAGTCTGTATATGCATTAACGCATGCTTATTCTACTCATTGTGGAACCTAAAGGATTAATCCCTCACATTGTGCAAAAAGGCTGTTTGATCCCCTTTTTCTACTGTCCTTAATCCATCTGTTGATAGAACAGAGCCTTTAGGTAGGCTGCACATGCTCAGTTTGGTGTGTATTGCTAGAGAGTTTTTTTTTACTTGAGAGAGTGCATGTGATCAACACAGGGCCAATAAACACTGTCCAGACAGAGGGTCAGGGGTCATGCAGCCTAATAGCACAATCAGGAGAGAATGAAAACTCTTCCTACAAGCTTTAACCAGCATTCTGTAAGGCCCTGATAGAAGTCGCAAGACTGCTCTAAATGCTGATGACAAAAAGGTATTTAAAAGTTTACATTTAGTAAGATAATTGCATTTCCATGTCCTGTGTACTGTGGGAAACCAGATATAGTGAATGGAGGGTCTTGGGTTTAGTAACACCTTATGTTTAGAGTCTAATGTTGAGTTTGCAGTATTCACACTTACATCAGAGTCCTCACAGTTCTCCTTTACATCAGGGTCTGCACAGTTCCCTTTTTTATCAGGGTCTGCAGAGTTATCCCTTGCACTGTAAAGGGGAACCCTGCAGACTCTGATGTAAGGGGGGAGTCTGTGTTGGGTTATATTAACCTGACCTTCATGTAAATGGAAAAAATATGTTTTTGCCTCTTGTACTTTAAACATACCACTAGCTACATCTTTGTAGCTTATATATTGAAATTTACACTTTGATGATTATTATTTTATGTACTTTTTTGAAGTGTCAGTACATTTCATGAGATTTGCCTGTAAAAAATGTGGTGCTGTCAGTAAATTTTGGCATCCTGTCAGTAAATTTCACTTTAGGAGGTTAGTCACCATTAGTCACCATAACCTAATTCCAATTACTGTTGACCTATATAGAGTGATAATTCTTTCTGTCACCAACTGACATATTATTGCATCGTTGCTTACTCCTAATGGTGACAATGTAATTTACTTGCAGCAAACCAGTCTGGTCAATTTTCTGGTGCCCTTTTCTAGCTGTGTGTAGGATACCTGCATTTGTGCATGTACAGTTGCAAGAAAAAGTATGTGAACCCCTTGGGATTACGTGGAGTTTTGCATGAATTGGGCATAAAATGTGCTCTGAACGTGCAATTAAACCATGGCAACATCTAATGTTTGTATAGTATTATGTTCAGCAGACTGTGTTCTATTGTTGTGACTTAGATGACGTTCAGAGCACATTTTATGCCCAATTCATGCAAAACTCCACGTAATCCCAAGGGGTTCACATACTTTTTCTTGCAACTGCATATGTGTTTGCAGCTGTTCTCCACTTAGCCAGGTGTGTCAGAAAGGACAAAGCTGTTTGCAGAGTCGTGACACCAGAACAGAGAACCTGATACATCCAGCTGCTCCCCTGGAGTAAATACTACATAATTAAACAATTTTGTGTCTCATTAGTAAATGTATTTGTGTACCATTTTGGAAGCACATTACAGAGCACATAAGCTAGCTAACTGGGATAGAGAAAAATGCATCCATGTCCTTTGAGATGCTTAGTGCGTATAAGGCCATTTTGAATTACCCTCGAAGTGGAAACGTGTTTCTAACCATCTAAAGTTCTTGTAATAGAAAAAAAAATCTTGTTGAAAGATTTCCTTGTGCAAAAGCCAATCCTTCCCTTCTATCACTGAGAAGGAGGGGAGAACCTCATGACAGGGGAGCTTCCTGACAATGGAATCCTTCCCTTCTATCACTGAGAATAAGAAGGGGAGAGCCTCATGACATGGGGGCTCTTGGCCAAATCACACTGTTCACTGCAGCAGATCTCAGGATTCTGAGGAATACACAGGGTTCTTCTTGGCAATATTTGTCTGGGAGTTCTCTACCTATCTATGGCCACCATATAGCATATATTTTGAAGAAATACAAAAGTTACAAAACAACTTCAAGATGTATGTATTATTATACAAAGCTGTAAAGATAAATACTTCCTAAGAACTGTGGTTTGTTATCATCATGCCACATCTATCTCTGATCTGATTTTAGGTGGTTGTTATAGCAACCTTTGTACTGTTTGTTTTTGTACATTTTGTTTCATTTGAAGTAGAACTCAGTCAGTACATTAATCCTGCATGTGAGTTGGCAGGCAGCTCAAGCAGAGCACTGTCTCTTTTTCCATTATTTCCAATATTTATGCTCCTAGACATCCCATTATTTATCATATATTTTGCTGATTTACTAAAGATGTTGAGAATCTTCACACAATCAATTGTGTGAATATTCACTTCAATTATCTTATCATGTTAAAAAAAAACCACTTAATGTTTCCTTTTTTCAACTGCACATAAGCATTCAAAGTGAAGAGGAATTTGTATTTTCACATCCATAGATAATTGAATAATCATTTAATTTATTGTATGAAGATTATGAACTCGTAGCCAGGTGCTGGATTACAGAAACATGGAGAAGAAGACATTTCCCTTTTTACAATCAGTTTACTTTTACTTTCTGTTGTTATGCTGAACAGGGGCGGACTGACAACTCATGGGGCCCCCGAGCAATAGGGGATCATGGGGTCCCTGTGTCCTTGCCCAAACTCAAAAAAGCCTATGAAAAAGGTACCAGGGGCATCTCATGGGGCCCCCTACTGACCCCAGGCCCTCGGGCAGTGCCCGAGTTTCCAAATGGTCAGTCCGCCCCTGATGCTGAATGTTGTGTTGCACTACCCCTTCCAGTCAGCAGGGGGAGAACTATAGCCAAAAAAGCCTATGGATTCCAATGCAGAATGCTGAGCATCATGGGTCTTGAAGTCCAGGAAGTAAGTCATATTGTGGAACCTATGGATCCCATGCACTTCAACTCCCAAGAGACACTGAGAGAAGGAGGAGCAGGGGAGCTTCTTGTCTGAGACTGTCCAGATAGGTTCTTCCTCTTGGGGCTGAGGGAACCAATGAGAGTGCATCTTCTGCATACTAACTAGATTGCTAAGAGGCCAGACAAGCGGATCGGAGTCACAGTATAGACTTTAGCGATCACATCTGCACCGTTGCCGCAGGGAGACCAGAAATCCCCTCATCCTCCAATTCCTACTGCTGAATCTCTGGAAGCATTCTCTGAACAGAAGGAGGGGGGCACCCTTTCTACAGAGAGAGTTTACAGCCTCACCACAGGGACTAGTGAGACAGCATTGCACATTGTTAACACTGCTTGTAGGAACTGAGTTACTGTTGGCAGGACATTAAGTATACTGCATCTACACTGCGCCTATACCACACCAATACCACAACTTTACTGCACCTTTACTGCACCTATACTGCATGGTTTACTAAAACTGTTGGTAAGTACACCAGCACTTCTTAAAGGTCCCGATGATAGCCAGCAGAAGAACATAAAGGTCTGCTCCTCCTGTAAAACCATCCTGCAAGTCCCCTTTGTTCCCTTCTCCTCTTTTCTTCATTTCTATGGACAATGCACATCTAGTAAGTCTAGTTCTAGCATAGTCACCATTAATGTACTTTAGTAGTATAGTTCATGTGTTCAGTAAATCAAGCTTTATTACTGCTCTTTGCTGCACTTTATGTGAACTCACTACTGTTTATATTGATCTGGACGCCAAGGGGTTTATTTACTAAAGCTGGTTCATTCCGAATCTTGTGCACTTCAGCATAGAAACCAATCAGCTTCCAGGTTTTATTGCTGAAGCCTAACTGAACAAGCTGAGGTTAGAAGCTGATTGGCTACCATGCACAGTTGCACCAGATTCTGATTAAACTAGCTTTAGTAAATAAACCCCAAAGTGTCATCTTATACCTAGTCCTGACCACTAATTACCCAGAACCTAGTGTGTCAGAGGGGCTGAAATTCTTCAGGGGGACAAGGCAAAGAACAGATGACTCATCCTAACCAGCGGCCCCTATGGGGGTAGCACTATAAACTTCTTTGGGAAATCAGCAAAATTCCATGATGAATAATTAGGTGTTTAGTAGGCTAAACACATGAAATAAAGGAAAAAGAGACAGTGCACTGCCTGAGCTGCCTGCCAACTCACATGCAGGATGAATGAACTGACTGAATTCTACTTTAAATTAAATAAATGTGTTCTTAGAAAAATATAGAGGCTAACATTACTGAGCCCTCTCTGAAAATTTAGTCTGCCTATGGCTTTATTATATTCTGTTTCACTGAGCTGTAAAAAAATACATGGATCAGATGCATTTCTTATTTGCCTTTTTGTTCCTAGTGCTGAAACCATCAGATCATCCTGACAAGTTTTCTTTAAAACTCAGCTTTAGCAAGAATTTCTTCATGCACTCTTCTTTTTTCCTTCCCAGCCTATTTGTCAATAGTGAGAACAGAGGAAACTGCGTTACAAAGACCATACAGATCCACATTCACATTAACAAAGCACAGTAGCTTGAATGAATGCGTGAAAATTCACTAAAAAATCTCTATTTAGTGAGGTATCTTTGGAAATAAAACAGCATTAAATAGACTTTTTGAAAAGCCTACAAAACTCCTCTCTGAGTCAATTTCATGAGTGATTTTTCATGCATTCTGGCTGTGATACTATTTTACTGTTAATAATAGCTATAACAGCAGCAGAATTGCAACAATCTGGTCACAGTGTTTACAGCAGTTATATCTAAATTAACTTTACTTATAGCTGTTTCTTATTGGCGGATAGGTGCCGTATCTTTATTTCTGAATGCTGCACGGTGTTCTTATTGTGCAACAAAATGCACTTTTCACCTAGCGACTGCTGTGTGATGGGCCTTATGGATATAATTTGTAGAAATTGCTTTTACTGTTCACTGCATGCTTTTATTCAGTTTATTATAATGTCTTCAATCACAAATGCATGCTTATTTTTTTCCGGCTTTCCTTGCTAGTGCACCCATCAGCACTGGTAATGGGGGAACATTTTTGTGCTGCCAGCAGGTTTGTTTAGGGTCAATTATGACTTGCAAAGTACAGTGACAACAGTTTATCCTCTTTATTTTTGAATTGGTTTTGTTTGGTTTTTATAGCATATATAAAATAATAAAGTGTATGTACAGTATTTTAACTCAAATAATACATACTTCAAACATCATTGGTTCATGATATGCAAACTTTGTTATTCCCCAACTTTCAGTACCCGTTCACATTTGAGTATTTCATCAGGCTTGACAATGTTCAACATTGTTCGTGTCAATAGCACATGTTCACATTGCAATGCTTCGTCGCTTTTTAGCATGTTTCCTATAACCGAATTAAGCCCAGGAGCTTCTTTTGGGCAGAGTTGCATTTTTTGGTCTGTTTTTGGTCTCCTCAAAACATGCATTTTTAAGACAACATCTTACCTCTATTTCTCATAGAAACTAGCTTTCCTCTGACTCAAAAAAAATGCTCAACCCAGAAAACATCTGAAAATATATGTATAAGTATGCATATAACATGCTTCAAAAATGATCGAACAAGTTCAAACTCAACTGTGAAACTAGGGTTATGGTAACAGATCCCCAAGACTCACCTCTCCTTCTCTTACGGTGTTGCTCCTTTGTTTTTGTTGAATTGGCACGGTATTGATAGAGATTCAAAAGCCAATCTTTTTCACTACCGACAAGCCTATCCTCCTCAATTCCCTGCAGTCAGTTGGGTGCAAAGGTTCTGCAATCTGCTTTTTCTCTGCTGCAATCCACCATCTAAATCAGCCTTTCTCAACCAGGGTGCCCAGGCACCCTGGGGTGCCTTGAGGTTTCTACAGGGGTGCCTTGGCAAAATGTCTACAAATTGCCCAAAACTTGTATACAAGCCAGTGGGTGGAACAAGCCTGCCTTTTAGTTAAACAAAGCCACAGGTTTTCATTGTGCACCATTTTGACCTTCTAACTCCCGGCGTCCTGACAACCATTTACATCATCAGTTGATAAGGAAGATGTCAGCTGGCTCTCACAGCATCCTAGTTTGACACTCCCCTGCCCCTCTCCATCAGTGCTGGGGTCACATTAGCTCAGTGATGGAGGAAAACTGAGGGAGAAGAGAAACCCTGGAATACTAGTCAGTACCAGTGTGCAAAAGTGAATTTGCTTTGGAAGAATAAGCCACCTCTAATGTTGGGTGTCCTACATGTGTGGATGTTGCTGCGTTATATAAAACTATTAGAATAGTTTTTCACATTTTAGAATGGGGGACTCTTTTAAAATTATGGACAGTCTTGAGAACCCCCATTTTAGAATGGGGTGCTTCAAGACTGTCCATAATTTTAAAGGGTGCCTTGACTGAAAAAAGGTTGAAAAACACTGATCTAAATAATGGGCTGCACACTGAAAATGTTCCAGCCAACTCCAATCAAGGTTTATTGCACTGTGACAGTACACTGCTCACTCCTAGCCAAAGCAATGTATCCAATATGTTTCACCAACAGCAGGGTTTAAAGTGTTTCTAAAGGCTGAAGTTTTTTTTTACCTTACTGCATTACCTTACTGCATTCTATGGTAAAAAACCTTCTGCATGCATCTTCCCCCACAGCACCCCCAAAATACATACCTGAGCCCAATCCTGATCCAGTGATGTGCATGAGAGCCGAGGTTCTCACTCCTCATTGGCTCCCACTGCTTTCAATCAGAGCCAGTGAGGAGGGAGTGGAGGGGAGTCCTGATCTGTGTATATCATGGACATATAGAGCAGAGCTTGCTAAGGGGGCACTTGGCAGGTGAGTGGAGCTGGGAGCGCAGACGAGGGATCCAAGAAGAGGAGGATCGGGCCTACTCTGTGCAAAGCCATTACACAGAGCAGGTGAGTATAACATGTTTGTTATTTTGAAACAAAAAAACAAGCCATTAGTATTACTTTAAAGAGTAACTCTACTTTTGTTGAGAAAAAAACTTCCCCTCTGGGTGATCTATGTACATTGCAAGGATTTTAACAAACTTTGTTGCAGAGTCCTACCTTTTGTTATTCTGAAGAAATAGATGTTTGTTTATCTGTGTCCATGTGCAAAATGAATCTAATGGGAGAGGTTATATAATTATCAAACAGCTTCTGCACTTGCAGGGCTCTAATGAGGAAAATTGCAGGTTCTGCATCCCTTTAGACATGATTTCCTATTGGGAGTACCTCACCAATAATTAAATTTTTGTTGCAGGGGATGCCTGAAATCTGACTTGTATCTTAGTACAGACTTCTGGGAATATCAGTAAGCCAATCACACAAGTAAGAAATGATGTTGCTGGGGGTGTTCAGTACACATTCTGTGTACAGAACAGCTCCAGGTAGCCATATTGCATTGCATTTTGCAGAAAATACAGCGCTGCAGATTGAAAAGGTAATTTTGAATAATATTCAATTGACTTGTGTTGCAATTGTATATGCTATATTTTTTTTATTTGCTATTTTTTTTCCCATGACAGTGGAGTTACCCTTTAATTATGGGAAGTGGTGTGCTGTCATTACAGAAAACCTTGGCTAGTGTTGAATGTTTTTAGTGTGCGGCCCATTATTTGCATGGTGGCTTGCAGTGAAGATGCCAAAGTGTTTCAGTCTTAATCCTTTTAACCTAGTGATTTTTCAAGCATTCATTCAAGCTACTGCATTTTGTTCATGTAAATGTGGATCTGTACAGTCTTTGTAATCAGCAGTTTTCTTCATTTTCACTAATGACAAATAGAGTGACTTCCACCAGACAAAGTGACAGCTGTATCTCTGGTGATTGTGCCACTGCCATCTCTTCATTAGTGTCGGAATCATCTGAAATAAAACTGCTACTGCCAAACTACAGAATCACAAAACAATTGCCACAAATCCTTCCAAACGCTGGGAACCATTGTTTAAAAAATTGCAAAGTTTAACCCAATTCCCTATTTTTTCTTTGTTGAAAGATCAAGAATTACACCACAAAATCTATGAAGCAACCAGCTGACATGCTCTATATACATGTCAGGAGAACAGAGATCTTTTGACATTTACAAACCTCAACAAGATGTAGCATTGTGAATTAAGAATGAGATTTAAAAAAAGGACAGGTTAAAGTGATACCAAGCACCAGTTTACATTGGATCCAACTTTGAAATCGCGCAACTTCACTTGAAGTCGCACGATTTCAAAGTCGGATCACAGTACGGGTGGGACTTGATAGACATCTGTGCAACTTCATGTACAGATGTCTATGCAAGTCGAACTCCAAATCGTCAAAAGTATTGCAGGAACTACTTTTCTAATTCGTGCGACTCCAATGAAGTCAGAGTCACATCGTTTAGAACGGTTCCATTGCCGATTGTTGGACACGATTTGCCATGCGATTTGAACGGTCAAATCGCATAACAATTTGCATCAATGTAAACCAGGGCTAAAGGTCTAGCTTTTTTTTATTACAAACAGGTCATACTCACCTGCTCTGTGTAATGGTTTTGCACAGAGCAGCCTCAATCCTCCTCTTCTTGGGTCCTCCACTGGCCCTCCTCCGCACTGTTAAGTGCCCCCAGAGCATGCTGCTTGCTCTGGGGACACTTGTGTCTGCTCATTCTTGAGCCGCCACTATGTGTCCATGAGGCACACAGAGTGCAGCTTGGCACCACCCCCTGCTGCCTCTGCTGCCTCCTCATTGGCTCTTACATAGTTATATAGTTAGTCTGGCTGAAAAAGACAAAAGTCCATCTAGTTCGACCATAAAAGTAAAAAAAAATTGTTATAATCCTACACCCACAGTTGATCCAGAGGAAGGCAAAAAACCAGCAAAGCATGATCCAATTTGCTCCTGCAGGGGAAAAAATTCCTTCCTGATCCCCCAAAATGCAATCGGAGATGGTGGTTGACAGCAATGGGAGCCAATGGCTGCTGCTGCTGCTGTGTCTCGGCAAATGAGGAGGGAGAGACCAGGCCGCTGCTCTTGTGCACATTGCTGGATCGAGATTAGGTTCTGGTAAGTATTGGGGAGCTGAGGGGGGAGCTGCTGATGATGGTGCACTGTGCAAAGCACAAAGAAGAAGAAAGCAGTAGGCAATGTTCATGGCACTGGCAATGAAAACGTCATTCTCAATAAATCTGTACTCATTGGCTGGATAAAGTTATAATTTAACCATTAAAATAATCATAGGTACAGCAACTGAGACTGTTGACTAGGGAGTTTTAACCCTGAACTGACCAGGGGTTCAGGAGGTGGGGACGACGACCTTGGGATGCTGGATAGCTAATGGTGTATCCTGTATTTCATGTTAATCCTCCAGCTTCACTGACCCAAAACAAGCTAAAGCTAGTGAATAAGAAGTCCAGCTTGCATCATTGTGTCTGGTGAGTGTCTCACTAAGTAGTGGCACCACTGCATTAATCAGAAAGTTCAAAATCCCAAAATTCATCAGTATTGGCAACTCCCATATCATAACAGGTTCACTTTCAAAGAACTAAATGAAGCACACCACACATGCAAGGATTTTGGCTCTTATTCTTCTTCAAGATTCTGAAATAAAGATACAGGATGGGAATATGAGGTAATCATTCAGTTACTGCTAACTTCTGGAGTTGACAACTGTATTTATTCAGATCCGACAATAGTCAGTATTTATATGTTGAATGTCTTCAAAGTATGGTCAAGAGCCATCTCTTAAAATGGACCTGAACTCAAAAAGTAATGAGTTTTTCATGGAAAATCTAAAAATGTTAATTGTGCCCAAGGAGTACTCTGAAGATTTTACATTTCTCTTTAATTTCTACTTAAAAAAACATCAGTGCAGTGGGAGTTCCTGTGCCTTGAACCTCATAGCTGTATATCTGCCATTTGGGATTTAAGATACTGCTGCTTCTGACTCACAAGATCTGGAGTGAGTTTTGGTGATGTCACTAATGTGCTTGTCACTGTACTCCCTGGAGAGGAAGCTGTGCCCGAAGTCCTGCAATGAAAGAATCGCCCTACCTCTGCGTCATTCATTCTGTGCGTTTTGCACCTCTCCAGCTTAGAGGGGCAACTTTAACATGAGAAAGCAAAGCCCTGCTTTTCTAAGGCTACATTCACACAGGTGTTTAGCTACAATGCAGATGCCAGCAGATGGAATCTACTGTTTTCTGTTGTTGGATTTGACAGTTGTAAGCTGCGACCACTATGCCTGTACATTCCTGGAATGGTCTGCGGCCACAGCTAGTCATGTTCGCACAGTCGGTGACAACCAAATTCGTGGCTGGACAGGCTGTCATTACGGTGTACGGACTTGGTGGTCTCTGCTATCAGTAGATTCCTACTGCTCACACTGTGGCTAAACATCCATGAAAATATCGCTTAACAAGATGGCCATCTGCACACACAGACACAGTACAGAAGACACATTGGTAAGTTAGAAATGGGGAAAGGTTAGCTGCAGAGAGTCTACAAACAATTCTGATAATATGTTTTCCCTTTGTTCGTGTCTTCTTTAACATGCATAGCCAGAGTTGGTGTAAAAAGTAATACCTACCACAAACTGAAAAGAAAAGTTAAAAAAAAAAAGTTCACATCTATATGAAGAGCAGGTGCATTGTTTTTAATCTCTGTGTGGTTTCTGTATTCCTTATTGACAACCTCTCTGCCACAAATTCCCTTTTCCTATCTCCAGCCCTACAATTCACAAGTGACTGCTGACTATAGACAACCGCAGAGAAGACACTGAAATAGCAAAATAGCATGAACAAACACAGAGTCACATATAACTCTACACAGACAGTACAAACAGCTTGCTAAGACAAATCAGTCAGGAACTTCGCTCGTGAAACTTGCTTTATTTACTGAAAAATAGTTTACTTTATCAAATTGTCTAATAGTTTGAAATGCTTTACAAATTCAATTTCATGGACATTTTTCATGCATTCTCATCACTGCAATTTTCCTGTAATGTTAACAATATTATCATTGTCACTACTAGAGTATTTACAGCTACTTTCTACTGCCAGGAAAAAATATTAATGAAGACCTTTGCCAGGAATATCTGTATCTAAATGGAGCACATACCAACATTTCAATGTAATTATAATAACAAGTTTTTTGTTTTTTTTTGCAGTTAAAAGTTTAGTTTAGCCTGATTCATTGAAACTAAAAAGGAAAACTAGCACACATTTGGAGTTGTTGCCCATTGTGAGCAATCAGAATTCTTAGTTAACTGCTTCCCGACTGCCCTATAGCAAAACTACTGCTAAAGGGCATCGGGGCTGCACAAAATCACGTATATGTACGTGATTTCACATTTCCAGGTAAGGGGCGTGTGCAAGCCACCCTTCCCGCGCCACCTTCAATGGCTACAGCTGTCACCGGGTCCCGGCTAGAGATTCCTTGCCGGCAATCGGCGATCAACGAGGAACAGTGAAAGGAGATGTCTGTGTGTAAACAACACAGATCTCTCCCTTGTCAGCACAGGCTACTTTGTATTGCCCTGCACAGCAGAGCAATACAAAGCAGCTTGTTTCCCTAGTAAAACACACACAGCACACTCAATAAAACAGCACACAGGTAACCCTTTGATCACCCTAGATGTTAACCCCTTCCTGCCCAGTGTCAATAGTACAGTGTCAGTGCTTTTTATTAGTACTGATCACTGTATTAGTGTCACTGGGGATGTCAGTGGCAGTTAGTCAGTTCCCCCCCAGTGTCAAAATGCTCTCTGTAGTCTCACAGTCCTGTTATAAGTCGCTGATCGCTGCCATTATGACTGTTTAAAAAAAAAAAAATTCCAGTATATATACCGCCATTTGTAGACGCTATAACTTTCACGTAAACCAATTAATTTACATGTATTGGGATTTTTTTTAGCAAAGACATGGAGCAGATAACATTTTGGCCTAAGTTTATGATGAAATTAGATTTTTTACTTTTTTTTACTGGATATGTTTTATAGCAATAATTAAAAAATAATGGGTTTTTTTTTCAAAATTTTCAGTCTTTTTTTGTTTATAGCACAAAAAATAAAAAACACAGAGGCAATCAAATACCACTGAAAGAAAGCTCTATTTGTGGTAAAAAAAAGGACATAGATTTCATTTTAGTGCAGTGCTGCATGACCACGTAATTGTCAGTTAAATTAGCGCAGTACGTAAGTCAAAAAATGGCCTGGTCAGGAAGGGGGGTAAATCCTCTGAAGGGCAAGTGGTTAATAGCTCATGTGGAAGAATTTTAATTATTAACTATTCTTCCTCTTCATTAGTCATAGCTAGTGGTGATAGACATGTGAATGGAGGGATACGTTTCTCTTTCTGAAAATTCTAGTTGCCTGGCTATTATGCTGACCCTTTCACTTCACTATTGATCCAATAGTGGATCAATAGTGAAGTGATTTAATTGTTTGCATGCTTTTTCTGGATCAGTGCCCCAAAATATTTAATCCATTGATTGCAAGCCAAAAGGAATGGCAGCCCCCCATAGTTATTCAATGCCATATTCTCTTCAATAACAGTATTCTGAGGCTTGATGACACAAAACAAAGCCTAAGCGCAAACAGTATGCTTAGTGGCTGCAGAATGGCACAATGTTTTCCAGTAATAGAATTCGTGCAAATGGTGAAAAAAGTCACAATCCTTCAAGAGATGGGCTTCTGCAAAGAGCATAGACTGCTGCTAGTTTGAAGCCTCTTGTTCATACTCTCCACAAAGTACACTGGACCTGCATCCCTAGTATTAAAATTCTCCAAAGGCATCTACAACAGACTTGCTTCTTCTGCCTCCATTCCAGCAACACAGGTTCTCTTACACCCACCCTCTTTAAATGGCACCCTCCACCCAATCAAATGCAGGAACTGACCTTAAATTTAAAGTGACACTAAATTCTGGTTTAAAAAATAAAATCCTATTCTGTTGATCTCAGCCTCATCCAAACCTCTAAATTCCCTTATTTTTTTTGCCGTGATCAGACTTCCTGTTAGAAGGTGGTTATGTACATTCTCCATAGTCCCTATGTATGTAGGAACATGGCTTACGGGATGAAGTAGGAACAATGGACTATGGGATGTATACTGTACATAAAACAGTGTACATGACCACAACTACTGTGCACTCCTATTTCCAAACATTAGGAAGTGAGGGGAAGAAGGAGAGGTTCAGGAGCTCACAGAGAATACACAGTAAGACATGGTTTCATGAAAAATAGATTACATTACCATTAAGTAGTGGGTGTGTATGGATTATTATTGGAGAATAAGGATATTGTTTAGTGTCACTTTAATAATCAAGCAATTAGCATAAAATCTTAGCAACATAAGGTCATTTATTTCCCATCATCAAATAATGCTCAACTACATATCTGTATAGGAGGACCTGCTAAGATGTAGAGTATAAGGCCAACCCAAAGTTAAATATAGCCTTCTTGCTGTTAAAGTAGAACTGTAGGCAAAACGTTTTTTTTTTTGTTAATTTTGGATAGAGTAAGAAAGGGTTATAACCCCCTGCCAGAGTTTTTTCCACCATCTATATCCCACTGGGGAGGTTTACCTTATCTTCCTGTCCCATAGCCAACAATTAAGTGAGGGGAAATCCATACAAATTAAGAGAATTCATTGGGGATCCCCAGGTCACCAGAACTAGTGTCCCCACTGAAAAATTTTCCCAATAGTACTCTTCTGGGGACGACCCAAAATTTGGGGTTTCTTTTACTTTCACTTTTGATGATAATGGTAAATATGACAAATAGAGAGGGAGAATCTCCCTAACGAAGACAAAGACAGCAATAAAAACCTAATAGGTGTTCTATTACCTCCCCACTCTATGCAAAACTAAAAAAAAAAAAAAGATTTTGCCTTTAGTTATACTTTAAAGTAAGCTTGTTTTAGGAGAAATATAGGGCTGCTGTTGCTAACTTGCTTCTGAATGTTGGATTCCTGGTTGTTTTGATAACTGCTGTTCACTTTTGTTCTGGGTCGTCAATTAAACATATTGAAGCAAGAGGGTTAGCATGACAAATGGGCAACTAGCATTGTCAGAAAAGGTCAGCAATGACAGCCTTCATGGTTCTCTTGTGTCACACTTCTTTTAATGTTCTTTTCTAATTTCCATTATGCATGGTCTTCCTTGTTTTATCCACTGCAGACTCTGTGATTTCTCTCATGCAGAGAAAAACAAGGAACCTTCACAGCACAGTATCATGTGACAGAAACTGCACAAGTAGCAAAAGTGAGATTAGTAGGGAAGCACATAGGAGAAAATTGTGTAAAACTCAGGTTAAGTGGAAAATTTGACTTTGTTACAAATGCAATGTTTCTTAGAAACAATAGAATTTCCATTTTTTTCAACAGAGGTCAAAAAACATCCAGAAATCTGACAGTATAATTTTGTTTATGCTCACCATACAAGCTACAATCTGAGCGTACACGTTTCCTTAGATCTACCAACAAGTATGTAATGCAAGCGCCAGCCCGATTGGATACATATTGATTTAACAGTTTAGGAAGGTCCTCAAAATGTATGTTTTTTGGTAAATCTAAAGTTGATTGTACAAATATTGTACAACTCTGTGGTGTGAGGAGCTGTTTCAACTGAGCTGCCACCCTTCCCAGCTCCAAATAACAAATAGGCAACATCAACGCATATTAGCCCCACAAAGCATAATCAGGGGAAGTTGGTTACAAGTGACAAGGGGAAGGTGACTATACTAAATACATTCTTCTCCTCTGTTTTTACAAAGTAAAAGGAGGGGTATAAAAAACAAGACTGTATTGTCAGCAACACAACTTGGAATGTAGCCTTGTGGCTAACAGAAGTCAGTGTACAAAAAGACTTAAAAAAATGAATGTGCATAAATCACCAGGGGGTTACACCCAAGAGTTCTAAAAAAAACAGTAATGTTATAGCAAGACCATTATTCCTAATAATTCAGAACGTCTTACAGATTGGCGTTAACAGCTGATTGGCAAAAATCTCAAGTGGTACCAATATGCAAAAAAGAACTGAGATATATACCTGGAAACTACATCCTCTCATCAACAGTATGTAAACTATCGGATGGGATGATAAAGAAATTTGGTGATGAAAATAGTATCAGTAGTAGTATTGAGCATGGATTTATGAAATATTGTTCTTTCCAGATCAGACCTTTTAACATTCTATCAGGAGGAGAGCTGTAATCTGGGTAGTGGAAGGGCTGCGGATGTGGTGTATCTGAATGTCACCAAAGCATGTGATACAGTATCCCATAAATGTTTAATTTCCAAATTATGGACTGTTGGCACTTACGATATCTATGTACCTTAATAGAGAACTGGTTAAAGGAGCGCATTCAGAGGGTACTGATAAATAGCATATCTTCTGAATGGTCTGGAGTTGTCAGTGGGGTACCTCAAGGCTCTGTCCTGGGACAATCCTGTTTAACTTATTCATATATGATACTGAGTTTGGTATAAATACATTGTAGTTCAATCTCAGGGTTTGCTTATGATACAAAGCTAAGCAGGGAAACAACCTCACAACAGCAAGTAGCAACTATAAGAAGACCTCGATAAAAAAGAGGGGTGGGCAGGTACATGGTAAATAAGGTTTAATATTGAAAAATGTAAAGGAATGCACTAAGGGGCTAAAAATATGCATGCAAGTTACATGCTATGGGGAGAACCTCTGGGGTGAATCCAGGATGGAAAAGTATCTGGGGGTCCTAGTAGATCACAGGCTCAGCAATATCGTACAATGCAAAGCTGCAGCAAGTAATGCTAGAAGATTATTAGCATGAATTAAAAAGGGTATCTCTTCAAGAGATAAGACTATAATTCTACTACTTTACAAAACTTTGTTCGACCACATCTGGAGAATGCCAACCAGTTCTGGTCACCAGTCCTCAGGAAGGATATGTGTAACTGGAGATAGTCCAGAGAAGGGTAACAAAGCTAATAAGGGGGCTTGAGGACTTCAGTTATGAGGAACAACTACAAACTTTAAATGTCTTTTCCTTGAAGAAGAGACTTTAATAGGAGATATGATTGCATTTGCAATGTACAAATATCTCAATGGTGATTCTAACATAGGGAGAAAACTATTAATTCTCAGGTTGCTTAAGAAGTCACATGGCCACACAATGAAATTGGACAAGAATACATTTAACTTTAAGGTCTCATGCACACAGGACATTTATTTTCCTTTCCTGGGTGCCTATGCTCCAGGGGAGGAAAAAGCAATGTTAAAATGTGCCTAAAGCAGCATTTTGCAAACGTTTTTAGGCACGTCAGCGCTTGGGAGTTAATTTTTCCATTGACCAGAATGTTAACTTTTTCTGGCCATTGGAATGAATGAATGTTCAAGCACAAACGGTACCTAGAGCTTAAGCATGTTTAGATGTGTTGGGCTTTTTTTGCAGCAAAATGCTCTTGGTTTTGCTTTATTTCTGCCTATAAATACTCATGCATCTAAATGCCTCTAAACTGGTATGTGTGCAAAGGCACATAGGGGTTGATTTACTAAAACTGGAGAGTGCAAAATCTGGTGCAGCTGTGCATGGTAGCCAATCAGCTGCTAGCTTCACCTTGCTCAATTAAGCTTTGGCAATAAAACCTGGAAGCTGATTGGTTTCTATGCAGAGTTGTCAGATTTTGCACTCTAAAATAATAAAATATTAAACGGTGCCCCCTTCACTAATATCATACAAAAATCCCCAAACCGCATATAAACACTTTCACCCCAAAAAGTGTGATATTCTAATAAAATGATATGCTTTCTAACAAAATCAGAACAGTGCCATAAATACCCAATTAGTACAAAATATCCCAATATCTGAAAAAAGTGTCCTCCATAATAAATATAGTCACTCAAAAATCAAAGTCATTCATAAAATTCAAAGAAAAAAACTTCCATGTTGAGAAACAGCTTCCAAAGTGACTTCTGAGACCAAAACCCTCAAAAAAGAAAGAAAACTCACATTATCCTTAACAACTTGAATATAAACCACTACAAAAACAAATGTGATTCACACGCAAAAACACATGTGATCACTAACAGTGCAAAAAGTGAACAACCGTGTAAAACGTGTAAGTGAAGCAATCTTGTTACAATCAATTCAATAGCAAAACTGTGAAAAACTGTGTCCACTTCTATAGTGTGCAGATTAAATACCCTTACTGAATATAATAAACCACAGGGCTTGTAATCATCAAGGCAGGGTGATGTCATACAATATGCTCCACAAAAGAGATCCTCACAACCACATAGATATACGCCTCATTAAACACCAGTCTCCATGCTCCAAACGATGCCCACCATATATATAAAATGAATGATAGTGTAAATCCACATATAACCATCAGATAATACTTTATTTATATGCTTACATTATGTTTCATCTTTAAAATTGCCATCAATCAAATCCATAGCAGCCAGACCTCTGGAGATCCTCTGAAACCCTTCTCTTGTGTATCAGGTAGGAATTTCCAGGATCCAAAATGGCCACTCGGTCACTTCTGGTTCCGCTGTGCGTCTGACATCACTTCCCTTGACACGTTTCGTAATTGGACTTATTCATAAGGGATAGAGACGTCAAGCAGGAAGGTCATACTTATTCCCCGACATGAGCTCCGAGACGAAAACCACCATGTCAGGGAAGGGACCGCTGCCAATACTATGCTGTATCTATTTCATTATAGATACGCGCGGCTGACACACCCGCTACACTCTGCATACTAAAAGAGAATGTCCCCTAAGAGGACATAAACATCAACAGCCTCATAAATTATACAATTAAATAATACAATAAAATAATACAATTACATATATGATTCAACAAACACTCCACATTATACTAAAGCACGTAAGATCCCCCAGCATAGAAGTGGACACAGTTTTTCACAGTTTTGCTATTGAATTGATTGTCACGAGATTGCTTCACTGACGCGTTTTACGCGGTTGTTCACTTTTTGCACTATTAGTGATCACGTGTGTTTTTGCGTGTGAATCACATTAGTTTTTGTAGTGGTTTATATTCAAGTTGTTAAGGATAATGCACTATGTGAGTTTTCTTTCTTTTTTGAGGTTTTTGGTCTCAGAAGTCACTTTGGAAGCTGTTTCTCAACATGGAAGTTTTTTTCTTTGAATTTTATGAATGACTTTGATTTTTGAGTGTAAACCCCTTCCTATCACTTTTCTGCTCAAGGAGCTTACACATGGCTTTGGACTCTCTTCCCACCCCTATGAAACATTACTGAGTGCTTAGTGGCAGCCAATGAAAACAAGCCAATGCTGTAACAGGGGAGGGAGGGGAGTGAGTCCCTTGCTCCATAATACCTGACAGTATGTAAGCCTATGAAGCTGGGTAGGGCAGCAGCTTAGACCATACTGCACCGAAGGGGAGCACTGTGCAGATCTACATAGCAGTCAGAAAAAGTTGCATAGTCTTGGTGCATGAAAGCTCATGGGTAAACATATTAAAAACTAACTTAAAGGCTGAAAAATATCATACTAAAGCCCACCATATATGCAACAGTCTAATTCTGCAAATCTGCAATAATAATAATATATTTTTTTCTGGTTACTTTGCACTAATATTACTATGACCAAGCTCATTTCATTGTATGTTTAGTTATCTACTGCTGATACAAACAGGAAAGGTTTATTCTAAGGCTCCATGCACACTGGGAGTTTTAATAAAGCTGGTAGCGTTAGCTGTGTAAAGTCACGTTAAAAATGTGAGTGTTTTAGCGTTGGTGCATTAGCATTTAGCTGCGTTTGCTTTTTCTAGATTTTTTTTTTTACAAAAGAAAATTTTTGTTTTGCTCAAAAAAGTCCAAAAATGCTGGTTTGCCGCATTTTTCAGAGTTATAGCAATTTTACAGCTAAAAAAAATCTCTTGAAATCCATTAGTTCTGTTCTTTTTCTAGCCAAAAAATGCCCCTGCCAAAAAACACTGATTACAGCCTATGTGTGCAGTCCTTCAGACTTTAGGAGGGCCAGAGGGCCCAGTGTGAGTAGAAAATTCCCCAGCGTCAGTAGGAGTAAAAAACAAAAAAAGACATAGTGCTTGTAGTCAGTGGAAGAAGGAATAATGTCCAGACATTTGTGTTAGTTGGAGGAACACTGCCCCATCATTGGTATTAGTGGTAGGAATAGTGCTCCATCATAGGTGTCAGTGTGATGAATAGTGCTCCATCATTGGTATCAGTAGGAGGAATAGTGCCCCATCATTGTTATCAGTGTGATGAATAGTACCCCATCATTGGTATCAGTAGGAGGAATAGTGGCCCATCATTGGTACTAGTTGGAGGAATAGTGTTCCATCATTGGTGTCAGTGGGAGGAATAGTGCCCCATCATTGGTATCAGTAGGAGGCATAGTGCCCCATCATTGGTATTACTAGGAGGAATAGTGCCCCATTATTGCTATTAGTGGGAGGAATAGTGTCCCATCAGTGGTGTCAGTGGGAGGAATAGTGCCCCATCATTGGTATCAGTGGGAGGAATAGTACCCCATCATTGGTGTCAGTGGGAGGAATAGTGCCCCATCATTGGTGTCGGTGGGATAAATAGTGCCCCATCATTGGTATCAGAGGAAGGAATAGTGCCCCATTGTTGGTATCAGAGGAAGGAATAGTGCCCCATCCTTGGTATTAGTTGGAGAAATAGTGCCACATCATTGGTATTAGTTGGAGGACTAGTACCTAATTGTTTACATCAGTGGGAGGAATTGTACCCCATCATTGGTGTCAGTGGAAGGAAAAATGCTCCATAGTTGGTGCCAGTGGAAAAAATGGTGCCTCCGTATTTGTGTTAGTAGGAGGAATAGTACTCCAAGGGCCAGAGAGAGGAAACAAAGGGCCGTATTCGGCCCATGGGCCACAGTTTGGAGATCACTGGTCTAAGGTAAGCAAACTGCAAGTTCTGTCTCTGCAACATTGTATCAATCATATACTGTATAACAGTTAATTCTGCAGAAGCTGATTCATTACACTGCTGGTGGTGAGCAGAGGACTCTGCATACACTTTGTACACAGTGCAGAGATATGCCTCATATTTTTACCTCTTCTGGTCAAATGTTTTTAGCCTACAATGTTGGCTTTTTTTCTCTATTGGTCAAAAGTTCTTTAACTCCTTTAGCCAAATATTCTTAAAGTGGAACTACACAGCATCTGAGAACCAAAAACACAATTTAACTTATTTTTAATATTCACTGCAAACTTGCCCCTCCATCCATGTCTCCACGCTTTATTTTGCTGAGAAAAAAAATCACAGTCCCATTTTTGGGTGTGGCAATCTTGAGTAAGGGCAGATGATTAATGTACCATTTACTTCCATCTGCCCTTAGCTTTGGCATGTCTTCCTGAAGACTCCTGTGGTGTATGACATCATTTGCCTAGACCTGGAAACCAGGAAGGAACTAAAAAAATTGAAAAATGTTTAAAACAAGTAAATATGATATATTTTCCTATCTATTTAATAATGCTAGCAGCATACAGATTATTATCAATTAATGTTGATCGATAGAGTGAAGTTCTGCTTTAAGGCTTTTTTTTCTTAGCTGGATTGTGAATACACATCTGATTACCCCCTAAGCCGTACGGACAGCTTCACTCACATTCTTAACAAAGTGCAGATGAATAAATCTCTACATCTAGAATCTGGTTACCATTTTTTTTTATTCTGATGACATGAGTCCATGTTCCAATATTTTATTTCTAGCATTAACATAGAAATGGATTGGTATTTCCCAAACACACACTAAAGCAGAATCAAGACTGGTGTTAGACGGCTACTTTGTGCAGCACATTTGACAAGTTTTCAGCTGTGGTTTACTAATGGAGCTTCAGGGTTCTGTCAAATAGGAATGTACTGGTGCTTGACATGACCATGGAACAAATTAAACAATAAGACACAGAATTATTCTCACTAGAGTAAAGTCTCTGCATGCAACGATTTCTGTCTGTCTGGAAGCAAAATCAGTAATGTGGCTATTTAAAGTATAGGCGAACCCTTATCTTGTAAAACTACTCATTCCATTAAAAGGCAAAACTTTTGTGTGTGTGTGTGTATATATATATATATATATATATATATCATACCACTCAGCACAGGGTGTGTCAGCAATTGAGTCAATTTGTTTGTTTGGTTGTTTGGGGGGGGATTTGCATAAAGACAGTTTGCACTGCTTTCTGTATTCCCACTGGGAAGATTGCCCTAATGATACATGCTTTTCAGAGTTCCATTTAGAAGCATAAAATGAGTAGTGGCTTTTACATTTTTTTTAATTTGATTTATTGTGGTCAGGATGATATAAATCTATATAATATTCTTTAAAAAAAGTAGGATGAATATGAAATGTTACATTTATATTTAGTACTTTGATTTTTTTTTGAACCAGCAGGTGGCCCTGCCGACTTCTTTTCGCAAGTTCACAGACATTTCCAGCACTCAGTTCTCAGTAACTGAAACTGCAATTTACACCCAAAAGTGAATCAATGCAGTGGCTTATCCCTTATAGCAGGGGTCTCCAAACAAGGTGAGAAAACAACACCCTATCTTTGGTGCCAGTGGGAGGAATTATGCTCTGTCATTGGTGTCACTTGGAAGAGTCATGCCCCATCATTGGTGTCTTTAGGAGTATTGTGCCCTATCATTTGGTGTCATTGGACCCCATTGTTGGTGCCAGTGGGATAAACTGTGCCCCAGTGTTAGCTTAATTGGCATGAATTGTATTCCATCATTGGTGTCATTGGGTGGAATTGTGCTCCATTATTAGCATCATTGGCAGGAATTGTGTTCCATCATTGGTGTCATTGGGTAGAATTGTGCTCCATCATTGGTGTCATTGGGAGGAATTGTGCCCCATCTTTGGTATCAGTGGAAGAAATAGTGCCCCACCATTGTTGTCAGTGGGAGGAATAGTGTCCTACTGTTGGTGTCAGCAGATGAAATATTGCTCTAAGGGCCTGATAAAAGCAAGAAAATGGCCACATCCAGCCCCCGAGCCGTAGTTTGGAGACTACTGCCTTATGAAATGAATTTTCAATCTGATGGAGCATGACAAATGACAGGTAGCCACTGCTGTGCTGTCTCTTTAGAAAACCTATAATGCTCTGAGAACCCTTTGTCATGTAAGAATTGTTTATTTGTAAGAGATAGTGTACATATTGAAAAAACATCAGTTACAAAAAGCGTATAAACTTTACAAAGTAGAGTTCCCCATTCATTGGCAGCATACTGAAATGATTGTTTTTACTAATAGGTAAAGGAAACTTGACAATTTCCAAAATTCTCAGACATTTGGAAAGCATGAGATTGATACTTTTTTATACTTCTCTTTTAATTTTTTTCTGAGCCTAATGACAGACAGTTCCATGACTGTCAGAAACAATGTATCAGTGTGGAGATGTCAGGGCTGTTCACTTCCCTATATTTACCAAGATAAGGAACAATAATTTTCAACATACACTCTGTCAAAATTATGGTGTAAAGTTTAGGAAATAATTACAATGAAAGTGGAATAATTTCCAGAATTTAGTCATAAAGGATTTTTTTTTAATAAAATGGGTGATTACAGGAAATTATTAAATGATATCTATAGTCACTGCATATACTTTCATCTTGTAACATCAGCATTGTAATAGCAACAGTCCCGCTGGCAGAATACAATGTCCTGGCAGGGGGGATTCCTCCATCCACCTCACTTGTGTGGATAGAGGAATCTCTTTTTTCTTTTTTTTCTTTTTTTTTGCAGCCTGCAGGCTTAATGGAACAAAAGAATCATCTATGGTCAGTTTTACTCTATGATCTACAAAGCCCTTCTTATCCACCTCTGCAGCTGGCCACCAGTCCTCTTGTAGGTTGAATGATGGCCAGCATCATATATCCCACTTCTTTGTATCCATACCTTTAATCCTCCAATCCTCTGGCAAGGCTGGTGACGTCACATGTCCTTCTCCTTTGGTGGCATGTAATGACATGTGAGTGCTGCTCACTCCAAGAGTACTGTGAGCCCAAACTGTGTGATAAAATGCCCCACATGGTGTGTCACTGACTGTCTGGACTCTCAGTACTTGCAGGTTGAGTGATGCTCATATGTCATTACATTACCTATGATATCACTGGACTGGTAAAAAAAAATAACTGGATTAAAGTTGCGTATAAAGCAATTAAAAAAAAAATGTCAGGGGAGAGGGGGCAGGGGAAGCTAAGCTGACACTCTGTTTAAAACCAACCTGCAGTATCTTAAAATAACTTACTTTTTTGTCCTCCACCAATCTGTTCTCCACCAGGTGTGAGGAAAGGAAGCCTTGTGAAAGCTCTGAGTTGATCTCTGTTGGAGATTATCGTCGGTAGTTATATAGTGCCATCAATTTATGCTGCGCTTTACATATATTGTACATTCACATCAGTTCCTGTCTTCAAGGAGCTTAAAATCTAAGGTCCCTAAATTAAATTCATACACATACTAGGGCCAATTTAGAAAGGAGCCAATGAACCTACTAGCATGTCTTTGGAGTGTGGGAGGAAACCCGCAAAGGGAAAACATGCAAACTCCACACAGGTAGTGCTGCAGTTGGGATTCGAGCCAACAACCTTAGTGTTGCTAGGTGGAAGTGCTAAACACTTAGCCATGGTGCTGGCATGAAGACTGAGGGTTTTCTCCCTTCCATATGATAGCTCTGAGCCTAAGATATGCAGCAGAGTGCCAGTACTTTTGGTGAACTGGCGAGCACCAGCGGCCTAGTACATTCTGGTCTTTTTCATACCAGCACTGCAGTATCACTTGGTGACGTGGCGAGTCCCATAATTGCAGTACAAGCTGGTGCGGTGGTGAGCACAAGTAGTGTCCCGCAGCCACCAAGAATTCGCACACAGGCCCGTATTCTTCCAGATGTGCTTGCAAATCCTGATTGGCAGCGCACAAATTCTGCAGCACCCATACTTCCTCCATTCACTGCCCAACCTGGAATTCAGGTGGAACAGCAAAGCAAAGCAAATTTAACTACTCCCCTTGATCTTTTGAAGCTGTTTTTCACGGAAGATCTTTATGGATTGATTGTGGACCAAAGCAATTTATACACACAACAATTTATCACTGCCAACCCCATTCAAACCTTTCCAGACCATTTGCATGGAAACCTACTACGGTTTTTAAGGGTTTTTTTAGGCCTAACCTCAACATGGGCATTACTAAAAAAAATTAATTGCGGTTGTATTGGTCCACAGACCCATCATATGCCCGTGTTCTCTGCTGCCATGGCCAGGCATAGATATGAGAATATAATGCGATTTATGCATCACAATGACAATACACTCTGTCATCCTCAGAATGACCCAGAAATTGACCAGCTCCACAAAATTCAGCCCCTTGTAAATCACCCTAAGCAGATGTGGAAACTCCCCAGCAAAATATCTATGTTGATGAGTATCTCATTATCTTTTCTGACTGCCTTGCATTCAAACAATTTCTCCCCAGCAAGTGTGACAGATATGGGGTCAAAATGTATAAGACCTGTGACAGGGCAACAGGTTATATATGTAATTTTTGGATTTACGAGGGAAAAGATAGTCATGTGGAGCCCCCCGGATGCCCAGACTACATGGGTAGTAGTGACAAGATAGTTTGGGACTTGGTGTCACCCTTTTTCCATATGGAGTACCACTTATACGTGGACAATTTTTATATAAGCGTGCCACTATTTAGACATTTGTACAATCTTGGAATTGGCGCATGTGGCACCGTGCAACCTAATCGCTGGGTCTTCCCCCAATGGCTTGTAAATACCTGTCTTAGAAAGAGGGAGAAAGCCAGCTTGAAAAAACTATGAATTGCTCGCAGTGAAGTGGAAGGACAAACGGGATGTTTTCGTCCTGTCTTCCATTCATGCATACATGATCATCCAAATCTCCATGACAGCTGGTGTTGTTGAGAAGCCCCTCTGTGTCGATGACTATAACCTTAACATGGGAGGGGTGGACTTCAATGACCAGATGATGAAGCCATATATAGCCAGACACTAGTACAAAAAAATTGTCTGAAGATTTATTTCAGTTGGCTCTGTACAATGCTTTTGTGCTTTACAAAGCAACTGGAAGAAGTAGATCCTTTCTAAAATTCATTCAGTTTCACCAGACACAAACAGCGCCATTTTTAAATTGGGAAAGCATCTGATCACACCGATCTTAGTGAGATCAGATGATTTAAGGGCAGAGAAGATATCTAGAGTCTAAGATACCCCAGATTTCTCAGAAAAGAATACCTGTCACTGCCTATTGCTATCATAGGGGATATTTAAATTTCCTGTGATAACAATAAAAGTGATTAAAAAAAATGAAAGGGACAGTGTAAAAATAATTTAAAAAAAAAAAAAAACACCCTCGGCACCCCTGTGCATGTGCTCAATGGCGTGCTATAGCATTGGTCCTGTGTTGGTATGTAAACAGCAGTTGCACCATGCATGTGAGGTATCTCAGCAAACATCAGATCGATGGCAGCAATTCTAGCACTAGACCTCCTGTGTAAATCTAAAATGGTAGCCTGTAAAGGCTTTTAAAGCATCGTCTACAGATATTGAAAATGTATGTAGTTTGTCACCGTTGCAAGGGGCATGTGCAGTTTTATAGCATGTCATGCTTGGTATCTATGTACTCGGTGTACCATCATCTTTTTTATTCTACCAAACAATTCACCAATATATTGTGTGTTTGTGCATTAAAATGAAAAACGTGCATTTTTTTCAAAAACATTGCAAGTGGTTAGAAGAGTGAGTGATGTGTGGCATAAGCTTCAAATGCTGGGCATAAAATGCCAAGATAACAACCCCCCCCAAATGACCCCTTTTTGGAAAGTAGACACTCCAAACTATTTGCTGAGACACATGTTGATTCAGAAGAAGAGTTTATTTTTTACCATAAGTTTTTGGAAAATGTTTTTTTGTTTTGTTTTTTTAAACAAAGTTGTCAATTAAATGATATATTGATCACACATGCCATGGATATATATGGACTTACACACCAAAATACATTCTACTACTTCTCCCGAGAACGGGGATACCACATGTGAGAGACTTTTTGGCAGTCTAGCCGTGTACAAGACCCCAAAATCCAATAAGCACCTTCAGGCTTTTAAAGGGCTTTATTTCCTCAGTACACTTCCGGACTACCTATCAAAGTTTTGGAGGTCTTGAAATGCCAGAATAGTACACTCTCCCCCCCCAAATGACCATTTTTTGGAAAGTAGAAACCACAAGGAATTTGATAAGAGGCATGGTGAGTATTTTGCAGATCTCGTTTGTTGCCACAAATTTTTGGAAAATGAAGAGAGAAAACGAAAACATTTTTTTCTTTTTTTTTTTATTCTTTAAAACCTAAATCTGAAAAATGCTCATCAAAAAGGGGTCATGGGGGGAATATGTTATCCTGGCATTTCATGGCCTCCAAAAGTGTGATAGGTAGTGAGGACGTGAGATGAGGAAGTTACGCACCTTCAGGCTTTCATAGTGGTCATTGGATTTTGGGCTCCTATATGTGGCTAGGCTCCCAAACAGTCTCACGCATGTGGTATCCCCATACTTGGTAGAAGTAGCAAAATATATTTTGGTTTGTAATTCCACATATACCCATGGCTTGTGTGAGCAATATATAATTTAAATGACAACTTTATGTAAAAAAAAATAAAAAATATTTTTTTTGTCATTTTCCAAAAACTTGTGGTAATAAATAAAGTATTCTATTGACTCAGCATGCCTCTCAGCAAATATTCTGGGTTGTTTACTTTCTAAAAAGGGGTCATTTGTGGGGGGATTGTGCTATAGATAGGTAGTGAGGAAGTGAGATGAGGAATTTACGCACCATCAGACTTTCAAAGTGGTCATTGGATTTCGGCTCCTGTATGAGGCTAGGCTGCCAAAAAGTCTCACGCATGTGGTATCCCCATACTGAGGAGAAGCAGCAGCAAAATATATTTTGGTGTGTAATTCCAAATATACCCATGGCATGTGTAAGCAATATACCATTGAAATGACAACGTTGTGTAAAAAAAAAGTGTAATTTTCAAAAAACTTGAAAAAACTAAAAAAATATATATATATATATTTGTCAATTTCCAAATACTTATGGGAAAAAAAAACTCCCATGGGCACAACATGCCTTTCAGCAGATAGCTTAGAATGTCTACTTTCCAAAACGGGGTCATTTGGGGGTGTTTGTCCTGTCCTGGTATTTTAGCACCTCAAGAAATGTGATAGGCAAGCAGAAAGTAAAAGCTGTGTAAATTCCAGTATCCATACTATAGTTTGTAGATCCTATAACTTTCACACAAACCAATTAATTTACACTTTATTTGGATTTTTTTTTACCAAAGACATGTAGTAAAATACATTTTGGCCTAGATTTATGACAAACTTTGAGCTTAGTAAATATTTTTTATAACAGAAATGAGAAAATCATTTTTTAAAAAAGATTTTCAGTCTTTTTTTGTTTATGGCACAAAAAATAAAAAACCCAGAGGTAATCAAATACCACCAAAAGAAAGCTCTATTTGTGGGAAAAATTGAAAAATTAAATTTATGTACACTATTGTATGACCGCTCAATTGTCAGTTAAACCAGCACAGTGCCGTATAGCATACAAGAGGTGTAAATTCCAGTATCTATACCATAGTTTGTAAACGCTATAGTTTTCACATAAACCAATTAATATAAACTTATTGGGATTTTTTTACCAAAAGACATGTAGCAGAATACATTTTGGCCTAAATGTATGACTAACTTTGAGTTTACTATATATTTTTTTAATAACCGAAAGTAAAAAATATTGTTTTTGGTATTTTTTGTTTATAGTGCAAGAAATTAAAAACCCAGCAGTGATCAAATACCACCAAAAGAAAGCTCTATTTGTGTAAAAAAGGACATAAATTTCATTTGGGTACAGCATCGCATGACAATAATAATGTGCAATTATTATTTGAAATAGCGGAGCACCAAATAGCAAAAAATGGCCTAGTCCGGAAGTGGGGTAAATCTTCGGGAGGGCAAGTGGTTAAAGCCCAACTCCAGGAGACCTGAAAATGTTCCCCAATTCATCCCCACTGCAAGGATTAAATGCTTGTTTAGCCTAGAAGCTGTGAAGATCATTTCTACTTACCTGATTATCCTTTCCCCAGCAAAAGGTGCTCCCCCATGCACTAGCACTAGACTGTGTTTCTTTATGTCCAATGCAAGGCTAGGAACCCTTGTGATGATGTCAGAACCTTAGATCACTAGAGGATAGAAAGAAGATGCTGCGGGTACCAGTCTAGCAGTCTAGCAGCATAGAGGAGCGGAGGATCAGGTAAGTAAATCTTCTGCAGGCCTCTGGACCCAAACAAGCAGGTAACCCTTGCAGTGGGACTGCATCCAGAATTTTTTATTCCTGAAGTTCAGCTTTAAAGTGGTTCTAAAGTCTCAATTTTTTTTATTCTTGAAAATAATATAAACACATCAAGCATACTTGTTCTATGCAATGGTTTTGCACAGAGGAGTCTTGATTCTCCTCTTCTTGGGTCCCCCGCAGGTGGGACAAACTGAGCGCAGTAAAACATGGTGTCACCCCCCCGGGCTCAGCGTGGAATGTACCATGTTAGTTTGTGGGGGGAGGGAGTGAATGAATGGAATGTACCATGTTAGTATGTTGGGGTGGGGTGGGGTGGTTGATGAAATATATCATGTCAGTAGGTGTGTGTGTGTGGGGGGATTGCACCATGTTAGTATGTAGGGGGTGATGGGTAGAATGTCAGTATGTGTGTGTGTGGGGGTGGGGGGTGATGGAATGTACCATGTCAGTATACAGGGGGCTGTGAATGGATTGTACCATGACACTATGTAAGGGGGTGCTGGATGGAATGTACCATGTCAGCATGTAGGGGCGCAATAGAGAAGGTTTGGATGCCCCATGTCTCAGTGACATCAGAGGGCTGTGGGGATGGATGAATGTCTAACCCTGGTGGTAGAGAAGGAAGTACACTGCACAAACACTGACCTGCTGTTTCTCTCTCTCTCTCTCTCTCTCTCTCTCTCTCTCTCTCTCTCTCTCTCTCTCTCTCATTTTCTCTCTGATCACCAGCTTCTGTGTGCAGCAGAAATCTTCATCCCATACTCTCCACACACACTTTCACCCTGAGTCTCCACCTCCTGGTCCCGCTTCACGGGTGCCGCCATCTTTCCGGCTCTCCCTATAGGGATTAATGGGGGTCGGACTCGGGAAACATGGCGGCTCATCCCAGCTAAGGATACTGACCTTCCCTGGGCCGGAGCAGACACGAGAGATATGTCAGCCCTCTGGTGGGTATCTCCTGGGTGCTGTCTGCACTCCCATAGTGAAGCCACTGACGACACAGAGTGTGGCTCAGTCCCACCCCTGTGATTGACAGCAGTGGGAGCCAGTGCTGTGTCTCAGCCAATGAGGCAATAAAGTCCTGGGAGAGCCTTGGCTCTCATGCACATCGCTGGATCGGGACTGGGCTCAGGTAAGTATTGGGGGGCTGCAGGGGATCTGCATAGAATGCATTCAGGTGAAAACAAAAACCTTCAGCCTTTACAACCACTTTAAAACTGTTTTTTACCTTTAAGTTACTGGAAAGATTACACAAGAATCCTGATTAGTTGCTATGGGCAATAATTTCAACTTAGCACTCTGCTTTGCAAGTCTGAATACACAAGAACAAACACTGGATTTATCTCCTTATGAACAGATGCAGAGGTAAATGTCATTTTCCACCAGCTGGATAGGTGACGTCACTGCCCAGTGCTCAGCCCTGGTAGTGAAGAACACTAAATACTGTGGTTTTGTAATAGTTCTCAGACAGCATATCCATGCCAGCAGTGCACCCTTTACAAGAGTACACAGAACACTAGGTGTTGTACGCTCATTAGGGCACATGGTAATATATTACACTTGTGACAGGTTCTTTTTAAATATTGCACCTGAGCCTATTCAGATAGGTCAGTGGTTTGCTAAAGCTGATCCTAGGAGATAGGTACACACATGGAAGAAAAATACATTTGAAATATATTTAAAAATTATTATATTCTTCCCAAATATATTGACATATATTTGAAAAGCTACATTTTGTCCACATATATATATATATATATATATATATATATATATATACTGCATGTCTGCATGTTGAAATGCGTTTTTATTACAAAATATATGAAAATATTTTTAAAAATACATTTCAAATATACTGTATGTCTTTAAAAATAAAAATCTACATTTTTGAAATGCATTTACAAATATATGTAAATATATATGTTTAAATGACTTTTTAATATGTTAAAAAAAAATCAGAAGAATATATTTAAAAAAATACATTTTTAAAACATTTTTATTTAAATATATTCTTCTGATTTTTTTTAACATATAAAAAAGTCATTTTAACATATATTTTTTACATATATTTGTAAATGTATTCCAAAATTGTAGATTTGTATTTTTAAAGACATACAATATTTATTTATTTATTTCAGGTACTTATATAGCGCTGTCAATTTACGCAACGCTTTACACATATATATATTGTTCATTCACATAAGTCCCTAACCCTCAAGGAGTGTACAATCTAAGTATATTTGAAATGCATGTTTAAAAATATTTTTCATATATTTTGAACTAAAAACGCATTTCAACATGCAGTATATGTGTATATATGTATATATATATATATATATATATATATATTGAAATATATTGAATATGGCCAAAATTGTAGCATTTCAAATATATTTCAATATATTTCGGAAGAATATTTTAAAAATATATTTCAAATATATTTGTCTTCCATGTGGGTATATTGTTCCATACGCTCTTACTGCAACAGCGACAAAGTGACCCACCTTTATAGCTTCTTCTTTATTAATGTTTTGTCAGCCTGATGGGCTTTGCTGTATGGTGGTTAAAGTTTCGTCAGCAGAGAATGGGGTTAATTGATATATAAGAACCTGGAAGGCTGCCCAGAAAAGGTGGGCGAGCTGTATTGTCAGTGCTAGTTATTTCAGCATTTAAAAATGACATGGTTTAGGGTAGGATGTGGGAGGTAAAACAATGGAGAGAGAACATCCAACTTAACTCTTTATCTACCTGACATCATCTTAATACACATGTGGTTTGCATGTGGTGTCTGCCAAACCTGAATGCTTGTGGAAGGCTCTAAACGCTGACAATTATATGGCGAGTTTGAGAACTGGCAGATCTTTTGCCATCAAATGTCTTTTTGAGAGAAGTTTTCAAGAACTAGAATTGGGCCCCTGCTTATAGGGGAAGTGCAGCTCCTAGTCCAAAGTGTATCTTTAATAGAACATCTTCTTCATAAAATGCAACACTGGTACATCAGTGTGTAATAATGTCAGTGCGCTGCACACGGCAGGCAGCGACATTCCTATGCAATGATGTCAGCAGGTCTATATCATGACCCCATGGGGCCCGATGCTTCCTGCTATGACTTAAAGGATCACACGTAGGTTATAATCACACAGTTCGCTAGCTTCTAGCACAGCAGCAGGCTATTGCAATTTCATTGCACTGTGTAAAACGTCCACTTTAATTTTCTCCATGGACTTTATTATGGTATACGATTAATAATGCTTTTTAGTTTAAAGCTGAACTCTAGGCTGATATAAAAGCCACACATTAATACAGCTCAGAAATCGTGAATACACCATTAAATGTATTTTTTTTTTATTACAAGCAGCGCAGGAACCTGAATTCGACCTTGAGGGGTGGTAGAAGCACACAGTCAAGCCATGGTTTTACCTAGGGTTGCCACCTCATCCCTTTAAAACCAAACACATAATAATTACACAGGTTCTGTGGCTGATTAAGGTGGTAAATAATAAATTCACTTAGTGCCTTATGTGCATTAAATTAGCCTCAGAACCTGTGTAAATAATATGTGTTTGGTTTTAAAGAGATGAGGTGGCAACCCTAGTTTTACCGCACCCTGTCCACCATACCTCCCAACTGTCCCTGATTTCGAAAGATTGTCCATGATTTGGAACATTGTCCTTCTGTCCCTCTTTCCTCCTCATTTGTCCCTCATTTTGGTCTGATCTATATAATTGTAAAAAATTTAATTTTTATCTTTCAAAATGTGTTTTACAGTGCTAAACCTTTCATCCATTGATTTTAAATGGTTGCATTTGTAAATTTTAAAAGCCAATATAAAAGAACAGTAGTAATAAAAAAAGAACTAGTTTTTCTTTTTCTTATTCACCTTTAAGAGGGTATGGTGGGGTGGAGGGGGGGGGGGGCATGTGGCCTACATACATTTGCCAATAGGTGGCCCTTGTTCCCATCTTAAAAAGTTGGGAGGAATGGTGTCCACCCACGTAAACTAGGGCATGCACTTATTTATTTCAGGTACTTATATAGTGGCGTCAATTTATGCAGAGCTTTACATATATATTGTACATTCACATCAGTCCCTAACCCTCAAGGGGTGTACAATCTAAGGTCCCTAACTTACATTCATACATACAGCCAGGGCCGTGGATGAGGGGATACCACCAGTCCTCCTGTACAGGGCCCAGGCCAGCCGGGGGGCCAGGTAGCTGGGTGAATCAGATGTGAGTAGAGAGGATGGTTGGCATGGTGGGGAGGGGGGGCTTCTTCTCCTCTCCCTCCTGCTGGCTTTAAGCTACTGCAGAGAGAGCTATACAGGGGATCGGTTTTAATGATTGCCCTCCAGTGCACCCATCACCCTCCTTGTGCACCATACGTTGCCCCCTGTGTACCCCCACCCCTGCAGTGATGCTTCCTTCTGCTCTTTCCCACTGGAAGCTGCAAGCACACAATAGGGTCCTTCAGGATGGAGAGTGGGGGAAGGGTCAGATAAACATATTACATTCACATTTCTTTCCTGAATGAACACAATAGGTGATGGTACTAATCACAGACTTTGTTTATTCATAACTGAAGCATAGTAACCTGTGTTTTATGGGGGGGGCTGTGAGGTTGACTGTATGGGGCCCCATGGTGTCTAACAGCAGCCCTGCATACACATACTAGGGCCAATATAGAAAGGATCCAATTAACCTACCAGTATGTCTTTGGAGTGTGCAAGGAAACCGGAGTACCTGGAGGAAACCCATGCAGGCACAGAGAGAATCAGAATAAAGCAAGGTACAGCGCTAAAATTATACATTAAAACATATGGACATGTTATATTCAAACATCCTGATATAAAATACAATAAAATAACATAAACCAATACCAAGGTGCAAGTAAAAACGTCACCTAATGGTGACTAATAAGTGATTGGGCACTAGACCAAATACAGTCTATAGCGTGAATAGAAAAGATCCCAAATGATCTTCAAAAATATAATGGCTGGATCCGTGGGTGAGGCGATGGATGTATAAAGATTGCGCACTCACCAGATACGCAATCCCAATGCGCATTTAAAGTAGATAATTTTAGGACATCAATGATCCTTATGTGGGTCTGGTTAGATCTGGTCAAATGCCCCTCACTGCTTGCTAGTGCTGCCACAATTGGGAATAGCAACTCTGCAGATATAGATGGCTCCCACTGGAGCTCAAAGAACAAAAGGAGGCCAGATAGTGTGATATCCTTATGACAAGCAGTGTTTATTCCAAATAGGTACAGGTAGGAGCAAGGAAAAATACTGACCCATATAAGTATGCAAATGGCCGCCGGGGCCCTCGTGGCACCGGTCGGCGTGATGTCACACCGCTGTAGCCTCTCCCTGACGCGTTTCGTGCGATGGCACAAAGTCATAGGGGGTTAGGCACAGAGAGAACATGCAAACTCCAGGCAGGTGGTGCCGTGGTTGAGATTCAAACCAATGACCCTAGTACTGCCAGCTGGGTGTGCTAACCATTTAGCCACTGTGATGCAGTAGCTCAGGACTGTACACAAGCTGATGCCACGATGTTTTGCTTCAAGGCTGTGGCTAAAAATAAACAGCATGTTACTTGACCTATCCAAGTGTATGGGGCCACCTGCCCTGCAACCATGAGCAACGCATGCAGCTGCAGTGCAGTGGTATGTATTTTGAGGTTAAAGTAGGTGGTTAGGAGGCAACATAGCACTTCCTCACTGCCTGGTAAACACCCTCTGAAAAGCAATCCACACAGATCCCTTTTTAGAGGGGCAGCAGTAAAGCCGCACATATGAACGAACCCTGAATCACACGTTGCAGTCCCTGTATGGCAGAACTGGCGTGTGAAAGGGAGTAGTAGCACAAGGAGCCAATCAGTGCAAGTGCTGACAAGAAGCATGCTAAAAGGAGGAGAAAACAGAGTGACAAAGAGATGAGCTCATCACTATGCTTCTGCTCCTTTCATTCTCCAGTCACAGGCTGGGGAGGGTTCAAGACAGCCTGGTTTTAGAGAAGTGGCTGGAATGATGCTGGCTGGTCATCTAGTAGTGAAAAAGAACAGCAAATGTTTATTGATGTATTTATCTTTTTAATCTTTTTAATGGAATATTCATTTTTACAGTGTTCTGCTTTAATGTTACTATACGCACTTTTACACAATGGGTTTTTTTGCCTTCCTCTAGATCAACTGTGGGTATAGGATTATAATTTTTTTTTTAATGGTTGAACTGGATGGACTTTAGTCTATTTTCAGCCACACTAACTATGTAACTATGTAAAAGCCCAAGAATTCTGTGTAGTCAGAAAACAATTCATTTGTATGGAAGATTACAACTGCAAGTTTGAACAAATATCATTCATAATGTTAATTAAATACACATCACTCTTGCTGAAATTCCATTTATTTCCCTCTGCTATTTTGCACGTATTGTTATCTTTTTTTGCCTTTTCCTCTAAGAAAAGCTATATGTGGGTCACTGCATATTGCAGCTTTATTAAGACAGAACTACTGGCTGGCCAGAAAATTATTCTGCTAACCACTTCCCATCCGACGTACAAAAATATACTTTTTTGGGAAGTGGAGGTGATATATGGGTCATGGCTGCAGCTGGAGTATCCAGCATTTTCAGCCAGCCATTCTCTTTCTTGTAAAAGTGATCCAAGTGGTTAAACAGCTTGTAAAGGAGCCAATCAAACCAGTTTGGTTTCATCAACTGCTGTGGTGGGCAAAGAAAAGATATGGGGGTCTAATAGATCTCTCCATAAAGAGGACCTGTCACAGTTAATGCTATCACAAAGGATGTTGTTCATCCTTTGTGATAGCAATAAAGTTCAATTAAAAAGGTGCAGTGTCAAAAAAATAAATTAAAATAAAAATAAATAAAAAAATAATAAAGCACACCCATCATCCCATTCTCATTCGCAAATACGAACTTACACATAGGTCCCGCACACATATGTAAACGGTGATCACACCACACTTGTGAGGTTTCATCATGAACATCAGAGTGAGAGCAATAATTCTAGTGCAGGACATCCTGCATAACTGGTATCCTGGAAAGGCTTTTAAAGTCTCGCCTAGGGAGATTTTTGGTATAGTAGTTTGTTGCCATCCCATGGGCATGCACAATTTTAAAGTGTGACATGTTAGGTATCTATTTAAGTCAGCATAACATCATCCTTTACATTGTACCAAAAACTGGGCATTATACTGTGTTTGTGTGCAGGAAAATTCATTAAAGTGTATTTTTTCCTGAAAATTTGCTTTTATAAACTCCTGTGCAAATATGACATAAAAAATTGCAACTCCAACTATTTTATCCTCCAAGGACTTTGCTTTCAGAAAATGTACACTGCTTAAAAAATAATGGAACACTGTGAAAACACATCAGATCTCAATGGGGAAAAATATCATGCTGGATATCTATATGAATATGGACTGGCTGGGTAATGGTTAGTAACGTAAGGATGCCCCAAGGTGTGATGGAAATGAAAATTATCAACCTACAGAGGACCGAACTCAAAGACACCCCGAAAATCAAAGTGAAAAAATGATGCAACAGGTTAGTGCATTTTGCTGAAATATCATTGCAGCAGCTCAGAACAGTACCCAGTATAGCCCCCACGTGCTTGTAGGCATGCCTGACAACATTGGGGGATGCTCCTAATGATATGACGGATGGTCTCCTGGGGTATTTCCTCCCAGATCTGGACCAGGGCATCACTGAGCGTCTGGACAGTCTGAGGTGCAACCTGGCGGCTTTGGATGGACCGAAACATGATGCCCCCCCAGACCATCACTGACCCACCATGAAAACGATCATGCTGAATGATGTTACAGGCTGTATAACTTTCTTCACGGCTTCTCCAGACTATGTCATGTCTATCACATGTGCTCAGGGTAAACCTGCTCTCACCTGGGAAAAGCACAGGGCGCCAGTGGTGGGTCAATTCTGGTGTTGAATAGCAAATGTCAATCGAGCTCTATGGTGCAGGGCAGTGAGCACAGGGCCCACAAAAGGACGTCAGGCCCTCCACATGAAGTCTGTTTCTGATTTTTGGTCAGAGACATTCCCACCAGTGGCCTGCTGGAGGTCATTTTGTAGGGCTCTGGCAGTGCTCAGCTTGTTCCTCCTGGCACAAAGGAGAAGATACCGGTCCTTCCGGTGGGTTAAGGACCTTCTACGGCCCTGTCCAGCTCTCCTAGAGTAACTGCCTGTCTCCTATAATCTCCTCCATGCTCTTGAGACTGTGCTGGGAGACACAACAAACCTTCTGGCAATGACACATATTGATGTACTATCCTGGAAGAGTTGACTGCCTGTGCAACCTCTGTAGGGTCCAGGTATAGCCTCATGCTACCAGTATTGACACTGACCCTAGTCAAATGCAAAACTAGTGAAAAACAGTCAGAAAAGATGAATAGCGGAAAAAATGTCAGTGGCCTCCACCTGTAAAACTATTCCTGTTTTGAGGGCTGTTTCATTGTTGCCCATGTAGTGCACCTGTTGTTAATTTCATTAACACTAAAGCAGCTGAAACGGATTAACAACCCCCTCTGCTACTTAATAGATCAATATCCCAGGAGTTTAATTGACTTGATGCTAAACTCTGAATAAAAAGTGTATATTGTTTGGGGGTTGTAAGTAATTTTCTAGTAAAAATGTTGATTGTTTCATGTGTGATTAAAGTGTTACTGAACCCAGGAGCCTACATTCACTATATCTGGTCTCTCACAGTACACAGAACATGGAAATGCAATTATTTTAGTAAATATAAACTGCTAAATACCTTTTCTCATCAGCAGTTAGAACAGTGTCCAGGAGAGCACTGTTTAAAGCTTGTAAAGCTTGTTAAAGCTTCCCTATTTGTCCTATGAGGCTACAAGACCCCTCTCCCTCTGTCTGGACAGTGCTGATTGACCCTGGGCTGATCACATGAACTCTCCCAAGAAAAAAAAAACTCTAGCAATACACACCAAGCTGAGCATGTGCAGCTTGCCTCAAAGCTCACTACTATCAGCAAATGGATTGGGGACTGTGGAAGAAGGGGAGGTTCAGAAAAGTCAGGATCAAACATCCTTTTACACAATGCAGAGGATTAACCCCCCTAGGTTCCACAGTAAGTAGAACAAGCATGCTTTACTGCATATATAGACTGATTTTACTGTTGTGTGTTTAGTAACACTTCAAGTCTGAAGTATGTCTTACCTTTTAGAACCATTTCAAAAGTTGTTTATATTTCAAAAATGAGCAGTTTGAACAAAAATATATATCTTTACATACACTACTAAAATTTTCCATTGCATTGCCAAAACAGCTAACAGGGCCATATGCTAGAATTTATAGTAAAAATAGTGAGCTGCTGCTATTACACCAGTTTCCATAGCCAACTCTAGCAATAATAAACATCAAAACAAAACAAAAACGGAAAACAGAAGATCTATCAGAACTCATTTTCCTGACCTAGAATAGTACAGCATTTTGTAAACTGTTGAATTTTACTGTGTAATACACTTTGCTTTTAGCAGTTTGTTACACTGCGTGAGATACTGATTGGCAGGATTGTGGATGGTGTACATGCTCCACCTAGGTATCTCACCAACATATGGTGAGGGACTCCAGGGGTGATGACTGATATGGAGACAGCAAACTTTTTTTTTTTTAATTCTAATGGGTTCCACTCTGGGTCCCGGAGCCAAGTGGCTTTGTAGAGGCAGCATTAAGCCTCTAGTTCTACGTCCATATTTTACCTGGCAGCCAGACCTCGTTATTAGTCTCAGATGTCCACAGACTTTTATATATGTGAGCTGACTTACATCCAGGGCTGTTTCTCAGCCTGCCATGGGAGACTGTAGCTGAGTTAAAAGACTAAGTACTGAGTGTTATGCAGGCCATATATCTGTCAAATTCTGGACAAATGTTTTTGGAATATCGTAACTAAGAATTTTCTTTCAAACTTTGCAGCATTAGTGGGCCGCAGCATTGGCCGGTTTTTGGGTGACCATCGAATTTGAGTGATTGGGCATGTTGGAAATTTTTTAAAAAATGAACAAATTTCTAATCAATGATGGGAGAATCATGTGAGAAATATAATTGAAAAAGAAATGAGCATGAGCTGTGGCCTGGAAAGAAAAGAAGATTCCCAGCCATGAAAAATTCTTTTCTGTAGCAACATGAGGTGAAATTGAAGGCTTGGTTGGTTGAATTTGGAAATAATTGGTGGCACCATCCAATTACAAAATGCACCAAATTTCTGATTTTCTAAAGAAAATTTGTTTAGAATTCGACCCGTGTATGGCCTGCAATAGTCAGGAACTGACTTATTGTATTATGCTATAGACTTGCTGTACAGAGCCCTTCTGTTTTGGAACTGTGGGGTGTATTTACTAAAACTGGTACATTCATAATCTGGTGCCGCTGTGGATGGTAGCCAATCAGCTTCTAACTTCAACTTGTTCAATTAAGCTTTAGCAATAAAACCTGGATACTGATTGGTTGCACCAATTTTTGCACTCTCTAGGTTTAGTAAATAAAATTTGAACTTTTATTCAGCAAGGTAGCAAACACAGGGGTTGTTTGCTACCATGGGAAATAAACATGCAGGACAAACCTGTTTAGATGCATGGTTCACAATTGCCAATACCAGTTGAGCCTGGTTCCTTATAAGTGTTCGACTAAAAAAAGCCTAATGGTGGCAGACCATACATGGGTCAAATTCCAAACAAATTTCTTTAGAAAATCGGAAATTTTATGTGTTTAGTAATCCAATGGTGCCACCATTGATTTTGAAATTCAACCAACCAAGCCTTCAATTTCACCTTGTGTTGCTACAGAAAAGAATTTTCATGACCAGGAATTTTCTTTTCTTTCTAGGTCACAGCTAATGCTCATTTCTTTTTTGTTTATATTTCTCGCATGATTCTCCCATCATTGCTTCAAAATTCTTCATTTTCAAAAAATTTCTAACATGCTCGATCACTCAAATTCAATGGCCACCCGAAAATCGTCCATTTCTGCAACTCATTAATGGTGCGAAATTCGAACTAAATTTCTTAGAAAAGATATTCAAAAGAAAATTCTTTTGGAATTTGACAAATGTATGGCCAACTTAAGCTTTAGCAATAAAGCCTGGATGCTGATTGGTTTCTCTGCAGAGTTGCATCAATTTTGCACTTTCTAGTTTTAGTAAATAAAACTTGCACTTTTATTCAAAAAGATAGCAACACAGGGGGTGTTTACTACCTTGCTAAATAGAAGTGCAGGACAAACCTGTATAGACTGGTCCTGGGTGTTCTTGTCTCATGCATGGATCACCATTGCCAATACCAGTTGAGCCTGGCTCCCTACAACTGTTCGACTAAAAAAGCCTAGTAGTGTCTTAGCTTGCAAGGTAAATGGCATTACAAGTCAAAATTATATATATATATATATATATATATATATACTGTATATACACACATATGCGTGTCTTGTACAATAATGAATGTCTATGTGGTGCATAGAACACAATCCATGTTAGCCTAAAAATTACAACTTGATAGACTCCTAGGGGGAAGATTTACTAAAACTGAAGTACTCCGAATTCGGTGCAGCAGTGCATGGTAGCTTCTAACTTCAGCTTGTTCAATTAAGCTTTGGCAATAAAATCTGGAAGCTGATTGGTCTGCACCAGATTTTGCACTTTCAGTTTTAGTAATTATCTCAACTAGAATTATTGACCAGGGATGATTGCCAAGGTTTGAAGTATCCCTGCCCATCAGTCGTGCACATTATTCTTCTATTCCAGAGATAAATGCACTTATTCCAAAGTACTAATTCAGCAGAGGTTACTACATATGAAAAGCAGAAACAGGGATATATACAATGCAAACATGTTTTTTTTTTCATCTAACACAGGTATTGTCTGCAGTTGACAGTGAATGGTACGCATAGTTTAAAAAAAGCTGCATTGAAGATTAGTCTCATGTTTAGCATTTACCTACCTTTTCACTGAGTCCTGGAGATGCTCCTACTCATGTTATGTCATTCCTCGTGGAAGTTCTAACAGAGTATTTTGGAGTAGCATCTCTGAAGTGTAAAACAGCCCGTGAATTTGTAGCATGTGACAGAACACAGTGATAAAAGCATTACACGGCTTGTATACAGCTGTTACTGTGTACTTTCCAGAACATTTCCAATTTGCATTTTTAATTCTAAGATGCTTGCCAGTTCCCAAGCTGTTCACTTTCCACACCCTAGACAGATGTATATGTACTTCTCACAGTTCCCAAGGTGTTAGGTATGTGTGATCCAAATTTCCTTACATCACTCTCCATAGCAACTTCATAACAAAACAGTATAAAGAAGTCTACAGTACCGATTTCAGTAAACATTCCTAATGTACTTTTTACTCTTTGAAACAGGGGTCTCCAAACTTTCCAAATAAAGGGCCAGTTTACTGTCCTTCAGATTTTCGGGGGGGGGGGGGGGGGCGGCTGAATTGGGATTAAAAAAGGTCCTGACGTTAGTGGGCAAAAACCATTGACACTATCTTTGGTGTCATTGGGAGGAATTGTGCCTCCTCGCTGGTATCAGTGAGAAGAATTGTGCCCCATCTTTGGTGTCATTGGAAGGAATTGTGCCTCGTCGCTGGTATCAGTGAAAAGAATTGTGCCCCATCTTTGGTGTAATTGAGAGGAATTGTGCCTCGTCACTGGTATAAGTGAGAGGAATTGTGCCCCATCTTTGGTGTCATTGGGAGGAATTGTACCTCCTCGCTGGTATCAGTGAGAAGAATAGTTCCCCATCTTTGGTGTCATTGGGAGGAATTGTGCCTCGTCGCTGGTATCAGTGAGAAGAATTGTGCCCCATCTTTGGTGTCATTGAGAGGAATTGTGCCTCATCACTGGTATAAGTGAGAGGAATTGTGCCCCATCTTTGGTGTCATTGGGAGGGATTGTGCCTCATCACTGGTATAAGTGAGAGGAATTGTGCCTCATCTTTGGTGTCATTGAGAGGAATTGTGCCTCATCACTGGTATAAGTGAGAGGAATTGTGCCCCATCTTTGGTGTCATTGTGAGGAATTGTGCCTCATCACTGGTATAAGTGAGAGGAATTGTGCCCCATCTTTGGTGTCATTAAAAGGAATTGTGCCTCATCACTGGTATAAGTGAGAGGAATTGTGCCCCATCTTTGGTGTCATTGGGAGGGATTGTGCCTCAGCTTAGTGTAAATTATATTATTGGTACACCATTTATACTTATATATTTTAATTTAACATGTACATGATTTATACATGAATATGGGATGGTTATATTTGTTTTTTCTCTATGCATATTGTTTTCTGTTTTCTGTCAAGTATTATATTACCAAAAGAATAGAATATGACTTCCAGCAGAGGAAATTAGTCAAATCAACAGTAAGTGCACTGTCAGAAGAAAGAAGAGAAGCCGCTCACCAACCCAGTGCTTGTGTAGTGGACGGCCTAAACCAGCGCTATTCCAGCTACGTTCACTGATGCATTTCACCCCAACCACTGGGGATTGACCTCTGTGACCAAGCCCCGGCGGTGAGGGTGAAATGTGTCAGTGGTGTGGCTGGAGCTGCTCTTGCTGAGGCCATATCCATCCACTGCACAAGCACCGGGTTGGTGAGCGGCATCTCTTCTTTCTTCTAATAGTATCCTTACACCTCTGAATGGTGCACAGGTGTCTGCTCCCGTAACTATGACCGGCGGGGATACTTTTTCCAGATTAGAGCGGCACTGCAAGCTTTACACCAATCAACAGTAAGTGAATTTAAATTTGAATGCTAGCAAGATATAGAACATACAAATCAATGCAGCTCTGTGGTCATTAACATAACATTTAATGTACGGTGTTTCTTTTAATGCAAGCAGTGTAAGTATCTGTCTGAATTGAACCTGGCATCAACCTATTGGAGCCAATCAGTGCATGTGATGACAAGATGCATGCTAATAGGAGGAGAAAGCAAGACACAGAGAGATGAACTCAGCACTGTGTTGAGTTCACTAGGGATGAGCCAACAGTTTGGGCCAAACCTAAGTTTTGGCTGTTCGGGCATTCAGACAAATGCCAAAACATTTGGCTGTTTAGACACATGTTCGATGGGAACTGAACATCATATATAGAAGTGATATTTCTGCCACTCCTATATATGACAGCTTGCGGCTGTCAATGGCTGCTAAGGAAGCAACAGTTGCTTGCACCAACTGCATCCCTAGTAACCGCTAATGTCACCAGTAATCCCTGCCATGTAAGCAAAGAGGCAGGGACTGCAGTGACAACACTCACCAGATATAGCCAGGGACCATATTTGGGCAATTACATTGATTAAATATGGCCATGGCTACAGTTGCTCAGTGACAGCTTGGGGGACTGTCATTCTGCTATGAGTAGGATCAGGATTGGTTGTGTGTGGGGTTGTTGGGTGTTTTTGTTTTTGGTGAGTCAGCAGGTAGTGAGCATCATAATGATGATGGATTTTTGAGGGACTTTTTTGAGATTTTTATTTTTTGGTGTCTTTATTTCTAGGTTACAGTTCTTGTTTTTGTGAATGTGTAGGGGTACTCTGTACTCCATACCCATTCACATAGAAAGGGGAGGGGGTTAGTATCTGGGGGCCTCCTTATTACTAAAAGGGGGCTTCTAGATTCCTATAAGCACCTCACCCACAGACCATCCCAACCACTGGCCAGGGTTGTGGGGAAAAGGTATTTGTCCTCATTAACCACTTACACTCCAGAGGATTTACCCCCCCCTTCCTAACCAAGCCATTTTTTGCGATGCGACGCTGTGTTATTTTAACTGACAATTGCGCAGTCATGAAACGCTGCACCAAAATGAACTTTTTCCCCACAAATAGAGATTTCTTTCGGTGGTATTTGATCGCCTGTGCATTTTTTTATTTTGTGCACTATAACCAAAAAAAGACTGACAATTTTGAAAAAAAACAATATTTTTGACTTTTTGCTATTAAACATATCCAGTAAAAAAAATTTAAAAATCAAATTTCGTCATACATTTAGGCCAAAATGTATTCTGCGACATGTCTTTGCTAAAAAAAAAAAAATCACAATACATGTAAATGAATTGGTTTATGTGAAAGTTATAGCATTTACAAATGGAATATTTTTTTTTATTTACTAGTAATGGCGGCAATCAGTGACTTTTATCAGGACTGCGGAACTGCGGGACTGCGGGACTGCGGGACTGCTGGACTGCGGCGGGCATTCTGACACTGGGGGGGGGAACTGACTTGGTGTCACTGATAATTGCTAATAGAAAGCACTGACACTGTACTAATGGCACTGGGCAGGAAAGGATTAACATGTGGAGCGATCAAAGGGTTAACTGTGTGCTGTTTCACAGCATGCTGTGTGAGTGCTTTCCACTGTAAGCACACTGCTTTGTATGGTGCTATAGCAGTATTTCTGCTGTAGAGCAACGCAGAACTGGTTAATATAGGGACAGGAACCCCCATGTTGAGAACATATGGTGCACGCTCCTTCCCCTCCTCCTTGCCCAAAAGGGTCTGGCATACGCTTTGGAGGTAGGGGGGGGACTCTAAGCATTTATTTTTTCATTCTTGCTGTAGAATGTGCTACAGCAAAAGTGACATTTACAAGGAAAAAAATAAAACTATGTATTTTGGGGGACCTTTGGAGGGGTCTGTGCGTACTTTTCCTTTTAAAAAAGAAGTCTGCAGGGAACTATAATTTGTTGGCAATGTAAAACACTTTTCTCCTTTGGAAATGTCAGTGCTTCAAAACAATAACTGTTCCCAGCCAAATAGAATTAAATTTTTTTTTTGTTTTTTTATTGGTGCATGTTCCACAAGGCAATGTCCACACCCCCTCCCACTCTGTTTTTTTTTTCTACAAATAGCCCAGGAAATGGTCATTTGTCATTTGACAGATTCAAATCCCATTGAATTTTCATCAAAAGCTAGTTTTGCTTTTTTATCTTTCAGTTGGCTATTCAGTTTTTCCTTATTTTTGGCTGGAGTTCTGCTTTAACTACTTGAACTCTGGAAGGATTTACCTCCTTCATAACCAGGCTATTTTTTGCTATTCGACATTTTGCTACTTTGTCAATTGCATGGTCAAACACTGTACACAAAATAAATTTAAATATTTTTTTCACACTAATAGAGCTTTCTTTGGTGGTATTGAATCACCACTGGGTTTTTTTTAATTCTCATGAAATATATGAAAATGAAAAAAGACTGAACATTTTGGAGAAAAACAATATTTTTTTACTTTCTGGTATAAAATATATCCAATAAAGTACAATTCATAAATTTATGTCTGTCTCATTTCTTGAGACTCTTAAAATACTGGGACAGTAAAAGAAAAACAAATGACGCCTTTTAGGAAAGTAGACAGTCCAAGGTATTTAGTAAGCAGTATGGCGAGTTGTTTGAAGTTGTAATTTTTTGAAAAAAATAAATTAAATAAAACATTTTCACAATTGTTTTTTACATACCGTCACCAATACAGTACAGTGTCATCATATTTCTGGTGTGGCAGTGATCAGGAATACTGACTGATGATAGTATGTTAAAAAAAAAATCTAAATACATTTTATTACATTTTTTTCTTTTTTTGAACATTTTTTATTTATTTTTTTTCAACTTGTCATCAGAGTAGCTCATTGTGACTATGGCGCAAATCCAAATCCCAACAAGCCTTCACCAGCTACAAATCTGCCTTCTACACCTACACCTCCTCCCTCCAAGCAGCCAAACAAGCCTACTTCCTTACTCTCATCAAGGCCCTCTCCTCCAATCCTCGCCGACTCTTCTCCACCTTCAACTCTCTACTCTCTCCACCCCCACCTCCACCCAGCACCTTACTCACCGCCCTTGAGATTGCCAATCACTTCAAAAACAAGATTGACACAATTCGCAAGGACATCGCCGCAACTCACACTCCTTCTCAACCCGTCCCCTCTCACACAGCTACCCCCTCATCCCCCCTCTCCCTCGACATACCCCGATGATCATTGTATAAGATATATTTTCAGCTGTTATTGATGGGTTTTCCATTCGTATACAGCTTGCCTATGGTTTTAATCTGTGATTGGCTACAACAAATCACATGGCACAGGTAGCCAGGTACCATGTGATTGCTGTGAGCCAATCACATATCACAACAGTAAGCAAGCTGTTCATTGTTATCATGTGATCACTATTACCAATAATAGTGATCACATGACACCCAGTTACCGGTAACAGTGATCCTCTGTGTCCGATGGACACAGTGGTCATAGGAGGGGTATACTGTGCACCCCACAAGGCAAACTGCACACTCCTAAACCTGAATAGGCACACTCACAAGTATATATATGTGACTGAGTCTGTACGTTTCGCCCTGCTGCAGTAAATGTACTGTAGTAGGGCAGCAAGTGGTTAAAAACATTAGGGATAAACAGTCTATTCTTAGACGAAAATGTTAAGAAAAGGAGATAGTCTCTCTCTCTTTTCCTTTTTGTGAAATCCACTTCTCCCTTATTAAAAGAGATTCTTGTGGAAACTTTACCTGGTGGTTACCTTCCATTATTATGATCTCTGTCCTTATATTTTGCTACCTGTAAATGGTTGAAAACTCAATGAATAAAATGAAAGCAACAAAGACTCAAAAGGACCACTTGGACCTTTTCTCCCTCCAGTCTTTTATATATGAATACTGTGCCTTTTCTTATTTAGGTCACACAGCACAATTTTTGTGCCTAGGTTTGCTTAGCGCACCAACTCCGCTATATGTGGCTAGACAACATAAGAAAGACTGTGCGCACATACCTGGTGCAAAGGAGAAGGATGTTATTCTATGCACTCTCTGCATTGGGGTATTTGAAATTAGATGTCACATTACTGAGTTTAGGGTGTGCTCAAGGAAATGTCAATGTGCTCAATGCTTGTGCTCTGTTCACACACTTCACTGTGCAGCTCTGAATCGCAGTGCCAGCTTGAACTCATACAGATACAAAAGCAGGGGCGGACTGACAACTCATGGGGCCCCCGGGCAATAGGGGATCATGGGGCCCCTTTGTCCTCACCAACACCCAAAAAAGCCTATGAAAAAGCCAGCAAAAGGTACCGGGGGCATCTCATGGGGCCCCCTATTGACCCCAGGCCCTCGGGCAGTGCCCAAGTGTTCGAATGGTCAGTCCGCCCCTGTACAAAAGTATATATGCAATTTATCTGTAAATCTTTGCAGTCTCTATGTAAATCAGATAGCCCCTTTCTAACTAGGACATTGACTGGACTGTAATGCTGGCCAGTCTCAGAGTAAATATGGATAGTATCTTTCTATAACCTGGTTTTATCTTGTAACATGGCAGCAGTAAAAGTGTGGGGTTGGGTGGCGGGTATTAGCAAGTAACCAGTGGCATGGAGGTTGCAGGTCTACAGAAACAGACACATGTGAGTCTCTAGCTTGGATTAAAAAGCATTTTTTGAATGTTGTGAAAAAGTTCTCAAGCAAAGTAGTTCGAGCTCAAAATAGACGAAGCCTGGAATGCAGCACACTGTCCTTTTGATATATTCCGTAATTGATTTTCAGCAGATTTCTGCAGTAGTAATTCAGGAAGAATGATTGTCTCTTATTACTATTAATAAATTATTATTGATTTACTGTGCCATCATGTTTTGCAGAGCTCTACAGATAAGATCTATAAACATTCAAAAATGCCTGAAACAAGTGGTATGTGAGTTCCAATTCAAAGAACTTCTAGTTAGGGAAAGATAATACAGGTTAATGAGATTTGTCAGCTATAATTGTGAAATAGAAGAAGCAGTTAGGGGGGAAAAAAACTGTACTATGGGTTGGAAATAAGGTCTGACCTTCTATGGAACAAGATGAAGACCTGGAAATCCTCATAACCAGCAAGGAGGTAGGCTCCTAGTCCTCAGATTTGTTGCATGATACCAAATCAATAGTCTATAACAAATAGAGTAGATAGAATATGTAATTTACACAATTCTCTGTAGATCAAAGCAGTTCCCACAAGTACACTAGACATTTACGATTTGTTTCTTTACAAATCAAACTTCGGAGTAAATTTTCATTATTTGGAGGTTTGAATGTATCTAAATTTTGAACAATAGTGATGAATTTCAATGAATCTGAAATAAATTATAATAAAACAAATTATCAGAACTCGAAAATGAATTTGAATTTGAAATGGAAACATATTGCAATGAATACAGTAAGAAAGAGAATAAAAATGAATTTGATTCTTACTTAGGCTGCTTTATTGAATAGAATAGAAAAGAACAGAAAATAAAATAATAGAATACAATAGATTAGAATAGTATAGACCAGAATAGAGAAGCATGGGTTATTATTATTATAATATAGGATTTGTATAGCAAAATAGTTTGCGCAGTGCTTTACAATATAAATGGAGACAATGCAGCAGCAAAACAATTCAATACAAGAGGGCTAGGAGGGCCATGCTCCTGGGAGCTTACAATCTAATGGGGGGGGGGGGGGTTGAGCACCTGTGAGTAATGAACTGATGAGTGAAATAAAAGATTTGGTTATTAGCTGAAGGCAGGAAAGGATTTCCTGGAGAGATGCATTTTCAGGGATTGCCTAAAAGTGGACAGAGTAGGAGATAGATGGACAGATTGGGGTAAGGAGTTCCGTAGGATGAGAGAGGCTCTGGAAATGAGCATGGGAGGAGGAGACAAGGAAGCTAGAAAGCAGGAGGTCTTGGGAGGACCGGAGAGAATGACTTGGGTGGTATTTGGAGACAATATTGGTGATGTAGCTCGGAGTAGAGTTCTAAATGGTTTTGTATGTTATTGTTAATGTTTTCAATTTTATTCATTGGGCAAAGGGAAGTTAGTGGAGAGGTTGGCAGAGAGGGGTGGTGGCTTAAAGGATGGGTCAGAGTCCAGAATTACACCTAGTACCCTGACATGAGGGGAGGGACTGATAGTTGTATTAGTGATCTTGATGGAGAAGTCAGCAGAGGGGACACGGCCAGAGGGAATATTATGAGCTCAGTCTTAGAAACATTGAGTTTAAGGAAGTGGTACAACATCCATTCAGATATGTAAGTTAATAAGTTAGTAATGTGATAGGAGACTGGCGGAGTGATTTAAGGAGTAGAGAGATAGATTTGGGTGTCATCAGCATAGAGATGGTACTGGAAGTCTTGGGAGTTTATCGAGTAACCAAGGTAGGAAGTGTAGAAAAGAGGAGGGGCCTGAAGACAGAACCTTGAGGAACCCCTACAGATGGAGGAAGGGGAATAGGTAGGAGGAGAACCAGGAGAGAGCAGAGTCTTGTAGGCCAAGAGAGTAGAGGTTTTGAGGAGGAAGAGATGGTCAACAGTATCAAAGTCCATTTTAGCAGTTAGTAAATCATTGGTGAGTTTTGGTAGGGCAGTTTCAGTGGAGTGTAGAAAGTGAAAGCCAGACTGTAAGGAGTCAAGGAGGTTGTTGTCAATGAGGTAGGAGCCCGGACAGTTGTAGACTAAGCATTCTAAAAGTTTAGAGGTTAACAGGAGCAAGAAGATGAGTCTTAAGTTGTTAAGGCTGCTGAGGTCCACTAAGGGCTTTTTAAGTATGGCGTGATCAGCACATGTTTTATAGGGGAGGGGAAGGTGACAGTAGAGAGGGAGAGATTGAAGATGTGAGTGAGGGAGGATAGAAGAAGAGGAGGGGGACCGTAGTAGTTGTGAGGGAATAGAAAATATAAGAATAAAATAGAATAACACAGAAAAAAATCAAATACAATAGAAAATAATAGAACAGAAAATAAAAGAAGAGAATAGAAAAGAAAATAAAATTTTATGAATTAGAACATAATATAATAGAATAAAATAGAATGAATATAGTCACCTTCCAAAATTAAAATCGATTTGACAGTAATGAATATGCTAAACGAATCCGAATAAATGGAATAAATTCCAAAAATGAATCATTCTAACATATAGAACATGATGAAACAAAATTATTAAGTTAAATAATGAATCCGAAATAAAACAAATCTTTCCATTGTGTACATCTCTGTACTACACCTTTCTTCTGTTAAGAATAGATATTTATTACACCACCAAGATTAACATCGCAGAAAATATAGCATCTTTGATGTTGATTATGGTGATACAAACAGTGTATATTCCTAACAGAAGCTTGGTGGGGCTAGGTGAATGCGAATGAGATGATAAATTGAAAGATGGATGCACATCAGAATGGGCAGCATTCCAGAAAGGTTGTAAAAAAGGCAAAAATCAGGAAGGAGACAAACAGATGAACACAAAAGCCAGAGGACAAGCCAGGGTCACAACTGGAATAGCAGGAAGAATCACATATCAACTCATGAAGTATAACCAATAATAATTGTTTTAGGCTCTGTCTTGTTGCACTGAAAATAGTTTATATTTGCTGTTTGGTAACATCGCAGATACCTATGCTTAAATGTTTCACCAGTTGGTGTGGCACAAAGTGTCACATACACTGGCATAACAACAGGGGTTGCAGAGGTTGCAGTTGTGACCTGGCCCCTGCTCCAGTTGGCCCTGGAGACTGCCTGTCAACTCTGTTCTTTAAAGCAGAAGCAGATTCCTCCTGTGTATCACAATGTGCTGTTTTCCTTCTACTTTGCTGAAAGAGTTAACATCCACCCCTTAGTCATCCGGTCAAGAAGCATTGTCCAGTGAAATATATTATCTCCCTCTACACAGCCCCCTCTTCAAATGCCCTGTGATCTCTTATCTAGAACTGGACACAAGATGAAAAGAGAACAGGAAGAGTTGCAGCTCTTTGGAGGCTGTCAGTTCAGTCAGTGCTCTGTGTAGGACAGACAAGGAATCACCCTCGGCAGGCTCTGTAGTCCAAACTCTGTACAGGTAAAATGTGTTTATGTGGCGATTGTTCACCAAACAGCAGCAATAACTTTCACATTATGGATGCTACAGTCTTGCCTGCAAAGTGCTCTGGGAATAGTTAGGACTCTGACTGCCTGTATTATTTGAATATGTGTAATGGAGATGTCCTTCAGTGTGCGGTAAGCCAATCTTTTATTGATTTTTTTTGCATACAGACAAAAGAGAGGTGGACACCCAAAGAAACCAGGGCTGGTTCACACCATGCCTGGAAAGGAATTGCATGGGAATGTGCTGTGCGCTCCTGTGCAATTCACACTGCATGCAAAACACACTCCATTTGCGATCTGCAGTGGGTGTCAGTAAGAAGTGAATGACACCCCAAGCATAAGTCGAAAGTACAGTGTGTTTGCCCACATTAGATCACATGGTACTTTTGATGCATTTTAAAAAGTAGTGCATGCAATGCTTGTGGTGCCGTTCAATTTCTGCCCATTCAAAATGAATGGGCTGAGATCACACTGCGTAGAACTGCATGTGAAGTACACAGGAACTGTAAAGTGTCAATGTGCATATCATATGCAGTCTCTGCTCTGGTGTGAACCAACACTGAGATAATGGAGTGAGACCAAATGAAGATGAACAAAGAGAGAAAGAGAAAATGATAGAGAGAAGGGGTGAGAGAGAGAGAGAGAGAAATGGAAATAGAAAAAAAGAGAGACGGGGGAGAGAAAGATGGAAAGAGAGAATGAGATAGAAGTAAATTGTGAGAATTTAAGAGACAGAGACAGCAAGGGAGAAGGAGTAGAGAGCAAGAAGGAAAAAGAGAGAGAGGAAAGAGAATAGGAGTGGAGACGAGAGAGAGTTTAATGATTTCACTAGGGGATGGAAATAAAAGGTTGTAAAATATACTTGTAAGTGTTTTTCCATTCAACACTGGGGTCTGCTTACAAGTATTCAACATAATTGGAGAGGTATATCTAAATGTGATCAGCTTCTCCAAAATCTTTTGAATTACCCTCTCAAAGATCTGGAATAACTTCAAGTATGTTGACGCATGGTGGAAGTGGCGGGTGGTAGTGGGGGCCCCAGGTCAACTTTTACATCAGGGCCCACAAGCTTTAAGTTACACCTCTGGTCACACAAACAACGTATTTGGCCTTACGAACAGAGGATTGTTGGCTGCCCTAACTAAGCTGCCTTAACACTCAAATACAGAAGCTTACAGTAGTATTCCAGAATTTGTTTGACCTCGTATTTCACTTTAGTGTTCATCACTGGATCAGGAGAATGGGTATACTGAAATACCATTTCTATCAAACATTTTAGGAGCCAGAAATGCATTGGTATGTGAAAAAATATAATTTGTAGTCAAGAGTTTTAATTTGTTTAAGTATACTGTAAAGTCCACGCAGGGGCGGACTGACCTTTTGGAAACTCAGGCACTGCCCGAGGGCCCGGGGTCAGTAGGGGGCCCCATGAGATGCCCCTGGTACCTTTTTCATAGGCTTTTTTGAGTTTGGGCAAGGACACAGGGACCCCATGATCCCCTATTACCCAGGAGCCCCATGAGTTGTCAGTCCGCCCCTGGGTCCATGGTGACAACTTGAAAAAAGATATGGATGATGATGGATGGATGGAAGTTCTCCAGGGACAAACTGAAGACTAGGACATCACATAGCAAAAGAAGCATTGAAGAAAAGAGAAACTTTAGGATGAAGCAAAGTACAGCAAAAAGGATGTGATCCAGGTGATTCAATAATACAGACACATTTTTCAATTTATTGAAACTAAGGTATTCGATCAAATAAGGCCAAGCTTTTTTATTATATACATTTTTCCTGGTTTACTTTTAAACATATTGATATTGTGGAATGCTGAGGGACATGCATTCTGCTTAGAACATCTCTTGTTCACTTTAAGATAATCACTTAGAACAGTTCCATAGTACAGTTCCCTGTTGAGCAGATACAACGGTGTATGTCACCTATGGTTCATTGTGGGTGGACACACTATAATTCTATCTCATTCCTCATCAGACTTAAAATGGAACTAACGCAGCAAAGCAAAAACAACAGATGCAAAGAAACTGCACAGCATGTCAGAATAAAAAAAGAAACATGTTCCTATTATTGTAATTATTTGGATGTTTCCAGGAATAAACAAAATACTAGGTAGAACTTTACAAAAGTGCTGCTTTTGCGAATCAGGTACAATTGGCATCCATGGATTTGGCACACTGACACTCAAAGAAATCTGCCTCCCCCTGAGCAACTACATAGAAATCAAGAAATAAAACTTCTAAACATAACTGGAAAATACAAAAAACAGCTGCTGAAATTGGCAGAATAATTGTGTTCTCTACTGTCTCTTAAAGCTACGGTCATATTTTCTTTGAAAGAGTCCAACTAAACGGCATATACAGGTGAAACTCGAAAAATTTGAATATCGTGCAAAAATTCATTTATTTCAGTAATGCAACTTAAAAGGTGAAACTAATATATGAGATAGACTCATTACATGCAAAGCAAGATAGCTCAAGCCGTGATTTGTCATAATTGTGATGATTATGGCTTACAGCTCATGAAAACCCCATATCCACAATCTCAGAAAATTAGAATATTACATGCAATCAATAAAACAAGGATTGTACATAGAACAATATCGGACCTCTGAAAAGTATAAGCATGCATATGTACTCAGTACTTGGTTTGGGTCCCTTTTGCAGCAATTACTGCCTCAATGCTGCATGGCATGGAAGCTATCAGCCTGTGGCACTGCTGAGGTGTTATGGAAGACCAGGATGCTTTAATAGCGGCCTTCAGCTCTTCTGCATTGTTCGGTCTCATGTCTCTCATCTTTCACTTGGCAATGCCCCATAGATTCCCTATGGGGTTCAGGTCAGGCGAGTTTGCTGGCCAATCAAGCACAGTAATCCCACGGTCATTAAACCAGGTTTTGGTGCTTTTGGCAGTGTGGGCAGGTGCCAAGTCCTGCTGGAAAATGAAGTCAGCATCCCCATAAAGCCCGTCTGTGGAAGGAAGCATGAAGTGCTCCAAAATCTCCTGGTAGACGGCTGCGTTGACCCTGGACTTAATGAAGCACAGTGGACCAACACCAGCAGATGACATGGCTCCCCAAATCAACATAGACTGTGGAAACTTCACACTGGACTTCAAGCATCTTGCAGTGTGTGCCTGTCCGTTCTTCCTCCATACTCTGGGTCCTTGGTTTCCAAATGAGATGCAAAAGTTGCTCTCATCAGAAAAGAGGACTTTGAACCACTGAGCAACAGACCAGGTCTGTTTAGCCCAGGTAAGACGCTTCTGACATTGTTTGTGGTTCAGGAATGGTTTGACAAGAGGAATACGCCATTTGAAGCCCATGTCCAGGATCCGTCTGTGTGTGGTGGCTCTTGATGCACTGACTCCAGCCTCAGTCCACTCCTTGTGAAAGTCCCCAACACTTTTGAATGGCCTTTTCCTGACAATCCTCTCCAGGCTGCGGTCATCCCTACTGCTTGTGCACCTTTTTCTTCCACACTTTTCCCTTCCACATACCTTTCTATTAATGTGCTTTGATACAGCACTTTGGGAACATCCAACTTCTTTTACAATTACCTTTTGAGGCTTTCCCTCCTTATGGAGGGTGTCAATGATGGTTTTCTGCACAACTGTCAGGTCAGCAGTCTTTTCCATTATTGTGATTCCTACTGAACCAGACTGAGAGACCATTTAAAGGCTCAGGAACCCTTTGCAGGTGTTATGGCTTAATTAGCTGATTAGAGTGGGACACTTTGAGCCTAGAATATTGCACCTTTTCACAATATTCTAATTTTCTGAGATTGTGGATTTGGGGTTTTCATGAGCTGTAAGCCATATTCATCACAATTATGACAAAGCACAGCTTGAACTATCTTGTTTTGCATGTAATGAGTCTATCTCATATATTAGTTTCACCTTTTAAGTTGCATTACTGAAATAAATGAACTTTTGCACAATATTCTAATTTTTTGTTTCACCTGTAAAAAGAATCTGCAACTTATTGGTACTTACTTTTTGTCACCAGATCCCATGTAAAACAAAGGAGCACAATTTATCTTTACTAACATACTGCAATCTAGGTTTCCCTTATGGCTCGTTCTCATACGTAGTGCCCTCTGAAGAGTGATCCGCATTTGATAAGCAGCGAGGAGGTAATATCAGAATATTAGGGATATCAGGAACCTCCTGATATTCACATACTGTATGGCCAGCTTTAATCCTTAGCTTCACTGGAAGCAATGTTTCAAAAACCTCAGCATTCCCTGACTCCCTACAGTTTTTTCCCCAATGTTTCCTTGAATAAAATACAAGAAAAAAATCAACATAAAGAAATTAGTTTGTATCAATGCGAATCATCAGGTTTTTCTTGAGCCCCATGACTGTATCATAAAACAGTTGGATCTTTTCTTCTCTGCCCTATTCCATACAATTATAGGGATGAAGAAAAGGATGCAGAGAATGTGATAAATGCACTATAAAGCTTCTAAACAACAACTTTGTTCATCATATTTTATCATATTTAAATCCACCCTATAAACACCTGCCATACAGCATTGACAGATCTTCAGGGGCACCCCAACATGCTCAGGAACTCCAAAACATACTCCCTGCGTGTTGATTGGTCAAGACAGCACACTAACGAGTTCAATTTTCTGATCACCTCACTCTCTCCTCCTGTCAACATGTTCATTGTCAGCACTTATGCATTGAGTACAGCTAAATAGCTCACAGTGCTGGCCTTTCTATTACCAGTCTGAGTATTGATGTACATGGTATTACGTGAAGATGGTCTTAAAGTATGTGTAAACCCTCACCTTGTAAAACAGCCATTCAGTTTAAATAGAAATGAGAGGCAAAACATTTTGTATACATATAAAAAAAAACATTATACATACCTTTTTCCTTTTTTTTATGTGATCACATGCCCTCTGTTCTCAGCTTCATAATGAGCTCAGAGGGCTAGGGGAGGATAAACAGCAATACACTGGTATTCCCAGTGAACATTTGTGCAGGGGAGGGGTGTGTCAAGTCTGATCACTGTAGGAGAGCAGACTGAGTTCTCAGCCCAGTAAGAAAACTGACCACACTGTGCTCTCATGCCTAGTGTGGTACGTTTTTAGGAATGCAGAGGGACTGGCAGGAGCATCAGGGATTTCACACAAAGGAAGCAATACAAAGAGAACAGGATACTTTTTCATACAAATACATAGTGCAGCAGGCATATATCAGGAATATGAAATGTTGGGTTTGCATATTCTTTTGGACAAATTCAATACTCATTGCATTGAAAAATACAGACTATATAACTGCATTAACTGATGATTAATTATTTCTGATTTAAAGTGTTACTAAACCCGCAACAGTAAAAGCAGTCTGTATATGCAGTAAAGCATGCTTGTTATACTCACTGCGGAACCTAAGGGGTTAATCCTCTGCATTGTGTTAAAACGCTGTTTGATCCCGACTTCTCTGATCCTCCCCTTCTTTCAGTGTCCCCCTCTTATCTCCTGATAAGATATATCATGCTTCGTTTGGTGTGTATTTTGCATAGTTACATAGTTATTCTGGCTGAAAAAAGACAAAAGTACATCCAGTTCAACCAAAAAAAATAAAGTTATAATGCTATACCCACAGCTGATCCAGAGGAAGGCAAAAAAACCCAGCAAAGCAGATCCAATTTGGTCCTGCAGGGGAAAAAATTCCTCCCTGATCCCCCGAGAGACGATCTGATATTCCCTGGATCAATTAGTTAGTAACCAGTTATATTCTGTGTATCTAAGAAAGAATCCAGGCCTTTTTTAAAGCAATCCACTGAGCTGGCCAGAAACAACTCTTGAGGGAGTCTATTCCACATTGTCACAGCTCTTACTGTGAAGAAACCTTTCCATGTTTGGAGATTAAATTTCTTTTCCTCCAGACGTAAAGAGTGCCCTCTTGTCCTCTGTGATGACCTCAGGGTGAATAACTCTACACCGAGTTCACTATATGAACCACTGATGTATTTATACATGTTGATCATATCCCCCCTTAATCTCTCCTCAAGAGAGAATACATTCAGTTCCTCAGTTATGGCGGTCCTGTGGGACCAGTGATATCTTCACCACTGAATGAAAAATACTTAAATCTATTATGCATACTGGCCATGCTTCAACATGGTTAGTCCTACTTTTTCTAGATCACTTTGAGTATCATTCTTTAGGCCCATGAGATTAGCCTTGTATGTAATTTGTTTTGTTTTTTGTGATGTTCATAGAAGGTGTAGAGGGTGATCTGATGTTTCCTAGTTACTTTTAGTTCTATGGGATCTGATCACTCTTGTTTTCCCTGAGTGTGCACTCCGTTGGGGCTTCATCCTGGATGCCATCATCTTACAATTGCTCTAACTAATATTCGTTTTTTGTAAGTACTATTATGGTAATGATATAACACTATTGACTAATTGTCTGTATATACGTATTATGATTTACTTCTATGTGTTCATTAGAAATTCTCTCTGTATCTATTTCTACTGAAGAAGATCAAAAATGTGGAATGATCGAAATGCGGCGGGGTAACTTTCTCCCTTATTTGGGGATTTTCTCATTTTGTGAAGAAAGTTTTTGTGTAATATTTGTCAAAGTGAATGTTTTTTTTAAAAATTATGTATTTCTTACAAGTATGTCTATGTAATAAAGCTGATATTCCTTTTTTAAAAATGTTTTCTTGGGTATATGTGTAATGTTCTAGTTTGCTGCAATAAAGTCCCACAAGGTTTTTTTTCTTTTATATTCAAGAGAGAATACATTCGGTTCCTCTAATCTTTCCTCATAGCTGATCTCCTCCAGGCCTCTTATCAGTTTGGTTGCCGTTCTCTGTACTTTCTCCAGTTCCCCAATGTTCTTTTTGTGAAATGGTGCCCAAAACTGAACTGCATATTCCAGATGAGGTGATACTAATGATTTGTACAGGGGTAATATGATATCTCTCTCTGGAGTCTATACCTCTTTTAATACAAGAGAGGATTTTGCTCGCTTCAGAAACCGCAGCTTGGCATTGCATGCCATTATTAAGCTTGTGATCTACCAGAACTCCCAGATCCTTCTCCACCATTGATTCCCCCAGTTGTACCCCCCTAGTATGTATGATGCATGCATATTCTTAGCCCCCAAGTGCATAACCTTACATTTATCAACACTAAACCTCATTTACTACATAGTTGCTCAATTATACAGTGCATTGAGGTCAGCTTGTAAGTTGGAGACATCCTGTAAGGACATTATTCCACTGCACAGCTTGGTGTCATCTGCAAAGACTGAAATTTAATTTCAGTATTTAATATATATATATTTAATCCCAGACCCTATATCATTTATAGATATATTAAAAAGTAAGAGTCCCAACACTGAACCTTGGAGTACACCACTAACAACCCTAGAGTATTCAGAGTATGAATCATTAACCACTACTCTCTGAATACAATCTTTTAGCAAGTTTTCTATCAATTTACATATGGATTTTTCCAAGCCCGTAGACTTTACCTTACACATTAGCCGTGTGTGGGGAACTGTGTCAAACACTTTTGCAAAATCCAAGTATACCATGTCCACAGCCACCCCTGTGTCCAAGGTTTTGCTCACCTCCTCATAAAAAGAAATCAGATTTGTTGACAACTTCTGTCTTTCATGAATCCATGCTGTCTGTTGCTTAAAATGTTTTTTTTCCAGTAAGAACTCATCTATGTGGTCTTTTATCAAACTCTCCAATATCTTCCCAACTATAGAAGTTACACTATCAGGTCTATAATTACTTGGTACAGATATTGATCCCTTTTTGAATATAGGCACCACATTGGCCTTGAAATGACAGAGCTCAATTCTTTAAGGACCCGTGGGTGTATGCCATCCGGTCCAGGTGCTTTATTCACAATGGGGAAAGAACAAAGAGAGGGCGCACAGGCCTAGTGCATTACCATAAAAAATGTTTAATAAAAAATAAAGTAGGTGTTGTACTCACAAATGACAATATAGTCAAGGCACATCATAAAGAACAGCTGGGTCAACACCGCGCTGAGAAACAGTCCGCAATAGGGAGTATAGACATCCAAAAGGCTGACGCGTTTCGAGGACTTTCCTCAGAGCTTTATTCACCTTTATTCTGTCTAAATATTTCAGGATCATATCAATTGTGAGCCAATGTGAATCATCTGGAGCTGTGTCAATACCATGCCCATTATGGAGAAGAACTCCCCCAGGTTCTTTTGTATACACAGAGCTAAAGAAGGTATTTAATAAATTTGCCTTCACTTTGTCCCCAGTCACCCACTCTAGATTATTTTGTAAAAGACCTACATGCTTGGACCGGACCTTTTTACTAATAATATATTTGAAGAATTTTTGGGGATTGGTCCGGCTATCCTTTGCAATCGGTCCTTCGTTTTCAATTTTTGTGGCCTTTATTTCCTTTTTGCATATTCTGTTATATTTGTTGTAACATTTAAACGATGATAGCATTCCTTCATGTTTATATTTAATAAAAGCTCTTTTCTTATTATCTATAGCTTTTTTAACTTTGGCCGTAAGCCACATAGGTTTATGTATTTGCCTTTTAATCTTTTTGCCCATGGGAATATACTGTATTTTGCAGTGTGTTCACATACAGTCTTTTTGAAGAACTCCCATTTCTGTGTTGTGTTCATCTATGTCAACAGTCCCTCCCAGTCTAAGTCTTGGAGAGCAGCTCTCAGCCTTGGAGAATTAGCTCTCTTAAAATTGAGCGTTTTTATTTTTTTTCCGTATGTGCTTGATGTTTACAGCTAACAATAAATTAAATCATGTTATGGTCACTGCTACCCAGATGTTATTTTATATAGACATTCGTAATAAGCTCTGCATGTTTTAGATTACCAGGTCCAGCAGACCATCATTCCTGTTTGGGGCCTTTATGAACTGTACCATAAAATTTTCCTGTAGTAGGTTTATACATTTTTGCCCTTTAACTGTTCCTGCAGTGCCATCACTCCGGTCACTTTCCAGGTAGTTAATATCCCCCATTATTATCACTGTCCCAGCCCTTGCAGCCCTTTCGATCTATGCAAGGAGCTGAATCTCCACCTCCCCATTAACACTGGGTGGTCTATAACAAACTCCAACGATAACCTTTGTAGTATGCACCCCCATGTGCAGTTCCACCCATAATGCTTCAGTCTCATCACACTCTCCATGAACTAGGTCCTCCTTCACACTTGCTATGAGATCACTTCTCACATAGAGACAGACACCACCACCTTTCCTATTTACCCTGGCTCTCCAAAAGAGAACATAGCCAGAAATATGAATGGCACAGTTATGTGAAGAATGAAGCCAAGATTCAGCAATACCAATTAAATCATAGATCTCTTCAAGCACCAAAGCTTCCAACTCACTTATTTTGCTTGGCAGACTTCTGGCATTGGTGAACAAACACTTTAATCCATTGTCACATTTTGCACACATATTGCTAGAGAGGTTTTTGTTTCTTGGGAGAGTGCATGTGATCAGTACATGGCCAAACGGCACTGTCCAGAAAGAGTTCAGGGGTTCTGCATCTTCCTAGAGCAAAATGAAAACTCCTCCTACAAGCTTTAACCAGTGCTCGGCTAGACACTGATAGAAGTCTCAAGTCTGTTCTAACTGCTGATGAGAAAAGGTATTTAGCAGTTTATATTTACTAAAATAATTGCACTTCCAAGTTCTGTGCACTGTGGGAGACCAGATATAGTAAATGCAGGTTCCTGGGTTTAGTAACACTTTCTGGTTCTGGTAGGCCACCTGTATATAGCTAGGTAGTTTAATAGATAGGTTGTATGAAGATATTAATTGAGTTTAATCTCAAAAGAAAAAAGCACATTGAATCCACAAAACCTCCAGAGAGAGAGATATCATTTTACTCCTGTAGAAATCATTAGTAAGACCTCATCTGGAATATGTAGTTCAGTTTTGGGCACCAATTCACAAAAAGAACATTGGGGAACTGGAGAAAGTACAGAGAAGGGCAACCAAACTGATAAGAGGCATGGAAGAGCTCAGCTATGAGGAAAGATTAGGAACTGAATTTATTCTCTCTTGAGAAGAGGAGATTAAGGGGGGATATGATCAACATGTGTAAATACATCAGTGGGTCATATAGTGAACTCGGTGTAGAGTTATTCACCCTGAGGTCATCACAGAGGACAAGGGGGCACTCTTTACATCTGGAGCAAAAGAAATTTAATCTCCAAACACGGAAAGGTTTCTTCACAGTGAGAGCTGTGAAAATGTGGAATAGACTCCCTCAGGAGTTGTTTCTGGCCAGCTCAGTGGATTGCTTAAAAAAGGCCTGGATTCTTTCTTAGATACACAAAATATAACTGGATACTAACATTTATAGGTAAAGTTGATCCAAGGAATATCCGATTGCCTCTCGGGGGATCAGGAAGGAATTTTTTTCCCTGTAGGAACTAATTGGATCATGCTTTGCTGAGTTTTTGCCTTCCTCTGGATCAACTGTGGGTATAGGATTATAACTTTTTTTTTAATGGTTGAACTGGATGGTCTTTTGTCTTTTTTTCAGCCAGACTAACTATGTAACTGTAATATTTTAGGTGGGCTGAAGAATACTTCAGGAACCCCTGAAACTGATTTGAATAATATACTATACTAATCTGATTAAATTAACATTCGCAAAAACTGGATTCCTACTGAGTCAATGGGGAATGCAAAATTTGAATTGAGTAAATAATTCTTTGTACCCAAGGACTGTGAGGTTTTTATTGATTTTTTTTAAAATTAACTCTGGCATAATCTTCCCCCCTGCACACTGCTTCCTCCACCTTCTTCTATCTGATTGCTGGATTATAAAAACTTCCTATCCAAATACCCCTTTTTATTTACCCTAAAATGTCACTAAACCTACATGATAAAAAAACTATCAATAAATTCTGTATTTCATACTGTTCATACGCACTCATTGACTGTGGGATTAATTTTCTGTATTCTGCAAATAACCTGGTTGCTCCTGTTGTTCTATATCTCCCCATTCCGTCCATGTCCCCAGTGCAGCTAGAGATTTTATAGAGCAGTGTTGGCAGCTCTGCCCATGCTCAGTTTTCAGTGAGTTTCTATACTGAGCATTTCACAGTGGTAAATGACAGCCCACGCCTTCCCTCCTCCTTCATGCCCACTAACCAGCTAAACACAATGGTGCTGCCATATTACATGTTGATTGATGGATGTTTCACCTCCCTGTTATTCTAAGACACAGACTGGAGGGGCATCACACAGCCTGTAACTGGCAGAAAACCTCCCACACTATGTTGTTGCCAAAAAATAATAAGAGATTTGATTTCCCCTAAATATTTGTATGATGATTTAAAACAGTTTATTGATATTAATTATTTATGTTTACTCTATCCCAAAGGCTACTTTTTTTTACTTTTGAACATTTGACTAGCAGCAGAGAACTAGAAGCTTATGTTTCCCTGCAGACAGGCTGGGAAAGAGCCGGGTCATGTGACAGCTGCATATCGATTAGGAAAAAGGTGTTTATATTTTTTTAAATAAAATAATTACAATTACATAGTTCATCCACATACAGAAATAGAAGGGATAATGTAAACTAAACTGTGTGCGTTTAGTATCACTTTAAGCCGCAGTTATGTGATGCTGCAGTTTTGAGTCTGCTCTTCTTTGTTTTACTACTTGCTTGGATCCTTATTTTGGTGTCCATATTGCTGCTTGTATGACATGGACACTTCCTATTGCACTGTCAGGGTTCTCCTAGTATCCAGAAGAGGACAAAATCATCGCAAAGGGACAGCAGGAGACCAGCGATCTTAGGAGGGGCATTGCAAGCCTGGATCAGCAGACCCTCTACTCGGAACTGGTGGTGGTGAAGGACTTAGAGGGGTGGCTTAGGTAGGTATCTCAGGCTTCACAACGTAAAGAGAAAGAAATGCATTGTAGCATGGGTTAGAAGTGGAGGGGAAGGATGATAAAAAAAATTGGTTTTAGCCAGAAATGGGTTGTTAGTTTGTAAATGATAACACATCTATTGATATATAAATAAACTACTTCACTTATTGCAGTAACAAAGATCTTTTATGTTTTAAAAGGCTAATAATGAAAAAAATACAGTACAATATTAAGATCATCATATATGCTAAAAGCAAATAGATACTGTTAGAAGTAAGTTCAGTTCAGTACAAATGCTTGCTGATTATGAATGTTCCCAATTTGGATAAGGAAAAAAGCATATCCATGGCAACTCTGCTTTCTCTTTTCGCTGGATCTTCGTGTACTAATTAGCCATGTAATTAGAGGGCAATGTATCTGAAGTGGGAAGTATTTTTCCTATGGAAACAAACTATGCAAATATTCAGCATTTTAATTAATAAATTCCTGTTCTCCTCTCGTATTTCCAATACTTTTGACCAGAAAGCTTTTAAATATTAACATAACCACCAATAATCAAATATACAGTCAGGTCCATAAATATTGGGACATCGACACAATTCTAACATTTTTGGCTCTATACACCACCACAATGGATTTGAAATGAAACAAATAAGATGTGCTTTAACTGCAGACTGTCAGCTTTAATTTGAGGGTATTTACATCCAAATCAGGTGAACGGTGTAGGAATTACACTTGTTAAGGGACCAAAAGTAAAGGGACAGAATAATAATCATAAATCAAACTTTCACTTTTTTTTTTTTTTTCCAAAAAAAACAAAGTTTATTGAAACAAGATACAAGTGATCACACGAAAATGTACAGATGAAGTGTACATAGGACATACAGTAAAGCATGTATCATACAAAGGCAAATGAGGTCCAACGCAAAACCAAACAGTGTGGATGAACTAGGCCACGACAGGGTTGTGCCTGTAATATTTAGGTAGGCTTGTCAAGTGCTAAAAAGAAAGAGACGTTTGGCCTCCTACCATATTGTCTTGCGGTAAAAATCTGTGGGGGGGAGACGAGCAAATACAATACCTAAGTAGAAGTCAATACTACAGAATACGATGGTGGAATTGTGCGAATGTAGGAGTAATTGTCGTGGGAACCGCTGATTAATTGCGAGAGGTGATGCTGACCACCTACTCAATGTGCTATTGGAAAAATTGTCCGAGACGTGTGTAAGCATATGAAAAGAAAAGAAAAGAAAGGAGAAGGCGAGAAAAAAGGGAAAGAAAGAAAGAGAGAAAAAGAGAAGAAGAAAAAAAAAAAAAAAAAAAAAGGGGGGAAGGAGGGGAGGGGGGGAGGGAAGGGGGGAGGGAGGAAGGGAAGCAAATATGGAGGGTAAAATAAGAGAGGGGACAACTGTCAAAAATATCTTATCCTCAATACAAACAGTAACGGGAGTGGGTGGAACATACGCTGTCATCGGCGTCGAAAGAATGCGCATGTAACACAGGGGGGAGTATGATAGCACCCTCAGGTCAAATACTACTAAATGACACTATCGGGAAGTCCATATCAGGTGCAGACAGGCTGGTCCATGAGGGATCGATACTCCGGGGTAGTCAGAAAATGGGTCCAACAGGCCCATACGTGAGAGAATTTCGTAGGAGTGTCGAGAGCAGTCGCAACCAGTTCTTCCATGTCCGCCGTTTTACCCACTCGGGTGAGCCATTCACGTATAGAGGGAGAGCGCGTGGAGCCCCACAGAACCGGAATACAGAGTCTGGCTGCGTTGATCATGTGCATGGCTAATGATTTAAAGTACTGAGCCCTGGGAAGGGAAGAATGATGGAGGAGGAATTGAGCAGGAGAGAGAGCTAAGGGCAAGGAACTTATAGACACTACTAACCTATGGACCTCCAGCCAAAATGGTTGAAGAATCGGGCAAGACCACCAAATGTGAAGAAAAGACCCATCCGGGGTCCCGCATCTCCAGCAGCTGTTGGGGAAGACGGGGTTAAAATGATGAATTCTTGAAGGAGTTCGGTACCATCTAGAGGCTATTTTGTAGCTGTTTTCTTGTGTCGAGACATTGAGGGAACATTTATGAGAGTATTGGAAGACCAGGTCCCAGTCTGAGTCCGACAGCTCAGCATTAAGATCTCTCCTCCAAGCCCGACATGCGGGGAGGGAGTCATAAGACCGGCTCTCCACTAGAAGTGGGTAGATCTCCGAGATCAGATGTTTCCGCGGTTCAGCCTTCGCGCATGCAGATTCAAATGGGGTAAGAGAGCGATGCCAGTTATGAGGGGGTTTATGAGAGAGCAGATAATGTCTGATCTGGAAATATACCCAGAAAGGGAATTCGCGAATACCCAGGCTTTCTTGCAATTCTCGGAGTGTTTTCACCTTTCCCTTGCGGAGAAAATGTTTCACTAAGAGCTGTTTGTGTGGCCAATGTTTCAATAAAAAGTCTTTATGCATGCCAGGGGGAAAGTCAGGGTTGAGGCGTATGGGGGTCAGGGGGTTGGGTGTGTCAGAAATGGCTGCAGATCTACAAGCCAAACGGAATATTTTTAACGTAGGTCCCACCAAAGGATGGGTGAGAAGAACTTGTGGCGTGTGTTTCGGCAAAAGCCAAGGAATCGATGCCAGGGGGAAGGGCGAGCAAGCATTCTCGATAGATATCCAGTCTTTAGAGGCAGTGTGAACGTGCCAATCAACTATCCGGGAAAGATGACACGCCCAATAGTAGCGGTAAAGATCAGGGAATCCTATACCCCCTTTAAGTTTAGAAAGGGTTAATTGGGAGTAGGCAATACGCGGACGTTTATGGCTCCAAAGGAACAGTGAACACAGTCTTTTGCAAGAAGCAAAGAAGGCAGGAGGTAAGTGAATTGGTAATGTTTGGAAGAGATACAGGAGACGGGGAAGTACATTCATTTTAATGATCGCTGCCCTTCCAAACCACGAGAAACAAGGACGGTGCCATTTATTGAGGTCATCTTGCATAGAGCGAAGAGCGGGAAGAAAGTTTTTCATGTAAAGGTCATCAAGGTTGCTGGTGAGCTGGATACCAAGATAAGTTAGGGAATCCCTTTCCCAGTGAAATGGGAATTGGGCCTCACAAGCAGAGACTAGCTCCGCAGACAAAGTAATGTTAAGGGCGGCAGATTTGGAAAAATTGATTTTAAAATTCGACAGATATCTGAAAAGGGCAAAGTCTTTCAGTAGGTTTGGAAGAGTGATGTGAGGGTCCGCCAAGAACAAAAGAATATCATCCGCATAAGCTGCAAGTTTATATTCCTTATCTGTCACCGTGATTCCTTTAACATCAGGGTTTAAACGAATTTTCCGCAACAGGGGCTCAAGGGATAGGACAAACAAAAGCGGGGAGAGGGGGCATCCCTGACGTGTACCGTTCCGTAAATGAAAGGAGTTGGACAGATGGCCGTTCACCCGGACCCGGGCAGTAGGGGCAGAATAGAGGGCCATGATAAAATTGAGCATCTTCTCACCCAAACCCAGTGCTACCAAAGACGCGTTCAAGTAATCCCAGGCAATCCTGTCAAAGGCCTTTTCTGCATCCAAGGAGAGGAAAAAACCCGGCGTGTTAGACCTGCGAAGCCAGTGATGGAGATTAAGGGCCTTGATAGTGTTGTCCCTTGCTTCTCTACCAGGGATAAATCCTGCTTGGTCCAAATCGACCAGGGAGGGAAGCGAGGGAAGAAGACGATTAGCAATGATCTTCGCGAATAGTTTGATGTCCACGTTCAGCAAGGAAATGGGTCTATAATTGGAAACCTGGGTGTTATCCTTCCCGTCTTTGGGGATAACTGTAATGTGAGCCTCCAACAGGTGGTTAGGCGACCCTGAAGGTTGAGCGAGAGTGTTAAAAGCAGCAAGAAATGGAGTACCCAGTATATCTAAAAAAGATTTATAATAGGCTACTGAAAAACCATCAGGGCCCGGGCTCTTCCCCGGTTTCATCTGTTTTACTGCAGATTGCAGTTCAAGTAGGGTGAGATCATTTTCCATAGCGTGTACCAGATCCTCGGAGAGGGCGGGTGAACCGTAGAGATGGAGAAATTCAGAGATCAAGGTAGTTCTAGATTTGTCCGAATGTATGGGGGGGCGTTCCGGAGGGAGGTTGTACAAGGATTGATAGTAGCGTTCAAAATGGGCGGCAATATCGGGGTTAGATGTAGCCTCAATGCCATCAGAGCCTCTGATTTTATGAACCGTCATACTAGCCCGTTTCTCCCGAAGAGCTCTAGCTAGAAATTTCCCGCTCTTATTTGCGAACTCATAATAGAGCTTATGTGTAAGAATGTATCTTTTTCTAACCGCTTTACCCAGTTCCGTGAGAAGCTGTGTGCGTGCATGCGTGAGTTCCGAAAGGGTCGACGCAGCCAGAGTCCGTTTATGTACTCTCTCCAAAGAGCGGATCCTATCTGAGAGGAGCTTCAGACGCTCCTGCTTGGCTTTCTTACGTCTTGTCGCAAGGGCTATGAGGCTACCCCGTATGACACACTTGTGGGCCTCCCATTGTGTGATGGGTGAGGTGTCTGACGAGCTGTTCAAGGAAAAATATTCAGCCATATTAGAGCGGAGCTCCTGAACAATAGCGGCATCCGTAAGAAGGGAAGCATCCAAACGCCAGTATTTGGAGCGCGGGTGCGAGATGGGGAACCGTAGCGTCATGGAGATGGGATGATGATCGGAAAGGACCATCGGTTCAATAGTAGCCGCATATAGGAGAGGGAGATCTGGTTGCGACAAAAAAAAGTAATCTATCCTAGAATACTTATTGTGTGGTGGGGAAAAAAAAGTATAATCTTTAACAGTGGGATAAAGTGTACGCCAGGTGTCATGTAATTGTAGAAGCTGTAATTGTATATGTATTTGCCTGAGAGCCTTGTAGGGCAGAAAAGAACTTCCCGAGGAGGAGTCTAGCAGAGGGCTTAAGGGGACATTCAGATCGCCTCCAAGTATCAGTAACCCTTCCTGGAAAGCAGCTAGGGCAGAGACAATTGAGCGCATGAAGGAGACCTGTTGAACATTGGGGGCATAGACATTGGCGAATGTGATAGGTCTGTTAGCGAATACTCCCTTTATAAACAGGTATCTACCCTCAGGGTCCACCATAGAATCCTTTATATTAAACTGGAGGTGTCTGTCGAACAATATTGCAACCCCCTTAGACTTAGCCAGGGGGTTGGCGGCGTGGAGGACCGTGGGGAAGTAGAAATTGTAAAGCTTTGGAATGGAGTCTTGGCGAAAATGCGTTTCTTGTAAAAAGACCACATCCGCTTTCTGTTTGTGTAAGTAAGAGAGGAGCATGGAACGCTTTTCGGGTACGTTCAAACCTTTGACATTAAGTGAAAGGAGTTTCAGAGACAGTTGTCCCGTCTGTGAAGCGGAAGAAAGCATGGCTGTAGGAAGGTGGAGCCTGAGTCCGGGGCTTCGGTATGCCGAGGATCCGGGAATGGGAAAAAGGAGGGGGGAAGGAGAGAGGAAAGAAAAAAAAAAAAAAAAAGGGGGAATATAGAAAGTATACGGCTAGAGGAACAGACCAGCTGTTCCACGTGAGAGAAAGAAAACAGGAAAAGGGGAAAGGGTCGGGGAAAGGGAAGAGGAGCAGAAAAAAGAAAAGAAGCTCAGAAAAAAGATACGGATAGAAGCCGAATGAAAAGTATCAGTGGAAGCTCGCTGAGCTCACTGTGTGGGGAACGAGGTCGGCGTGAAACCAGGAAGTGCGCATCCGCCGGCCGGTAGCCCCCTATGAGAAATCATAAAACAAAAGGCAAGAACAAGGGAGCGGGGTTCGAGAGATGTAAGTGATGTCAGAAGTCCGCAGGGGTGGGGCATATAAAGGTTTGGGTACCGGTCTTCCATGGGAGATGAAGTGACATGTGACATGCAAAGGAAGAAGACCTGGGCAACTTTAGTAGATGTATCACACGTGAAATGTCGCCGAGCGAGGGGTCAAGCTACGCTTAGTAGGAAAGAAGTGTAAGGCACGTACAGAGTGACCGCATTGGGAAGAGCAGCCCACGCCAAGGTGGGCGTGAGATAGTAAAGGGGCACCTCACTGAACGGAGAATATTGGAAGACCCCTGCATATATTACAGGCAAACCACAGCACAAGGCACAAACATAACAAGTCAACAATATCAAAACATGAATGAGCATGACAAAATCAGACATAACATCAATAAGCCCCTGTTCAGCTGTTACTAATGAAGCCCCCTAAGACCAAGGCCCGTCATCATCCCACAAATATATGAGTATCAAGGGGATTAAATAAGACATAGAAAACCCTTCCTCCCCCTACCCCCCCCACACCAAGATAGTAGCTAGCGTCCCCAGGGAAACAAAGGGTACGAGCATCACCTCTCTCGGAATGGCGTAAGAGTGGGGAGGAGGAGGAGGAGGGAAGTGAGCATGGGAGTGATCAAAGGCACGCAGGCCCACAGGTATGCCATTTCGGCCAAGTAGAAGCCGGGTGGAAGAGAATGACATGGTACCATTCTGAAATATCTAGCCAGTAGCGGGAAGAGGTGATGCTTGTCCACACAATCAAATTCACTGACTAAAAGAACATGTACACACCCCGAGAGAGAAAAAAAAAAAAAAAAACAGTTATCCATCCCCGCAAACAATAACCATCTCCCCCAAAACCACCTCCCGGTCAAAATTTAGAGACACTAACATAGGTACGCAGAAATTATACATTACAAATTGAGCAGGGAGCATTGCCATAGGATCGGGAAGGCCAAGCGTTCCAATGTCCACGGAGAGGATGAGGGGGGCGAACAATCCATCACCGAACAGCCCCAGGCGAGCAGCAGGACGTCCGCAAAGATGTGAGGGCGAAGTTCAGAGCATACCAGCAAGACGATGTCGGAGGATGTTCATCGCCCAGGATGCCTCCAGATGGTAATAGGAAATAAAAGGCTAGGAGAAGGCACCAATCGATAACCAGCTGGAGGCGGAGGACTCGCTGTGGAGTGCGGAGGACTAGGTGACAATTAGTAAGGCAGATCCCAGAAACTGTTCCCCCATGTATGAGGACGAGACAGCTAGAACGGTGCCGACTCCCAACCCCCTGTAAGGCATGAAGGAGCTGTGGAGGCCCACTATTTGCGCATAGGGCAGAGACGGAGTTCCGTGAAACACAGGCCGCAAGCTTGACGGATAAACAGTAAAGGTGGCAAAGGTGGTAAAGTAGGAGTCCGACGAGCATTGATCAGAGAGCGCAAGTGCGCAATTAGAACATATGAGGCGGGTGGACGAAAAAAGGTGTGCAGTAACAGTAGAACGTACTCAGCAGGGTATGCATCAAAGTAGCAATGTTAAGGGAAGAACAGGGACCATTAGGTTTCGCGTCTTGGCCTCCTGTGTGCTGGCGAGGCCGTCGGACTAAAGGTAGTCGTGGCGTCCCCCATTAGGGGTCTCGGAGGGGTCGATGGGGCCATCCGCCCTCTACGAGAGGACTGACCGCGCCAATCCATAGCATTATCCTCGGCCGCCAAATCCTGGGATAGCGGCAATCTCATGGAGCTAAACCAATCAGGCAGGTCAATCAGCGGGATGTCTATGGAGGCACAAAAAGAGGGCAGTTCTTCAGGGGTGCGCAAGTTGTAGGAACGACCACTAACTTGTACAGAGAGACAGAAGGGGAACCTCCATCTGTACGGGATGTTACGTGATCGGAGCGTATCCAGAAGAGGGCGTAAAGCGCGCCGCTGGCGTAGGGTGGTGCTGGATACATCCTGAAACAATTGTATTTCTGTACCCTCATATAAAAGGCGCCCTCTGTCTCTAGCACAGCGGAGGATATCTTCTTTGAGCGGGTAGCTGACTAGGCAGCAAACGATATCCCTGGGTGGGTCTGCATCTCCCCTCCTGGGGCGGATCGCTCTGTGCACACGTTCGATGTCAATTGGGGTAGCTTGCGGGCGACCAAGGAGGTTATTAAATATGGCTATTGCTGCCTTGGGAATATCGGCATGTTCTACTGATTCTGGGAGACCGCGGATCCTGATGTTACGCCTGCGGCCACGGTTATCTAAATCCTCAATATGCCTGTGGAGTTCTCTGATAGTTGACGCGTGTATAGATGACCGATGATGTAAATCAAGAATTGCGGAACCATTTTGCCTGGATGCGGATTCCACGTGATCCAAACGTGAACCCATGGCCCTTAGATCATTATGCAGGTCCCCTAATGCTGCAGTGAGTGTGGCTGTCAGGGTGGCCTTAATGTCAGCAGCCACAGCCTGAAGATCCCTCAGGGACAGAGATTGTGAGGCAGGGGGGACATCATGTTGAGGTACTGTGTCTGTAGCTGCCTGCATTTCAGAGCAGGAAGGGTTAACCACATTAGCAGCCGTGGAGAGGAGGAGGGGGGCGGAGGGGGACGCAGCAGGAGAAGGAGATGAAGATGGCTGCGGCCCCTCCCTTTGCTGTTGGGAGCGGAAGAGCTCCGTTATGTGTCTCCCCTGCACACCCTGGCCCCGTGGGGAGCGCGATCGGGTACCGGATGAAGTCCGGTCAGTCTTTCCCATGATGTGACAGCTCCCTCTCACCCCGTTCCGTAGTGTAGCAACACAGAGGGATCCGGCCGGCGGGAGCTCTCTCTCTATGCGGCCATCTCCCAGCCGCGGCAGACCACGCCCCCCAAAACTTTCACTTTTTAATACTTGGTTGCAAATCCTTTGCAGTCAATTACAGCCTGAAGTCTGGAACACATAGACATCACGCTGGGTTTCATCCCTGGTGATGCTCTGTCAGACCTCTACTGCAACTGTCTTCAGTTCCTGCTTGTTCTTGGGGCATTTTCCCTTCTGATTTGTCTTCAGCAAGTGAAATGCATGCTCAATCGGATTCAGGTCAGGTGATTGACTTGGCCATTGCATAACATTCCACTTCTTTCCCTTAAAAAACTCTTTGGTTGCTTTTGCAGTATGCTTTGGGTCATTGTCCATCTGCACTGTGAAGAGGCGTCCAATGAGTTCTGAAGCATTTGGCTGAATATGAGCAGATAATATTGCCCGAAACACTTCACAATTCATCCTGCTGCTTTTGTCAGCAGTCACATCATCAATAAATACAAGAGAACCAGTTCCATTGGCAGCCATACATGCCCACGCCAGGACACTACCACCACCATGCTTCACTGATGAGGTGGTATGCTTAGGATCCTGAGCAGTTCTTTTCCTTCTCCATACTCTTCTCTTCCCATCACTCTGGTACAAGTTGATCTTGGTCTCATCTGTCCATAGGATGTTGTTTCAGAACTGTGAAGGCTTTTTTAGATGTCGTTTGGCAAACTCTAATCTAGCCTTCCTGTTTTTGAGGCTCACCAATGGTTTACATCTTGTGGTGAACCCTCTGTATTCACTCTGGTGAAGTCTTCTCTTGATTGTTGACTTTGACACACATACACCTACCTCCTGGAGAGTGTTCTTGATCTGGCCAACTGTTGTGAAGGGTGTTTTCTTCACCAGGCAAAGAATTCTTCGGTCATCCACCACAGTTGTTTTCCGTGGTCTTCCGGGTCTTTTGGTATTGTTGAGCTCACCGGTGTGTTCCTTCTTTTTAAGAATGTTCCAAACAGTTGTTTTGGCCACGCCTAATGTTTTTGCTATCTCTCTGATGGGTTTGTTTTGTTTTTTCAGCCTAATGATGGCTTGCTTCACTGATAGTGACAGCTCTTTGGATCTCATCTTGAGAGTTGACAGCAACAGATTCCAAATGCAAATAGCACACTTGAAATGAACTCTGGACCTTTTATCTGCTCATTGTAATTGGGATAATGAGGGAATAACACACACTTGGCCATGGAACAGCTGAGAAGCCAATTGTCCCATTACTTTTGGTCCCTTAACAAGTGGGAGGCACATATGCAAACTGTTGTAATTCCTACACCGTTCACCTGATTTGGATGTAAATACCCTCAAATTAAAGCTGACAGTCTGCAGTTAAAGCACATCTTATTCGTATAATTTCAAATCCATTGTGGTGGTGTATAGAGCCAAAAATTTTATAATTGTGCCGATCTCCCAATATTTATGGACCTGACTGTAATAATGATGCTTCAACACTGCTTGGTTTCCATTGGCTGATTCACACATGTGTGGTGCGGATTGAAGCTCAGGTTTCACAGCTAATTGATACAGTACTTGTTCACAGGTTCACGGCAGGATTACATCAGGTTCAGAACAGGATTAGCTCTTACCCTGTTCACACATATGCAGTTTAAGAACGGTTCACATAGAAGTCAATAACCTGTAATCTGCACCAGAACTTGACCACACTGCTCAGAAATTGTACATGACTCTTTTTAAAACCGCACTGAATCCGCAAGGAGTCTGCACCGGCCGTGCACCAGACATATGTGAACAAGCACCATAGGAAGCAAAGGTATTGCACATGTCATGAGGATTGGATGCGGTTCAAACCACATCCAATCCGCATGTATGGGAACCAGCACTAAATGAAGATACAAAATAACAAGTGAGGCAACAAATATGTTGCAGACTTAAGACATGTAAACTTGTGATGCTTTTTATTTTTGTATTGTCTGGTATCAGCTTCTGTAAGTTAAGGACAACAAACTAGTCAATGCATTAATTCCATTAACAATAGATACTTGCCATCAAAATTACTTAAGTTTGGTATTGATACAATGTTACTGGAATGAATAATGTTTAGAAAAAGATTGAGGCAGTGCAGCTTAGCCTTGGCAGTCTTTTTTAATAATAAATTTGATCATACATTATGTACAGTCCCTGCATATACCTGTTGCCTGATCAGTACATTTCTGTGGCCTGCCAGAGTAGGGTTTTCAATTTTTACTTAGAGAAGAATTCTCAGTTCCATTTTTAGTTTGTTTTGTTTCCCAGGGGAAAATGTGCAATGTATGATGGGTCATTCAGCCCCCCACCAGCGACAGGGGAGGTCCCCTCCACATTGGTTAGAGGACCTCCCCTGCCATTGAGGGGACTGATTGCCCCATCATTGGCTGAAGACTTCCCATGTGGTTCTTTGGGGAGTGGTCCTCGGGAGGCCCAGGGACTACAAATGGGGGTGGATGCCTGGAGGCGGCCTGTGCAGCTGATGGGATATGATGTGGACAAATCTGGACTGCCAAAGTGTTGGCTTTGTCTTTGGACAAGTATGAATATTTTGGAAAGGACATTGCTAGTACTTTAGTGTACTTTTGTTATTCCTAGAATTATGAGGTGTTAAGGTTTATACATATTCCCTCTCTTTTTTGTTTTTGTATAGTTCTCCGGTTCTTCTGCTAGGTGAGATCTATTAGAGCCAACATCAGATAGAACATTCAGGAATAAACAGATCTGAATAGTGGCTTGTAACGGCTGCTGTTAGAAATTATGGGGCCCCATAAAGCCTACCTGACAGCTCCCTGTGTGTGCGTGCAGGTGTATGATCTCAAACATGGCCCCAGCCGCATTAACAAACCATTCAGTCACGCAGCCACAGAAATTGTTTGAATGAGCCCTTAATTTTCTTTAATTATTTTTTACATTAAAAAAAAAAAATTACATTTTTTTAATAGCCTGGGGTGGGAGTGGGGGGCACTTTGATTAAATAACAGGGGTATAACTAGAACCTTGATATTTCACTTTTGATACAGAGAAAGTGATTGAGGACACAAATCCCCAATCCTATCTCTGCAGCCTCAGCTGCTACATAATGAAAGAACAGGAATCACTCTTTACAAAAGATCTCTGTTCATTCACAAGCTGAAGCATAGTAAACATGAAGGGGGGACACAGGGGGATACTGCACTGGAGAAGGGGTGATTGGAGTGATGGTAGGACCAGTCCCTGAAACCGATCTCTGTGGCTCCCCCTGCATCAGCTGACAGTTGGCAGGAGGGGGAGGAGGAGAAGCTGGCTGTACTGCAGGGAGGGGGAACTGCCTGAAACATAAAGCTACCCGGGCACCCCTGTTGAACTGATGGAGCCTGAGCCCTATACAGTAAGAGATAAATCTTGTTATCAGCAGCCCTGGTTGGGAACACTATGGTCAACGTGTTTTTTTGCTGTTAGCAAATGTTATCCTATTTAAAAGGTTTTTTTTCCTTGGTATCTAGTGTGATATGTGTATACATTTCTTTTATTTTTTTTGTAGTTAATGACATTGCAAGGGATAAGGATTTCAGTGGAAGGGCACTACCCTATTAGGAGTTGAGACTTCCCTGGTTCACTTTTATTTTCTTAGAAGCAAGTATGGAGATAGAGTGTCCTTGTATAATGAGTGTTGCTTTGGTTCCTTTCCTTTATATGGCATTATTTGGATCCCCTTGAGAACATCTTCCTAAGTTGATTTGCATTGGGTCGGGGCTAAAGCTAACGTCATCACGCTCCAGGACCTGTAACGTCTCCGTTTATAATGCTGCTCTGTTTGTTTAGCATATTGTGAGTATCTTTTTAGAATTAATCAAGTGGTGTATAGGGTTTTACACTATACAGCTGTTGTGATTCATGTTTTGCTGGTCCACTACACTTGCCTGCTGGCGAGACCTCTGGTACCCTATGCTCAGTCCTGATATAAGTACAAAGTTTACAAGCCCTTATTGAACATGTGCCATTTGACCTCCTATAACTGGGGGTCATATACTTGGCTAAGAGGCTGGTGTTTATGTGTGGTGGAGGAGTCACATTCAAGTCACAGAGAGAAATGTCTGCTCAGAAGCTTTATCTCAGCACAATTTGCACAAAGTGTGGTGCATGCACATTCAGGAATGAACTTTATTTATGGACATGTTATGAATTTTCACATTGATGAATGATCTATTTATTTTATTTATTTATTTCAGGTACTTATATAGCGCTGTCAATTTTACACAGTGTTTTACATATATATATTGTACATTCACATCAGTCCCTAACCCTCAAGGGGTGTACAGTCTAGGGTCCCTAACTCACATTCATACATACACATACTATGAACAATTTAAACAGGATCCAATTAACCTACCAGCATGTCTTTGGAGTGTGGGAGGAAACTGGAGTGCCCAGAGGAAACCCACGCATGCACAGGGAGAACATGCAAGCTCCAGGCAGGTGGTGCTGTGGCTGGGATTTGAACCAATGACCCTAGTGCTGCCAGGCGGAAGAGCTAACCACTAAGCCACTGTGCCGCCCCGGCATATTTGCACTATTCATCCTATTTTGCATACAATATAAGGTTTTTATTACAAGCGCGGTGTTTTTATCATGATTTTGGGATGTTTGCAAAATTGTGGTATTCACATAGTTGAACTAATATTTTAAAGGTGCAGAGCAACAATATGTAGTATTAAAATGTTATCACATTTTGTATATTGGGACGTGTTTTCTGAGTATTGGACATAAGCGTAGTTATTTTAGTTTTTAATCCTCTCCTTTATATTCTCTTTCATTTTAGAATAGAGTTGCTAGACTTTTTTGCATTATTATTGTAACTACAGAAGGTCAGCCATTCAGTCTGTTTTGAGTCATCCTCTTTTCCCTGTTGTTTCCCTCAAGCCTCCCCACAGCCTGGGACGATATAGTAAGCTCACCTTATATGTGAGAATGGTGTGAGTATGTATGGTTGTATATAATTATGTTTTTTTTTTTCTCTTATCTCTTGGACAGATATACTTACCATATCAAATTGCGGATTTATGGTAATGTATGGAGTTTGGAAATAACTGTTGTACTCGCTGTTTTTAATTTATTTTGTTTTAAATAATACATCTGTATTTTTTTATTATAGATAGAGACTGTTATTATACAATACATGTGTCCCTGAATACAGTCCGGAAGGTTCAGAATATCAACAAAATGTGTAGAGTTATTAGCATACAAATGTCTATGGAACCACTTGACCAGCTCATTTTTAACTGACAATTGCACGGTTGTGCAACGCTGTACATAAATTAAATTTATGTCTATTTTTTCCCACAAATAGAGCTTTATTTTGGCAGTATTTGATCACTTCTGGGTTTTTCTTTTTTGCGCTATAAACAAAAAACAAAAAAAAAAACAACATTTTCTACTTTCTGCTATAAAACATATCCAATAAAAAAATTAATAAATTAAATGTCTTCATAAATTTAGGCCAAAATGTATTCTTCTATTTATTTTTTGTAAAAAGAAAAATCCCAATAGACATATATTGATTGGTTTGTGCAAAAGATTTAGCGTTTACAAATGGCTGTATATATACTGTAATTATTATTTTTTTAATACTAGTAATGGTGGCAATCAGTGATTTATAGCGGGACTGCAATATTGCGGTGGACAGTCTGACACTAACTGACACTTTGTGGGAACCAGTGACACTAATACAGTGATCAATGCTAAAAATATACACTGTCAATGTATTAATGACACTGGCAGGGAAGGGGTTAAACATCTAGGGCGATCAAAGGATTAATTGTGTGCCTAGTCAGTGCTTTTGTGTTTACTATGGGCTGTTTTTACTAGGAAACCTGCTAGATTTTATTCCGTGAATAAAATCTAGCAGATTGCCACTGACAGAACACAGCTCTGTCTTATTTACATAGGCAGGGCTGTGTTTTGTCAGTCTCCTCAGTGATCAACGGGTACTGGCACTCATCCATTGGCCGGCATCTGTTGATCGGCTTCTGCTGTGTCCAATCACAGCTGAAGCGGTGCTCCGGCGGTGCGCTCACTCCCCCCCCCCCCAGTGGTGGAAGTGCACAATCACGTTTATATACATGCTTTTGTACAGAACGTCTGCCCTGTAGCAGTAAATCTAGTTAAAGTAGATATATCTTTATGCTATTATGTGAGAGCAACATTTTTTAGCTTGTTTTGTAATAAATAATGGTTTATTAATATTCACATTGTTGTGAAATCACCTGGTGGTTATCCTCAAACTCCCTGGATTTTTTTCTTTTTGTTTATATTAATGATGTTGAGATCAGGGCTCTGTGGGGGCCAAAACAATCACTCCCAGGCAGATACCTATCCATTATTCCATACCATCAGGGAGGCATGTGATTGGCTCCAAATTTATTCTGTAGCAGGACAACAACCCAAAACATACAGCCAATGTCATTAAGAACTATCTTCATTGTAAATAAGAACAAGGAGTCCTGGAAGTGATGGTCTGACCCCCACAGAGCCCTGATCTCAATATCATCAAGTCTGTCTGGGATTACATGAAGAGACAGTAGGATTTAAGGCAACCTACTTCCACAGAAGATCTGTGGTCAGTTCTTTAGGATGTTTGAAACAACCTACCTGCCAAGTTCCTTAAAAACCTGTTTGCAAGTGTACCTAGAAGAATTGATGCTGTTTTGAAGGCAAAGGGTGGTCACACCATATATTGATATGATTTAGATTTCTCTCCTGTTCATTTACTTTTTTTCACTCATTTTATTAACTGAACAAAATAAACCAGTAACACTTCTGCAAGCTTTCTTAATTTACAGCATTTTTTTCACACCCGCCTAAAACTTTTGCATAGTACTGTATATATTGTATTTCATATATATATATATATATATATATATATATATATATATATATACATACATACATACATATACATACATACAGTTGTGTTCAAAATAATAGCAGTCAGACATCTCTAACCTGATCAATCACTGTTTTTGGTAGAAATGATATTTCTACATGGCAAATAATTTACTAGCAGGTGTAGTAGAGTAATAGAAATCCAACAGACCCAACAGTCATGACATGCATGCTGATGATTCTGTGTGATCACTGTATTAGTGTCACCGGTTCCCACAAAATCTCAGTGTTGCGCAGTCCAAACAATATACGCTTATTGGGTTTTTTTTAAATAAAATTATGTAGCAGAGTACATTTTGGCCTAAATTTATGAAGAAATGTGATTTTCTTAAATTTTTCTACTGGATATGTTTTATAGCAGAAAGTAAATATATATTTATATATTATTATTATTATACAGTACTTATACAGCACTAAAAGGTTTGCTCAGCACTGTACATTATAGTGGGGGACAGAACATGAGACAATACAGTAACAAAACAAAACACGAGGGGTTCAAGGGCCCTGTTCTTTCATATATGTATATATATATATATATATATATATATATATATATATATATATATATATAAAAACAAATATATTTACTTTCTGCTACATATTTTTGTACATTTAAAATTTTTATATATATATATATATATAAATATTTTTTTTTTAAATGTTGGTCTTTATGTTTAACAAAAATATGTAGCAAAATACATTTTGGCCTAAATTTATGAAGAAATTTGATTTTTCTTATTTTTTTTATTAGATGTTTTATAGCAGAAAGAGAGAGAGAGAGACAGAGAGACATAGAGACACAGAGAGAGAGACAGAGAGAGACAAAGAGAGAGAGATCCACAGGTGAGGTGAACAGAACTACAGCGATCTTCTAGTGCATTGCAATCAGGTCCTCCCAAAGGCAATGTATAGAACAGGGGCGGACTGACAACTCATGGGGCCCCTGGGCAATAGGGGATCATGGAGCCCCTGTGTCCTCGCCCAAACTCAAAAAAGCCTATGAAAAATGTACCAGGGGCTTCTCAGTTTCCAAATGGTCAGTCCGCCCCTGGTACAGAACAATAGGTCCAGGAAAATATACAAAATATGAGGGGCGTTCAAGTCAATCCAGGACTTTTAATTTTACAGGTATAAAAAGGGATGCTAGCATGGCAGTACTACACACAATGGTAAGTGGCAAATGTGTTTTATTACTGATAGGCAGCGCACATATCGCAGGCCAGTCCAGATGCCGTTAATCAAGATGGCAGACAACAGTGTTAGTGAGTGCATGGAACAGCATGTGGTGATGAAGTCTCCTGTAAACAAAAGCTGTAAATCCAACAGTCTACAGAAGACTTTAAGCACAGTACAGTGGTGAGACGCTCATGATCATTTGCATGATGTAAAAGTTTCAAAGATGGCTGTACGTCCAACAGTAAAGATCCTGGACATGGTGGCTCCCAGCCCACAGCAGTCATTCCTGTGAACATTCAGTATGTGGGACACCTGATCTTGTGCAAGAGACAAATCTTTCTGTGGGAATGGTGAACACAATGATGACAAAGTGAAGCAGGCTGTCCTAGGATGGTTCAGGCATAATGACAAATCTTTCTATGCGGAAGCTTCCCAAGCATTAGTTAAATGCTGGGATAAGTGTATAAATATAGCATGGGAGTATGTAAAAAAATAAATGCAGTTCCTACTACCTGAAACTCAAAAGTCTCAGTTTGACATGAATGCCTCTCGTATACAAAAACAATTCTCAAAAAATGCACATAGTTCCATTTGCAACAGTTTCAGGCTATAGTGTTAACGCCCTTCCTCAGGTAGGAACATGCATGTTTCAATAAATTTTTAGTGCAGCAATCCTGGACCTGTACTTCTATATAAATAGTCACATACATGGTTGACCAAACAAGCTGCATTTTACACATCAAAAGGAGAGAGTCATGCAGTAACGCAAGAAGCAAATAACTTACCTTGGAATTTGTAGACCAACCAAGGGGTTGTACATGTAGGTTATCTGATTAGACATGAAAGGGGTCTTAAAGATTCAAAAGCCGAGTTAAATGCTCATGTCCTTGTTTGTGGTAAATTGCATTTCAAAGGGTATATCCTTTACCCTTTTAAGGGGATAAAGAATGCAATCTAGCCATAAGCAATACAAGAGGTATCTAATAAGTATTTAAGGGGTACTTGTTTATGGTAACCACTCTTACATAGGTAAACAAAGGGTAACTTGTTTACCTATGTAAGAGTGGCAAAGAATGCAATTTTTGCCTTAAACAATACGGGAAATATCTGAGCAATTTCAATTTAGATTTATGCCTGCAGCTGTTCTAGGCCAAGAGGCATTATTTGTCACACATAAGCTCAAAAGTGCTAGTAAGATCTGGAGGACTGGAATAAGGCCTGGTCGTTTGTAGCTAAATGTTCATTTAATATGGCCATGCTGGAGGCAGCATACAAAGTACTGTTTCGTTGGTATTGGGTCCTGGCTCCTATAGCCCAGGCGAACCCTGCCTATAGTAATCACTGCTTTCGGGGTTGCAGCCATCGAGGAGATGTGTTGCATGTATGATGGTCATGTCTGAGACTGCTTCATTTTTGGTCTCGTGTCTTTGGCCTTCTTTACACTTTGTTCCATCTCTCCATACGCCGAGAGGCTCGGTATGCTTTGCAGTTGGCTTCCTATCTGTTTCTGGTGGCCACTACAACAATTGCCCAGATATGGAACAACCCGTCTGTCCCTCTTCAGGGGGTGTGGGTCCGTAATGACTCCCAACAAAAAATTTTAAAATATGGGAGCCGCTCCCCCTGGCTAGTCTGGATTTATGATGTTGTATGATAATGGAGTTCCCTGCTTCTGGTCTTGTTTTCTTCTTCCTTCTTTACTCTTTTTTTCTCTCTCTTTTTTGTTTGATTACGTGAGGCGATAGATATTTGCCTTTGGCTGGAAATTGTTGTTGGTGTTTTATCACTGTTTCTGTATTTTATGTTCTATTGATAGCCCCTACGTGGGCACGCCTCTTGCATTATTGGAGTTACAGTACTGTTTTTTTTATTTTTTATGTATCATTGATAGCCTCTGCGTGGGCATGTCTTTTGCTCTAATCCTTCTTGTTAAATTGTTTACAAAAGTTAATAAAAAACACTGAAATACAAAAGTGCTAGTAAAAGCAACCAATTAGATTACTCTACATTTTAGTAAATGGGAAAAGGTGCATATTAGAAAAGGTCATTTTGGCTGAGTTATGAAAAGGGATATGGGTGCTTTGAAGGCTTCTGATTGTTGTATTATTTGCAAGTACTCTGTGGGCTTTGTAATCTGTTCTGGGATCCAATAAATGCTAATCTCTCTGGAGATCCCAGTTACTGTGAAGATTCATTTGGAATGGAGGAATTCACTTTCAAGAGCTGAACTCCGGTTTCCACTATAACACTAATAATTTCAATAATAATAATTAGTCATCATGGCCTGATAAGTTAGACCTGTTTGGGGATTCCAAACATAGCAGTAAAAACATATGTAACACACAGTGTTAATGATGCACCCTGAACATTGCCAGGGATTGAAGTAGGAAATGATGACATATAACACTGTATTTATAATTTTTTCCAACATTCATTCATTCATACTATTTTCTGTTTCTGAACCTTGTTTGCGGCATAGTTACAACATCTGTGTGGGTTGATTGTATCACACCTGATCTCTATTGATATGTGTATACTTGGAACACATTGCCTTTGATGCTCTGTCTGTCACCTTGACAAAGGGGAACTACGTGTCTCCATATATTGTGGTTTATTTACATTGTACCTCAGTTAACTTGTTGGACGTGATCCTGGTGTGCTGGTTCCTTCTGCTTACTGGATGTATCCCCATGTTTAGGCATGCACCCACATTTATGCTTCATTTACAAGAGCCTGTGCGCTATGGTTTTGATTTCTTTGCACAAGGTTTTATATGCTGTTTGTGACCCCATTGAGGAGATTTCCCTTTGTATCTTGTTCTGTCTGATACCCCATCCCTGGTGGACAAATTCACAATGGGCTCCTGTGTCAGCAATAGCTGCTGTGTTTAATTTATATTTACCCCCAACCAAATAAGATATAACAAATGCTATTTAAGCAGTAAACGCTAGTATCTACATGGATAAAATAACTGACAATAAGCACATGCATTATAACTGAGTGAATTGTGAGAAAAAATGATCTTTGAGAAAATGGCACATAATCATACTACATTGTGCAGCTTCAGTACATACTGTATCATGCCATTACAGCAAATCATACAAATAACACTTTTATTGCAAATTACATCAACCAGCAACTGCAAGTTATTTCGCCAACAAGAATATAGACCCTCTGTGCTCAACCTGCAGCCCTTCAACACTTATTGTGTGGTCTTTGGAACCCCTACAAAAAGTGTTCTGTGTTTTGATACTTACCAAAGCCAGCAAGGGGATACATCATTTTTAAGCTAGTTTCTAGTAGTTAAACAATTCAGCTTATTCCATTTACTCTGTTTTACTTTTTTGTGCTGTCCATCCCTTTATGTTCATATTTTTATGTTGTATCAAGCTGTGAGAAATATCAAATGTGATAAAAGTAATCCTATAGGGGCTCTAGGGAAGTCAAATATGAAAGCATTGAATTAAATAGGGACTGTAAAGCAGTGACCTCTAGCAGTCTCGTGTGATGTGTCTCCTGAAGCATGTCTATATAAGAACAGAAAAAAGTGAAATGGAAACCATGGTGTAGAAAGTATGACACATCTTTCAAAAAGTAATGTCACAGACACTCACAAAAGTAAAAATCCCTAAAGGCAGTGAAGCCAAACAAGCATGCATCAGTAATGAAAGTCCCTTCCAGCATCTACCCCCCGCAGTCTGTCATATGGTATATAAGGACTTGGTGGATCTACTGTATGTAAGCCTAGAAAGGTCCATGGAATTTTTTTCAAATCAAAGCAAAAAGCCCTGCCAGCTCTGGAACAGGCTGAGGATATTGTAATCAATCAGGCAGGTATTAGTAGAAGTATAGTAATCCTAAACTAAAATAATTACATTAAAGTGGTATTAAACCCAAATCAAAAATGTGATATACTGCAGCTTACCAATCATTAGATGTGGTGGCTGCATTACTTTTACTTTTAAACTGTTTCCCCTCTGTTTTCACCTGGTGATCTGGTAGGTAAAAGATTTCCTATATCAGAGTTCCTACACTCTGGATGAAAGAGCACAGGGGCACCTTGGACAGCAGCATTGTTAATCTGGGGTGGGGGGATTTTAGGTGTACTAGCAGATACACTAGTACCCAGGGGCGGACTGACCATTTGGAAACTCGGGCACTGCTCGAGGGCCCAGGGTCAGTAGGGGGCCCCATGAGATGCCCCTGGTACCTTTTTCATAGGCTTTTTTGAGACACAGAGGCCCCATTATCCCCTAGTGCCGGGGGCCCCATGAGTTGTCAGTCCACCCCTGCTAGTACCAGTTAGATACACTAGCAAATTGAAGCCAAACTCCAGTTCACACATTATAAGCAGTTACAGCAACGTCTGTGTTCCTTTTCAGATAAAGGTTTACATATATTGTAAGCTCCAAGGAGCAGGGCCTTCAAACCCCTTGTGTTTTGCACTGTATTGTTATTGTACTGTCTCATGTATTGTCCCCCATTGTAATGTACAGCACTGAGCAAACTGTTGGCGCTATATAAATACTGTATAATAATAATATATAATAAAAGCTGATTATTGTAAGCACCCCTGTCAGTAGTAAATGGTTTGTCTCATGGGTTGGGGGTGTGGCTTGACCACAAATGAGTGAGGACATACCATCACTGAAATCCTGATCTCCCTGGGCTTGTGATCACCATAGGGGGGAACCTGCTCACCTCTCCAGCCACCTGACACGCCTGCAAAACGCCGACCTTCTTCACAACTGCCTGGCAGCAGTGGGAACCAGCAGGGCATATTGGACTCCTTCTTCTTGGCCCACATGGACAAGCCTAGAGCTGCAGGAAAGATGCCACCTGGAACACAGCCTGCACATTCTGCCTCTCCTGGGAGTGAAGGGGACACCAGCATGGCTGGTGCTGAGCTCCAGGTACTGCCCTCTAGCTCCACTTGCTCCATCATATTTGTGAGACAATCTTCATTAGCATCAGTTGCGGAAGAATTAGAGACTAGGACTGAAAGAGCACATTAGGGCTCTCCCCTCAATAGCTGATATTGCACAACTGATTGCTAATGTGGAACTCTCTTTTAAATAGGCCAAAGAGGGAGGTCCCTACTGCTCTGGGCAACAGGGTGGAGAACCTAGAGACTGGCCAAGGTGACCTCTTGCATACCATCTCAGCTCTACAAGAAAAGGCCACATGGCAGGAGGAAACACTGAACTCCCTCTCAGATCAGCTGGATGGCTACAAGAACAGGGATAAGGGGCAGAACATAAGTATCAGTGGCCTCCCTGAGGCTACCCACTATCAGGACCTTCTTTCTACAGTCCAAGATCTTTCTAAGCAATGAAACATGGACAAGAGGCATTCCCTCACATATACATGGATTGAATCACTGCTCTTTGGCTTTAAGCTGTTCCCACCTATATGCTCTGTTTCTAGATCATGTCATGTTACAGGCCCAGGGAGGAGGGAGATACCTATTTTGTCATACTCAGTCACTTTCCTCAAATAGGTTTGTCCTCTAACATGGAGGACCAGTCTACTTTTTACAGTAGGGTGAGTGTGACATAAATGTGACATAAAAGTACAGATTTGAATAGATAAGATGTGACCTGTAGAAAATATGACAATGTAATCCTAAATGTAGTTTCAGTCCTTGTCATTAAAGAAATAAGGTATTCAGAGACGGATGGTCATCAGTTAGGGACTAGTTTCCTCTGGAAGTGGCACCTGGGTGCTAATAAGATTTTGTCACCTATATGTAATCAGACTTTGCCACCTTCCTGAAGCTGAAAAGAGAAACACAGACCTTTCAGCTTCATGACACCAGGGGGTCTCTGAGCTGTCTATGGAGCTCTAAAAGAATATACATAGATCAAAGGAGTATGTTTCATCCCTCATAAAAGCTAAAATATTAGTTGCAGAGAGATGAAAATACTTCCTTCTGATGGGGCACTTTCTGGGCCACATTGGTATATAAAAACTATCTTTGTGGCCTATGCAGAATGCCAGGAAAATGCAGGAAATGGTTATGTGGCAGAACAGTGATTGGTACTGTCGCGATCGGACTGATGCGCTGGTGTCGGAATTCAAGCCAGTCTTGGTCCAATTGACTTTGGGCGAGTCGGCACCCAGAACATCCTGTGGGCGGGTACAGGAACACCCCTCAGGGTCAATTGGCCAAGAACTAATGTCCCGCCTATGTCCATATCCCCATAAATTGAGGACTCTGACATTGGGACATGGCGATTCGTATGGAGCCGGTTCGATTTGACTCACTGCCATCAGCCCTGCATCGCTCCAGAACCTCCCGGACAGCTAACACCGCTGTGAATGTACTTCTGCCCTGAACCGAGCAGTGCTGACGTTGCGAAAGTAACCCGTCTGCCACTGACGACAAGCGCCAGAAAAGGATCTTGGCCAGAATCTTCCTATCGACATTGAGAAGGCTGATGGGGTGCCAATTCTCAATCATCGAAGGGTCCTTACCTTTTGACAACAAGATCACAGCCGATTTCCTCGTGGAGGGAGGGAAGGAGGGAATGAACCCTCATCCAGACAGCTATTAAAGACCTCCACAAGGCGAGGTGCCAAGCTGGACTTAAAAGCCTTAAAGAATTCTGCTGTCAAGCCATCTGGCCCAGGCGTCTTTTTAATGGCCAGACTATCTATGGCTTTGACAACCTCTTCAACTGTGATCTCGCTTGTCAAACTTGTGGGTGGAATGTTATTTTCCAGACCTGGCGTAGACTCCAAAAAGCTCGACATCCTTGCCTGGTCGAGGTGCTTCTCCCCCAGGAGATTTTCAAAGAATGCCCTTGAGTCCTCCAAGATCCCTGACCTGGATTTCGTCAGAGATCCCGTACCATCTCTCAGACCGGTGACCGTCTTAATCGCTATACCTTGCTTGCAGTTCTGGTAAGGGTCAGGCGAATGGTACTTCCCATAATCCCTCTCCAGAACCAAGGAGGCATGCCTGTCATACTGATACTTCCTTAGGAGAAGCTTAACCTCCGAGATTGCCCCAGAATCTCCACCATCAGAGACAAGGCGATCGAGCCTCCTCCGCAGCTGTTGGTAGGCAACATACCTATCAAATTGTTTTTTCTTACCTAGGGCCTTGAAAAACCTGCCAATCCGCACTTTGGTAAGCTCCCACCACTCCGACTTACTGCTGCAGAAATCCAGGATGGTCTCCTGAGCTTGAAAAAAATCCTCAAAGAATCGTCTCACATCCTCATCGTCCAGCAGAGTCGAATTCAATCTCCAGACACCCCTCCCCTTCAGTGGCGTATCTGAAACATTCAAAGACACAGTCAGCAAAAGGTGGTCAGAAAACTCCACCGCCTGACACACAGGTGCCGAGAAGGCGGAGTCCCCCTTTAAAAAAAAAACCTATCTATTCTACTCTCACTTCTACCTCGCCTAAAAGTGAATCCCGTGCTGTCTGGGCTGCGCTTAATTAAGGCATCTTCCAGACCTGCTTCCCTGACTATCGCATTTAAAAAAACGCTGTCATACTCCAGCCTGTCAATGGAGCCCTTCCTGTCCTTAAGCCTAGTGACAGTATTAAAGTCTCCTCCAAAAACAACTTGCCGGGACGTAAAAAGGAAAGGCTTAATCTTTGTAAAGAGGCATTTCCTACCCCACGTAGACTGGGGACCGTAGATGTTAATGAGCCTTAGCTCTTGCCCCTTCACAAGGACGTCCAAGACCATACATCTTCCAATCTCCACCTCAATGACCCGCCGACATGTTACAATGCCGGTAAAAAGCACCGCAACTCCGCTGTAAGGCTCGGTCGCAAGAGACCAGAAGGAGGGACCACACCTCCACTCCCTCTTCGCCAGATGGACATCAGCCAGACTGCTGAGCTGGGTCTCTTGCAAAAACAAAACATCAGCACAAATACTGCTGAGCAAAAATAAGGCCACACTCCTAGCACCTACAGACTTTATGCTGGCAACATTAATGGTTGCCACCTTTATCGGAGCGGGAACTGCCATCAAGGTAATTGAGATGGTCGTTTCTTAACCTTTGTTTTCCTCTGCTTTGCAGGTGACCCAACTCTTTTTAGAGACCCTCCAGCCTCCCCCTTATCCATGGGAGAGAGGGTTCCCACAGAGTCTCCTTCCTCCCCTGAAAGAATCTCAAAACGATTTTTGGAAAAAACCTCCTCCACCTCAAAAGAAGAAATTGAGGATGCAGGAGATAACACTTTCCTGCTCTTCCCACTCCTCACCACCGACCACCCTTCCCCATTACCCTCTTTTTTTCCTCCTGATCCACTATCCTCAGGGGCAGGAACTGAAAGCTTCCCTTTCCCAACACCACCAGAAGCCACCCCATCCCCTACAGGATCTTGGCAACGTAACGGGAGCAGAACTGGGGCGGTACCACAGAAGGTGCTGCAGATGCCTTCTTGGCCCTCACACCCCGATTTCTCCGGGCAGGGGGACAAGAACACTGGGGGCAGGGGTAGACAACACTGGGGGAGAAACATGGGGAGGCAAAGGGTCAGGCACAGGCACATTAGGGGTCACATTGGGTGCCTCTGGTGCTGGAGCACCTGAGGTGGCAGGATTACCAGGGGGAGGGGGAGATGGTCCCACCTCCATCTCTTCAGCCTCCATCCTATTGAGCTCCTCCATTAATCCTGGCAGATTATGAAGGGCCTCAGGACAACGATTATAAGAATGTCCCAGCTGTTGACATAAATTGCACCTAATTAAGTTACATTCACGGGCCGTATGCCCAACACCCTGGCATAGTGAGCATTTGAGCACTTCACAGGTTGCTGTGAAGTGCCCCTTAATGCCACATCTGTGGCATACCTTTGGCTGCCCCATATAGAATATAACTAAGCACCCTGCCACCCACAGGAGGGGGGCTCACCACATCCACTGGACTCGGCAGACTGACATTTGCATTAACTGGCAGGCTACCATCAGTATTAACCAGTGGGCTGACATTTTCATTAACCGGCCGGCTACCATTAGTATTAACCAGCGGGCTGACATTTGCATTAGCTGGTAGGCTGACATCTGCACACACTGGCAAACCATCCCCTACACACCCCATCAAGCTAACACCTGCATTCACCGGTAAGCTAACACCTGCATTCACCGGTAAGCTGACACCTGCACTGACTGGCAGGCTAACGTCCGCACTCACAAGCAAGCCGGCCCCTGCACCCACCGGCAGGCTGGCATCTGCAATTACCGGCAAGCCGACTCCTGCATTAACCAGCAGGCTGGCATCTGCACTCACAGGCATGCTGACATCTGCCCCCGCCGGCACCGCACACTGATCAGGTCCATTACTCACAGTCCCTGCATGCGGCTCTCCTGCCGGCTTTGCCGCTACGTCCATCACCTGGTCTTTAGGGATCATTGAGCTGGGGATCCGCTCCAGCCGCACAAACATTGCTTTGTCATTGGGAATCAGCTTGGCAGGCTTTGGGCAGGTATCCTCATCCTCTCCAGACTCCTCAGAAGTGAACACAAACTGCCTTCCACTGAGCGGGGACTCCATTTCTGAAATGAATTGTAAGCTGGACGGCACTTCATTGGGATCCTCCTGGGTCCCCCACTCTGGCTGTTTCTCCTGCTGCTGCTGATGAGCAGGGATGGATCCCTGCAACTCCTCCACACTCACTGGTCTCCTCCCGCCGCAACACTCTGGGGCACACTCCACTGCAGGGGATGACACACCAGGGGGATCCGATTGATCCCTGGACGAGGTCTCTCCTCCAGGCTGTCCCCTGGCCGCAGCTAATGACTGCTCCCGAGCAAGCCTGAAGCTGTCCTCATTCACATATTTTTCGCGGAGGATCCCGCTTGCCTGCTTCAGCAACGTGACAAGGGAGCTCTGCTGGTCTTGTTTCCTGTCGCTTGTTGCTCCACACACGGTCATAACTGGCCTTCATCTTCCGTAGCTTCAGCTTCAACTTTGCCAGTCTCTCTTCCTCCCTCCCGATACGGGCCACATGAGCCGACACTCTCCCACGATAAGAGGTGTACGACTCACCCCTTTTTGGCACATTTCCCAAGTTCTCAATAGCATTAGGACTGGTACTCTGCCCTGGGGGGTCCCCCACCCGGGTCATGGCCGGGCTCGGCCATCCAGCTGAGGGCTTAAACAATAAATCTAGCCCCAGGATTGGTTTTAGGCCTAGAAAGCTGCAGAGCCTCACTCTGCTTCACAAGCTGTCTGTGCAGCAGCCACACCCACTTCCACCTAACGAGGCCCAGCTGTAGGATAGCTGGAGGAATCCTAGAAGGGTGTGTTGATTGCTAGGATGCTCCTCAACTCTAATTAATGCACCAGATTGTATATAAGATTTGTATCTGCCAGTGTGTGTGGTCAGCCATCTGGATTGGAATGGAGCCTCCCTCTGGTGGTGGCCAAGAGGTAGTGCGGGCTGTGAAAGTACATCACGGCTGGTCTTATATACGGTTTCATATATTCAAAGTTAAGTCCCCTTTATTCCCTCTTGCCCCAAGTGACGGCCGCATGTGCGTGCCTCGGTTAGCTAGTCGCTGTGGGCATGGCATGTGGGTGCCCCGTGACAGTGAGCGTTACTGGTAAGGGGTCTCTTACACTTTTTCCGATGCCACAAACCCATTTAGTTTATTTCAATACTTGTTATGTACTAAGAAATGTAACTACTTGATGCTAACCATTTCATTAGCAGCACACTAAATGTGAATGTGCTGTAAATGATGTTAAAGGCAACAAGCAAATCTCTGAGGAGTTTGTACTTCTGTTTTATATATTCTGAAGAGCTACCTCTCTTGCTGGATCGTGGTTATTACCACAACATTCAGCAGATTGCCAGTAATCAGGGGCAAGTTTATAATCAGGAAGAAAAACCCTGTTCCTCTCCAAAGGTGGCCACCTCCACACAGAGAATATTGTCCTGAGCGCAAAATCAGCTGCATCTGAGGATCAGCTGTCTTGTGGTGTAGATTTTAAGAACACAGTACACGTATGATGATTATACATTTTTATTTAGTTTTGTTACAAATTGATTTTCAGTCAAAAATGTGATTTTCGGCAATTCGAATGGACATAGTGACAAATGTCAATAAATCCAAAAAAAGTTATAACAAATGCATTTGTTTCATTAATTTAATTCGGATGACATCACATGATGCAATAGCAGTTCATGTCCATGGCAAAATTATAAAAAATCTTGAATTAGTTTGCTAATGAGTAAATTTGAGTAAATTTGTGATTTAAATAGAATTTGTATTTGTCACAGTCAGTCAGTTCAGTTCCCCAGTATAATGCAATTCTTAGGTTTGATAAAATTCAGGGGCTGCTGCATTTTGTCTTATTTATTCTGTTGCGCATGATCTATATCAAATCCTTCCAAATAGTTTTGATATATGAATAACAAATCCACCCAAAATATCAAACTAAAAACTAATATATATCAATCTTTAGAAAAAACTGCAACATTTTTCAAATTCAGCAGGACCAACAAATATATGAAATGAATGCTCAAGATACGAAATGAATTCCGAAAATTAATCAGTTCAACATAACGAATAAAACAAAACAAAATTCTTCAAAGAACGAATGCATCTGAAATGAAACAAAACAAACATTTCTGGGGTGCACACTTCCAATAATGATGTCTGTCCAATCATGAGTCTTCATTGACGACACCATGGGGTTTATTTACTAGAGCTGGAGAGTGCAAATGTAGGCTCACTTCTGGATAGAAACCAATCAGCTTCCAAGTTTTATTGCCAAAGTTAACTAAACAAGCTGAGGTTAGAAGATGATTGGTTTATATGCAGAAGTGAGCTTGGTTTTGCACTCTCCAGCTTTAGTAAATAGATCCCAATTAGAGATGAGCGAATCGAAGTATCCGAAGTGGAATTCGAGTCGAATATCGGAAAAATTTCGATTCGTGCCGAATCCGAAAAATAGCCTAATTCGGACGCGCGAATCGAAATTTTTCAGAAAATGGCGGCTGACATGTGCGGCGACGGAGCGGGGATGTCTGGGAAGGCGCGCAGACAAGGCGCGCTGACCCATAATGCATTCCTCAACTACATGTGATCGCATCAGCCTATCAGCAGCCAGCCAGCCAGCACTGTGTAATGGTCGAGCTATAAATAGCGGCCATTTTGGAATTCTTCATTTGCCTGCAGTTATTGAACAGAGGCAGACCGCTCTGTACTAGGGACAGGGACAGAGTTAGGGCCACAGAAACGATAATTGGGGACAGAGAAAAGTTACTTAGGGACAGAGAACCATTACTCAGGGACACAGACTTGTTAATGAGGGCCACAGAATCGTTATTTAGGGACAAAGAAACGCTAGTTAGGGCCACAGAATTCATAATCAGGGACAGACAGAATTGTTACTCAGTGCCAGAGAATTGTTACTTGAGGCCACAGAAACGTTATTAGGGCCACAGAATTGTTACTCAGGGACAGACAGAATTGTTACTGAGTGCCAGAGAATTGTTACTCAGGGACAGACAGAATTGTTACTGAGTGCCAGAGAATTGTTACTTAGGGCCACAGAAACTTTACTTAGGGCCACAGAATTGTTACTCGCACAGACACAGAATTGTTACTCGCACAGACACAGAATTGTTACTGAAGGCCACAGAACTGTTACTTAGGGCCACAGAATTGTTACTCGCACAGACACAGAATTGTTACTCGCACAGACACAGAACTGTTACTGAGGGCCACAGAACTGTTACTTAGGGCCACAGAATTGTTACTCGCACAGACACAGAATTGTTACTCAGGGCCACAGAACTGTTACTTAGGGACAAAGAAACGCTAGTTAGGGCCACAGAATTCATACTCAGGGACAGACAGAATTGTTACGGAGTGCTAGAGAATTGTTACTCTGGGCCACAGAAACTTTACTTAGGGCCACAGAATTTTTACTCAGGGACAGACAGAATTGTTACTGAGTGCCAGAGAATTGTTACTCAGGGACAGACAGAATTGTTACGGAGTGCCAGAGAATTGTTACTCAGGGCCACAGAAACTTTACTTAGGGCCACAGAATTTTTACTCAGGGACAGACAGAATTGTTACTGAGTGCCAGAGAATTGTTACTCAGGGACAGACAGAATTGTTACGGAGTGCCAGAGAATTGTTACTTAGGGCCACAGAAACTTTACTTAGGGCCACAGAATTGTTACTCGCACAGACACAGAATTGTTACTCGCACAGACACAGAACTGTTACTGAGGGCCACAGAAACTTTACTTAGGGACAAAGAAACGCTAGTTAGGGCCACGGAATTCATACTCAGGGACAGACAGAATTGTTACGGAGTGCCAGAGAATTGTTACTCAGGGCCACAGAAACTTTACTTAGGGCCACAGAATTTTTACTCAGGGACAGACAGAATTGTTACTGAGTGCCAGAGAATTGTTACTCAGGGACAGACAGAATTGTTACGGAGTGCCAGAGAATTGTTACTCAGGGACAGACAGAATTGTTACTGAGTGCCAGAGAATTGTTACTTAGGGCCACAGAAACTTTAATTAGGGCCACAGAATTTTTACTCAGGGACAGACAGAATTGTTACTGAGTGCCAGAGAATTGTTACTCAGGGACAGACAGAATTGTTACGGAGTGCCAGAGAATTGTTACTCAGGGACAGACAGAATTGTTACTGAGTGCCAGAGAATTGTTACTTAGGGCCACAGAAACTTTAATTAGGGCCACAGAATTTTTACTCAGGGACAGACAGAATTGTTACTGAGTGCCAGAGAATTGTTACTCAGGGACAGACAGAATTGTTACGGAGTGCCAGAGAATTGTTACTCAGGGCCACAGAAACTTTACTTAGGGCCACAGAATTTTTACTCAGGGACAGACAGAATTGTTACTGAGTGCCAGAGAATTGTTACTCAGGGACAGACAGAATTGTTACGGAGTGCCAGATAATTGTTACTCAGGGACAGACAGAATTGTTACTGAGTGCCAGAGAATTGTTACTTAGGGCCACAGAAACTTTAATTAGGGCCACAGAATTTTTACTCAGGGACAGACAGAATTGTTACTGAGTGCCAGAGAATTGTTACTCAGGGACAGACAGAATTGTTACCGAGTGCCAGAGAATTGTTACTCAGGGACAGACAGAATTGTTACTGAGTGCCAGAGAATTGTTACTTAGGGCCACAGAAACTTTAATTAGGGCCACAGAATTTTTACTCAGGGACAGACAGAATTGTTACTGAGTGCCAGAGAATTGTTACTCAGGGACAGACAGAATTGTTACGGAGTGCCAGAGAATTGTTACTCAGGGCCACAGAAACTTTACTTAGGGCCAGAGAATTTTTACTCAGGGACAGACAGAATTGTTACTGAGTGCCAGAGAATTGTTACTCAGGGACAGACAGAATTGTTACTGAGTGCCAGATAATTGTTACTCAGGGCCCCAGAAACTTTACTTAGGGCCAGAGAATTTTTACTCAGGGACAGACAGAATTGTTACTGAGTGCCAGAGAATTGTTACTCAGGGACAGACAGAATTGTTACTGAGTGCCAGATAATTGTTACTCAGGGCCCCAGAAACTTTACTTAGGGCCACAAAATTTTTACTCAGGGACAGACAGAATTGTTACTGAGTGCCAGAGAATTGTTACTCAGGGACAGACAGAATTGTTACTGAGTGCCAGAGAATTGTTACTTAGGGCCACAGAAACTTTACTTAGGGCCACAGAATTGTTACTCGCACAGACACAGAATTGTTACTCGCACAGACACAGAATTGTTACTGAGGGCCACAGAACTGTTACTTGGGGCCACAGAAACGTTAATCAGGGACACAGAATTGTTACTGAGGGCCACAGAACTGTTACTTAGGGCCACAGAATTGTTACTCGCACAGACACAGAATTGTTACTCAGGGACACAGAATTGTTACTCAGGGACACATAATCGTTTAATTAAAGAGTATGTCAGACAACATGCAGAGGAGTGGCAGAGGAGGCAATGTTTTAGGAGCGAGCAGACGTGGCAGCAGAGGAAGGGGTCGAGGCAGCACTATTCGCAGCCAGAGGCCAGTGCTCCCGGTGTCATCCAGCGGTCGTGTCTCCACCGACAACCCTGCCGTCGTCGATTGGTTGGCTCGGTCGTCTTCCTCTTCCCAGGTCACCTCTGACACCTACAGCCAACGGTCGGTGGGTACGTCAGACACAACCGTTAGTTGGCATGGCCCGGGACCAAGCCCACTGAAATCACGTGTCCTCTACCTGCCCCTGTCCTTTGGTGTTCCCTCACCAAGCGAAGTATCGCATGCTGTGGGCTCAGCCCCACTGTACAGTGAGGAAGAGCTAACAGAGGGCGGTCAGGAACGGGGGGAGACATCCGCCTTTTCAGCAGCCAGGCGAAGAAGTAGTGGCGAGGAGAGTGGCTCGGTAGCCGGTCTAGAGACAGGTCTGTCTCCTGACCCAGACGCAGCCGAGGGGGCTAGTAGTGAGGCGGAGACCCTACTTGATGATGAGGAGGTTGATCGCACTTGGCAGCCTCGTCGTCATCAGGCAATTTCTTCCGCATCATCAGGAGAAGAGGGTGGCAGCTTGGCAGCGAGCAAAACAGTCGGTGGGTTGCCCAGGAGACAGCAGCAGGGTCGCAGCAGTGTCAGTGGAGCCAAACGTCCACGGAGTAGAGCACCAGCTCCACTGCAGCCTACCACCACGGCCAGTAGTGGTGCCGGTGTGCACGGAGGAAGCAGCAGTCAGCCAGTGAGGAGTATCGGGGGCAAAGTTTCCTACTCGGCGGTGTGGCAATTTTTCGTCAAGCCGCCCGAGGAAGTAAACGTAGCCGTATGTCGACTATGTGGCCAGAAAGTCAAGCGTGGCCAGGGGGCCCATGTTGGGACTACAGAGTTGCGGCAGCATATGCAGCGTCGCCATTTGGTGGCCTGGGAAAACCGTGATAAAGATACGGCGGTTCTGCCCGCCCCAGCCCCCGCTCCATCACCCGCTCCGTTACTTGCTCCATCACCCGACGTCAATCGCCCTCCATCAGCCAGTCAAGGCTCCAACACCTCTGCTGAGGGGAGTTGTCGCTCGTTGGCATCTTCCGCTCGTTCAGATGCTCCTTCTCCTGCTACTCCTCTTCACGGATTCCGTCAGCAGTCTTTCTTGGAATCCGTTTCCAAGAGACAACAGTTTGCGAGCACGCACCCGACGGTGCAAAAGCTGAACGTCCTCCTGTCCAAGTTGCTGGTGCTGCAGTCCCTCCCTTTCCAAGTGGTGGACTCAGCACCTTTCCGAGAAATGATGGCTTGTGCCGCGCCGCGGTGGAGAGTGCCAAGCCGTCATTTCTTCGCCAAAAAGGCAGTGCCAGCCCTGCATTCACATGTAGAAGACATGGTGGGCCAGTCTTTGAGCATGTCGGTCTCTGCCAAAGTGCACGGCAGCGCCGACGTGTGGAGCTGTAACTATGGTCAGGGACAGTACATGTCATTTACGGCCCACTGGGTGAACGTGGTGCCGTCACAGCCGCACCAGCAACTTGGACAGGTCACGCCGCTTTTGCCTCCACGTTTGCACGTCCTTGGTCCGGCAAAGATGTCCGCCTCTACCACCTCTTCTTCCGCCGTGTCCTCAGCCGCCACCCCCGTGCCAAGTCCCATTACCCGACCGGCATATCACATGTGCAGGGCGCAACGGTGTCACGCTGTTCTGCACCTGGTATGCCTTGGCGAACGTAGTCACACAGGGGAGGAACTTCTGAGTGTAATGAACAGAGAAATCGACAGATGGCTGTCTCCGCGCAAACTGAAAATCGGAACCATGTTGACCGACAACGGAAAGAACATGGTGTCTGCTCTGCGTCAAGGAAGGTTGTGCCATGCGCCATGCATGGCTCACGTGTTCAATCTGGTTGTCAAGCGGTTCTTAAAATCCACCATCCCACTGCAAGACATCCTTAAAATGTCACGTAAACTTTGCATGCATTTCAGCCATTCCTACACCACAAAGCACACCCTCCTTGAGCTGCAGCGGCAGAACGGAATTCCACAGCATCGCCTGATCTGCGACGTTGCAACAAGGTGGAATTCAACCCTACACATGTTAGACCGCCTTTACGAACAGCGAAAGGCCATCACCGATTTCCTGATGTTACAAGCGGATAAAGGTACTCCCCTGTGTAACTTCGATGTCAGCCATTGGCAGCTCATGCGTGACACCTGCCGCTTGCTCAGGCCCTTTGAGGAGGCCACGCTATTCGTGAGTCGGCAGGACTATGGGATGAACGACGTCATTCCTCTGTTGCACGTCCTTGAACAAATGCTGTTAACAATGGCTGGTCAGGGTGCGGTAGACGTGGCGCACAGATCTCAACGCCACATGACCCCTGTGGGGGCAGGACAGGAAGAAGAGGAGGAGGCAGAGGAGGACATTTGTGCTCAGGAATTATTGAGTGAAATGGGTGGTTTTTCCACTCAGCGGACAGGAGTGGAGGAGCAGGAGCATCTGGTAGAGGAGGAGGAGGAGGAGACAGAGGACCCAGACGCACCGTGGCAGTATGCTGTGGAGATGGAGGCAGGGAGTCCCTCGCATTCCTTGGCACAAATGGCCCATAGCATGCTCGGTTGCTTGCGTAGCGACAGCCGAATAATAACCATCAGACAGAGGGATGACTTTTGGCTGTCCACCTTGTTGGACCCTCGCTACCGTTCCAAAATGGTGGCCTTTTTCACACCTGCTGAGAGGGAGGCCAAAATAACGTACTATAAAAACCACCTATGTAGTCAGTTGGTCTCTGCCTTTGTGCGCCAACGTCCATCCTCAGACACTGTGGGCCCTGTGCGCTCGCGTTCCGCTGCCATGGCAGCAGGGGAGGGGTGGGGTGGTAGGAGCAGTGGCAGCTCCACCAGCAGCAGCTGCCTCAGTCTGCAGTCGATGATGAGTAGCTTTCTTCACCAGCGCAGTGAGGAAACTACTAACCAGCCGCAGCAGCAGCAGCAGCATCAGGTGGACCTGGAGCAGGACCTCAAACAACAGGCTTGGGCCTACTTGGACAGCACCCTGCCAACCAAGGTAGACAATCCCCTTGACTACTGGGCAACGAAACTTGACCTTTGGCCCCAACTAGCTGAATTTGCCCTTGAAAGGCTGTCATGCCCGGCCAGTAGCGTGGCATCGGAGCGCGTGTTTAGTGCGGCAGGAGGTATTGTAACTCCGCGGAGGACACGACTGTCCACCCAAAGTGTGGAGAGACTCACGTTTGTGAAAATGAATCAGGCGTGGATTAGTCTGGATTTCAAACCACCAGTTCCTGACACAACTGACTAAATCCGCCATGAATCATGCCTCAAACATGTGCCACTTTGAGGTCTCCTCACACACTGCTGGTGTGTAGAATTTTTTGACATAGGGTGCTGGCAGATTACGGGCCTCCCATAGCTGCTGCCAGGCCCCTAATCTGCCATAGGCCCCTATATACCGCCTCCTCATGCTGCTGCCAGGTCCAGAGTCTCTCATGGGTCCCTGTACGGCCTCCCATTGCTGCTGTCTCCATCGCCACACTCTGCCATGTGCCACTTTCAGGTCTCCTCACACACTGCTGGTGTGTAGAATTTTTTGACATAGGGTGCTGGCAGATTATGGGCCTCCCATAGCTGCTGCCAGGCCCCTAATCTGCCATAGGCCCCTATATACCGCTTCCTCATGCTGCTGCCAGGTCCAGAGTCTCTCATGGGTCCCTGTACGGCCTCCCATTGCTGCTGTCTCCATCGCCACACTCTGCCATGTGCCACTTTCAGGTCTCCTCACACACTGCTGGTGTGTAGAATTTTTTGACATAGGGTGCTGGCAGATTATGGGCCTCCCATAGCTGCTGCCAGGCCCCTAATCTGCCATAGGCCCCTATATACCGCTTCCTCATGCTGCTGCCAGGTCCAGAGTCTCTCATGGGTCCCTGTACGGCCTCCCATTGCTGCTGTCTCCATCGCCACACTCTGCCATGTGCCACTTTCAGGTCTCCTCACACACTGCTGGTGTGTAGAATTTTTTGACATAGGGTGCTGGCAGATTATGGGCCTCCTATAGCTGCTGCCAGGCCCCTAATCTGCCATAGGCCCCTATATACCGCTTCCTCATGCTGCTGCCAGGTCCAGAGTCTCTCATGGGTCCCTGTACGGCCTCCCATTGCTGCTGTCTCCATCGCCACACTCTGCCATGTGCCACTTTCAGGTCTCCTCACACACTGCTGGTGTGTAGAATTTTTTGACATAGGGTGCTGGCAGATTATGGGCCTCCCATAGCTGCTGCCAGGCCCCTAATCTGCCATAGGCCCCTATATACCGCCTCCTCATGCTGCTGCCAGGTCCAGAGTCTGTCATGGGTCCCTGTACGGCCTCCCATTGCTGCTGTCTCCATCGCCACACTCTGCCATGTGCCACTTTCAGGTCTCCTCACACTGCTGGTGTGTTGAATTTTTTGACATAGGGTGCTGGCAGATTATGGGCCTCCTATAGCTGCTGCCAGGCCCCTAATCTGCCATAGGCCCCTATATACCGCTTCCTCATGCTGCTGCCAGGTCCAGAGTCTCTCATGGGTCCCTGTACGGCCTCCCATTGCTGCTGTCTCCATCGCCACACTCTGCCATGTGCCACTTTCAGGTCTCCTCACACACTGCTGGTGTGTAGAATTTTTTGACATAGGGTGCTGGCAGATTATGGGCCTCCCATAGCTGCTGCCAGGCCCCTAATCTGCCATAGGCCCCTATATACCGCTTCCTCATGCTGCTGCCAGGTCCAGAGTCTCTCATGGGTCCCTGTACGGCCTCCCATTGCTGCTGTCTCCATCGCCACACTCTGCCATGTGCCACTTTCAGGTCTCCTCACACACTGCTGGTGTGTAGAATTTTTTGACATAGGGTGCTGGCAGATTATGGGCCTCCTATAGCTGCTGCCAGGCCCCTAATCTGCCATAGGCCCCTATATACCGCTTCCTCATGCTGCTGCCAGGTCCAGAGTCTGTCATGGGTCCCTGTACGGCCTCCCATTGCTGCTGTCTCCATCGCCACACTCTGCCATGTGCCACTTTCAGGTCTCCTCACACACTGCTGGTGTGTAGAATTTTTTGACATAGGGTGCTGGCAGATTATGGGCCTCCCATAGCTGCTGCCAGGCCCCTAATCTGCCATAGGCCCCTATATACCGCCTCCTCATGCTGCTGCCAGGTCCAGAGTCTGTCATGGGTCCCTGTACGGCCTCCCATTGCTGCTGTCTCCATCGCCACACTCTGCCATGTGCCACTTTCAGGTCTCCTCACACTGCTGGTGTGTTGAATTTTTTGACATAGGGTGCTGGCAGATTATGGGCCTCCTATAGCTGCTGCCAGGCCCCTAATCTGCCATAGGCCCCTATATACCGCTTCCTCATGCTGCTGCCAGGTCCAGAGTCTCTCATGGGTCCCTGTACGGCCTCCCATTGCTGCTGTCTCCATCGCCACACTCTGCCATGTGCCACTTTCAGGTCTCCTCACACACTGCTGGTGTGTAGAATTTTTTGACATAGGGTGCTGGCAGATTATGGGCCTCCCATAGCTGCTGCCAGGCCCCTAATCTGCCATAGGCCCCTATATACCGCTTCCTCATGCTGCTGCCAGGTCCAGAGTCTCTCATGGGTCCCTGTACGGCCTCCCATTGCTGCTGTCTCCATCGCCACACTCTGCCATGTGCCACTTTCAGGTCTCCTCACACACTGCTGGTGTGTAGAATTTTTTGACATAGGGTGCTGGCAGATTACGGGCCTCCTATAGCTGCTGCCAGGCCCCTAATCTGCCATAGGCCCCTATATACCGCTTCCTCATGCTGCTGCCAGGTCCAGAGTCTCTCATGGGTCCCTGTACGGCCTCCCATTGCTGCTGTCTCCATCGCCACACTCTGCCATGTGCCACTTTCAGGTCTCCTCACACACTGCTGGTGTGTAGAATTTTTTGACATAGGGTGCTGGCAGATTATGGGCCTCCTATAGCTGCTGCCAGGCCCCTAATCTGCCATAGGCCCCTATATACCGCTTCCTCATGCTGCTGCCAGGTCCAGAGTCTCTCATGGGTCCCTGTACGGCCTCCCATTGCTGCTGTCTCCATCGCCACACTCTGCCATGTGCCACTTTCAGGTCTCCTCACACACTGCTGGTGTGTAGAATTTTTTGACATAGGGTGCTGGCAGATTATGGGCCTCCCATTGCTGCTGCCTGGCCCCTAATCTGCCACAGGCCCCTATATACCGCTTCCTCATGCTGCTGCCAGGTCCAGAGTCTCTCATGGGTCCCTGTACGGCCTCCCATTGCTGCTGTCTCCATCACCACACTCTGCCATGTGCCACTTTCAGGTCTCCTCACACACTGCTGGTGTGTTCAGTTTTTTGACATAGGGTGCTGGCAGATTACGGGCCTCCCATAGCTGCTGCCAGGCCCCTAATCTGCCATAGGCCCCTATATACCGCCTCCTCATGCTGCTGCCAGGTCCAGAGTCTGTCATGGGTCCCTGTACGGCCTCCCATTGCTGCTGTCTCCATCGCCACACTCTGCCATGTGCCACTTTCAGGTCTCCTCACACACTGCTGGTGTGTAGAATTTTTTGACATAGGGTGCTGGCAGATTACGGGCCTCCCATTGCTGCTGCCAGGCCCCTAATCTGCCATGGGCCCCTATATACCGCCTCCTCATGCTGCTGCCAGGTCCAGAGTCTGTCATGGGTCCCTGTACGGCCTCCAATTGCTGCTGTCTCCATCGCCACACTCTGCCATGTGCCACTTTCAGGTCTCCTCACACACTGCTGGTGTGTAGAATTTTTTGACATAGGGTGCTGGCAGATTAAGGGCCTCCCATAGCTGCTGCCAGGCCCCTAATCTGCCATAGGCCCCTATATACCGCCTCCTCATGCTGCTGCCAGGTCCAGAGTCTGTCATGGGTCCCTGTACGGCCTCCCATTGCTGCTGTCTCCATCGCCACACTCTGCCATGTGCCACTTTCAGGTCTCCTCACACTGCTGGTGTGTTGAATTTTTTGACATAGGGTGCTGGCAGATTATGGGCCTCCTATAGCTGCTGCCAGGCCCCTAATCTGCCATAGGCCCCTATATACCGCCTCCTCATGCTGCTGCCAGGTCCAGAGTCTTTCATGGGTCCCTGTACGGCCTCCCATTGCTGCTGTCTCCATCGCCACACTCTGCCATGTGCCACTTTCAGGTCTCCTCACACTGCTGGTGTGTTGAATTTTTTGACATAGGGTGCTGGCAGATTATGGGCCTCCTATAGCTGCTGCCAGGCCCCTAATCTGCCATAGGCCCCTATATACCGCTTCCTCATGCTGCTGCCAGGTCCAGAGTCTCTCATGCCATGTGCCACTTTCAGGTCTCCTCACACTGCTGGTGTGTTGAATTTTTTGACATAGGGTGCTGGCAGATTATGGGCCTCCCATAGCTGCTGCCAGGCCCCTAATCTGCCATAGGCCCCTATATACCGCCTCCTCATGCTGCTGCCAGGTCCAGAGTCTGTCATGGGTCCCTGTACGGCCTCCCATTGCTGCTGTCTCCATCGCCACACTCTGCCATGTGCCACTTTCAGGTCTCCTCACACTGCTGGTGTGTAGAATTTTTTGACATAGGGTGCTGGCAGATTACGGGCCTCCCATTGCTGCTGCCAGGCCCCTAATCTGCCATGGGCCCCTATATACCGCCTCCTCATGCTGCTGCCAGGTCCAGAGTCTGTCATGGGTCCCTGTACGGCCTCCCATTGCTGCTGTCTCCATCGCCACACTCTGCCATGTGCCACTTTCAGGTCTCCTCACACTGCTGGTGTGTAGAATTTTTTGACATAGGGTGCTGGCAGATTACGGGCCTCCCATTGCTGCTGCCAGGCCCCTAATCTGCCATGGGCCCCTATATACCGCCTCCTCATGCTGCTGCCAGGTCCAGAGTCTGTCATGGGTCCCTGTACGGCCTCCCATTGCTGCTGTCTCCATCGCCACACTCTGCCATGTGCCACTTTCAGGTCTCCTCACACACTGCTGGTGTGTAGAATTTTTTGACATAGGGTGCTGGCAGATTACGGGCCTCCCATAGCTGCTGCCAGGCCCCTAATCTGCCATAGGCCCCTATATACCGCCTCCTCATGCTGCTGCCAGGTCCAGAGTCTCTCATGGGTCCCTGTACGGCCTCCCATTGCTGCTGTCTCCATCGCCACACTCTGCCATGTGCCACTTTCAGGTCTCCTCACACTGCTGGTGTGTAGAATTTTTTGACATAGGGTGCTGGCAGATTAAGGGCCTCTCATAGCTGCTGCCAGGCCCCTAATCTGCCATAGGCCCCTATATACCGCCTCCTCATGCTGCTGCCAGGTCCAGAGTCTGTCATGGGTCCCTGTACGGCCTCCCATTGCTGCTGTCTCCATCGCCACACTCTGCCATGTGCCACTTTCAGGTCTCCTCACACACTGCTGGTGTGTAGAATTTTTTGACATAGGGTGCTGGCAGATTACGGGCCTCCCATAGCTGCTGCCAGGCCCCTAATCTGCCATGGGCCCCTATACCGACTCCTCATGCTGTGACGTTGCAACAAGGTGGAATTCAACCCTACATATGTTAGACCGCCTTTACGAACAGCAAAAGGCCATCACAGATTTCCTGATGTTAAAAGCGGATAAAGGTATTCCCTGTGTAACTTAGATGTCAGCCATTGGCAGCTCATGCGTGACACCTGCGCTTGCTCAGGCCCTTTGAGGAGGCCACGCTATTCGTGAGTCGGCAGGACTATGGGATGAACGACGTCATTCCTCTGTTGCACGTCCTGGAACAAATGCTGTTAACAATGGCTGGTCAGGGTGCGGTAGACGTGGCGCACAGATCTCAACGCCACATGACCCCTGTGGGGGCAGGACAGGAAGAAGAGGAGGAGGTAGAGGAGGACATTGGTGCTCAGGAATTATTGAGTGAAATGGGTGGTTTTTCCACTCAGCGGACAGGAGTGGAGGAGCAGGAGCATCTGGTAGAGGAGGAGGAGGAGGAGACAGAGGACCCAGACGCACCGTGGCAGTATGCTGTGGAGATGGAGGCAGGGAGTCCCTCGCATTCCTTGGCACAAATGGCCCATAGCATGCTCGCTTGCTTGCGTACCGACAGCCGAATAATAACCATCAGACAGAGGGATGACTTTTGGCTGTCCACCTTGTTGGACCCTCGCTACCGTTCAAAAATGGTGGCCTTTTTCACACCTGCTGAGAGGGAGGCCAAAATAACGTACTATAAAAACCACCTATGTAGTCAGCTGGTCTCTGCCTGTCTGCGCCAACGTCCATCCTCAGACACTGTGGGCCCTGTGCGCTCGCGTTCCGCTGCCATGGCAGCAGGGGAGGGGTGGGGTGGTAGGAGCAGTGGCAGCTCCACCAGCAGCGGCTGCCTCAGTCTGCAGTCGATGATGAGTAGCTTTCTTCACCAGCGCAGTGAGGAAACTACTAACCAGCCACAGCAGCAGCAGCAGCAGCAGCATCAGGTGGACCTGGAGCAGGACCTCAAACAACAGGCTTAGGCCTACTTGGACAGCACCCTGCCAACCGAGGTAGACAATCCCCTTGACTACTGGGCAACGAAACTTGACCTTTGGCCCCAACTAGCTGAATTTGCCCTTGAAAGGCTGTCATGCCCGGCCAGTAGCGTGGCATCGGAGCGCGTGTTTAGTGCGGCAGGAGGTATTGCAACTCCGCGGAGGACACGACTGTCCACCCAAAGTGTGGAGAGACTGACGTTTGTGAAAATGAATCAGGCGTGGATTAGTCTGGATTTCAAACCACCAGTTCCTGACACAACTGACTAAATCCGCCATGAATCATGCCCCAAACATGTGCCACTTTCAGGTCTCCTCACACTGCTGGTGTTTTCCATTTTTTGTCATAGGGTGCTGGCAGATTACGGGCCTCCCATAGCTGCTGCCAGGCCCCTAATCTGCCATGGGCCCCTATACCGCCTCCTCATGCTGCTGCCAAGTCCAGAGTCTCTCATGGGTCCCTGTACGGCCTCCCATTGCTGCTGTCTCCATCGCCACACTCTGCCATGTGCCACTTTCAGGTCTCACACACTGCTGGTGTGTAGAATTTTTTGACATAGGGTGCTGGCAGATTACGGGCCTCCCATAGCTGCTGCCAGGCCCCTAATCTGCCATAGGCCCCTATATACCGCCTCCTCATGCTGCTGCCAGGTCCAGAGTGTGTCATGGGTCCCTGTACGGCCTCCCATTGCTGCTGTCTCCATCGCCACACTCTGCCATGTGCCACTTTCAGGTCCCCTCACACTGCTGGTGGGTTCCATTTTTTGTCATAGGGTGCTGGCAGATTACGGGCCTCCCATAGCTGCTGCCAGGCCCCTAATCTGCCATGGGCCCCTGTTGTCGCTTGTTGGCATATTCCGCTCGTTCAGATGCTCCTTCTCCTGCTACTCCTCTTCACGGATTCCGTCAGCAGTCTTTCTTGGAATCCGTTTCCAAGAGACAACAGTTTGCGAGCACGCACCAGACGGTGCAGAAACTGAACGTCCTCCTGTCCAAGTTGCTGCTGCCAGGCTCGTAATCTGTCATGCGCCCCTGTACCGCCTCCTCATGCTGCTGCCAGGTCCAGAGTGTGTCATGGGCCCCCATACCGACTCCAAATGCTGCTGCCAGGCCCGTAATCTGTCATGGGCCCCTGTACCGCCTCCCCATGCTGCTGCCACGTCCAGATTGTGTCATGGGTCCCTGTACGGCCTCCCATTGCTGCTGCCAGGCCTGTAATCTGCCATGGGCCCCCGTACCGACTCCTCATGCTGCTGCCAGGCCCGTAATCTGCCATGGGCCCCTGTACCGCCTCCTCATGCTGCTGCCAGGTCCAGAGTGTGTCATGGGTCCCTGTACGGCCTCCCATTGCTGCTGTCTCTATCGCCACACTCTGCCATGTGCCACTTTCAGGTCTCCTCACACTGCTGGTGGTTTCCATTTTTGTCATAGGGTGCTGTATGGCCTCCCATTGCTGCTGCCTCCACCGCCACACTGTGGCTCCACACTCTGGTTTTGGCCCCGTGACTGCCCAAATGAGTGAAGTGTGCGGTGATTCTAAGATCGACGGCACTCATCTGCATGTCATACTGCCTGACAGTATTATTTCTCTTCCCCAGCAGACTCCAAGGGCATTTAAATTAAAGGTACAGTGTTCAGCACTAATATTTTATCTCTCTGAAGCCTAGAAACACCCTTTTTTAAGTTAAATTCACAGCGAATATATTCGACTCGAATCGAAATTTTTCTACGAATTCGCCGAATCAGTCGAATCGAATTTTTGAATACTTCACTCATCTCTAATCCCAATGTGTTCTCATTTTCATCTTAAAGTACTTATGAAAAATCAAAGGCTCCAGTTAAAACTAATTGGTAAACACTAGGAAGATCTTTTTTTACTCTGTGCTCAGTAAACTATCATGTCATGTCAACAATAAATATGATAGAATTTACATCATATTTAAAGTATTCAAAATGAAATGGTTATTGTTACCCAGACAAGAAAAGTCTTCTTTTCTGCTGATCAAAAATCAACAATTTGGTTCCCCATTTGACGTCAGTGTTTATAGTTTCACATCCCTTTAAATGTGAATCACAAGACATTTGCTGATTAATTTCTGGGTGACTTTTATGCTTACTCTATTTTTTTCCTTTTTACACAATTACATCCTCTTTATTGTTTCCAAGTATTCTCAAAATGTCATTTCCTTTGCAATCTTTGTCTTCAGTATATGTCAATGATGACTGAAGAAAGAATGGAAATCATCACAGCTGTTAATGGAACATCTTCATAAGGATCCTGAAAAGGAAATTGGGGGTTTTCCAATCCTGACTATGACCTGACCATTGACATTTCTGTTTCCCTGCCCATTTCTTACTTTCTGTATCCCATCCAATGAAAACCTGTGGATAAAGAGAGAGGTTGCATACATTTCCCAACATACATTGCTTGAATAGACTGTGCTATAAATCCATATACCTTTCACAACTCTCTTTTTTTTACAAGCTAATTTGGATGATCCCCTTTGGATCTTTCTGGACTACCTAACTGTCACACTATTCCAATCACTGCCTTACACTGGCTTCCACATTTTTTCTGATGGTGGTATCTGCGGTGGTTGTCTCAGAGTCAGTGGTGTTGTGGCAGGAGATCTATTTTAATTAGGATGTAGGTAGTTTCATTTATTGATGCCCACTGGGACCTGGAAACTCCAGTTATACTGTGTCTAAATTATTTACAAATGTTATTTATTGTTGTTGTAATAAAAGGCTGTTTTAGCCATTAACTCAAGCTTGTTGTCCGAGTGGCTAATTAATGTGAAGGGGAGGAGGTAATGGTCAAAGGGAAAGGGGGACAAGCCATCTTTAGTCTCCTGGTCATGCAATAATCATAAAAATCATATAAATAAAACCATCTTTTCATAAGTGACTAATGATAGTTCAAATAAATGTATGACAACAATCCCAGTGCTGTAAATCATATTTGGAAGTTTAAATCCAGCCCCCTAAATTGAATAATATGAAGGGTGCAATTCATACCAATATAAACCCACTATTATTAGTGCAATCACACTCCAAACAATTGAGGAATTACTACCAGACTCACAGTGCTGCAAATCAAACTTAAATTGCAATGTAATCCAAACAGAAAAGTCCAAAACTCTTCTGTGCAGAGTTCCCTCTCACAATAAAAGTCCTCTAAAATATACATGCACTCTGTATATACATTCAGTTTCTTATCCGCACTATTCAGTGCCGTGATTTGCCAAGTGCAGATTAGCAGGTCACCTTATTGTTAGACCAGGGGCGCACTGACCATTCAGGCACTCGGGCACTGGGGTCAGTAGGGGGCCCCATGAGATGCCCCTGGTACCTTTCATAGGCTTTTTTTTGGGTGTGGTTTGAGTGTGAGCGAGGACACAGGGGTCCCATGATCCGCTATTGCCCGGGGGCCCCATGAGTTGTCAGTCCGCCCCTGTGTTAGACCTATATCTGCATACAGGTCTAATAGCACTTTTTTCTAGTTACCACACCAGGTATCAGCATTTTCTGGAGATTTCCTCAGTATCCACTGTTCATCAGTCATATAAAAAACAAACAGTTCTCCATTGAGTAACACTGCTTAAAAAAACTGTTTATTAAAATAAAATGCCACTCACATTTAAAATACATTCAGAAACAAGTGTTACCACACATTTTGTCACTCCTGGTAATGCAGACAGTAGTTGTGTATCTGGAAACCACTACTTCCTCAACCGGAAGTGATGTCAACCGCCTCCGTCCAACGTGTTGTGCCACTAATCAATTGACTTCATCAGGGACAGCAACAGATGCTTTAGAGCATGTGGGCAACATGTGGATGTACTACATATTTGCTGGTCTTGACTGAAGCTGACTGTGTTTAGGTCCAGAATGTTTGTCCTCCTTCAAACTCTGTTTCATATTATTGTCCCTAAGGATACCAGGATTGTTCTTCCATGCTACAAGATTCCAGGATTTTTCTCACATTAACAGAAATTAGCCATACTTGGCTCTGGCTGCTAAACAAATGATAGCCAAAGCCTGCAGAAAAACCACAGTCCTCTTTCAAGAAGACAAAGAGCGCATGAACATGATGCTGGTTAATGAGCAATTATCTATCATCCCAACTCAACCAATGGCCCACTGATCTGCAATCTTAAGCCCATGAAAGGACTTTTATGTTATGCCTTACCTTAGGTCCTGAAAGTTTAATGTTGCTTAAATTGGACTATGTACTCTCACTGTCTGCTTCTTTTACCAGATATTTTAGCCTTTGCATGGGCATATTTGTTGGTATTCACTTCTGAAACCAATAAAAATGATTGTAATAAAAAGATTTCTCTGTATTTTGTTTTAAGCTTAGATATAAAACCTAGAAAAACTTGGGATGGGAGTCATAGATAATTTACATAACCCTGACCTGGCAATATTTTAGGGTACACTGCCAACTCAGAGATTCTTATACATTGAGCAGAACCCCTTGGAGGAAGGGGTTCTTATACATCACTTAGAACCCTTTGGAGGAAAGGGTTCTTATATATCACTTAGAACCCCTCGGAAGAAAGGGTTCTTATACATCACTTAGAACCCCTTGGAGGAAAAGGTTCTTATACATCACTTAGAACCCCATGGAGTAAGGGGTTCTTTTACATCACTTAGAACCCCATGGAGGAAGGGGTTCTTATACATCACTTAGAACCCCATGGAGGAAGGGGTTCTAAGATATGTATATTGTATAAGTTGCTAAGTAATTATACATGAAGGCTCAGGTTTCACCTTATGCAGCCTTAGACCAGAATTGTATTGGAGTCATATAAATGCAGGATTGAATGCTTGAGGGGCTGGAGAGCATTAGTCTTATGACATAAATAACTGTTGATGCTCCATGTGTCAGTTCTGTTATGCCATTAGGTATTGTATCAGTCTGTTTTACTTCTTAGACAAATGCTGTACATTCTATAATACCTGATTGCCTTACTCTTGTGCAAAAAGTCTGAAAATAAAGAATTAAAAAAACATACTGACACAGGACCTTAGCCAGTAGAGTTACTTTCTCTCTTTTTAGGTTTAAGCACATTTATACCAGTGTTTGTACCATCTTGAATGCATTTGAGTAGTAGTTTCTTACATATGGAATCTTCTCATGCTAGAGGTCATACTTAATGCACAAACAGTATTATGTGAAGCAGTGGCAGGTAGGATTACCAAGGAACCCCAGTGCATGACCAACCGTTTGGGTCCCCCATTTACACAAGTGTACATGTATTTAGCCAAGTAAATACATTTACAAACTGTTAATGGTTTGACAGTTAGATAAATAAGTACAGGGCAGACGTCTACATGACAGTAGGAGTGGTCCCACCACCCATCTGATCCATATCAAGTCTAAATAGACATTGAAGTTTTATTCCTGCATAACACTATGTGTTCCTCCTCTCTCCAGCTACCTATGCTGCCTAACCTGTTTAACCACTTGCCTACCGGGCACTTATACCCCCTTCTTTACCAGGCCAATTTTCAGATTTCAGCGCTGTCGCACTTTGATTGACAATTGCACGGTCATGCAAGATTGTACCCATATGAAATTTTTATAATTTTTTTCTCACAAATAGAGCTTTCTTTTGGTGGTATTTAATCACCACTGGGCACTTTACTTTTTGCCCTATAAACAAAAAAATTGCAAAAAAATTAAAAAAAAAAAAGTTTCTTTGTTTCTATTATAAAATGTTTAAAACAGATAATTTTTCTCCTTCACTGATGTGCGTTGATGAGGCAGCACTGATGGGCACTAATAGGTGGCACTGATGGGCACTGATAGGCAGCACTGATAGGCACTGATAGGCAGCACTAATAGGTGGCACTGATAGGCAGTACTAATGAGGTGGCACAGATAGGCGGCACTGATAGGCAGCACTAATGAGGTGTCACGGATAGGTGGAACTGATAGGTGGCACTGATAGACAGCACTGATAGGTGGCACTGACTGACATCACTGCTGGGCACTGACTGGCAGCACTGCTAGGCTTTGACTGGCGCAACTGCTGGGCACTGACTGGCATAACCACTGGGCACTGCTGGGCTGCACTGATGGACACTAGTGGGCACAGGTGGGTGGCACTGGTGGGCACATGTGGGTGGGCACAGGTGGGTGGCACTGCTGGGCACATGTAGGTGGCACTTCTGAGCACAGGTGTGTGGCACTGCTGGGTGGCACAGGTGGGTGCACTGCTGGGCACAGGAGGGCGCACTGCTAGGCACAGGTGGGCGCACTGCTGGGCACAGGTGGGTGGAACTGGTGGGTGCCACTGCTGGGCACCGATCATCAGGGCACTGATCATCAGTGCCCTGATGATCGGTGCCGATCTCTGCTCTGACAACTGCCGGTTCTCGTCAGTACTTTCCTCGCGCTCTGACAGCGTGAGGAAAGTGCAGCCGAGAACCAGCAATTGCATTTCCCGGTGATCAGCGTGTCATTGGACAATGCTGATCACGTGGTAAAAGGCCGCTGAGATTGGCCTTTTACCACATCACGTGATCAGCTGTGTCCGTAGGACACAGCGATCATGGAGATCGTCGGGGGTGCGCCCCCGGGGGCACGCAGGATAGCGCGTTCTGGGAGGATGTCATATGACGGCCTCCCAGAACTGGCCGGCCTCAGTGTAGCCATCATTCGGCTATCTGCGGTCGGCAAGTAGTTAAAAAAAGATGTGTATTCTTACCTTTTTGCAGCCCACTCATGTCTGGTCATATGATCCCATTTGTTAGTGAGCAGTGGTTGCAGTGGAGAAGAGGGAACACTCGACAAGGGCTGGGAATCCCAGGAGTGGTAACATCACCCACAGGCTCCCATGTCCCAGCTGTTGTCAGCGTTCCCTCCTCTCCTATGCAGCAGCTGCTGACTGGCACAGGGTTGCAGAGTTGCAGATCACATAACTGGACAGGAGCAGACTGAAAATAGGTAAGTATACACATTTTTTTACAAAGGTTAGGCAGCATAGGCAGTAGGAGGGACAATGAACATTTTTAAGCATAGTTATTGTTAGACAGGAATTCTATTTTAACCACTTGTCCTCCTGAGGATTTACCCCCCTTCCTGACCAGGCCATTTTTTGCGTTACGGCGCTGCATTACTTTAACAACTGCGCGGTCATGCAACGCTTCACCCAAATTAAATTTACGTCCTTTTTTCCCAGGAATTGAGATTTCTTTTGGCGGTATTTGATTGCCTGTGCAGTTTTTATTTTTTGCGCTATAAAAAAAAGACCGACAATTTTAAGAAAAAATCTATATTTTGGACTTTTTGCTATTAAACATGTCTAGTAAAAAAAATTAAAAAATCAAATTTGTCATACATTTAGGTCTAAATGTATTCTGCTACGTCTTTGCTAAAAAAAATCCCAATATGTGTAAATTGGTTTACGTGAAAGTTATATCGTTTACAAATGGTAGTATAGCTGAGTTTTTTTTTTTATAGTAATGGCGGCGATCAGTGACTTATAGCGGGACTGCAGGACTGCGTTGGGCATTCTGACACTGGGGGGAACTGACTTGGTGTCACTGACATCCCCAGTGACACCAATACAGTGATCAGTGCTACTAACGACACCGGGCAGGAAGGGGTTAACATGAGGGGCGATCAAAGGGTTAACTGTGTTCTGGGAGTGTTTTACTGGGGGGTGGTGTGTTGGTGCTTCACTGTAATCACACTGCTCTGGATGGCATAGCAGTGTGCCTGAGCCGACAGAGAGGAGGACTGTTAGTAAACAAAGCAGTCCTCCTCCCCATCAGAGACTGTCGGTAATCACCGGGCGCCAGCCGGAAATCACCGGCCGGGACCCATTGATTGACAGCCACAGCTGCAAATGGCGGCGCGGGTAGGGCACGCGCACCCCTTACTCGAATATACAAAATCACGTATATATATACATGATTTTGTGCACCCCTGCCGCCCCGTAGCAGTATATCTGCTATAGGGCTGTCGGGATATGGTTAAAGAACTAAACCTATTGATTTAACAGCTCCATTCCCAGCATGCCAGGAATACTAACTGTCACATTTGCTTGTGCTCTCAACCAAACTGTCAAACCATTAAATGGCTGGTGTCATGACTGATCACATGTGTAGCATCATGGCAGTTGCAAATCAAATGGATGTTAAGATGACCTCTTCCCTGGCTGAAAAGGAGAGGGGGTTTTAGTTCTGCTTTAAGGGCCAGTTCACACTACATGTATTTCAGTTGCTATTTTTCTGCATCCAAAATGCACAGAAAGTACGTTATATGGTTGTCAATGTCGTAGTTCACATCAGTGCTTGCAGTTCCAGTGCGTTCCAGTTGCAGAAAAAAAGTAAAACATGCTGCTTTGTTTTTCTGCACAGAACTGTACTGGAATGAGGTAAAACGCATCGAAAACGCACTGGAACGTGCCAAAAACGCGCATGCAAAACACATCTGGAACGCAACTGGACTGCATTTCTATAAGGTGAACAGGCCCTAAGTCCAGAGGAGTCCCCTGCACAGCTGCTTTGTCTGCACAAATGGTATGTTCACCTCTGATGTGAAGTTTGAATTACTGTTCTTGTTTTTCTGTGATTTATTGTAAAACTAAATTACAGCTGAACTCTAGGATAAGCAGATAGTGTCTAAAAATAAGAGGCATGTGTATTCTTACTTGAATCTTGCTTAGTGTATGTCTCCAGATCCATACATTAATCCAGCATGAAAAGTTTCCCCTGTGCAGGAGCTTTCTATATGAAGACCGGTACACTGCATTCCTTTCTCATTGTGCAAAGTGCCTGGGCTTGTAAACACCCCTTCTATTTTCTGAAGGTAGCCTGTAGCAGCTCAATGATGATGTCACTGCTACTTTTATATGTTAATATCTGGGTTTGTAGGTGCACACAGTGTAGATTTATAACCTCTGTGACTACTGAAGAATATATTTAAATAAAAATGTTGCGACCAGAGTTCAGCTTTAATAATAATCATACTTTTCACTTGTTTTATTTGTATGACTTGCTAACACATGTAGACATCAGTAAAACAGCTGGCTAAAAGTCTTATTATAGATTCTTATGCCCCTCTTCTAAGAAATCTAATCCAATTCAAATATTAATGAATGCTTTTACTAACATAATTCAAAACCATTTAGTTCTTGTGAAGCTGGCTGTAGATGTCAGAAAGCAACCAGTTGTTCCATTTATTTTCTGTTCCCCAGCAGACACATGGAGGCTATGTTCAACCAAACAGGTTTATTTATGTGATTGTAAGAAGGAAAAAGGTTTTGTAAAGACTTTTTTTACAGGTGAAAATGTAATTGCTAACCCAAAATATCCAACACAGTTGGATAGCTGGTGATCTCTGGCGAAGTCAACCTGACCAATCTCAAGCAAAATACATTTAGGTGTCCGTTTATGAACCAGCAGTAATAGATCGCTGATCAGTTCTCTGGCATTCTCAGGGAGAACACAGTTCTCCTGTGAATGCCATTTATGAAGCATATGTAGATCAGTTCTCCAAACGAAGGGAGAACGGTCTACAAACGCTGGAAAACGACTGATTTTACTATAATCTCGTGTGATTACAATAAAAGATCAGTTTACTAAGCAGAGGTAAATTATCTCTGCTTAGTTTGCGGTTCCTCCGATTCTCCAGCTCTGGGCTTGAGAATCTGGAGGGAGAACACAGATCTCCAGTGAAGAGCTGAACATGTTCTCCTGAGTGTTATAAACTGTGAATGACCAGAGAATAGCTGCGATCCTCTGAATCACAGTTATTCTCTGTGTCATAAAAGGACACCTTAATGATTTCAGGCAATCATTCTTGCTTTCAGAAAGTCATGCAATCAAGTTTTCAATAACATCATTGGATTTTCCAAACAGTACTTTAAGATCCTCCTATCTGATGGTGACCTGCACATGGTGGTCAAGAAAGCACCACTGAATGTCTACAGATATAATAGTTCACTATAGGGTTGCTTTACTAAATGAAAATAGGCTGTTCGCTTTGCAAGGGAACTTTCCCTTAGTATAGTAAATGCGCAAATTCACTTTGCAAAAACTGCTCAGTGATGTGCAGAGAAAGAAACGTGTTTTTGCTTGAACATGCTTGGATGATACAAGTCAGCAGAGCTTCACTTCATTCACTTAGTTAAGGGAAAATTCCTTTGAAAAGTGAAAAGCCTATTTGACTTTAGTAAATCAACCCCTATGTAACCATTGGGTCTGGAGAGATCCCGATGTTAGGTTCACACTATCCCACACACTGCGGGCTGGTTGCAGGTGCGGGAATCAATACGATTTCCGCACCTGCAGCCACTCACAGCTGCATTGTGTTTCTCATTCTGAATGGCATCCCCATGCATCTCATTTTGCAGCGAGATCGCAGGTGCTGATGCATTTTGGAAAAGGTGCATACACCTTTTCCTTGCGGGAAAAATGAGCACAGCAGCCCATTCAAGTTAATGAGCTACCATGCCCGTGCAAATGCTGCAACACGGACCCTCACTAATGTGAGCCAGGGGTAATATAGTTACAGCAGACTGCATTTTCAATTTTCAAACAAAGGTACATCTGTAATTTTTATCAACTTTAGACAAAGATGTGGTTAAATGTGTTTAGTAATGACATTACTTACAAAGGTTATTTTATATAAGCTCAAGGTATGAAATATAAATGGTTGTAACCCTTTGAAACTGCCCATCTGCAATTAAAAGCAGTAGCTAGTGAAAATCCTCACTTGGATACTCTTCAGAACCTCACTTGGTCCCTCAGTCTGAACTTAACCACTTGACCTCCAGAAGATATACTTTCTGCTATAAAACAAGACCAACATTAAAAAAAAACCAATATATATATATATATATATATATATATATATATATATATATACACACACATAATTTCTTTCTGCTATAAAACATATCCAGTAGAGGAATTTTAAAAATCATATTTCTTCATCCAATTTGCATGTCCAATAACAGCAGAAGTGGCACTTCAGGGGGGTGTGACCAAGATGGTGACTGGGATGGATGCCTAGTTAAAGAGCTCTGCAGCTGCGGAAGGGGGAATCATCCTGTTACACTATCCTGTCTGTATACTACTTTAGCTGAGGACCCTCCAGATGACCTTCTGCCGACGATGACATGGGGCTGACAGCAATCCGAGGCCCTTCGCCACAGGGATGCGCACGTTAGCTCTGAGGGCGCCCACGTGGCAGAGGCAGCCAACAATGACAATGCAGACAGAAGACCCAGACCCAGCTCTCATGGAGCAGGCCAACTTCTCGGCCCTGATGCAAGCTATAATGGGCTGCCAAACTACCCTCACTACCAAAATTGATCCCCTTCAGTTGAGGTGGGCCTTATCAGGAGAGACTTCAGCAAGATCTGTCATCACCTAACGGAGGCTGAGCGCTGGCTGGGAGACATGGAGGACTCAGTGTGGGATCATTCTGCTCTCCTGCACACCCTTCAGGTGTTAAACACCTCGAGTCTAAGGCGGAAGACGCGGAGAACCGCAACCGCATAACAACCTCTGGATACTGGATCTGCATGAGGGGACAGAGGGCCCAGATCCAATGGCCTTCACTGAGCATCTCCTGCTCAGTGAAGGCCATTGGATGATAGTGGTGGGCTTATACATTTGCCCTCCAGCTTCAGTGGCCTCACTCACTAAAGTGATCCAAATGGTATCCACCTTTTCCACTGCAGACATTATCCTAGCTGGGGACTTTAATATGAGTCCATGTCCACGGCTCACTGATGTCTGGAGATGTCTGGAGGATATCTCAGCTTAGAAGTTTTACTTGCCACTTCGCCACTTATACTACTATGTCGTGTATAGATCTAATTTATGTCTGCGATCCTGTTTTGGCCAAGGTGTGGGATGTATCTATTCTCCCTAGGGGTATTTCGGACCATGTCCCGATGCTGTTGCGTTTGACTCTCTCTGTGGCTCCTACAGATTGGTTGTGGCATCTCTCGAGATTCTGAATGTCTGATGAGCAGGTTGAGCCGATTGTGGAGACAGCACTTTGGATCTATTTGGAAAGTGACCCTCAACTGCTGGTATGTGCTACTGGCTGGAAAGCCTTTAAACTATATGTTCATTGACAATACCAATCCGCTATCAACTCTGCCCGTCGGAAGCTCTATAACCGAGCAAGACCAGGCTGAGGCTAGGGTTAGAGTGTTAGAAGCTCAGTACTTCCAGGGCTGAGGGGTTTTGCTGTGATCTAGAGGGGGAGCTGTGCAAAGTTACACTTCTTGGAGTTTTGGAAGCTAAGAAACACTTGCTCCATCAATAGCAATGAATTTTCGAACAGGGTAAAAAGACTGGACGTCTGCTGGCGTGGCTTTCTAGGAAACAGATGACCTCTACTTCTATTGCTAATATCAGATATGCGAATTGGTGGCTGGTGTCTGACCCTAGATAAATTAACTCCTGTTTTTCTTCCTTTTATGCTGAGCTGTATTCTTCTAGAACTGCTTACTCGGCTACAGATCTCTGGGCCTTCTTGGAGTCTGTTCGGTTTCCGGTATTCTCTGAGGAAACCAGTCGGAGACTTGAAACTCAGCTCACCCCCAAGGAAATCCAAGCTGCTATTACTTCCCTGTAGCCTGGTAAAACCCCTGGGGACAATGGCCTTCCGGATGGGTTTTTTAAAACTCACAATGATATTCTTCCTGCTAAACGGCATGAGGTATTGAATGCTTGGTTGCTTGCCTCCTCCTTACCAACCTCCATGCCCAAACCAGGCAAGGACCCAGAACTCTGTTCTTCTTACAGGCCCATTTCACTTTTAATTGTGGATGCCAATATCCTTACTAAAGCCTTGGCCACACATCTGAAAAAGGTAATCCTCTCTTTGGTACATAGGGACCAGACAGGGTTTATGCCGGAAAATGGCACTGATATTAACCTGTGGAGGTTGCTCACCATTATTTCTCACACTGCTTGGGGGAGGGCTTGGGGGTGGTGGCCTGCCTTGATGCTCAGAAAGCTTTTGACTCGGAGTGGGAATATTTTTGGCTGGTGTTGGGCAAATTTGGTTTTGGACCAACATTTATATCATGGCTGAGACTGCTATACTGAGCTCCAACAGCTAGAGTTCGTACCAATGGTATTTTGTGGCTATAGAGCCTCTGGCGATGATGCTGCAGGGTTCCCATGCAGTTCAAGGCCTATCAATACCACCATTGATGGAGAAAATGTCCTTGTATGCCGACGATACTCTCCTGTATCTAAATGATGCCCATCAGTCTCTGGCAGCTGCCTTGGACATTATAAATCTTTTTGGCTCATTTTCTGCTATTAGGATAGTTTGGGATAAATTGGTTTTGTTCCCTCTGACTCGAGGAGCACCCCCTGTGAATCTACCTGCCCCCCTTACTTGGGTGACCCAATTTAAATATTTGGGGATTTATGATCAGGCAGATCTGAAATCGTACCTAGAGGATAACTTAGGCCCCATGTACACGGGATGTTTCTGAATGATGGAAACTGACTGCTGGAAAACATAGGTTAAAAACCGCCTGTTTGGCCGCGTTTGCATAACGCGTTCATGCGAGTTTGCGTTTAGAACCGATTTTTAAAGATAAGCACAGGAGAACCTCCAAAATGCCCAGAATGCACTGAAAAGTGGCAAATTATTAACTATTTCAGACTGGTTCAGAGAAATACACACAGTAGAAGCAGAGACAGCAGTATGTGTTGAGATAATTAGGTGTGAGTTGTTCATTAACATTTCTTTTGTTTCCAAGGGTGGGATAGGTGTCTGGTGGAGAGAGTCCATTAAGGTCACCTGGCAGGGGGTCTTCATGAGGAATTTGAGGTGTGAATGTCTATTAACATACCTTTTGTTTCCAAGGGTGGGAGAGGTCTGAGGTGTGATTTGTTATTACAATGTGTGGCATGCTTGGTAGAAACATTCTGTGTTCAGTGTTTTGTCCATTTGAGCACCTTGAAAACTCTTTGGATGCATTTTTCATGATGAAAAAGGCTCTGGACAGCATTGGGAACTGGAAGAGTTAAAAAAAATTTCAAACACAAATGCTTATAAATGCGATTTGACGTGTTTACAAGCGTTTTGCATTTGAAACACTGATAAAATCGCCGTTTGAACGCAAGTTTGCTGCATTCAAAAAAACGACTGTAAATTCAACTACCTGTAAACGACTGTAAACGAAGATGTGTACATGGACATATAGGAAAACATTAGGGGGAGTTCAGGAGCTGCTGAAAAAAACGTGAGTTTAGCAGCTGCAGTGTACATGAGCCCTTATACCTGATCTTTCAACAATTACTACAGAGGTGCTGTCAGGAATGGACTTGCCAGTAATGGTGGGACTCACCTGCCTTGTGGGCTGCAGTACCAGGGCTGGCCAGCGGGTGCTCTCAGCAATCAGAGACTCAACCCTGCAGTCAGCCAAACACCTGAAGCTGATTACGGAGGTGTATTTAAGGGATGGCTAGACCTGCAGTCTGTGCCTTGGTGTGTGTTTTTCCATGGACCCCTGTATCTTGTTACCTGCATTCCTGTTCCTTTTCCTGTTCCTGTTCCTGCCTGACTGACTTGTTGCCGACCCTGCTTGATCCTGACCTCTGCTGACTTCTCCTGTTTGATCCCTGGCTTGTGACCCCGACCATTCTCTGCCTGACCCCCTGTACCTACCTGCCCGTTAGTTGCTGTACCCGGCTCGTGACCTGACTACTCTCTGCCTGCTCCTCCTGTTCCTACCTGCCCGATTGTTATTGACCCGGCCTGCTTGACTACGCGTGCATTGTATGTATTGTTATTTGTGGGTGGTTTGGTTTGGTTCGTTTGCACTTTGTTTATGTTTTAGTATTGCACTGCGTTTTGTATTGTTAGTATTAATAAATTATATTGTTTATAACATATCTGAAGCCTGCGTTTCCCTGCGTCAGTTCACATACCTCTGGTCATACCCGGAGCCCTGACAGGTGCTCTGCTTGGAAAACACTCCCTCTAACTTCGGTGGTAAAATGAATTTCCTCCCTAAATTGTTATATGTTTTTAGACATACCCCTGTCCCTATCCCTAATGCCTTTTTTCTTAAATTAGATCAGGCCATTCTTTTATTTGGGTGAGCTCTGTTCTGAGAGTAGCAAATTCCACTTTGCAGCTCCCTTTGACTGAAGAAGGCCTAACCTTGCCATGTTTAAGGAAATTTTATTTGGCTGCGGTTTTGGTATCTGTATGATGGTGGTTTGCCCAGGATCACTGAAATCCTGCTGTGAATTTGGAGGCGGCGCTTCTTGGGTCTTATTCGGAACTTAGCAACCTGGTATATAGAGGACTAAGCTCTAACTAAAATATTACTCTGCCGATGGCAACTATGATTAGAATTTGAAAGCAGGTTACCACACTTCTTAATGCGCCCCAAACTGTTTTCCCTCATACTCCTCTCTGGGGCAACGCATCCCTGGATCATCTGCAGTCGGAACTGGACCCACATATTTGGGCCCACTATGACATTAGGACGCTGCTATATGTTATGCCTGAAGGATGTCTTCTTCCCTTTATAGAGTTAAAAACATAATTTTAGTCTCCCTCCCTGAATGTATTTCAGATATCTACAGCTCAGGCACGCAGTATGAGCGCAGTTCCCATAATCCTGGCTTCCCACTCGGTTGAGAAGCTCCTGACGACACGTAATATACATACACCTCTGTCTTTTATTTATCTTAGGCTGACCTGTAGGGGTGCCTCTGGCACGTCGCAAACCTACCTTGCCTGGCAAAAAGATATGCCCAATTTAACTGAGGAGGATTGGACCGAGGGCCTTCAGCAATATATTCCCGTTATGATTTCAGCTAAAGACAGATTTAAACATTTAAAATGTCTTCATAAGGTGTACTATATGCCTCAGAGACTGTGGGTCATTTATCGCTCAGATGATGCAGTCTGCCCTAAATGCCGCCTAGAGGTGGGAAATTTTATACATATGGTATGGTCCTGCTCACTACTCCAGACCTTTTGGTGAACAGTGGTGGCTGACATGAATGCGATTAGTGGCCTTAACATAGCAATAGATCCCCTGATTTTATTATTGGGTGTAACTGATAACCTGCACATCACCACCCACACTAAACTGTTTGTTTTCTATGCCGCTTACTATGCAACTATTTTGTCTAAATGGAAATTGTAGGAGCCTCCGATGGTCTCTCCATGGCGCTCCATGATCAATGCCACTTTGCCCATGTACAAGTTGACCTATATGGGACATAATTGCCCTAAAAGGTTTAGCAAGATTTGGTCATCCTGAGTTGAAGCTAGATACCTCACTATATGACACTTTACTTGATGGCTATCTCCCCCTTGGTTGTTGATTTTCCTCTTCTCTCAAGTACCCTTTCATGACACTCCTGAATGTAGGCCCTCCCTAGCAATGCACCTTACTTATTGTCTACCCTGCTCTCCCTGTCGTCCATCTCTTCCTTTTCATTACTCTCTATTCCCTCTCTCTGCTCACCCCCCCCCCTTGCTCCTTTTCCCCCCTCCTATTCCCCTCGCTTTCCCCCCTTCTGTACCCTTTTCTTTGCTGGAAGCTTGGAACAGTGGAGAATAGCTATTGCTCTAGTTGTAGCATTCTGGTATGCAACGTGCTGTTTGTCGCTTCTTTGTGATCTGCAATTGACTGGTTGTTGTAGGCAATCTTTGTTTCTGTTATAAAATTTTGCAAACAGGTAATGTTTCTCCTTCACTGATGTGCGTTGATGAGGCAGCACTGATGGGCACTGATAGGTGGCATGGATAGGCAGCACTGATGGGCACTGATATGCAGCACTGATAGGTGGCAATGATAAGCGGCACTGATGAGCTGGCACTGATGAGATGGCACTGATGATGCTGCACTGATATGCAACAATGATGGGCACTGATAGGTGGCATTGATGGGCAGCACTGATGGCACTGACTGGCGGCACTGCTGGGCAGCACTGATGGGTGGCACTGCTGGGTGGCACTGCTGGGTGGCACTACTGGGCACTGGTGGGTGGCACTGCTGGGTACTGATGGGCACAGGTGGGTGGCACTACTTGGCACTTGTGGGCGGCACTGCTGGGCATAGGTGGGCGGCACAGGTGTGCCCTTATGATCGGTGCTGATTTATCCTCTTACAATTGCTGGTTATCGGCAGTACTTTCCTCGTGCTGTGACAGCGTGAGGAAAGTGCAGCCAATAACCGGCAACTGCATTTACCGGTGCTCTGCTGTGTCATTGGACATGGCTGATCATGTGGTAAAAGGCTCCTGCGATTGGTCTTTTACCACATCACATGATCAGTTGTGTCCATAGGACACAGCAATCACAGAGATCGCCGGGTGTGCACCCCGGGGGCACGCGTGAGGGTGCGTTCTGGGAGGATGTCATATGTCGCCCTACCAAAACTGGCCAGCCACAGTGAAGCCATCATTCGGCTATCTGTGGTCGGCAAGTGGTTAACAACTTTGAAAATGTGAAAAACAACTATGTAATATATTTCACTTTACCAGTCCATAATAGTGGTGGATGCATGTTTTATTCTTTTTTAATGTTATATATATAGATATATATTCTAGGTTTTTGTTATGGTGTTTTTTATGTTTTATATGATTTTATGTATTTTTATAAGTTTTTTTGCATGTTTTATGTATTTTTTTGGTTTTTATTTTTCAGGCATTTTTCCCGTTATTTTCTCCTGCTGAACCTGTGAATAACACATATCCTGTATTTTTGTGTTGATGCTTTTTTTCTCCACTGTATTAGTGGGTTGTCTCCCAGGCTGGAATTCAAACGTCTGCCTATGTTCATATACATTACCTGGGGACTGCCAGGACTAGTAATTTAAAAAAGAAAGGGTGTTTGTGTTTTTTTTTAGATCACAGAAAGTGACAAGAGCACTGTAGGGGGGATTCAATAGACTTACTAGTCAAATTATCAGGCATGAGTTGCTCTCATAAAAGCACTGCACTATATTCAAAAAACATCTGCAACAGTTTTGGTTCTGACCAGGGGCAGACTGACAACTCATGGGGCCCCTGGGCAATAGGAAATCATGGGGCCCCTGTGTCCTCGCCAACACTCAAACCACACCCAAAAAAGCCTATTAAAGGTATCGGGGGCATCTCATGGGGCCCCCTACTGACCCGGGCCCCCAGGCAGTGCCCAAGTGCTCGAATGGTCAGTCCACCCCTGGTTCTGACAGCAACGTTTGCCTCAAATTAAGGTAGTTCAAATTTGGTTCACTTCTACATTGTGGTATAACATCTGTGCCAAATTAAAAAAAAATAATGAGAGTCTGTGAATGACAAAAGTGGAGCTAATTAAGATGAACTTTTTTCTAACCAGCAGAGACAAATTTGTGAAAATGTCTCACATGCATTCTAAAAGTGGTGCAACACACACCAAGTTCAAGTGTGAACTCTACTGTAGACAGCTACATGAATTTGATGCATGCTGCTCCACTTTTAGAAAGCATGTGAGACACTTTTGCAAAATCTGTCTGTGCCAGTTTGTATGTATTCCACGAAACATGTCTGACAAGAACCTTTGTTCAATTTTTTCATCATTAGTGGAGTCAAATTGATGTTTGTTTTTGACTGCAGTGATAAGAACATTCAAAGTTGCAGGATGGAAATTTTTTCTTTGAACAAATGATTTTCTAATAGTGAATGTTGTTTTCATTTGGAAATGTCCATTGACTTCAAAATCATAGTTTTTGCAGTCATTAACAACACTCAGCATGCCATAGAATATATTGATGAGAATTTTCATACAAATGTTTTTGTGAGCATTTGTTCCAAAATCTGCTAGTCTATGGGCAGCTTAGGTTTTAAACTGGAGTTCCAACTGTTTTGTGTTTATTAACAGTCAGCAGCTAAAAAAACTGTAGCTGCTGACTTTTAAAAAACACACAGTTACCTGTCTTGGGGTCCAGCGATGTACTCACCTGTGCAGTCCCTTCTCTCCTTCTGTCCTCCACGGCACCGGCATCTCTACTGTGAGCACCAGGCTGTGACAGCTTGCGGCTTGCCTCCTGATTGGTCCGGCAGTCTTCTGGGACCTGTGAAAGTTCCCAGGAGACTGCTGGAGCAAGGAGGGGGCCGAACTTCTGGGTTACTTCGCCGTGGCAAACTGAGCCGGAAGTGGGAGAGGGTACCTGTCAAAACCAGAAAGGTGCCAAATATGGCAGTGGTGGGGGGGAGGAGGCGAACAAGTGGAGTTTCCGCTTTTGAGTGGAACTCCGCTTTAAGAAAGAAAAGCTACAATTAAGGATGTGTAAAGTGCAATATATGAAATGTTTGTTCTTGGGTTTAGCTATTCTTTAAAATTCAATTAATGATAATTCTAAATTACATTTGCAAATTAAAATATTTAATGAACTTCACAGCATTGTTTCTTAGGTTGTAACAATGTGTAGCTCTTAGATGTAAACAATAGCATCTATTGGCAGAAAATGAAAAAACATTACTTAGGGAAAGAAAAATGACAATCTACGAGCACATCTCATTTTGTAGGCCAGTACTTATGCTATTTAGTTGTATCATTCTGAAATGACATCTCATGTTATGCAGGATATCCATGCAAATCTGACTTCAGCTGCCAGTTTACACATTCTCATACAGAGATCGATAAAATTCCGCAAGTGGCCAATCCGTTACCCTGTTATTATGGCTACAAATGGACAAAGTGGGGTAAGCAGATCAGCATGCAATTAAGATGTAATGGACTCGTCTTACTTGTTTAGCAAGATGTACAGCAGATGGTTCTGTATCATAATTTCATTAGATCTGACAAAGCTGGGGCAAACAACGATTACAAGGGGAGTAATTTCATCACCAGGCAGTAAGAATGTAATTGAACGTGAATTGTAGACAGTTTGATATTTTGCAGCTCTCAATATATAATTAACACATTAGCAGTATTGTTCTTTCTTCATTCACTGTACCAAGTAAACTGAGTAATTTGGTACAACAAACCATGTAGCATTTTATATCTTAATCTGTGGTTTTGTCTTTAAAGCTCTAGATAGAAGCAGACTCTTCGCTACTTTTCAAAGCAAGGATTTTTTTTTTTGTGCCCATATTAGAAGAGCTTCCATCAAAAACAAAAATTGCTGTATCAGCTACAGCATCAGTTTATGGCCACTTTGTATTTCTTTGTTTTAAAGCCCAGTTGAAATTTCGTTTTAAATAAGCTAAAAAAAATGTTCAGGTACAGCCACAATAAATGTAAAAAATATTACAGTTAATGTTCTTTAGAAAGTAGCCACCATCTGTGTAGAAAAGCCAGTGCCCTACCAACATAGGTCTGACTCAGCAGGGAGCTCAGCAGACCACTGCATAGAGACCTTTGCTTCCACACAGAAAGCAAGGGTCCCACTCTGCAGGTTCTGGCAGGAAAACAGATTTTCTACTCAAACTGTGGCTGCTTTATAAAAAAAGGCCCCTTTCACATGGACCAATCAATGGATCCGATCAAATTCATCTGTCAGTTTTTCAGCTGGACCAGATTGGATGGTCCATGTATCCCTATGGATCGGCAGATGTAAACGGTCTTGTGTCCATTTATACCCGCCTGCCTCCAATATAATCTGGTCCGCTAAAAAAGATGGAAGGAGATCCATCCCCCTCTGTCTAGGTGGATTGGATTAGAGGGCATATGATTGTAAATGGACAGCTGGTCCATTTACACCCAGCTGCCCATACAGCAGAACAGGCTCTATACTTGCTCACTCTGCAAAAACTGAGCAAATATGGACCTGCCATCGTCCGGCTTTGCTCTGATCAACAGGGGATCACTTTGCTAAGCAAACTGGATTCTGGCCCATGTGAAAGGGGCCTAAGACCTTGAGCACCTTTTGCTTTGAAGCACCTGGAATGTATTTAGCTGATTAAAAACTGAATGCTCATTAGGGCTTTAAATTTAAGTATTAGAGCTGTCCGAACTGAAGATTTAAACTTCATTACTTCCTGTTCACTGCTTCTCTACAATTACCGGTGGAGCGGATATATTTTTGGCAACAGATCACTTAGTCTGCAGTGGTTAAAGGTCCAACCATACATGTGTGATGTAAACAGGCACTTGTGGTGAAATTAGGCAGACAGCTGCGGTATAGTTATATCTTTTTAGAAGGAATAACATAATGCCCATATTTAAATTACCAACATACAGTGCTCAGCATAAATGAGTACACCACTTTTGAAAAGTAAGATTTTAATCAATATCTCAATGAACACAAGAACAATTCCCAAAATGTTGACACAACTGAGTTTTATAGAACATTTGTTTAGCTCATTACATGAAAGTAAGGTTAATAATATAACTTGGATTACAAAATCTTCAGTTTTACTCAAATTAGTTGATGCAAAAATTAATATTCCCCACAACAAAAACTACTACATCTAGTATTTTATATGACCTCCATGATTTGTAAGGATAGCACCAAGGTATGGAATGAACAAGTTGGTGGCATATTGCAATATCAATCTTTTTCCATGCTTCAAGAACAACCTCTTTTAGAGCCTGGATGCTGGATGGAGAGTGATGCTCAACTTGTCTCTTCAGAATTCCCCATAGGTGTTCAATTGGGTTCAGATCAGGAGACATACTTGGCCACTGAAACACTTTCACCCTGTTCTTCTTCAGAAATGCAACCTTGGCCTTAGATGTGTGTTTTGGATCATTGTCACGTTGGAAAAGTGCGCGGTGACCAAGGGCACGGAGTGATGGTAGCATTTTCTCTTTCAATATAGAGCAGTACATCTGTGAATTCATGATACCATCAATGAAATGCAGCTCCCCGGCACAAGCAGTACTCATGCAACCCCACAGAAGAACACTGCCAACACCATGTTTCACTGTAGACACCATGTATTTTTCTTTGTACTCTTCACCTTTGTGACATCATACAGTTTGGAAGCCATTAGTTCCAAAAACATTTATCTTGGTCTTATCACTCCAGAGTACAGATTCCCTGTAGTCTTCTTTTTCAGTATGTGGCAAATTTTAGGCAGGCTTTTTTTTTTTGCATGTGCTTTAGGAGAGGCTTCCTTTGTGGACAGCACCCATGCATGCCATTTCTATGTAAATATTATGCATGCATCATACATACTAGGGGGGTACAACTGGGGGAATCAATGGTGGAGAAGGATCTGGGAGTTCTGGTAGATCACAAGCTTAATAATTGCATGCAATGTTAAGCTGCAGTTTCTAAAGCAAGCAAAATCCTCTCTTGTATTAAAAGAGGTATAGACTCCAGAGAGAGAGAGATCATATTACCCCTGTACAAATCATTAGTAATACCTCATCTGGAATATGCAGTTCAGTTTTGGGCACCAATTCACAAAAAGAACACAGGGAACTGGAGAACGAACAGAGAAGGGCAACCAAACTGATAAGAGGCATGGAGGAACTGAATTTATTCTCACTTGAGAAGAGGAGATTAAGGGGGGATATGATCAACATGTATAAATACATCAGTGGTTCATATCGTGAACTCGGTGTAGAGTTATTCACCCTGAGGACATCACAGAGGACAAGAGGGCACTCTTTAAATCTGGAGGAAAAGAAATTTAATCTCTAAACATGGAAAGGTTTCTTCACAGTGAGAGCTGAGAAAATGTGGAATAGACTCCCTCAAGATTTGGTTCTGGCCTGCTCAGTGGATTGCTTCAAAAAAGGCCTGGATTCTTTCCTAGATACACAGAATATAACTGGCTACTAACATTTATAGGTAAAGTTGATCCAGAGAATATCCGATTGCCTCTCCGGGGATTAGGAAGGACTTTTTGTTTACCTGCATGAGCAAATTGGATCATGCTTTGGTGGGTTTTTTTTCCTTCCTCTGGATCAACTGTGGGTATAGGATTATAACTTTTTTTTTTTTAATGGTTGAACTGGATGGACTTTTGTCTTTTTTCAGCCAGGCTAACTATGTAACTATTATTTGCAGTGTATGCCTTAATGTGTCATGGGAAACAATAACCCCAGTTTGGCTTTCTGCTTTAGCTAACTGCAGTGAACTTGCATGGCGATTATCTTCAACCCTTTTCATCAGAAGATGCTTCTGTCGAGGTGTTAACTTCCGTAGATGGCCTGGACATCTCTGTGAGATGGTTGCAATTCCATATTTGTTAAATTTTTGTACCGCTTTTGATACAGTATTTTAACTGACAAGTAAAGCTTTGCTGATCTTCTTGTAGCCTTCACCTTTCTTGTGTAAAGAAATTATGTTCATTCTCAGGCCTTGCGGCCTTCTCTTCCATGCGGTGCCATTGCTGACAACATGAAATGGGAAGGGGTTTTCTTTGTTAAGTAATGCCCTTTTATAATCAGCTGTCTGCTGGACACCTGTTTAATGAATAACTAGACTCACCTGTAGTTGAATTCTTGTTAATTAGGATTTTATTGTCTAAAATTTAGCTTTGCTCTTAAGACTTTTGTTGGGGTGTCTTCATTTTTGCAACATGGTCTTCAATGAATTTGTTAGGAAAATACTTTTTTGTGTGTGCAAATTAACAAATCTTGTGTGCAATCAATGGCCCACATTTGTATTTTGTAGCATAGTGTCCCATAAACGTTGATTATGAAAGTAAAGGAAAGGTTTTCTGACAAATCTGTTGGGGTGTACTCATTTATGCTGAGCACTGTAGCAGTGTTTAAATTGTTTAAAGTGTTTCAATTGTAAAACCAAAAAAAATCATGATCCTATGGATCATTGCATAGATATGCTCCTATAAAATAAATATGTGTAAAGGGAACTGAGCTATTTGTCAGCATTATTTACATATAAATTAATTAGATGTATTAATTTAAACCAACCCAATCTCCCACCTGGTAAATCATATAAAACATCCAATTATTCAAAACCAGAGAAAGCATTTTCATAGATTTTACCTACCCAGTTCAAGCATATAACTGACTTTCAGAGAAGCTGTTGTTTCTCTTTCACGGGGATCAAGAATTTTACTGCTGTGAGAACTTTCAAGATTTTTTTTTTTGTGAAAAAGTATATTTTAGATTTTAAAATGTATGCAAATGTTTTCCTGCATTGTATAAGGAGAACCAGCCTTAATACTGGACAAGTAAAGGCTGAATTCAATGAGAACCACAAAGATTACACCCATAGCTAAATTTATCATTTGTTGAGACTGGAAGTCAAAGTATAACTTTCTCCATCTGACTAAGAATCTTTGGTTGGTTGAAAATCTGCAGTGTAGAAAGGGCAAACAGTGTTAAAGGGGATGCAGGTGCTAAAAGATACATTTTTAAAAGCTAACTGCACCTTTAAGACCATGTTACGCGTTTCACCGCATTTAGGATGTAATATGTAGCATGGAGCAGTTAGAGCTCATTAGAGCATTTACAGCCAAACAGGACGGGTGCACTGTCCTGGACACTGTCTGTCTGCTTCCAGGGCTGTGCATCCATCCCTATGTGTATGCTCAGTTCCTCAGATTTAACAGGGTGCTTTCTCCATTTTTAACAGGCATCGGTGTTCCGATTTACAGAATATCGTTGCCTCCTGGGCACATAAGCATGACTCTTTTGCAGGTTGTTTGGGTCTCTGTACCTGTGTGAATGACCCTCAGCCCTACAAATGGCCAGGATTGAGTAACAAAATAACACCATCCATAAACTTTAATGGGGTTTTCCCCAAAGTTCACAAACGTCAAAATATGAGCAAGCTTTGTGAAACTGTTCAAGAACCAAACAAAAGCAGTTTCGCTCATCCATAACTGTGAGGTAGATTATCTCTCCAGCATCTATAAAAACTGAATTATCACTTAGAGATGTATCCATACTGTAACTACTATAGAAATAAATCAATAAATTACCCAAGTTTCATTCCAAACCACCCCATCCAAATTCAGAATTAAAATATAAATCTAGAAATAACAATGATACAAAATATTAAATATCTACAATAAAATAATTAACATCTAGAACTATATGAGACCCTAAGGAATGGAAAATATCTAACAAAAATATCAATTTGGTCTACTGTTTTATGTCCTTTTTCATGTTGGAAACTCTCTAATGTATAACCACGTATCTAAATGAATAGTGAAGTGGTTGACACTTATTTTTGCAGTGCAGTGTATAAACAACACTGCAGAAATCCCCTTCGGATAGCCAGTGCTGTTAACAGTTGTGAAAGAGCCATCGTCAGGAAGCTCAGTTCACAGACACAGTGTACAGAACCAATTTAAGCAGCTCCGTACCATGTGGTTGCTGTTATGACCAATCACAATGATTGCAGATGTAAACAGTGTAGTGTGTACATTTGAGAGCCCACTCCTTCCTCTTACAATGAGGAAGGGGAGGAAGGAAGAACTAATCAATGAATAAACCATTTATTAGTTTCAGATCAGTGACTGCAGCAGATTGAGGGTGGGGGGCAGGGGTTGATAGTGAGACTGTTTTTTAACATTTTTTCAACCCCCTCCTCTTCTTTATCTCTGATCTGCATTAAGTTTCAATGTGACCAGTATATTAGCCCTTCACTTCCTGTATGCTGATAGGATGATATGGAGGTCCAATGAACCTAAAACTATGTAGAGAGACTGTGAAACTAGGAGATCATGGGTGGTGATGTATTTGACAAAACACATCACAGTTTAAGGCACATTATCAAAAAGCAGAGGTATCACAAATGTGGTTGCATTAATAGATAGGAAGATACCAATCTGCTAGACACCAAACTCACCTAATTTACATATCCAAAATGCTGCTAAGACACATTAGACTTTCAAAGAGAAATAAGCATAACATACATTATATTGTCAAAAGTAATGGGACGTCCTTGCAAATCATTGGATTCAGGTGTTCCAATCACCTCCGTGGCCACAGGAGTAGAAAAGCAAGTACCTAGGCATGCAGACTGCTTCTACAAACATTTGTGAAAGAATGGGTCGCTCTCAGGAGCTCAGTGAATTCAAGCGTGGTAGTGTGATAGGTTGCCACCTGTGCAATAAGTCCATCTGTGAAATTTCCATGCTACTAAATATTCCATGGTTAGCTGTTAGTGTTATTCTAACAAAGTGGAAGCAACTGGGAACAACAGAAACTCAGCCAAAAGTGGTAGGCCAAGTAAAATGACAGAGCGGGGTCAGTGCATGCTGAAGCGCACAGCGCACATAAGTCACCAACTGTCTGCAGAGTCAATAGGTAAAGACCTCCAAACTTTGTGTAGCCTTCAGATTAGCATAACAGTGCATAGAGAGCTTCATTGAATGCGTTTCCATGGCCGAGCATCTGCATCCAAGCCTTACATCACCAAGTGCAATGCAAAGTGTCGGATGCAGTGGTGTATAGCATGCCACCACTTGACTCTAGAACAGTGGAGACGTGTTCTCTAGAGTGACAAATCATGCTTCTCTGTCTGGCAATCCAATGGACATGTCTGTGTTTAGCGGCTGCCAGGAGAACGGTATTTGCCTGACTTCATTTAGCCAAGTGTAAAGCTTGCTGGAGGGGGGATTATGGTGTGGGGTTGTTTTTCAGGGGTTGGGCTTGGCTCCATAGTTCCAGTGAAGGGAACTCTTAAGGCGTCAGCATACCAAGACATTTTGAACAATTTCATGCTCCCAACTTTGTGGGAACAGCTTGGGGGTGTCCCTTCCTGTTCAAACATGATTGCGCACCAGTGCACAAAGCAAGGTTCATAAAGACATGGATGAGCGAGTTTGAGGTGGAGGAACTTGACTGGCCTCACAAATGTGCTTTAGACAATCCTAAACCTTGTGGACAGCCTTCCCAGAAGAGTTGAAGCTGTTAAAGCTGCAAAGTGTGGGCCAACTCAATTCTGAACCCTATGAACTAAGACTTTGATGCCATTAAAGTTCACGTGGGTGTAAAGGCAGGCATCCCAATATTTTTGGCAATATAGTATATTTAGTATCTAACAAATTGCATATCTATAAATGTTGCTAAATGTAGATATATGGTTAAATTGCACAGTTGGAGTATGTGTTAATTGTTAGCGATCCCTAAGGTTTTTTTTGTTTGGCTCGCAAGTTACACACACCTGTGTTTTGTAATCTAACAAATTGCAATTTCATTCTATTAAAGCAAAACTAAATTGCATCTGAACACCAGAAACCAAAAATATTATTTCATTCATTTTTAATATTCAAAACAAACTCCCCTATCCATCCATTCCCCTAGCTTTTCTGGCCATGGACATCTTGAGTAAAGGCAGATGATTCATGTAGCATTTATTTTCTGGAATCCCTCTGCACTTAGCTAAATCATACAGGCAGGAGGGTGTGCTTAGCTGAGAAAACTGCTCCTGAAGACTCCTCGGAGTTATTACATAATTTTCAAGAAACCAGGAAATAACTTAAGAAACTGAAAAAGTTTAAAGCAAGTAAATATAATGTATGTGTAGGCAGATGCAGTCTGCTTCCTCTGCTATAGGTGGCGCTCAATGGAGCGGTACCATGGCTGGAGAGGAATTCAGGGGAAACCTGGTTTCTCTATGGTTTTCTGGTTTCCTGAGGCTACTCTGTATTCAGGTGGTCCCTGGCAGCCATCTTGGGTCAATGAAAAAAGAAAATAGGCGTACACGATTGAACCTCTCAAAGTTCAATCAATAGATGAAATTAGCTAAGAAATAGTCCAAGGTTCTGGAGAACAGTGATATGAAGATTAAAAAAGTTCAATCCATATACCAGGGCTGGCTTTTCTCAAGAGCAGAATCTGACTCTAAAATTGTGGAGGCAAAAGGAACAAGAGAAGTACCTCAAAAATGTAGACTGTTGCATGTTTTAATGAATACACAACTCACATAGTATACTTGACAAAGAAGATTCATCAATTGTAAAATCCCCATTGAGGGTCGCCACTGCAGGGTGGATGGAGCTAGATGAAGCTTCATCTATTGTTCCTTTTGCTGCCATCTTGGGTTAGCAGAGCCTTTTTAAGTGCCTGCCCCCAGGTTTTGTCAAGCAGAGGATAGAAGAGGAAAAGAGCAAACATCTGTCAGGGAAAGTGATAGAGGCAGGGAGAGGTTCCTGGCAAAGAGGGACAAGCTAGGGACATGCCATACTATTTCAGAAGGCTCACAATTGGGACAGGACAGTCCAGTCCACATTCTGTCCTTCAAGACAGACACTGTCGGTGCATCTGATCCTGCTGTGTTCTAAAGTCACTGTGAGTGCTTCCTGGTGTGGCGATCTCCCACTGGACTGCCTGTTGAGTCTTTCCTTTAATAAAAGTTCTTGTTCCTGCAACCGGACTCTGTGTAATTACTATGCCGCAGAACGCTGCACCTACTCACATACTTTCCTATTTATTTACTAATGCTAATGAAACTAGTCAATGTTGACAGAGAGTGAAGTTCCACTTTAAATAATATGTTGGTTGTCAGATTTTTGTACCTTGTCATGTGGATATATATACAGTATATATATATACATATATTTCCACAATCGACACAATTCGTGATGAGATTGTCAGTGTCAAGCTTCCTCCTCTAACCAACATACCAAGCCCAACACTAAGCTCAACACTCTCCTCCTTCGACCCTGTTACCACCAAGGAAGTTACCGAACTCCTTTCCAAGGCCCACTTCACCACCTGTCCCCTGGATCCTGTCCCCTCATGACTGTGCAGCCTCCTTCCTGCTCTATCCTAAACTTTCTAACCCACATCTTCAACCTCTCACTCTCCATGGGCACCTTTCCCTCCCCACTCAAACATGCACTGGTTACCCCCATTCTCAAAAAACCTAGCTGGACCCCACCTGTTTGAATAACTTAAGACCCATCTCCCTGCTCCCAATTGCCTCCAAGCTTCTCAAGCGCCTTGCTCACAACCGTATGAACTGCTACCTCACCGACAACAACCTTCTTGATCCCCGACAGTCTGGCTTCCATCCACAACATTCCACAGAAACTGCCCTACTAAACTCACCAATGACCTACTAATTGCTAAAACCAACGGCCATTACTCCATACTCATACTCCTTGACCTTTCCGTTGCCTTTGAACAGTCGACCACCCACTCCTCTTCAGTAAACTCCACTCCACCGGCCTCCGTGACTCTGCTCTCTCCTGGTTCTCCTTTTACCTTTCTCAGTGCACTTTCAGTGTCACATGCAACTCCTCCTCCTCCGCTCTTCCTCTTTCTGTTGGGGTACCCCAAGGTTCTGTCCTTGGGCCCCTCCTTTTCTCTCTCTATACCCCCTCCCTGGGCCAACTGATAACCTTCCATGGCTTGCAATACCACTTCTATGCTGATGACACCCAGATCTATCTCTCCACTCCCCAGCTCACCCCCTAAATCTCCTCAGGTATCATAAATTTACTAAGCAACATATCAGCATGGATGTCACATCACTACCTTAAACTCAATCTTTCAAAAACTGAGCTTGTAATCAGGGGCGGACTGACAACTCATGGGACCCCCGGGCAATAGGGGATCATGGGGCCCCTGTGTCCTTGCTCAAACTCAAAAAAGCCTATGAAAAAGATACCAGGGGCATCTCATGGGGCCCCCTACTGACCCCGGGCCCTCGGGCAGTGCCTGAGTTTCCAAATCTTCAGTCTGCCCCTGCTTGTAATATTTCCTCCTCCCCAATCCCCCACTCATGACTTTACCATTAAGATCAACAGCACAACCATTGGTCCTTCCCCTTATGCCAGGGTGCTAGGCGTAATCCTAGACTCTGACCTCTCCTTTGGGCCCCACATCCACTCACTGGCTAAATCCTGCTGCCTCAACCTCTGGAAAATTTACAAAATCCACCCCTTTCTGACCAATGACACCACAAAACAACTTATCAACTCCTTGGTTATATCCCACCTTGATTACTGCAACTCCCTCCTCACTGGTCTACCATTACACAGGCTATCCCCCCTTCAGTCTATTATGAATGCTGCTGCTAGGCTCATACACCTTACCAACCGATCAGTGACTGCTGCCCCTCTCTGCCAATCCCTTCACTGACTTCCACTAACCCAACATATAAAATTCAAAATACTAACCACAGCTTACAAAGCCATCCACAACACTGCCCCTAGCTACATCGCCAACCTCATCCACAGACACCACCCAAATCACCCATTCCGCTCCTCCCAAGATATCTTCCTCTCTAGCTCCCTCATCACCTCTTCCCATGCTCACCTCCAGGACTTCTCCAGAGCCTCTCCCATCCTCTGGCACTCCCTACCACAGCATGTCCAGTCAGTCCCCACCCTGTCTGCCTTTAGGCAATCTTTGAAAACTCACTTCTTCAGGGAAGCCTACCCTACCTCCACCTAAGAACTGTACTTGAATCTCCTGCACCAGATCATCCCCCGCAGCTATCACCTTTTGTATCACCTCCCCCTTCCTTTAGATTGTAAGCTCCACGAGCAGGGCCCTCACATTCCTTCTGTACTGAAATGTATTGTAATTGTACTGTCTCCCTTATATTGTAAAGCGCTGCGCAAACTGTTGGCGCTATATAAATCCTGTATAATAATTTCCACACGACATATGCATACACACAGTCATGGCCAAAAATATTGGCACCCGCGCATTCCTGTCAGATAATGCACCACTTTGCCCAGAAGATTTTTGCAATTACAAATGTTTAGGCATTCTCATGTTTATTTCTTTTGTTTGTATTGGAATGACACAAAAAAGTGGAGAAACAAAAATCCAAATCTGAATCATTATACGCAAAACCCCAAAAACTGGACTGCACAAAATTATTGGCACCCTCAATTTAATATTTGGTAGCACACCCCTTGGAAAATATAACTGAAATCAATTGCTTCCTGTAACCATCATTGAGTTTCTTAAACCTTTCTACTGGAATTTTGGACCACTCTTTTGCCATCTGCTCCAAGTCTCCCAGATTGGAAAGGTTCCTTTTCCCAACTGCTCTTTTGAGATCTCTCCACAGGTGCTCCATGGGATTGACATCTGGACTCATTGCTTGCCAGTTCAGTACTCTCCAATGCATTGTCGGAAGCCATTTCTGGGTGCTTTTGGCATGTGCATTGAGTCATTGTCCTACTGTATGACCCATGACCTCTGACAAAGACCCAACTTTCTGACACTGGGCCCTACATTGCACCCCAGAATTCTTTGGTACTTTTCAGATTTCATAATGCCATGCACACGGTCAAGACATCCAGTGCCTTAAGCAGCTAAGCAACCCCAAAACATCAGTGAACCTTCACCATGTTTGACTGTAGGGACTGTATTCTTTTCTTTAAAGGCCTCATTTCTTTTTGTGAAAACAGTAGAATGATGGGCTTTACTAAAAATCTGTAATTTTGTTTCATCTGTCCATAGTACATTCTCCCAAAAGGATTTTGGCTTCCTCAGGTATGTTTTGGTAAATTCCAATCTGGCTTTTTTATGTTTCTGTGTCAGCAGTGGGGTCCTCCTGGGTTTCCTACCATAGCGTCCTTTTTCATTAACGATGTATAGTGTGAGCTGACACAGCTGTACCCTGTGCCTGAAGGTCAGCTTGAATTTGTCTGGAAGTTGATCAAGGTTCTTTATCTACCATTTGAACAATCCTTTATTGCAATCTTTGATCAAGTTTTTTTCTTTCATCCACGTCCAGGGAGATTAGCTATAATACCATGGGCTGTAAACTTTTGACAATGTTGTGCACAGTGGACACAGGAACATTAAGATCTGTTAATTAGTACAGGTGACTTTCATTACAAATTACAGAAGCATCACTTGAAATGCCATTATTTCTTACAATTTTGAGAAGTTGGCAATAATTTGGTTCAGTCTCTTTTTGGGGTTTTGAGTGGAATGTGTCATTTTTGGCTTTTTGTTTCTTCACGATTTTGTGTCATACCGATACAAACAAAAGAAATAAACATGAGAATGCCTAAACATTTGTAATTGCAACAATTTTCTGGGCGAAGTGGTGCATTATGTGACAGAAATGCAGGGGTGCCAACATTTTTGGCCATGACTGTGTATATATAATTTTTTTTCAGTCAGCCATATTACAAATCAATTATCCATGTTACCATTTCTTTATCTATTGGACCTTTAAATAATACTAAATAAAAATCATTTGAATTATCATTTCTTTCCTAAATGTTTCAAAAAAGAAGAAACCTCCCATTGTTTCACTTTCATCCCAACTTGGAAGGAGATAACACAAAGAAACTGTAAGGTCAAAGGATAGTAATGAGCAAAATCATCAGGGACCACCCAGGCATCTTTTAGTGCTGATTAATGTAATCAATCCAGAGTTCTGTATTACAGAGAAATTGAACCACTGAAGTCTACTCAATGAAAGAGTTACTCTTATTACAGAATGGGTATTAAGAGCCAAGCACTTGTGGAGATGCTTCAGAATAAATTAGTTCTTTTCAGGCGATGAAATACAAAGTAATTTGCTAGCTAAATATACTGCTGATGTAGAGGTACCTGCTGTGCTTAAGGTAAGAACAGGAAGAAGCATTTCTTTAATGTGTGGAATTCTTTAATAATTCAGTAAAACGATATTATTACGTTTTACTGTGAAAGCCCTATTTACATTTTTGCTCATGAATGGGACTGTTTTCTGTAGATCTCAATTGAAAGTAAGTTGCTGGATATCTGATAAAACCATAAGCACCCCATCACATATATCCGGTCCATCGTAGTGCTTTATCGCATGGGTTAACTCGCATAGGGGTTCAAAGAGTGCAAAGTTTGGTGCAGTTCTGCATGGTAACCAATCAGCTTCCAACTTCAGCTTGTTCAATTAAGCTTTGACAATAAAACCTGGAAGCTGATTGGTTTCTTTGCAGAACTGCACCAGATTTTACACTCTCCAGTTTTAGTAAATCAATCCCATAATGTCAAGCTTTACCATGTATTGTTCTAAGATAGCCAATTCAATTGAATAAGCTGCATACACCATTTTTGTACCACGACACCACAATGCATGGTAGTGCATTACTATTCATTACAATGCAAATCAGGTGCATTCCTTTGATGCACTGAGGTGACATTAAAAATCAATGGTACTGCAAGGCACAAATGCTGTGCATTGGTGTGAATTCGTGAGAATTCAAGTTGCAAAGTTTGTTTAGTCAGTAAGCTTTCTATCCATTGACTGCTATGCAGACAATATTTTTCTAAATGAAAACCTATTTCATTTTACAAATATGTAGTATATGAGACATGTATGTAATGGTTTATCTACTACAAGGTTGGTACAATAAAATACTTTTATTTATTACAGGTACTTATATAGCATCATAAATTTATGCAGTGCTTTACATATATATTGTACATTGACATCAGTCCCTAACCATAAAGTGGCATACAATCTAAGGTCCCTAACTTACATTCATACATACACATACTAGGGCCAATTTAGACAGGATCCAATTAACCAACCAGCATGTCTTTGGAGTGTAGGAGGAAACCAGAGTACCCAGAGAAAACCAACGCAGCACAGGGAGAAAATGCAAACTACAGGCAGGTGGTGTTGTGGTTGGGATTTGAACCAACAACCCTAGTACTGCCAGGTATAAGTGCTAAACATTTAGCCACATAGGACATAGGATGAAAATATGCAACATAGATGTGTCTGTTACTGTATAGTGAGGTGTGTTAATTCCTTTATACCAAGCACAGACTAATAGCAGGGTATTTACAGAGGCAAAAGAGGTTTTACCCCTTTGAAAAAAAAAACCTTTACATCCATGAAAGTCATTCCTTTAATATTTTTTTAACATCTGGAAGTAAACACTTTAAACAAATGAACACATAAAGCAAAGACTTGGGTAATGTCCTGTAAATGATTATTTTTTTATATCTGGGTCATTAAATGATGTTTCAAATGTTAATACTGTATATGCAATGACATACCAACTTAGATCCAGTATGCAGACAGTAGGATCAGTTGCTGACTTGGCAGAACCCACAGGCAGTTAAAGACACAAAAGTGAATCCAGCATAGTTTCTTGTTAGATAGGTTCAGTACAAAGGATGTCTTTCAAGTCTTTAGAAGTGTAATATCTGGTACACACCATCAGTTTTAAGAAGCTCGGAAGGAGGTCTCCATACTAACTATGCAATGTTAGTACAGCGATCTCCCCACTGAGCAATTGTGTTCTGACAGGGGGACCTTCCCCCCGCCAGAAAACACCGGTCAGCACTCACAGCCATTGGCTGCAAGCTCTGATCGGATGCAGATCGGCAGATGTTTTCCTAGTATGCCCGTTCTACAGATGCTGGACGTTTGTCTGGTATACATGGGGAAAATGTCGACAGGTTTCTGTTGAACTGTTGAAGCGGCTGATACAGGCCAATATTCGGCCCATGCGTACCAGGCTTAGAAAGACAATGACTTCCCTAAACCATGTTTCTGCAGTGGAAATTGAAACTAAACTGTACAACAGAGTAAGGGAAGGACTAGTTAACTAAAGACTTTACCAACTAGCACCAAAAAGTAGAGGGAACAGGGGAACATACCAAGGGCACAAAATACACAGGCTACTGTGGCAGCACAGATGGCAAATATGCCATAAGTTTACCTATTGCCCATCACTACAAGGTTTCAAGAATAAGTACATCATACAGTATGTAACTGTTTGCATTAAGACATCCCCTTTAAGGTCAATCTTATGTGAGAGAAATACAAGGGCGGAGCTCTTTCTAAAAATACTTCTTGCTTTTATTCTGTTCTATTGTCTTCAATACTTTCTGAGTCATTGACCTAGAGTAAGGATGTCAGAAAAGTTATTAGTCCTTGTGTGCATACTTCTGGTCAGAGACTTAAAGCATTAAGCAAGAGGATAAGGGAAAAAAGCAGCCAGTAAAACTAACATTATTGAAAAGTAGGGTTCATGAACAGCAGCCTTCGTGTATTCTTTAAACAGGTTTTTATCCTCAGACATGAATATGAACAAAACAAATCCCCCTATAGTGTGTACTTGTCTAAATCAAGAGCGCTAAGTCATTTCTGTCTGTTCTGACAGGTTTTCCTGCCACCAAGGGATTAAATGGTGACAGGGGTGGGAGCTCCAGCACACAGCCTGTGATTGACAGCCTCAGCTTTATTCCTGTGTGCTGTGTGAAAGGGATGTGTCTATTCCCTCTAACCCTCACTGAGCTATGTAGAGTGTAACTTCAGCTCCCTGCTTTCTGAAAGCTCAAACAAGCTGTATTAATTCTGTATTTTAAATGACTGTAGAGAAGAGAAAACGGCAGTTAAACAGATACAACTTATGTAGAATAATTAGTTTCATCTCTGTGTATCACCTGAGGTCAGTCACTTTACTGGGTAAGGGTTTACAACCACTTTAAGCTTGTAATATCCAATAAGCACTAAGCTATATAGCATTCTGGTATTTAAGCTAATAAAATATTATATCAAATTAATTTGGCCTGCTCTACCAAGAATGTTGTAACTTGTTGGTATGTATAGTATGAAGGCAGAAGATGGACTGGTTGAGTGCTTCAAAATTGAGGCTCTACATCCCTGGGCTCATACATTCCAAATCCACTGAAAACATTTTCTTTTGAGTTTTTATGTGCTTTTGTATTTTTTTTTATCTGTGTGAATATGGTTGTGAACACAACAACAGAAGTTTATTCATCAATGGAAAACTTAAATAGGCAGTACACATGTAAGCATTAATTGAACAGAGAACAAGCTTACCTGGGGGTTACCCTGATGCTTTAGAAGATCTCCATGGGAAAACAGATGGCATATAAAACTTGAAAAAAATGAAACATTTCCCCACTCTAAAGATAAATCAAAAACGTTTTGCCTAAAAATAGGCTCTAAAGTGTAGCATTTAATATTTTGTGAAAAAAACCCATAAGTCTCTAGGGTATTTAGCTTCCTTAAAGAATTTTAAACATCATATATTCATGTTTTTTTCACTAATAATTTAGATTATAAAAGAGATAGGATTTGCACATCATGTTTGTTATGAATTATTTTAATTTTTCGATGCATTGATGTAATGATTAAATACATGTCTTTTATTGTAGCTATAGTATGAACTATTCATATATTTATATTGTTATATATTTTATTTGAGTAGCACTGTATGTTGTATATAATATTTCTATTATTCATATTTATACAGCAGCTTGGGTTGAGAGGGTTTTAGGGACAGCACAGATTTTTTTGCATTTGCTTTACAGTTACCAAATATTTTCATGAATGCATGCTTGTGTTGCCATTGCATCATCAAATTGCCAATGTGCTGCCCACATATTTCCACAATTACCTGTATGTTGGTTTGATAACACTACATTTACCCAGTTTGGTACCATTTGTTTGAGTGTGTGACCAAGTCTGCTCGTTTTAAAGAACATTTACTATAATTTAATCCTTTGCAGTCCTGTGACTAATGCAGGCCATACATGGTTTGAATTCCGAACAATTTTTAGTCCGAAAATTGGAAACGTCATTCGCTCGGTAATCCGATCATTGATTTTGAAAATCGGCCGACTAAGTCATAAAGTTCACCCCATATAACATGCAAAACTTCTGTTCCTTCCAGGTCACGGCTCATTCGCATATTCTTTTCAAAAAGACGATCGTACAATTTGACCATCATTGAGTCGAAATTAGGTTGTTTTACTCGCATTTTCCAACATGACCGATCACCAAAAAGTGGAGGAACCACGAAAATCGCCCAGTGCCATTGATCCACTAACAGAGCGAAAATTGGCCTATTATTCTTAGGTCTGATTTTCTGACAAAAAATCTGTCGATTTTCGACCCATGCATGGCCGGCCTAAGACTTCTCTAAAAATTCTAATATTTTTGGCCATGCTCCCAGTCCAGCACTTTAAAGTGGTTGTAAACCTTTACATATACACAGTGAAGTGACTAGCCTAAAGTAATACACAGAGATGAAACAAATCATCCTACACAAGTTGTACCTGTTTATCTGCAGTCTTCTATTCTCTTCGTCTGTTCAAAGTGCTGCATTTATACAACTTGTCTGAGAGTTCAGAAAAAAGGGGTGGAGAGATAAAATTACACTCTGCAGAGCTCATTGAGGGGAGCTCTGAGTGCTGATTGGAAGGAAGAGACACCCCCCCCCCTCCTCCAACACAGCTGCCAGGAACAGAGCTGAAGTTGTCAATCTGCTGGAGGTCACATTTTTTCTCTTGGTGTCAGGAAAACTTCTCAGAAGTAATGCAGATAGCAGAGGAATGAAGCAGCAGACAGAGATGACACTTAGAGCTCTTAATTGAAACAAGTACACAGTATAGAGGGATATGCTTTGTTCATATTTATGTATGAGGTTTACAGCGACTTTAAATTAAACATGATGGCTGCCGTTCCTGACCCCTATCTTTTGATAATGTTAGTTTTATTGGCCCACATTCCCTGCAGAATTTAAGGCTCATAAGATTACAAAAGCTCCTAGGCATGTATATCTGTGGTCATGGTATGACTATACCTCTGCTCACTTGAAATGCTGAAGAGGAAGAGTGAAGATGAATTGTGAAACAATTTTCCCAATCAGCAATAAGGTTTGTTTTTTCTGTAATAGCATTGGATGTATGTTATTTATGTTAGTAGGTTGGATGCTTAATATAGAGTAGAGCCTGATTTAATATGAACCATAAGCTGGCCATAAATAAAGGTTCATGTGGTTGTGTGCCCCTTACTGCCTACATTTCATACAAGAAATAATAAATCTGGAGCCCTCTTAGGAAACCACTAAATTTAATGTACATTATACTCTGCACAGTGGTGACTTTCTACACTGTATATAGCTCTGCATTGTGCTGAGGCCTCTTGAATGAAATAGGTTCAGCACGTCTCAGTAAGATGTGTCTGATATTTAGAGAAAAGTTCCCCCCAGGAAGCCGAGGCACCGAAAGCATTCAGGAAAGAACAAACTGATAATTCAATACTGCCTACCAGGTGGAAAATCACAGAAGCCTGTTGAATGTTAAAAACAGAAAAAGGCTAAAATAAAAAAATACTTCTCCTTTGCAAACATGCAGCTGTGTAATATACATATTTTTGATACATAGGAAGTGTGCCTATATTATAGATTTTCTGGCTAAGTAACATATCAAAGCAGGTTAAAAAAAAAGTTATTATTGGAAAGCTGGAAGCAAACTTTCCGTGCTTTTACTAGACACGTTTTTAATGGTTTTAGGACAATAGGAGTGTTTAAGGCCCCATGTACACGGGACACTTCTGAAAGATGGAAACTGACTGCTGGAAAACATAGGTTAAAAAAACGCCTGTTTAGCTGCGTTTGCATAATGCGTTTATGTGCATTTGCGTTTAGAAGCGTTTTTTTTTTTAAAGATAAGCACAGGAGAATCCCCCAAATGCCCAGAATGCACTGAAAAGTGGTAAATTATTAACTATTTCAGACTGTTTCAGAGAAATACAGAGAGTAGAAGCAGACAGCATGAGTTGCTCATTAACATTTCTTTTGTTTCCAAGGGTGGAAGGTGTCTGGTAGAGTGAGTCATTAAGCTTACCTGGCAGGGGATCTTCATGAGGAATTTGAGATGTGAATGATCATGAATGATCATTAACATATCTTTTGTTTCCAAGGGTGGGAGAGGTCTGAGGTGTGAATTGGTCATTACAATGTGTGACATGCTTGGTAGGAACATCCTGTGTACAATTTTAGCATCCAATAACATATGCAATCTTCCCTGAGATGATTGCCTGGAATCAACAGCAGGGGAAAAATTAGTCAATGGTCACCTGCCAACCTGAAGAAATGACACAGTGCCATTTTCAGGTTTGTGGATATACTGCAGCCTAACACCTGCCTGCAAATATACAAGTTACATAGTTGGGTTGATTTACTAAAGGAAAATAGACTGTGCACTTTGCAAGTGCAGTTGCTCCAGAGCTTAGTAAATAAGGGAAAGCTCTGCTGACTTCACAAATAAACAAAGAATTTCCCAGCCACACTTACCAACCAGCCTGCGTAAGTCACAGCCCCATGTGAAGGGTCCTCTGTATACTGTGGACCTAACTCTAAAATTTCCAGAGCACCCATAGTAGGAGCAACTATATCAATGGATAGGTTAAAGGCAGGTGTGCCTGGAGGAGCCAATCCCTTCTTAAAGGTACAGGGACACACACGATGCCCAGCTATACCAAAATGACAGAAAAGGCATCCAGTGCGTCCCTGCATCCAAGTTAGTAGACTGCACAAAACAATGGCAACCTTCCCAACCTATACCCAGCCATAGCAGTAAGGTGCAAATGGAAGGGCAATGCACATCACAAACGAAAAAAAGGATTTCCCAACCACACTTACCAGCCAGCCTGCAAAACAACCAATTTGGTCCTGTCTAAAAGTTTACGTTATAAACAGAGGGTTTTGTTTGCACACATTTGCAAATACATGCGTAAGCCGCAGTCTCACGTCAAGGGTCCTCTGCATACCATGGACCTAACGCTAAAATTTCCAAAACCTTCATAGTAGAAGCACATATATCAATGGAATATATATTCATTGACTTAAACCCAAAAACCCACAATTATAGTGAAAAGATCAAAACCCAAAGAGATTACCCAAAAAATAAAAAATATCAAATATATATAAAAGAACAAAAATAAATAAAGCCCCAATATGCAAAGTGTCCAAATAATGTGTCCAAACAAAGATCAAATTCTTGATAGGAAGACGCTTCCTACTCCACTGAAGAAGATGCAAATCAATCACAGGTGCTCTTCAAATACCTCAAAAAACAAAATCTCAACATAGTATATTACCTTTTAAATCCCAGAACTAAAGTGCCACACGTGTATCATGCAAAAAAAAAAAAAAACACTCCAGTGTCACAGCACTCATGTGAGAAAAAAAAAAAAATTTAAATTTTATAAATATCACTGCAAACTATATATAAAGTGCATAATTACCCTAAAACAAACAAATTCCAGCTTGTAATCAACCACATATGTACAGAGTGTCCTTAGATTGGTATCCTCTTGTTCCTCAGGACCTCACAAACAGACCAGGAATATCAAGGGATATGTTAAGGGTAGGTGTGCCTGGAGGAGCCCATCCCTCCTTAACCACTTCCCGACCGGCCGTTGTATATAAACGGCCGGACGGTGGCACTGCAGGGTCGGGTGGCCGTCTATAAACGGCCTCCCTGCACCCTGCTTGTGCGCGCAACCTGGGAGCGCGCAGCACCGCGATCCGGTGCCCGCTGTGTCCTCCGGACACAGTGAAACACCGATCGTCGGACGGGACCTCTGTACAAGGTCCCGATCATGTGATCACTGATTGGCCAATCAGTGATCACATGCAAAGTAGTAAGCAAGATGTCACTTGTGACATCATTGCTTACTATGTGTGAAATCTGTGAATGATCACAGAGGTCACATGGTACAAGGCTATTCACAAAAGCCTTGTACCATGTGACAAACTGTGACCAATCACAGCTCACTCTGTATTTCTCAATGAGTGCAGGAATGCACACAGAGAGAAAGAGAAATGATTGCTTTTACATCCTATATGGGTGTAAAAGCAATCAGTGTAAAAAAAAAAAAAAAATCTTTATCACCCCTCACAAGTAGTACACTGTCACCATGGTGACACTGTACTGCTAGGGTGACAGTATGTAAAAAAAAAAAAAAATAATAATAATAATAATATAAAAAAATAAAATAAAAATGTAAAAAAAAAATGTTAAAAATTATAATTTTTGCTTATAAACTAATTTGGATTTTTTTTTTTACTAAAAAGATAACGGAATAAATTTTGGCTAAGATTTATGATGAAATATTATTTATTTGCAAAATTTTATAAAAAAAACACTTTTTTAAAAAATTTTTGGACATTTCATTTACATAGCAAAAAAAATACAAATCCCAGTGGTGAATAAATACCACCAAAATAAAGCTTTATCTATCTAAAAAAAATGGTAAAAAATTCATTTGGGTACAGTGTTGCATGACCGCGCAATTGTCATTCAAAGTGTGATAGCGCTAAAAGCTGAAAATTGCCCTGGTCAGGAAGGGGGTAAAAGTGTCCGGTCTGGAAGTGGTTAAAGGTACAAGGACACGTGATATTCAGCTATAGCCAAACTGCACAAAACCGTCTCAACCTATAACCAGCCTTAGCAGTAAGGTGCACATGGAAGGGCAATGCACATCACAAACAAAGGATTCCCCAGCCACACTTACCAGCCTGCCTGTAAAACAACCAATTTGGTCCTGTCTAACAGTTTGAGTTAAAGGCAGAGGGTTTTGTTTGCACACATTTGCAAATACATGCATAAGCCACAGTCCCACGTCAAGGGCCCTCTGTATTGTACTGCTTACTGCTAAGGCTTTTTATAGGTTGGGATGGTTGCCATTTTTTTGTGCAGAAGCTCTGCTAATTTCCATCATCCAATCATATGCAAGCAAAAAAAGGTGTTTTTTTTTCATTTACTGAAGCTTCACCTCATTTACTAAGCTCTGGAGCAACTGCATCCCCTATTTGCATTTAGTAAGTCAACCCCAATGTAACAGAAAGGTTTTCCTTACACCTGTACAGGGATTGTTCAAATGCACTGAGTAACCCAATGCAGAATAAAACAAAACATAGTATATAAGAAGATAACATAATATAAAGGAACAAGAAGCACAGAGATCACATTCAGATTTATAACTATATAGCTAACACATTATCCTAAGTGATCTCTGTGATTTAATTGCAGTTCAATGTGTGTTGCAGCTTAACCCCATGACGTCAACGGCATGCAATTTAGTGGCCTCGCTGAACTGGGCTTTTTTTCATGGGGCCACCAATTTGTGTACCTGTCTTTCTACTGGGAGCATGGCACAAAGATCGGGGTATCACTGAGAGTTCCCGATTCTGGGACCTGATCACTGTGATAGCCTCTGACTGGCAATCACAATGATCAGTCGCTATAAAGCCTGCCCCCCCCCCTTGTTTTCTCTCTCTGAAAGGAGGAGAGAGATACATTGTATCTCTCTTTGTCCTTTCAGAGAGAAAACAAAAAGTGTGTAAAAAATAAATAGATAAATATTATAATAATAAAATAAACAAAAATAGATAGATCAAGGTTTGATCTAGGTCTGTACCAGGGTTACTGTTTGGGTCAAGGTCAGCGTCAAAGTTTGAGGTCAGAGGCAAAGGTCAGGGACAGTTTGGTTTTTTTTTGGTCAGGATTTTTATTTTTTAATTTTTAAATTAGTATCTCAGTGTCAGTTAGTGGCAGGATTAAAAAAAAAAAGCAAATTGCACGCTATTGTTTCTGGGCTGTATTACGGGTACAAACAACAACTAACATACACACAGGTTGTGTCGCTGCGATTGTCAGGAGCATGAAAAATGATTTTGGGTTGTTCTTTGGTGGTCTGCTATGCTAGTAGCAAGAAATATACAGCTAAACTTAACTTTTTAACTTTTTAACTTTTTTTTTTACTATTTTGGAACAGTTTTTCTTTGGTAATAAAAAAATAAAAAATCAGGATATATCCATTGCCATTTACCACCAAATGAAAGCCAAATTTGTCCTGAAAAAAACAAGGTATAAACCACCTGGATGCACAAAATAGTTGTGGTGATTGTGGTTTTGCTAACACATGTCAATGTTGTAAAATTGTGCTTAGTCATTAAGATTTGTTTTACCCTTAGGCACGAATTTGTTAAAATGGTTAAAGATGCTATGCATATTATAACTTTGCTTTGACTTTGGATAAATTGCTTCTACACTGTCACAACAAGTAAATGGGGAGTCAAATTATGACCTTTAAATCCTCTCTGTTCATTTTCCTAAAGCAAATAAGAAATAACAGTGCTAAAATTACAATAATTTCATCAATTTGGTTGCTGCTTTATAGATAACTAGATTTAGAAATTTAAACCTAATCATTTATTACGCAAGGATAGGTTTGCCCAGAGCATATATGAAATAATCCACAAAAGCTTAAAACGCAGCAGGTCACATTATTTTCTGAGATCCAAGCTCCAGCTGAATAGGAAAAGTCACAAACTAAATTGTTCTTCTAAGCACTGATGTCATTTGAGCAGGATAAAATAAACTCTTTGAACTGCTTAATTTAGAAACTTGCACACAGGGATGCCCTAAATTATCTTACTATGAGGTAGCACATAACAATAAAAACTCATATGCTGGAAGATAAGCTTTCAGCTCTTTGCTAATGAGCTATAAGCTGGGTACAAATGTCACAATCAATTAATCTGTAGAACTCTCAACATGATGCCCTCAGCCAGTTTGGTTGGAGGTGATTTATTGTGAATACAAAAACCCTGGTTTAATTTTGGGCTTTAGTCACAAAGTGCACCTATCAAGATGTATTAATAGAGGAAACACAGTATGTAATAACCAATATGACTGCACCAAGTATATATATATATATATATATATATATTATTCATTTTGTAAAACACTAATATCTGTTGACTACATACACTATATTGATTGCAATCCCATTTATATCAGCAAACCTATGTTTTATTCATGCAGGGCAAAGCAACATGGTATCCTCTCCTGCTGGTTATACCTAGCTTACCTTCATTCCTCAGCTGCTCCATTTACCCATGTGAAAGAAAATAAGAAGCCAACTGAAAGGCCCAAATTAACCTTAAGAAGTGCAGGATTTAAAAAAAACAAACTCACCTAGGTGGATGCAGCATCAGTCTAATCCTGCATCTGTCCCCTGCCACCTCTAAGACCAAAAACTGAGCAATCAAAGACTATTGACTGCTCAGTCCTTGGTCTTCAGTGAGCAGAGAGCTGGTGACTGTCAGCCACTGGCTCTCTGCTCTGCCCCTCCAGTGCTCACTGGAAATCAAATCTGAAAACAAATTCAAAATATAAACATATTGCTAACTATTGTTGATTTCCTTCAAAGACTATGTGTATTAGTGTTAGAATAAAACATTTTGTGAAATTCGAATTTCAAAAAGAATAGAATAAAATAAAATACAAAAAAAAATAGAATAGAAAATAAAGGAATAGAACAGAAAAAAAATAGAATAGAATAGAAAGAATATAGCTGTCTTCCAAAATTCGAATAAAATAGAAAAGGAGAGAGTAAAACAGAACAGAGTAGAAATAGAATAGAAAAAAAAGGAATAGAAAAGAAAAGAATAGAAAAGATTAGAAAAATAAAAGAATAGAATTAAATAGAAAATAAAGGAAAAGAATAGAAAAAGTAGAATAGAATAAAATACAGTCAAATAGAATATAGCCGGCCTACGAAATTCAAATTTATGAACAGAATAAAACAGAATAGATTAGAGTAAAACAGAACAGAATAGAATATAATAACAAAATAAGAGAACAAAATAAACAAAAATAAAGGAATAGAATAGAAAAGAATAGAATAGACAAAATAAAAAAGATTAGAAAAGAATAGAATAAAATAGAAAGAATATAACCATCTTCCAAAATTTGAATTTTGAATAGAATAGAACCAGCTATGAATTCAGATCACTTTGATATTTTCAATGCAAATTTGGTTTGAATTCTTTTGAATACTTCCAATTCATTGGAAAAAATTGAATTTGGCTGAACATAAATAAACAAAATGAAATGAAATGATTGAATGAAATGATCCAAAACTAAGCAAATTTTTTCATTCTGCACGTCTAGTCCTGGTGATTGACAACTTCAGCATACCACACTGCATTGTGGGAGACAGAGGATTACATCAAGAAAATTGTGATTATATGCAGTTAGGGGGCAAGCGGGGGATAGGGGGTAAAGGGCTCATTCACAACAGTGCAGTCCAATGCATTGTTAATCTGCTTTAAAAAAAAACCACATGCACAGTGTTTTCCATGTATTCCAATTGTCCTAATTTACACCAGTGCAGTGTGTTTCAGTGAAGTCAACAAAAGTGCAACGTGCTGCATTTTTTCTGTGTGGAACACATCTAGAACATGGCAAAATGCACAAAAAATACACCAGCATTAATCAAAAACATGCATGCAGAAAGGCATCCAGGAAGTGGAAACTGTGGTGTGACCTGGCCCTAAACAAACTTGTTGTTTTGCCATGCATCGAAAAGCACTAATTCACTTCAAAGAAAAACGGATACCCTTATGGTATGATCTACACCCACCAGCCATTTTATTAGATAAACCTATTCAATTGCTTGGTAACACAAACTGCTAATCAGCCAATCACATGGCAGCAACTCAATGTATTTAAGCATCTAGACGTGGTCCAGATGACTTGCTGAAGTTCAAACCGAGCATCAGAATGGGGAAGAAAGGGGAATTAAGTGACTTTGAACAGGGCATGGTTGTTGGTGCCAGACGGGCTGGTCTGAGTGTATCAAAAACTGATAATCTACTGGGATCATCATCATCTCTAGGCTTTACAGAGAATGGTCAGAAAAAGAGAAAATATCCAGTGAATTGTGTGGACAAAAATTCCTTGTTGATGTCAGAAGATAATGGGCAGACTGTTTGCTGCGACATTCAGATGGTAGATCAGAATTTGGTGTAAACAACATGAAAGCATGGATCCATTCGGCCTTGTATCAACTGTTCAGGCTGGTGGTGGTGGTGGTGGTGTAATGGTGTGGGGGATATTTTCTTGGCACTAGCAAGGTGTACCTAACAAAGTGGCCAGTGAGTGTATGTGGCTTTCTATGTGGTTCCCACTCCTGTGCAAATAAAATAAAATGTATAAAATTGTGTTCTGTGCGATATCCTGATGTAGAAAGTCAGGCCTTGCCAAAGTCATGATGTTCATCCTAGTAGGGTGTGCTAAAGCTCCTTGGACATGTGGACTGCTGGTCATGTCTAGAGATGAGCGAAGTATTGAAAAATTCGATTCGGCTGATTCGGCGAATTCCAGTATGAAATTCGATTCGATGCGAATTTCTTCGCTACGAAGATGGCTTATAAAAAGGGTTTCTAGGCTTCAGAGAGCCTTTAAATTAGTGCAGAACACTGTACCTTTAATTTAAATGCCCTTGGAGATCAGGAAGGAGAAGGAGAAGGAGAAGGATGAGAAGAAGGAGAAGGAGAAGGATGAGAAGAAGGAGAAGGAGAAGGATGAGAAGAAGGAGAAGGAGAAGGATGAGAAGATGGAGAAGGAGAAGGATGAGAAGAAGGAGAAGGAGAAGGATGAGAAGAAGGAGAAGGATGAGAAGAAGGAGAAGGAGAAGGATGAGGAGAAAGAGAAGGAGAAGGATGAGGAGAAGGAGAAGGATGAGGAGAAGGAGAAGGATGAGAAGAAGGAGAAGGAGAAGGATGAGAAGATGGAGAAGGATGAGAAGAAGGAGAAGGAGAAGGATGAGAAGAAGGAGAAGGATGAGAAGAAGGAGAAGGATGAGAAGAAGGAGAAGGATGAGGAGAAGGAGAAGGATGAGAAGAAGGAGAAGGATGAGAAGAAGGAGAAGGATGAGAAGAAGGAGAAGGATGAGAAGAAGGAGAAGGATGAGAAGAAGGAGAAGGAGAAGGATGAGAAGAAGGAGAAGGATGAGAAGAAGGAGAAGGATGAGGAGAAGGAGAAGGATGAGAAGAAGGAGAAGGATGAGAAGAAGGAGAAGGATGAGAAGAAGGAGAAGGAGAAGGATGAGAAGAAGGAGAAGGATGAGAAGAAGGAGAAGGATGAGAAGAAGGATGAGAAGAAGGAGAAGGATGAGAAGAAGGAGAAGGATGAGAAGAAGGAGAAGGATGAGAAGAAGGATGAGAAGAAGGAGAAGGATGAGAAGAAGGAGAAGGAGAAGCAGAAGGAGAAGGAGAAGCAGAAGGAGAAGGATGAGAAGAAGGAGAAGGAGAAGGAGAAGGATGAGGAGAAGGATGAGAAGAAGGAGAAGGATGAGAAGAAAGAGAAGGAGAAGGATGAGAAGAAAGAGAAGGAGAAGGATGAGAAGAAAGAGAAGGAGAAGGATGAGAAGAAGGAGAAGGATGAGAAGAAGGAGAAGGATGAGAAGAAGGAGAAGGAGAAGCAGAAGGAGAAGGATGAGAAGAAGGAAAAGGAGAAGGATGAGAAGATGGAGAAGGAGAAGGATGAGAAGAAGGAGAAGGAGAAGGAGAAGGATGAGAAGAAGGAGAAGGAGAAGGATGAGAAGAAGGAGAAGGATGAGAAGAAGGAGAAGGATGAGAAGAAGGATGAGAAGAAGGAGAAGGATGAGAAGAAGGAGAAGGATGAGAAGAAGGAGAAGGATGAGAAGAAGGAGAAGGATGAGAAGAAGGAGAAGGATGAGAAGAAGGACAGTTCTGTGACAGTTTCTGTCTATTTCTGACAGTTCTGGGACATTCACTCCATACAGCGGTTTCAACCGCTGTATGGAGGGAATGTCCCAGAACTGTCAGAAATAGACTATTTCTGACAGTTCTGGGACATTCACTCCATACAGCGGTTGAAACCGCTGTATGGAGGGAATGTCATAGAACTGTCAGAAATAGACTATTTCTAACAGTTCTGGGACATTCCTTCCATACAGTGGTTGAAACATTGTATCTATTTGTTTCCATAAATGGATTCATTTATGGAAACAAATAGATACAATGTTTCAACCGCTGTATGGAAGGAATGTCCCAGAACTGTCATAAATAGTCTATTTCTGACAGTTCTGGGACATTCCCTCCATACAGCGGTTGAAACCGCTGTTGAAACCGCTGTATGGAGTGAATGTCCCAGAACTGTCAGAAATAGACTATTTATGACAGTTCTGGGACATTCCTTCCATACAGCGGTTGAAACATTGTATCTATTTGTTTCCATAAATGGATCCATTTATGGAAACAAATAGATACAATGTTTCAACCGCTGTATGGAAGGAATGTCACAGAACTGTTAGAAATAGTCTATTTCTGACAGTTCTATGACATTCCCTCCATACAGCGGTTTCAACCGCTGTATGGAGTGAATGTCCCAGAACTGTCAGAAATAGTCTATTTCTGACAGTTATGGGACATTCACTCCATACAGCGGTTGAAACATTGTATCTATTTTTTTCCATAAATGACATTCTGCAAATACACTTAGAGGAGCGCTGCAGATACACATTTTGCCGGCTTGGAATTAATCTTATTTTCATCCTACTTCTTCTTCTTCTTCTTCTTCTTCTTCTTCATCCTCATCCTTATAAGAAGAAGAAGAGGATGAGGATGAGGATGAAGAAGAAGAAGAAGAAGTAGGCAAAAAGTGTATCTGCAGCGCTCCTCTAAGTGTATCTGCAGAATGTCATTTATGGAAAAAAATAGATACAATGTTTCAACCGCTGTATGGAGTGAATGTCCCATAACTGTCAGAAATACACTATTTCTGACAGTTCTGGGACATTCACTCCATACAGCGGTTGAAACATTATATCTATTTTTTTCCATAAATGACATTCTGCATATACACTTAGAGGAGCGCTGCAGATACACTTTTTGCCGGCTTGGAATTATTCTTATTTTCATCCTACTTCTTCCTCTTCTTCTTATGAGGATGAGGATGAAGAAGAAGAAGTAGGATGAAAATAAGATTAATTCCAAGCCGGCAAAAAGTGTATCTGCAGCGCTCCTCTAAGTGTATTTGCAGAATGTCATTTATGGAAAAAAATAGATACAATGTTTCAACCGCTGTATGGAGTGAATGTCCCAGAACTGTCATAAATAGTCTATTTCTGACAGTTCTATGACATTCCCTCCATACAGCGGTTGAAACCGCTGTATGGAGTGAATGTCCCAGAACTGTCAGAAATAGTCTATTTCTGACAGTTATGGGACATTCCTTCCATACAGCGGTTGAAACATTGTATCTATTTGTTTCCATAAATGGATCCATTTATGGAAACAAATAGATACAATGTTTCAACCGCTGTATGGAAGGAATGTCACAGAACTGTTAGAAATAGTCTATTTCTGACAGTTCTATGACATTCCCTCCATACAGCGGTTTCAACCGCTGTATGGAGTGAATGTCCCAGAACTGTCAGAAATAGTCTATTTCTGACAGTTATGGGACATTCACTCCATACAGCGGTTGAAACATTGTATCTATTTTTTTCCATAAAGGACATTCTGCAAATACACGTAGAGGAGCGCTGCAGATACACATTTTGCCGGCTTGGAATTAATCTTATTTTCATCCTACTTCTTCTTCTTCTTCTTCATCCTCATCCTTATAAGAAGAAGAAGAGGATGAGGATGAAGAAGAAGTAGGCAAAAAGTGTATCTGCAGCGCTCCTCTAAGTGTATCTGCAGAATGTCATTTATGGAAAAAAATAGATACAATGTTTCAACCGCTGTATGGAGTGAATGTCCCATAACTGTCAGAAATACACTATTTCTGACAGTTCTGGGACATTCACTCCATACAGCGGTTGAAACCGCTGTATGGAAGGACAGTCCCAGAACTGTCATTAATAGTCTATTTCTGACAGTTCTATGACATTCCCTCCATACAGCGGTTGAAACCGCTGTATGGAGTGAATGTCCCAGAACTGTCATAAATAGTCTATTTCTGACAGTTCTGGGACATTCACTCCATACAGCGGTTGAAACATTGTATCTATTCTTTTCCATAAATGACATTCTGCAGATACACTTAGAGGAGCGCTGCAGATACACTTTTTGCCGGCTTGGAATTATTCTTATTTTCATCCTACTTCTTCTTCTTCTTCTTATGAGGATAAGGATGAAGAAGAAGTAGGATGAAAATAAGATTAATTCCAAGCCAGCAAAAAGTGTATCTGCAGCGCTCCTCTAAGTGTATTTGCAGAATGTCATTTATGGAAAAAAATAGATACAATGTTTCAACCGCTGTATGGAGTGAATGTCCCAGAACTGTCATAAATAGTCTATTTCTGACAGTTCTATGACATTCCCTCCATACAGCGGTTGAAACCGCTGTATGGAGTGAATGTCCCAGAACTGTCAGAAATAGTCTATTTCTGACAGTTATGGGACATTCCCTCCATACAGCGGTTTCCGGCAAAAAGTGTATGTGCAGAGTTCCTCTATTCTGCAGATACACTTAGAGGAGCTCTGCAGATACACTTAGAGGAGCTCTGCACATACACTTTTTGCCGGCTTGGAATTATTCTTATTTTCATCCTACTTCTTCTTCTTCTTCATCCTCATCCTCTTCTTCTTCTGAGGATGAGGATGAAGAAGAAGAAGAAGAAGTAGGATGAAAATAAGATTAGTTCTAAGCCGGCAAAAAGTGTATGTGCAGAGCTCCTCTAAGTGTATCTGCAGAATAGAGGAACTCTGCACATACACTTTTTGCCGGCTTGGAATTATTCTTATTTTCATCCTACTTCTTCTTCTTCTTCTTCATCCTCATCCTCTTCTTCTTCTTCTGAGGATGAGGATGAAGAAGAAGAAGAAGAAGTAGGATGAAAATAAGATTAATTCCAAGCTGGCAAAAAGTGTATGTGCAGAGCTCCTCTAAGTGTATGTGCAGAGCTCCTCTAAGTGTATCTGCAGAATAGAGGAACTCTGCACATACACTTTTTGCCGGCTTGGAATTATTCTTATTTTCATCCTACTTCTTCTTCTTCTTCTTCATCCTCATCCTCTTCTTCTTCTTCTGAGGATGAGGATGAGGATGAAGAAGAAGAAGAAGAAGTAGGATGAAAATAAGATTAATTCCAAGCCGGCAAAAAGTGTATGTGCAGAGCTCCTCTAAGTGTATCTGCAGAGCTCCTCTAAGTGTATCTGCAGAATAGAGGAACTCTGCACATACACTTTTTGCCGGCTTGGAATTATTCTTCTTTTCATCCTACTTCTTCTTCTTCTTCTTCTTCTTCTTCTTCATCCTCATCCTCAGAGTGTATGTGCAGAGTTCCTCTATTTCTGACAGTTCTCTGACAGCTTCTTCACATGTACAGCGGTTGAAACATCTGTATCCTAAATGGAAACTAATAGATACAATGTTTCAACCGCTAAACATGTGTTCCTTCTGTCAGAGAACTGTCAGAAATAGCGGAGCTCACTGCAGGGACACTTTTGCCGGCTGATCGGGAAATGTTCGATTCGCGCACCCGAAGTAGGCAAAATTTCGGATTCGACGCGAATCGAATATTTCCTGAAATTCGACTCGAATTCCGGTTCGCCTGGTTCGATTCGCTCATCTCTAGTCATGTCATAAGCAGAGTTATCTGTCTTAAAAAGGTGAAGCCAGCAAGCAATCTCTCTATGCAGTCTACACAAATATATATATATATAATGACATTAAAGGAGAACTAAGGTAAAACTTTTTTTTTTCATTTTGAATAGAGTAAACTCTGATAATTTATGTTAGTTTTTTGCCATATGTGTCCCATTGGAGACCTCATTTCCTGTCACATAGACATAACAGGAAATGAGAGGAAATCCCTGCAAATTAAGGAAATCCCTTGGAGCCCCCAGGTCTCCAGAACTAGTATCCCCATTGGAAGATTTCCCCTATGTTATTTTTCTGGGGACAACCCAATTTGGGATTTATTTTTACTTTCACTTTCAATCATAAAGAGGACAAATAGGGAGGATGAATCTGTGGCTTCACTATGGGGGTGCTAACTGCATCCGGGTGACACCCACCAGAGGGGTGACACCGGGGCCACCACTACATACTGTACTATTGCTTGCAGAGCTGCAGCAGAGCTGTGCAAGTGTGCCCAGCGTGCTCCTGTACCCGGCTGGCACAAGTCTTTCTAAACAGTCACTTCCCTGGGAGCTTCCTAGTCCCACTGGCATGACATGATTCGGAGGCCAGGAGTGTGGGATTGAAGAGAAGAAGAGAGTGCTGCATTGTTTCCTGAACCATTACACAGAGCAGGTAAGTATTACATAGATAGTCTGGCCGAAAAAAGACAAAAGTCCATCCAGTTCAACCATTAAAAAGAAAAAAGTTATAATCCTATACCCACAGTTGATCCAAAGGAAGGCAAAAAAAACCAGCAAAGCACGATCCAATATGCTCCTGCTGGGAAAAAAATTCCTTCCTGATCCCCCGAGAGGCAATCGGATATTCCCTGGATCAATTTTACCTATAAATGTTAGTATCCGGTTATATTCTGTGTATCTAAGAAACAATCCAGGCCTTTTTTAAAGCAATCCACTGAGCTGGCCAGAACCAACTCTTGAGGGAGTCTATTCCACATTTTCACAGCTCTCACTGTGAAGAAACCTTTCCATGTTTGGAAATTACATTTCCTCCAGATGTAAAGAGTTCCCCCTTGTCCTCTGTGATGACCTCACGGTGAAAAGTTCTACACCAGGTTCACTATATGAACCAATGATGTATTTATACATGGAGATCATATCCCCTCTTAATCTCCTCTTCTCAAGAGAGAATAAATTCATAGCTGATCTCCTCCATGCCTCGTATCAGTTTGGTTGCCCTTCTCTCTACTTTCTCTAGTTCCCCAATGTTCTTTTTGTGAATTGGTGCCCAAAACTGAACTGCATATTCCAGATGAGGTCTTACTAATGATTTGTACAGGGGTAATATGATATCTCTCTCTCTGGAGTCTATACCTCTTTTAATACAAGAGAGGATTTTGCTTGCTTTAGAAACCGCAGCTTGGCATTGCATGCCATTATTAAGCTTGTGATCTACCAGAACTCCCAGATCCTTCTCCACCATTGATTCCCCCAGTTGTACCCCCCCCCCCTAGTATGTATGATGCATGCATATTCTTAGCCCCCAAGTGCATAACCTTACATTTATCAACACTAAACCTCATTTACCACATAGTTACCCAATTACATTACATGAAACCAGTAGTCATTATTTGTACTTTGGTTTAGAAGAAAAAAATAAAGTGCTGCTCTGACTAAAATGCCCGGGCCTATTTTTTATACCTGTCCAAGCCCGGGTGATACCATTAAGTAGGGAGTGATATCCGACCATGATGTTATCACCCCCATCAGTGACAGCGCACTGATTGGTTCACTGTTTGGGATGCGCCCTGTGGCTGTGCACTGCTGCCCCTGCAGGGCATTGGGCAGGCTAGACAGAGGGGAAGTGACACCATGTTTTACCACACCAGGTGACACCAATCCTAGTGATGCCACTGGGATGAATCACCCTAACGGGGACACAGATGGCAATAAAAATCTAATAGATGTTCAACTTCATCTCCCCTCTGTCCAAAACTAAAAAAAAGAAAGTTTTGGCTTTAATTATACCTTGACATTAACATCATTTTTTATTATCAATAATTTCAGGAACCACTGAGCAGTCAAGATAAGCCATCACTGTCACCTGATTGTCTATTTCATTTGACAAGGAAGTTTACATAAATTGTTATTAAAGATTGCAGAAAACATTCTAGTGATTTGAGACCAGACTGATGAGACAACTTATCATTGCTACATAGAGTATATGGATAGTAGAGATTATAGTTTAGCATTCTCTATAGTAGGGGTGTTCAACCTTTTGAAGAGCGAGTGCCACTTAGGGATTTGTAAACCGATCGCAGGCCACAATGAAGTGAAATGGTTCAGCATTTCACATTTTTTTATCTTGAATAGCATAATGAACATTTTCCTTCTGCAGTCGCTGAATGCCAGGAGAAAGAGAAGCCGGCTTTCAGCAGTCGTAGAAGGAAAATGGAGAGGATGACTTTCTGTTTATGCCACAATCACCAACCGCCCTGTTCCAAGTGTACGCGTTACGTCAATAAGTCATGTGACTTCATCAGGGGAGAAAGGCCTGTACTAGCCTCACACCTTGCATGCAAAACTATCACCATGGAAACCACACCTCTGTAATAAAACAGTTGCTATTTTACTGGAGCCGTGCATAGATGGACACATACAATCAACAGCGGCCGTTTCCTAGAGGACCGAATAGTGCTATGCGTATAGTAAAAGTACATTTGCCAGAGAGGCAGCAATGGGAGCCATTGGTTTCTGCTGCTGTCAACTACAGCCAAGGAGGACAGAGCAGGGGTGCGGCCGAGCTGCGCTCTGTGTGTCAATGGACACACAGAGCTGGCTTGGGAATGAGCATGCATGAGTATATGCATAGCAAGCAGCTTGTTATAAGGGTATTTGGCAGGGGGGAGGGACCAGGAGCCCTGGTGGGGGACCAGAGGAAAGGAGGATCGAGGCTGCTCTGTGCAAAACCATTCTCTTTCAAAAAAATGTAAATTGTGCCTTTACAACAGTATTACGTAGTTATTCTCAGCTAGGATCTCTGTTGCTATAGAGTCTTATGGAGATTGTGCTTTACATTACCCAGAGTGAACTACAGAGACATTGCTGTGAAGAGTCCATGTTTTGCAACTTTCGTATTCTATTATGCATTAGTCTCCAGTATACGTATACTCTTTGCCATTCTATGTTTTGCATTATTGATTCTAACTTTGCACTTGCTTAGTGAACTGAAAGTTACAGTTCCTTTCTGATCATTCAGTCGATTGTGCATCCTGTTACGGGGATAGAAACTGGAGAAGGAAAGAAGAATGCAAAAGTAAACCTGTGCTGTGCACTTGTAAGGCACTTCAACAGATTATTATCATTATAATAACATGATTTATATAGTGGCAACAGTTCGCACAGTGCTTTACACAGGAATTTTTTTCAGTGGAAACTAGGGGAACGCAGTTCCAGCAACTCCGGCACTGAATGTACGTAAAGTAATTGCAAGGGGATCTGGGGTGTGCTGAAGGGTCTATTGATGCTGGATGCTGGGGCATCTATTGTTGCTTGGTGGGATCTATTTTCATGTGGCAGTCTATTTTTGCTGGAGAGGTCTATTGTTGCTTGGGGGGGGCTTATGTTTCTGGGGTCAATTGTTGTTGGAAGGGATCTACTGTTGAGGGAGGGGTCTATTGCTGGCTGCTGGAGACCCCATTGATGCTGGCTGCTGTGTGATCTATTGTTGATGCTGAGATCTATTGTTGCTGGGGTGGTATTTTGTTGTGGGTGTCCGTTGTTACTGGGGGGAGTCTATTGTTGCTGGCTGTGGGGGATCTATTTTACTGCTTTTCTTGTTATCATTAAATTTCACTTCAATTTAAACTTAAAATTATATTTGTTTCTATACTCTTTAAAAGGGGCGGTACTGGGATATGGGTAGGGGGTGGAATCGAGGGGCGGTCCTCAGAGGAGGGTAGGGGACAGAGACAAAAGGTGGCTCAGAAGGCGGGGAGTACCTGTACCTATTATCTGAGAAAAAAGCCAGGGCTTTACAACAGATTCAGGCAGATATGCTTCCTTCTAGACATACAGTACCTTCTGGTAGCTGACCCAGGAAAAAGAAGTATATACCTGGCCCGGAATATAATAAAAAATACAATACATTATATATACAATTGTGTTATTTTTTAAGGAAAATAAAAATGCAATATCTAGACAGTAGATTATATAAATACTCCCAAACAGATACCATGTCAATACATATAAGAGCACATTTGTCACAATCTTATGATAAAAATATTCTTCTAAGTCTTTTAGAGACCTCATCCATCATTTTGTCTGCAGAGTCACCATAGTGGAGGAAAGAAACAAAACTAACACCATAAAAATCTGAATAATTCATCACTTCGTGTAACCTTTAACGTTAGCAAGGTTCTAGATCTGCTGCACACTTAATCCAATATCCATCTTGAAAATATAGCTCTCTCACATCAACTTCACAATATGAGTCAGCTGCATACAGAACAATGAATGTACACTGTCAGTTCCAGCAAAAATTGTATACTGCACATAGGAGGAGATTTACTAAAAATGCAGCATGCATAATCTGGTGCACCTCTGCATAGAAACCAATCAGCTTCCAGGTTTTATTGTAAAAGTTTAATTACACAAGCTAGAGTTAGAAGCTGATTGGCTGCCATGCACTGCTACACCATATCCTGAGTGCATCAGGTTTAGTAAATCTCCACAGAATTGGTTGTGAATTCTAGGAATAAATAGATGTCTGAGATAGCAGAAGGATTCAGTAATGACTTTTGCTATTACATGTGCATCATTGACAGTCATTCATTAAATAAGCATATTGTTTTGGGTAGAGTATAAAAAGGGATGTGGATATGGATAAAGCCACACATTGCTCTACAACCAACATATCAATTGTTCATTTTCAATGATTTAGATAATGTTATCATCTCCTATGACAATGTACAAGATGACTAAAATGTTATCTTCTCTCCTTATGACATCTCAAAATTGTTGACTTTTCCATCACTTTCGGCACCATAGCACTGATCACCAGAACATATAGAAAGGGTAAATATCTGCATCAAGAGCACAGACAGAAAAAATAAATGAAAATATATATATACACGCTATATTGCCAAAAGTATTGGGACACCTGCCTTTACACGCATGTGAACTTTAATGGCATCCCAGTCTTAGTCCATAGGGTTCAATATTGAGTTGGCCCACCCTTTGCAGTTATAACAGCTTCAACTCTTCTGGGAAGGCTGTCCACAAGGTTTAGGAGTGTCTATGGGACTGTTTGACCATTCTTCCAGAAGTGCATTTGAGAATCGTGCATTTCAGAAGCGTGATTCATCACTCCAGAGAACACGTCTCCATTGCTCTAGATTCCAGTGGCGGCGTGTTTTACACCATTGCATCCGATGCTTTGCATTGCACTTGGTGATGTAAGGCTTGGATGCAGCTGCTTGACCATGGAAACCCATTCCATGAAGCTCTCTACGCACTGTTGTGCTAATCTGAAGGCCACATGAAGTTTGGAAGTCTTTAGCTATTGACTCTGCAGACAGTTGGAGACTTCTGCGCACTGTGCGCTTCAGCATGCGCTGACCCAACTCTGTCATTTTATGCAGCCTAACACTTTGTTGCTGAGTTGCTGTTGTTCTCAATTGCTTTTACTTTGTTATAATACCACTAACAGTTGAGCGTAGAATATTTAGTAGCAAGGAAATTTCACGGATGGACTTATTGCACAGGTGGCAACCTATCATGGTACCATGCTTGAATTCACTGAGCTCCTGAGAGTGACCCATTCTTTCACAAATGTTTGTAGAAGCAGTCTGCATGCCTAGGTGCTTGATTTTATACACCTGTGGCGATGGAGGTGATTGCAACACCTGAATCCAATGATTTGGAGGGGTGTCCCAATATCTTTTGCAATATAGTGATTTTATATATATATATATATATTGTGGGGTTAGCTCAGGTGGGGGATCTCCTTCCCTGGGACAAAGGTAGACCGCACAGCAGGCTTTCGTCAAAATCTGACTGGATGTCAGTTTTATTAAAAAGGTTTGCAAGAAATATCAAAATAAACAAAACATCAAAATAAACCCTTGCCATCCAGGCACTAACTAAACAGCAGATGATTCCTCTCTCAGAGGTGAAGGGCTTCTCCCTGTCACCAAAACAAAGTAACAGCAAACCTTTTCTTCCAGGTATAGTCCATACACACAGCTCTCTCAGAATACCTCTCTGAGTCCCAGGCCACGAGCAACTCCTTGCTCCAGCCCTGCCCTTTTTGTATCACCTGTTGGTGGACCTCAGTGGAGCCCAAACTCTGGTCCGGAACCACCTCTGCCATTGTGGCCCCGAAAACCCGGAGTGGACTCCACCTTACACCTCACAATATGATCTCATGCGAGGTGACACATATCGTCCATCCATCATTTTGCCGTTCATACTGTCACAATATATACACACACACACGCTATATTGTCAAAAATAATGGGATGCCTGCCTTTACACGCACATGGACTGTAATGGCATCCCAGTTTTAGTCCGTAGGGTTCAATAGTGAGTTGGCCCACCCTTTGCAACTGTAACAGCTTCAACTTTTCTGGGAAGGCTGTCCATAAAGTTTAGGAGTGTGTCTATGGGAATGCTTGACCATTCTTGCAGAAGCGCATTTGTGAGGTCAGGCATTGTTTCGGATGAGAAGGCTTGGCTCACAGTCTCCCCACTAATTCATCGCAAAGGTGTTCTGTCGGGTTGAGGTGAGGACTCTGTGCAGGCCAGTCAAGTTTCATCACCCCAAACTGGCTTATCCATGTCTTTATGGACCTTGCTTTGTGCATTGGTGCACAGTCATGTTGGAACATGAAGGGGCCTTCCCCAAACTGTTCCCACAAGGTTGAGAGCATGAAATTGTCCAAAATGTCTTGGTATGCTGACGCCTTAAGAGTTCCCTTCACTGGAACTAAGGGGCCAAGTCCAACTCTCAAAAAACAACCCCACACCATAATTCCCCCTCCACCAAACTTTACACTTGGCACAATGCAGTCAGGCAAGTACTGTTCTCCTGGCAACTGCCAAACCCAGACACGTCACCACTGCTCTAGAGTCCAGTGGCGGCGTGCTTTACACCACTGCATCCAACGCTTTGGTGTTGTAAGGCTTGGATGCAGCTGCTCGGCCATGGGAACCCATTCCATGAAGCTCTTTATGCACTGTTGTTGTGCTAATCTGAAAGCCACATGAAGTTTGGAGGCATTTATCAATTGACTCTGCAGACAGTGGGCGACTTCTGTGCACTGTGCGCTTCAGAATGCGCTGACCCAACTCTGTCATTTTACACAGCCTAACACTTTGTTGCTGAGTTGCTGTTGTTCCTAATTGTTTTCACTTTGTTATAATACCACTAACAATTGAGCGTAGAATATTTAGTAGCAAGGAAATTTCATGGATGGACTTATTGCACAGGTGGCAACCTATCACGGTACCACGCTTGAATACACTGAGCTTCTGAGAGCGACCCGTTCTTTCACAAATATTTGTAGAAGCAGTCAGCATTCCCAGGTGCTTGATTTTATATTACTGTGGCCACAGAAGGGATTGGAACACCTGAATCCAATGATTTGGAGGGGAGTCCCAATACTTTTGGCAATATAGTGTGTGTGTGTGATTGGCAACCTGCAAACTCTCCAATTTGTAATGTTTACACACAGCAGGTACTCAGGAAGAAGGGAGAGCAGTGTGCTGAGACCCAACTTGAACAAATTCACTGCTTTTCTTGAGAACTTTAAAATATGCTTGTGTAAGTAGTTTCAATCAAAGTCTGAATGTAACATCAGTTTCTGATGTGCTCTCTCTTTAGGACACTCTTAAAGTTTTTTGTTTCGTTTTTTTAGATGCGGCACTAAACACATTAGTTATGTGTATCGGTTTGTATTCCATTACATGCAGATGGCTGCTTCTGGTAAAAGTCATCCCTGAAGTGTCTCCTTCACAGCTGCCAGATACTGTCCTGAGCAGATTGCTAATATGACTGCACTTCCACAATGCATCGTATTCAGAGGAGATTCTGTCATTCAGTTGCTCTTCCTTCATTCACAGAATGTGATGTACTGTGTTAGATTAGTAATACAAATGTAGAGGTCCCCCCCCCTAAAAAAACAGATACAAGATAACAGGTTAAAACCCAAAGCATTATTTAACTTCCATACAAGGTGACAAGGTGTACTTTGTAGCTCTGGATCAGTAGCTGAAGAGTATATTTCAGCTTAGGATATATGCTGTGTTTCAGGGTCTGCTTAAATTTTTGAAGGAACACTAAGTGTTGGATAGCATGTGAAAGAAAATTTTACAGCTGAAAAACGCAAAAAAAAAGTCTTGAAGGCAAGAATGTGAATAGCTGATTAAACTGGATAAGACCTATTGTTCAATGATCTCCTGTTTTCATAAACCATCTTTATTTAGACACAAGCACAACAGAACGAATGGTAAAAAACAAACAAATTCTAGCTGATTTTTATGATATTGGATAGAAATAAGCAAATTGTGTCACCTGAAACAATTTGATGCAGACCTAGACATTTTGCCAGAGGCGAAAACATTTAACCTGCCCTTTTTCAGTGATTGCTGGGTCCCCACATGATAGTTAGCATTTGGTCCTCCAGCTCTAAGCCAGAGCCATTCAGCAAAAGACATATGTATTGGCATGCCGATAAATTAAAATATAGGATCTAGCTGAAGCTCCCATTTTCAGTGCGTTGAAGAGAGAGAAATCAGTAAAGGGTGAAACACAAAGCAGAGCTGTAAAGGAATGGTGGCCTGCTGCTGTCACAAGAACAGTAATACCACCAATAGACTGCATTTTTTTTGGCAGCTGCATTTTTTTTATGTTAAAGGTTATTCCACTTTTGTGGTAAAAAAGCACATAAAAAAATATATATCTTATACAATTGCAACACAAGTCATATTGTAATTGAATGTTATTAAAAATTACTTTTCCTTTTCAATCTGCAGCCACTGTAATTTTCTGCAAATGCAATGCAATATGGATACCTGGAGGTGTTCTGTACACAGAATGTTTATAGAACGCCCCCCAGAAACATCATTTCCTGCTTGTGTGATTGGCTTACTGATTTTCCCAGAAGTCTGCACTAAGATGCAAGTTAGATTTCAGTCATCCCTTGCAACAAAAATGTAAATTTTGGTGAGATACTCCCAATAGAAAATCACGTCTAAAGGGATCATGACCCTTCCACTTTCCTCATTAGAGCCCTGCAAGTGCAGCAGCTGATAGATAATTATGAAGTCACTCCCATACAGGTTCACTCTGCACATGGACACAGACTAAAAGACATCTCTCTCTTCAGAATAACAAAAGATAGGAATCTGCAATAAAGTTTGTTAAAACCCATTAAATGTACATACATTGTTTTCTTTGTTAAAACCCATGCAATGTACATACATTGTTTTCTTAACAAAAGTGGAGTTACTCTTTAAGTAGAATGCCTACCTAACAGCTATGTGGTACATAATGAAGTTCTGACAGGTTAGGCAGAGGCAGAATTAGGATAGGAAAGTAATAGAGATGAAAAATTAGCTACAGTGCATGAGTAGTAGAAGCCAAGGAAAGATCTCAGGCTCTGTGTGAGTTTACTTGACCACAAGCCAAACTTAATTTACTAATGTAAATATTTTGTAATATAAGTGTGTTCAAGTCAAACCAGGACTTTTAATTTCACAGGTATAAAAAGGGATGCTAGCGTGGTGGTACGACATGCAGTAGCAAGTGGCAAGTGGCAAGTGTGTCCTATTACTGATAGTGCACATGACGCAGTCCAGTCCAGAGACCATTAATCAAGATGGCAGACAATGTTAGTGCATGCATAGAACAGCGTGTGAGGATGAAGTTTCTTGTGAATGAAGTCATAAAACCCAAGGATATCTACAGAAGACTTCAAGCAAAGTATGGTGATGAGACGCTCAGCCGCTGTAAGACATTTGAATGGTGTAAATGTTTCAAAGATGGCCGTACATCCGTTAGTGACAATCCCAGCCGTGGTGGTTCCCAGCCCAAAGCAGTCATTCCTGTGAACATTCAGCATGTGGAATGTCTGATTCTGGATAATTGATGCATAACCTGTTGTGAAAGTGCACAAGAGATTAATCTTTTTGTGGGAACGGTGAACACAATGATGACGAAGTGAAGCAGGCTCTCCTGGGATGGTTTGAGCATACTGACAAATCTTTCTTTGCCGAAGTGTTTCAGGCATTAGTTAAATGTTGGGATAAGTGTATAAATGTAGTCGGGGAGTATATAAAAAAATAAATGCAGTTTCCAAAACTTGTTCTTGTTGAAACTTGTTCTTTTAATATATAAACTCAAAAGTCCCGGTTTGACTTGAACACCCCTCATATGCTTTTGTTTGACATTTCCATAAAACTCATTTTTTCACTGGGGAGAGAAGCAGAGAGGGAAGTTGATGGAATTGGAAACCCTGTTGAAAATAGCCTGCTTGAGGAACAAGAGCAGCTGTTTAGTCTACAACCGGCTGAGCGGCCACCCTATTGAGAATAACCTTCTCGATCCCCTTCAGTCTGGATTTCACCCACAACAGTCCACAGAAACCGCTTTCCTAAAACTCACAAACAACTTACTAACCACTAAAACCAAAGGTCACTATTCTGTACTCTTACTCTTGGACCTCTCTGCTGCCTTTGACACAGTTGATCACCCCCTCCTCCTCAAAAAACTCTATTTACTTGGTCTCCATGACTGTACTATCCATTTGTTCAAATCTTACCTATCTCACCACACCTTCAGTGTCACTTACAACTCTACTTCCTCCTCTCCTACTCATCTTACTGTCGGGGTCCCCCAAGGTTCTGTCCTTGTACCTCTTCTATTCTCGATCTACACTTCTTCCCTGGGTCAGCTGATAGCTTCCCATGGTTTCCAATATCATTTCTATGCTGATGACACACAAATGTATTTCTCTACTCCTCAATTCACCCCATCAGTTTCTTCACGTATCACCGATTTACTAACAGACATATCAGACTGGATGTCACACCACTTCCTAAAAATCAATCTATCCAAAACTGAGCTCATAATATTTCCTCCCCTGTGTGCCTCTTCCCCTGATTTCCTCAGTCGGGATCAATAGCACCAATACCAACCCATCCCCGCATGCCAGGTATAACCTTGGATTCTGAATTATCCTTTCAGTCCAACATCCAATCCCTGTCCAAATCAACCTCCACAGCATCTCCAGAATATGCCCCTTTTCAACCAATGATACCACAAATCTCCTAATCTACTCCCTGGTTATCTCTCGCCTCGACTACTGGAACTCCCTCTTCATTGGCTTACTTTTACATAGTCTATCCCCCCTCAAGTCCATCATGAATGCTGCTGCCAGGCTCATCCACCTTACCAACCGTTCAGTTTCTGCTACCCATCTCTGCCAATCCCTCCCCTGGCTTCCACTCGCCCAACAAATAAAATTCAAAATACTAACAACAACTTACAAAGCCATCCACAACTCAGCTACATCACCAACCTGGTCTCAAAATATCAACCAAACCACTCTCTTCGATCCTCCCAAGACCTTCTGCTCTCTAGTTCCCATGTCACCTCCTCCCATGCACACCTCCAGTATTTCTCCCGAGTTTCTCCCATCCTCTGGAACTCCCTACCCCAATCTGTCTGGCTATCTGCTAATCTATCCACCTTTAGATGATCCCTGAAAACCTTTCTCTTTAAAGAAGCCTATCATGCTTCCAACTAGTAAGCTGCCTTTTATTTCCTCCATCAGCTCATCCCTCACAGCTATCACCTTTTGTATCACTCAACCCTTCCTCCTAGACTGTAAGCTCTAACTAGCAGGGCCCTCTTTTTCCTCTTGTACCAAATTGTATTGTAACTGTAATGTCTACCTTCATTTTGTAAAGCACTGTGCAAACTGTTGGCGCTATATAAATCCTGTATAATAATAATGTTTATTTCCACCATGAAGGGCTACCACTTGTCCCTGACACACACATCAAACACTGCTGACCATCATCCCTTTTACCACCATTTTAAAGTGCTGACCATCCTATATTTATCATGTGTACATTGAAACACTGCAACCCCATCAAGTACCTGATGGGCCTGGGGTGTAAATTTCACAGTAAATCACCTCTTGATGTTTTCCCAACACCAAACTGGTTGCTGCTTTCCCTTGTGGTTTGTGATTATTCTGGTAACTTTACTTGTTCATGTTCTAAATGTGGTTGGTTAAAAATTCCCATAGAACTATCCAGGCCTGCAGAAAATTTTGGTTGTGGTAATGAAAGTCCTTTCCCAGTTTCACAGATTCTATTCTTCAAAAAATATGCTACTTGAATTGCAAAGTCATCACAAGCTATTCTTTATGTTGCTGGGAGCAGTCACTCCCTCATACAGAGAAGTAGAAAAGAAGCACAGCCTCTAGCTCCAATTAACTTCTCTATTGCTTTCTGGGGCATATATGGGAGGAAAGGTTTACAGGAGCAAGTGTAGGGTGGCCAGGAGGATCATCGTCATCTTAGTTCTCTGCTTGAGAAGGAGGGAGAAATAGAACATGTTTAAATTCATATTATACAGCTGAACTTCATTATAATAGCATGAGCGCATAAGATTTATCTTGGCTTGTATATATATTTGCTAGTTAACTTGCCATAAGCAGCTAACCATTTAAATTTTAGAATATGTTACATAAATGTAATAATTGTGCTCATACTGTCAAAGGAAAATAAATAAGGTCAAACTTGAGAGCACACAATCCCAGCTAGTTGTCCACAAACAAGCAACAATATAGATTTTAGAAAAAGTCATAAACAATTTCTTCTCTCTGACGAAGAAGTCAGTGTTTCCCACCTGGAGAGATAGAGACCAAAGCCATAAGCAGCAACTAAATATTTCTGCTCATTTGGACTTCCCCGTGATAACAGAAACTGCACCACTAACCAAAGATCTCATAGATTCTGCTTTAACAATGCAGTCCGGAAGAGTGACTTGAACTAACCCAATATGTAATCCTGGAGCTTTCATCCCCACTCTCTATTGTGGTTTTGGAGAAAGTATTCAGTTAGTTTATGGCTTCACTATTAAGATTGCAAACATTGAGAGACTGACTGCTGTGTTACCCAATGTCCTGATCAGGGGCCCAACTGAAGATTGAGCCCCAGAGCAAAGTTTTAATACAATCACCCAACAGTCGCTCTTTGTGACACCTAGCAGTGTCAATTGGGATAACAGTGCAATTGATTTTAACATAAAGTATGCCTAAATCAAGGACAGGTAGCAAGAGAGCTGTCAGCATAGTCAGTCTACTACTAGAAACTAGTGCTGTGGATATAAGGTGTCAGGAAAGATCAGCAGTGCAGACAATTCAATTTGAAGCTTAATTTTACAACCAACTATGCTGTCCTCAAGAGCTCACCATTTTTTTCTGCACCATCTGATCATTTTTAAAATAGATCTCAGGGCCTCGGTGTATATTCTTAACCTACCTACCCCTTCCACCATGACAGAAAGCAAGTAGTAGTCAATGAAAAAGAGATGTAGTAGCAATAATATTGATAACAGTCATGATACTACTTTATATTATGGCATAATTGTTAGTGCACACAATTATTGCTCAATATTTTTAAATTGTGGGTTTTTTTTCAGAATTACAGAGGTTAGGTGTTTTACCAATTTTTAGTTGAGGTGAAGCTCTGGGATTACAGCCTCAAGAACACTATGGTAAGCATATTATTATTCAGATTTATATAGTGCCAACAGTTACAATATAAAGGGGGACAATACAATTACAATACAGTTCAATACAGAAGTAATAGGAGGGCCCTGCTTACAATCTAAAGGGATGGAGAGGTGGTACAAAAGTTAATAGCTGAAGGGGATGATCTGATGGAGGTGACTCAAGTACAGTTCTTAGGTGGAGGTGGGGTAGGCTTCCCTGAATAAATGAGTTTCAACGATCTGCTAAAGGCTGACCCATGTATATCCTGGCTGGATATACATGGGTCAGGGAGATCTAGAGGATGGGAGATGTCCTGGAGGGAATCATGGGAAATGGTAACAAGGAAACTGGAAAGCAGGATGTCTTGGGAGGAGCGGAGAGGATGGTGTACCTTATATCTGCAGGTGAGGTTGGTGATGTAGCTGGGGGTGATGTTGTGGATGGCTTTGTATGTTGTTGTTAGTATTTTGAAGTTTATACGTTGGGCTAGAGGAAGCTAGAGGAACAGATTGGTAGAGAGGAGCAGCAGTCACTGATTGGTTAGTAAAGTGTATTGGTCTAGCAGCAGCAATCATAACAGACTGAATGGGGGAATAGCCTGTGTAGGGGTAGGCAAGTGAGGAGGGAGTAGACAAGGTGCGAAACAACCAAGGAGTAAATAAGCTGTTTTGTGGTGTTGTTAGTCAGGAAGGGGCAAATTCTGGAAAAGTTGTGGAGGTTAAGGTGGCTAAACTTAGCCATTGAGTGGAAGTGGGGGCTGAAGGAAATGTCAGAGTCTAGGATTACACCTAGCACCCTGGCATGTGTGGAGGGAGCAATGGTTGTTCCATTAATCTCAATGGTAAAATCTTGGGGAGGGAATCAGAGAGGAGGAAATAATACAAGCTTAGTTTTTAGAAAGATTGAGTTTGAGGAAGTGGTGTGACATGTATACTGATATGTTGCTCAGAAAATTTGTGATACCTAAGGAGATTGAGGGGGTGAGTTGAGGAGTCGAGCGATAGATCTGGGTGTCAGCAGCATAGCGGTGGTATTGGAAGCCATTGAAGGTTATCAACTGGCCCAGGGAAGAGAAATAGAAAGAGAAGAGGAGGGGCCCAAGGATGGAGCCGTGGAGAACTCCAACAGAAAGAGAAAGAGGAAGAGGAGCAGAGGAGTTGGTATTGTATGTGATACTGGAAAGGGAAAGAGCAGAGTCACAGAGGCCAAGGGAGTGTAGTTTAGGAGGAGTGGGTGGTCAACTGAGTCAAAGGCAGCAGAAAGGTCTAAGAGTATGAGTATGGAGTACTGGCCATTGGTTTTAGCAGTTAGCAGGTCATTGGTGACTTTTATTAGGGCAGTTTCTGTATAATGTGGGCGAAGCCAGACTGTAGGGGATCGAGAAGGTTGTTGTCAGTGAGGTAGCAACTCATACGGTTGTGGACAAGGCATTCAAGAAGCTTGGAGGCAACAGGGAACAGGGAGATGGATCTTAAGTTATTCAAACAAGTGGGTGCCAGTGACAGTTTTTTAAGTATGGGGTTAAATAAAGTTAAAAGGGAAGTTTAGGAATACAAAAAAAAAAAAACAACATCTCTACTCACCTAGCTGGATGCAGCATCTCTCTGATGCTGCATGTATTCCCAACCAAGAATGGAGCGATGAAAAAAATGCTGATTGCTCACTGAGCAGAGAGCCAGTGACTGTCAGTCACCGTCTCTCTGCTCTGCCCCTCCAGCACCAGGCTGTGCAGGGGGCAGGAGTGGCTGGCTTCAGCTCTTAGCAACTCGCTAAGAGGCTAAGCCAGCTGCCGGTCCAGGCATCTGGGTGGATCCCAACATTAAAGTCATGATCTCTCCAGAGCCTGGACCGGCATAGTGACGTCGGCTGACAGCAGGTTTTAGCAAAGTGCACTCCTGTGATCCCCAGTAGATGTAGGGCCAAAAGAGCTTTGGTACTAAGAAAGTTATTAAAGAGGTTATTAAATACATTAACGTGTCACCCAATGTATGGTCTCCATTCAGTAGCCAAAAGAGGCATACAAAAAAGGAGGGTTGTGAAAAGAGATTCACAGAAAAGCGGCTACATAATGAACAGAACGTGACACTAAGGGAATAATTTCCAAAAATTATGCTTTATTACACACAGATGAATATGACATATGGGCATTTGCCCTGGTTTACCATCACCTCAGTATGAGACAATACACACAGACCTAAAACCATTTAAAATGACACAAAAAACGGTCTAAATGTATGTGTAGCAGGGAAAATGGCTACATGAGTCTAGTGTCCCTGCAACACAAACACACAGGTGAACACTTCCCTAGGGAGGTGTATCCAAAAATTATGCCATGGGCATACCATAATAGAGGATATAAGGGATTAAACAGTAACCATAATGGCAAATCCCTATCAAGAAATCCAAACAATTATGCTGTAAATATATATCTCACATGTATGCAATGGAGCAAGCACAATATGCGTCAAAAAGGAGAGTAGCAGGCCTCAGGCCTGTATGAAGGAAGACATAAATGTCAAATATATTGTACAATACATTCCTGTGCCGGCACAAGTGGTTGGGGCCCATTCATCTGTAATATAGATAGCTGTTTCCTAGAGCTCTTGGATGGGAATATGCCCCATTTATTTCCAGGATGGAAGAAAAGATGCACACAGCAGCACTCTGCTTGAAATGGTTTCTTCACCACTACATGTGGACTATACACCACTTTTTGTAGGAAAAAACAAGACACATCCCAAAGACTCTTCTGCCTGTTGAAATATATATGGTATATCTTGTTTCCTATACATTTTGATTCAGTGGATAGACTTGTTGATTCTCTGATTAATATCGCCACCTTCTGGTTAGAGTGTGATGGGTGCTTTAGTTGACGAATATATTTAATTCATGATTTTTTGATCAATATGTGTATCGTCAAAATTGCTAAAGTCTCTCCCCTCTCTGTTGTCTCCGGATATCTGTTTTTTAATTTTATTCAATAATGACCAGCAGCTGTGCTAAGTATTTAGCCCTTTCTTTCTTCCATTAGGAATAACTGCAGGTTGGCTTTTTGCATAAATGGGTGGGTCTTTACCCACTATAAATAGGAAATTGAAATGCGGTTGTTTCATTGGTCCTGACGAAGCTGAGTGAGATACGCCCATCGGCGAAACGCGTTGACGTCATACGTCAGATACGTCACTTCCGGTCATGCGCACTAGGTGGAACGCACGCTGACCCATAAGGAGGAAGCCATCTTCACAAGCCATGAGGCAAGCCTAAGCAGCACAAGCGCCGAGAAGGGGCTGGAACCCGCGGTATATCGGCGGATGTCAGCGGTGGTTCCTTGGCCGCCTTGGCCCTGTATGGCAGTACCTATGAAGGATTTCTCTTTCATTCCCGTTATCCATAGCACAGGTGGTGAGTGGATTGTTGCAGGACATTAGATATATGGTCCTCTGTGATCTATATGACCTATATATCTTCTATAGAGTGTGAGCTCTGTCAGTGACTTCCCACATATTGTTTGTTTCACTACAGGATGGGGACATCATGGTGCTTTGTATAGGAAACAAGATATACCATATATATTTCAACAGGCAGAAGAGTCTTTGGGATGTGTCTTGTTTTTTCCTACAAAAAGTGGTGTATAGTCCACATGTAGTGGTGAAGAAACCATTTCAAGCAGAGTGCTGCTGTGTGCATCTTTTCTTCCATCCTGGAAATAAATGGGGCATATTCCCATCCAAGAGCTCTAGGAAACAGCTATCTATATTACAGATGAATGGGCCCCAACCACTTGTGCCGGCACAGGAATGTATTGTACAATATATTTGACATTTATGTCTTCCTTCATACAGGCCTGAGGCCTGCTACTCTCCTTTTTGACGCATATTGTGCTTGCTCCATTGCATACATGTGAGATATATATTTACAGCATAATTGTTTGGATTTCTTGATAGGGATTTGCCATTATGGTTACTGTTTAATCCCTTATATCCTCTATTATGGTATGCCCATGGCATAATTTTTGGATACACCTCCCTAGGGAAGTGTTCACCTGTGTGTTTGTGTTGCAGGGACACTAGACTCATGTAGCCATTTTCCCTGCTACACATACATTTAGACCGGTTTTTGTGTCATTTTAAATGGTTTTAGGTCTGTGTGTATTGTCTCATACTGAGGTGATGGTAAACCAGGGCAAATGCCCATATGTCATATTCATCTGTGTGTAATAAAGCATAATTTTTGGAAATTATTCCCTTAGTGTCACGTTCTGTTCATTATGTAGCCGCTTTTCTGTGAATCTCTTTTCACAACCCTCCTTTTTTGTATCCAAAAGAGCTTTGGCCCTACTTTTCCCTTTGTATTAGAGTGTTGGAGGAAATGACCAGAAGCTCTGAAGGTCATAACTTTACTTACAGATTGGTGAAAGCAGATGAGAGTTGTGACTAAAGAAAGGAAGACCTGGAAAAAAAATGAAAAACATTGTTTAAAAAAAAAATGCTTTTCTTCCATGTTTATTTCAAAGCGTTTTTTGTTTTTTTCCAGATAAATTGAAAAAAAAATGTGGAATAAGTTATTTTACAATGATAAATAATACATCTATGACATGGTATTAAAACCATATAATACGAAGACCTTAATGAAAGATTTCTGAGATTTTATGTAAAGTTGTAAACTATTGCAAGTTCTCTTAGCTGAAGACAAGCAAATCCTGGAATACAGTTCAAGTAACACTGTCCTGATATTTTTTGCTGGCTCATCACTAAAAAGAGTGGGAAATTTGAAAGTTTTACTTTTGACTGCTGGGGAGTGCTAGTGCTTGTAGTTGTTTTATTTTCTTCTTTGGGTCTTGCTAAAAGCTTTTACTTTTTTAAATCCCTTTGTGTGTCACTTTTTAAATAGCATTTGTTTTCTTCCTTTCCTTGTCTTCCTTCAGTCTGCTAATTAAGGGGAGGGGTTAATTGGTCACAGGTGATACAGGTCCTATATAACTCACTCTGAGCTAGCTCATTTTTGAGCTTGCCTGTATTTTGCTTGCCGGACCTTTTACCAAGTGGACATTTGATAAGTGGAGTTAAAAAAAACAGAGTTGAAAACAGGAGATTATAACAGGAGTCTACTGACCTGTAAGTGACAACTGATATTTCCTGTTAATATTGTAACTGGGATATGAGTGCTAGCAGGGTTGAAGGTTTTGTGGAGTGCACAGTGTGTCGCATGTATGCAGCAATGGAGCAACAGCGACAGATGTGAGCAGCTTGCCCTTCTGGAATCTCACGTTAGACATTATTATTATTATTATTATACAGTATTTATATAGCACCAAAAAGTTTGCTCAGCGCTGTACATTATAGTGTGGGACAGTACATGAGACAATACAGTGACAATACAATACACGAGGGGTTCGAGTGCCCTGCTCTTTGGAGCTTACAATCTAGGAGGGAGGGGGTAGTGGTACAGGAGGAAGTGGCTGTGGGGGATGGAGTGGTAGGAGGAGTGGAGGAGATCGGCTCTTAGGTGAGGGCGGGGTAGGCTTCTCTGAAGAGATGGGTTTTCAGGGTGCGCCTAAAGGTGAGGAGGATAGGTGACAGTCTGATGGATTGGAGTAGTGAGTTCCAGAGGGTGGAAGAAGTTCTGGAGAAGGCGGGCATGGGAGGAGGAGACTAGGGAGCTAGAGAGTAGGAGGTCTTGTGAGGAGCGAAGAGTACATGTTGGGTGGTATTTGGATATCAGGTCGGTGAGGTAGTTTGGGGAAGTATTATGAATAGCTTTGTACGTCAATGTTAGTAGTTTGGGCAATTGGAAGCCAGTGAGGGAATGACAGATGGGGGTGGCAGATACGGAGCGGTTGGTAAGGTGGATGAGACTGGCTGCTGAGTTCAGGATAGACTGAAGCGGAGATAGTCTGTGATGAGGTAAGCCGGTGAGGAGGGAGTTGCAGTAGTCGAGTCGTGAGATATGGAGGAGCAAGTTGCTGCACTGGGCAAAACTGTCAACCTTGAAAGGGGTCTTCTGCTCTCTGAGCAGATAGCTAATGGGATTGATGTGGAGGGTGGATTGGCTGATCAGGATTATCAGGTAGGAAGATGGGTTACTGTAATGAGAGGGAACGGTAGGGGCACACAGAAAAGGAAGACTGGCCATGGGTTTGAGCAACCAAACAGATTTGCCAAGTTGAGTGAAGATGTGGGGGTGGCAAGCTCAGGGGTGGCAGCCCTGGATGTCACTGCTATCCCTAACAGCCGGGAGGGAAGACCATCTGGGAGGAGTGGTGAGGGTATTGCAGGAAGGCCTAGACAGCTGGTGGTAGTAGGGGATTCTATGATCAGAACGACTGACAGAATAATTTGTCGCCAGGATCGCCTCAACTGAATGGTTTGCTGTCTCCCTGGTGCCAGGGTTCGGCATGTGGTGGACCGGGTTAATAAATTACTGGGAGGGGTTGGGCATGACCCAGTTGTCTTGGTTCATGTTGAAACCAATGACAGAATACATGGAAGGTGGAGGCTCCTTAAGAATCAATTTAAAGAACTAGGCTGCATGTTGAAGGGAAGGACCTCCAAGGTGATATTCTCTGAAATATTACCTGTGCCATCCGCAACTCAGGAAAGACAAGGGGAGATTAGAGAACTCAATGCATGCCTGAAGACCTGGTGTAAGAGGGAAGGATGTGGGTTTCTAGAGCACTGAGGTGACTTTTCATTGGGGTGCAACCTATATGCTAGAGATGATCTGCATCTAAATGGAAGGGGGTCTGCTGTGCTGGGGGAGAGGTTTATGGGAAGGCTGGAGGAGTATTTAAATTAGGATCAAGGGGGGAGGGAGAATTAGATTATAATGGGGTAGACAGATCAGAAAGGGGTCAGTACTTATTGGTGGGTGGAATGGGGAAAGATCGGGGAAGGCTATGGCAGATAAGAAGGTTCCCATGTTACAAACAACCAATGGAATTGGTACCATTTGTATGAAAATAAAAAATACGTGTGAACAAGGTGTCAATCAATTAAACTGTTTGTTCACCAATGCCAGAAGTCTACCAAGCAAAATAGGTGGGTTGGAATCTTTGTTCCATGAAGAGAACTATGATTTAATTGGTATTGCTGAATCTTGGCTTCATTCTTTGCATGACTGGGCCATTAATATTCCTGGCTATGTTCTCTTTCGGAGAGACAGTGTAAATAGGAAAGGTGGTGATGTCTATCTTTATGTGAGAAGTGATCTCAGAGTGAGTGTGAAAGAGCACCTAGTTGATGGAGAGTGTGATGAGGCTGAAGTATTATGAGTGGAACTGCACATGGGGGTGCGTACTACAAAGGTAATCATTGGAGTTTGTTATAGGCCTCCCAGTGTTAATGAGGAGGTGGAAAATCAGCTTCTTGCACAGATCGAAAGGGCTGGGACAGTGATAATAATAGGGGATTTTAACTGCCGGACTGGAGTAATGGTACTGGAGGAACAGTTAAAGGGCAAACATTTGTAAACCTACTACAGGACAATTTTATGGTACAGTCCATAGAGGCCCCTACTAGGAATGATGATCTGCTGGACCTGGTAATCTCAAATCATGCAGAGCTTATTACGAATGTCCATTTTAAAGAACATCTGGGTAGCAGTGACCATAACATGATTTAATTTATTGTTAGCTGTAAACAGCAAGCACATACGGGAACAATAAAAAAAGATCATTTTCAAGAGAGCTAATTTTCCAAGGCTGAGAGGTGCTCTCCAAGCCTTAGACTGGGAGGGAATATTGGCATTGATGAATGCAACACAGAAATGGGAGTTCTTCAAAAATACTGTATGTGAACACACTGAAAAATATATTTCCATGGGCAACAAGTTTAAAAGGCTAAAAATCAAACCTATGTGGCTTATAGCCAAAGTTAAACGGGCTATGGATAATAAGAAAAGAGCGTTTATTAAATATAAAAATGAAGGAACGCTATCATCGTTTAAACATTACAAAGAACAGAATATGCAAAAAGAAAATAAAGGCTGCAAAAATTGAAAATGAACGACAGATTGCAAAAGATAGCAGGACCAACCCCAAAAAATCCTTCAAATATATTAATAGTAAAAAGGTTCGGTCCGAGCATGTAGGCCCTTTACAAAATAATCTAGAGTGGGTGACTGGGGACAAAGAGAAGGCAAATTTATTTAATACCTTCTTCAGCTCTGTGCATACAAAGGAGCACGGGGAGCTCTTGTCCACAATGGGTATGGTATTGACACAGCTCCAGATGATCCACATTGGCTCACAATTGATATGATCCAAAAATATTTAGACAGTATAAAGGTGAATAAAGCACCTGGACCGGATGGCATACACCCCACGGGTCCTTAAAGAATTGGGTTCTGTCATTTCAAAGCCATTGTTTCTAATTTTTAGGGACTCTTTAATGACTGGCATAGTACTACTGGATTGGCGTAAGGCCAATGTGGTGCCAGTATTTAAAAAGGGGTCAAAATCTTTACCAAGTAATTATAGACCTGTTAGTTTAACTTCTATAGTTGGGAAGATATTGGAAAGTTTAATAAAAGACCACATAGATGAGTTCTTGCTGGAAAAAAATATTTTAAGCAACAGACAGCATGGATTCATGAAAGACAGAAGTTGTCAAACAAATCTGATTTCTTTTTATGAGGGGGTAAACAAGACCTTGGACAGAGGGGTGGCAATGAACGTGGTATTTTTGCAAAAGCGTTTGACACAGTTTCCCACACACAGCTAATGTGTAAGGTAAAGTCTACGGGCTTAGAAAAATCTGTAAATGGCTAGAAAACTGGCTAAAAGATCGGATTCAAAGAGTAGTGGTTAATGATTCATACTCTGAATGGTATGGGGTCATCAGTGGTGTACCCCAGGGTTCAGTGTTGGGACCCTTACTTTTTAATATATTTATAAACGATATAGGGTCTGAGATTACAAATCCAATTTCAGTCTTTGCAGATGACACCAAGCTGTGCAGTGGAATAACGTCCTTACAGGATGTCTTCAATTTACAAGCCGACCTGAATGCTCTGTTTAATTGGGCAACTATGTGGCAAATGAGGTTTAATGTTGATAAATGTAAGGTTATGCACTTGGGGGCTAATAATATGCATGCATCATACATACTAGGGGGGGTACAACTGGGAGAATCAATGGTGGAGAAGGATCTGGGAGTTCTGGTAGATCACAAGCTTAATAATGGCATGCAATACCAAGCTGCGGTTTCTAAAGCGAGCAAAATCCTCTCTTGTATTAAAAGAGGTACAGACTCCAGAGCGAGAGATATCATATTACCCCTGTACAAATCATTAGTAAGACCTCATCTGGAATATGCAGTTCAGTTTTGGGCACCAATTCACAAAAAGAACATTGGGGAACTTGAGAAAGTAAAGAGAAGGGCAACCAAACTGATACGAGGCATGGAGGAGATCAGCTATAAGGAAAGATTAGAGGAACTGAATTTATTCTCTCTTGAGAAGAGGAGATTAAGGGGGGATATGATCAACATGTATAAATACATCAGTGGTTCATATAGTGAACTCGGTGTAGAGCTATTCACCCTGAGGTCATCACAGAGGACAAGGGGGCACTCTTTATGCCTGGAGGAAAAGAAATGTAATCTCCAAACACGGAAAGGTTTCTTCACAGTGAGAGCTGTGAAAATGTGGAATAGACTCCCTCAAGAGTTGGTTCTGGCCAGCTCAGTGGATTGCTTCAAAAAAGGCCTGGTTTCTTTCTTAGGTACACAGAATATAACTAGATACTAACATTTATAGGTAAAGTTGATCCGGGGAATATCTGATTGCCTCTCAGAAGATCAGGAAGGAATTTTTTTCCCAGCAGGAGCAAATTGGATCATGCTTTTCTGTTTTTTTTTTTGCCTTCCTCTGGATCAACTGTGGGTATAGGATTATAACTTTTTTTTTTTTCTATGGTTGAACTGGATGGACTTTTGTCTTTTTTCAGCTAGACTAACTATGTAACTATGTACTTCCCAATGCAGTTCTCAAACAGAAGAAATATGCATTTCTGCCACAAGATGGCACTGCGGGGAAAATGTTCCAGTTTAGTTTGCTTGTTGGCTCCATCTTGTAACTCACAGTTGGGTGATTGTTGGGATATAGTAGATGATAGTTTTTGTCCTTTCAGGCCTTGACAGGTAAGAGGGTAAATTTGTCTAACAAATTAGTTTACCTTTATAACCTTTAAATTGCTTCTATTAATGTTCTCCACCACAACATAATGTTTCCCTGTAGTTTGGTCATTAAATTAATTTTTCTTTTCGTCCTCTCAGTAAAATGGCGAGACAAAAATCTAGAGTTTAGAGACATTTCCACAGTTCAATTTCTGCTGAGAGCAAAGCTGCAATTTGCAAATATTGTAAGAAGAAATATAGAAGGGATCAGGACTACTATGGCTTTAGTTACAGCCCTTTTTTTTGTATATTTATATACAGTATACAAGTACACATATACGCATGCACACATACAAACATACAGTAAGCATCGAGCATGCCCAATAATGTGTCAGCAACACTGGAATTGGTGATACTCCAATATTAATGTCACGGTCAGAGGTCAGGTTCAGAGACCATCAGCTATAGTAGCAGACCAACCAACAAGATAGGTAAACAAGCAGGTCACCCTGGGAGATGACGCAGGCTCATCTGAGGTGTGGGGTCTAAGCACTAACTGGTATTCACCAGAGCTCCTGATGGTGGAGATGGATTTTGCTGCGTGTTAGTACCAGGTCGCAGTTCTCAGGATCGCCCCACCAGGAAGTGAGCAAGCCAGGATCCAGTAACTGATATGGCAGGTAGGGATCTAGCAGAAGCGTGGTCAGTAAACAAGCCAACATTCGGTAACAAGTGGTAGCAGGTTGGGATAAGGCAGAATCATAGTAAAGGAACAAGACAAAGGTTGGTAGCACAAAGACAAAGGTATAGACGGCAGCAGAAGAGACAAAAGCGAGATACTGGCTGGAGAAGGCACAATAATCTGGCAAACAGGAAGTGCAGAGACATAGCTTAAATCAGGAAGTTCATGGGAGGAGTAAGGAGTTCAAGGTTCAGCAGAAAACAAGGCACAAGGCAGAATTGTCCAATAGATCAGGCAGAGTGTTGTGCAGCACCCCAGGTAGCTCAGTGAGAAGAATTACTGCCAGACACAGTAGAGGTCCCATGTTCAAGTCCAGGCCCTGACAATTATACAACATGCTTTTTTCCTCTATTTATCATCTTTTCTTCTACCCATTTTTATAAATTCAAAAGAAGTGCAGAGTGTAGTGCTGCCAAATGTAAACTTACCTTGCTCCCCCCTCAAGAAAAGATAATAAAGTGAACCCGTATATGCCTATTACTAGACAACGTAAAAGGCAAGAGTTACAGCAAGCAATATAAGATAATTGCTCTTACCTTTTAATGTGCTTCCTTTAACCTAGATCTACCACTAGGGCTCCCCAAAAACCCAATGTTCTAAGGATGCTCTGTCCTGTAGATAAATGTGGCAAAGGTTTAATTTTTGTTCCCAGCACCAAATGTTATCCCACTGTGAAGCATGGTTGAGGGTGGTAACATTGTGTAGCTGCTTTGTTGGAAAGCTTGTAGTAGTTGATATTGATATTTCATTGGTTTATAAGTAGGGGAGTCAGTTATTGTCTCCTAATGGTGGTTGTTGGTGGTGATTACTCCTTTCAATGTTGATGATCAGTGGTGAGTGCCCCATAACTGCTAGTCAGTGGTGTTTTACCCCATTACATGAGTGTCCCCCTTCATGATCCATATGCTACTCTTTATCCCCCTCTTGCTGCTCAGTGGTGGTTATTTAGCCCCCTTTCATTCGTGGTCAGTGAGAGAAGTTTTACCCACAAAATGGCAGGAGAAGCACAGATAGGTGATGCAAGAAAGGGGTGGGCTCACAAAGTACTGCTGTTTATATTTGTACATTTGGCCATCACAAGATATAGAAAGCAGCAATCACATAATTTTGGATGGGGGAAAATACACACACTTATGTTGCATTGCATTTAATGGTTAGTGTCATGGCCTTCTTCACAAATACATCTTTTTTGTCAATAATGAGTGCAAGAAACATGGATCTCTGCTAAAAAAAAAAACCTAAACAACATAGATTGGATATGTTGGATAGAGTGAGGATCAGTTTGTCAGGTCTTTAATTCTGTTTTGTCCAGGTTTGGGAAACTTCCATTGTGTGTTGCAATAGAAAGTGAGGGGAGATTTCTTCATTGCGTCTGGTAAGTCTGCATTGCTGTCTCTGTCTGGTGAAGAGATATCCCTTCACCTTCCTTCCCAGTGACATTGGACAGGATTTTATTATTATTATACAGGATTTGTATAGCGCCAACAGTTTGGTCAGCTCTCCACAATATAAAGGGAGACACTACAGCAATCACTGCAATCCTCAGAGAAATGGGAGAAAACAGACGAATACAGTGACTCTCAAAAGAAGAGAAGGATAGAGAGGGAGGGTTAGGGAGGACTTGAAAGGTGCTCAGTGGGGATAGAAGCAAACCAACTCCACCTCCTTTCCAACCACTGGGTCTGAGTGAGTGAATCCAGTGGAGGCCTCCATGGGATGTGAAAGAAAGGTTTACCAATTTAAATGCAGCATAAAAAGCCTGTATCTGTATCTGTCCAAAAGATACAAAAAAATTCAGAATGGCTCGACTATATTAAAGTAAGAAAGATGTTTCACGGCGACTTCTTCAGTTTGTAGATATTCCAAAACACATTAGAGCTGATGAAAGTGGCTTGGATAAGCTACAAAACATCTTCAACATCACAGAACAAATCCAGATGTGTTCACTGAAGATAATCTATGTCACACTACTACCAGCCGTAACCTCCGCAACCTTAACCCTGCCTCCCTCCACTCTGCAGCTGATCAACTCCACGACCGCATCCTCCCCCTGTCCTGCCCCGACTTGGCTTTGACCGCCTACAACAATGCGCTCTCAACAGCCCTTGACTCACTAGCGCCTTTAACCACACGCAACATCAGACCCCGACCGCTCCAGCCCTGGCAGACTGATCACACCAAAACCCTCAAACGACAAAGTCGTGCCCTGGAGCGACTATGGCGCAAAACCAAATCCCAACAAGCCTTCACCCGCTACAAATCTGCCTTCCACACCTACACCTCCTCCCTCCATGCTGCCAAACAGGCCTACTTCCTGACCCTCATCAAGACCCTCTCCTCCAATCCTCGCCGACTCTTCTCTGCCTTCAACTCTCTACTCTCTCCACCCCCCCCTCCACCCAGCACATCACTCACTGCCCTTGAGATTGCCAATCACTTCAAAAACAAGATTGACACAATTCGCAAGGACATTGCCGCAACTCACACACCCTCTCAACCCGTCCCCTCTCACACAGCTACCCCCTTATCCCCCCTCCCCCTCGACATAACCCGCAGGGACTTCGTCGCTGCTCAAACTCTCTCCAACCCCCTTCACCCTCACTCAGCTACCCCCTCATCACCCCTCTCCCATGGCCCCACCACTGCACAGACCTCCTCTTCCACCCCACCCTACATTCCTCATACTGAAGCTCCACCCACACTCCGCACCTTTGACCTTACTACCATCGAGGAAGTCTCCAAGATCCTCTCTGATGCCCGCCTCACCACCTGCCCCCTCGACCCTATCCCCTCACAACTCCTACGACCTTCCTCCTCCTCCATCCTACGCTCCCTCACCCACATCTTCAATCTCTCCCTCTCCTCAGGCACTTTCCCCTCCCCTCTGAAACATGCACACATCACCCCCATACTTAAGAAGCCCTCCCTGGACCCCAATGACCCGAACAACCTCAGACCCATCTCCCTGCTCCCATTTACATCTAAACTCCTCGAGCGCCTAGTCTACACCCGCCTATGCTCTCACCTCAACGACAACAACCTCCTCGATCCCCTACAGTCCGGCTTCCGTCCCCTACACTCCACCGAAACCGCCTTACTCAAACTCTCCAACGACCTGCTAACCGCCAAAGCTAATGGCCACTATTCAGTGCTCCTGCTCCTTGACCTCTCTGCGGCCTTCGACACAGTCGACCACCCCCTCCTCCTCAAAAAACTACACTCCCTCGGCCTCAGAGACTCTGCTCTCTCCTGGCTCTCATCCTACCTGTCACAACGCTCCTTCAGCGTTACCTATAATGCTACCACCTCCCCCTCACTCCCCCTCTCTGTTGGGGTCCCTCAAGGCTCTGTCCTTGGGCCCCTTCTCTTCTCCATCTATACCTCCTCCCTTGGCCAACTCATACACTCTCACGGCTTCAACTACCACCTCTATGCCGACGACACACAAATCTATCTCTCAACCCCCCACCTCACCCCCTTGGTCTCAGCCCGAATCACACACCTACTGAGCGACATATCAGACTGGATGTCGCTCCACTTCCTTAAATTGAACCTCTCCAAAACCGAGTTTCTTGTCTTCCCCCCAGCCCGGACACCACCCCCCATTGATTTCTCCGTCACATCCAACAACGCTACCATCAAACCCGCCCTGCAGGCCAGAGTACTGGGTGTCATTCTGGACTCCAACCTATCCTTCCAGCCCCAAGTCCAATATTTAACAAACTCGTGCAGACTCCACCTCCGCAACATCGCCAAAATCCGCACGTTCCTAACCCCAGAAACCACTAAACAGCTCATCCACTCTCTCATCATATCACGACTCGACTACTGCAACTCCCTCCTCACTGGCCTGCCTCGTCGCTGGCTATCCCCGCTTCAGTCCATCCTGAATACGGCTGCCAGACTCATTCACCTTTCTAACCGCTCTGTCTCCGCCACCCCCCTCTGCCAATCCCTCCACTGGCTTCCGATTGCGCAACGGATCAAATTCAAAATCCTAACGCTGACATACAAAGCTGTCCACCATACTGCCCCGAACTACATCACTGACCTAATATCCAAGTACCGCCCAGCACGCACACTCCGCTCCTCACAAGACCTCCTTCTCTCTAGTTCCCTGGTCTCCTCCTCCCATGCCCGCCTCCAGGACTTCTCCAGGGTGTCACCCATCCTCTGGAACTCCCTGCCCCAACCCATCAGATTATCACCTACTCTTCTCTCCTTTAGGCGCACCCTGAAAACCCATCTCTTCAGGGAAGCCTACCCCACCCCCTGCTAACTTGCCGACCTCCTCCACTCTTCCTACCACCCCATCCCCCACAGCTATCTCCTCCTGTGCCACCACCCCCTCCCTCCTAGATTGTAAGCTCGAAAGAGCAGGTCCCTCGAACCCCTCGTGTATCACATTGTATTGGTATTGTTCTGTCACATGTTCTGTCCCCCTTTGTAATGTACAGCGCTGAGCGAACTATTGGCGCTTTATAAATACTGTATAATAATAATAATAATATGTCTCTTGTTTAAAATATCCTTTCAGATTAAGAAAACAAAGATCAAGAAACAAATGATGCACTCCTATAAACAATGCTCTGAACCACATCCTATAAACACCTTCTTAGGGTTTGACGTTCTCACTCTCTACTTTTTCCCAGTGTTCAATTATTCTATGCATTTACCATATTATCCCGTTTCCTTTCATATTATTACTATCTAATGGAATATACAATTCAAATTCAAGTTTCAGATATCTTCATCTCCTCTAAATAAACTCTTCTGTCACCCTGATTTTCCGCATGGATTATTAACTAGGGGTTTAGTAACCAGTTAACATTCATTCACCAACTTTCACATTGAGGCAAAAGAGGTATTTTCCATCCTTAATTCCTTTCTTAAAGAGTAACTAAAGTCAAACTTGTTTTTTCAGTTTTGGATAGAGCGCAGGAGGATTAGAAAGCTTGTCAGTTGTCATTGCTGTCTGTGCAGAAGACCAGCTCTGTTTGTCCTGTTTACCATTATCATTGAAAGTGAAAGAAAAAGAAAATCCCAAATTTTGTGATGTCCTTTGAAAAGTAATAGAGGGAAAAACTTCCATTGGGGACGCTAGTTTTAGTGACGTGGAGGTCCCCAAGACATTGCCCTAATTTGCAGGGAATTCCTCTCCTGTTTCTGTTTGACTATGGGACAGGAAGTGAAGGGAAATGGGACAGAGATGGCAAAAATAATCTGACAGGGGTTACAACCCTCCCTTGCTCTATCCAAAATGCTAAAAAAAAAAGTGTTGCTATAGTTTTACTTTAATTTAAAGAGGTATTAAACCCCAAAGCAAACATTTATTATTTTGTAGCTTATCAATTCTTAGATGCGGTGGTTGAATTTAGGTTTTTTAGGATTTCTTTCCCTTATTTTCACCTAGTGATCTAGCTATAAAGTCTGTTGTTTTGTAAAAAAACACGCTTTCCTGCAGATGTAGCAGTTACAGGATGAGACAAACCACTTACCACTGACAGGAGTGCTTACAATGATCAGCTTTTATTTATTTATGTAACCCTTTATCCTAAAAGGAAACAAAAAGGTTGCTGTAACTGCTTAGAAAGTGTTAGCTGGAGTTCAGCTCCAATTTGTTAATGTATCTAAATCTGCTAGTCCACCTAACACTCTCCTCCCCTAGACTGACAATGCTGCTATTCAAAGGTGTGCCTGTGCTCATTCATCCAGATTGGGGGCACTCCAATACAGGAGGTGTGTTACTGGCCAGAACACCAGGTGAAAACAGAGGGAAATAAGGGTAAAAAAATATGCAGACACCATGTCTAATAATTGGTAAGCTGCAATATATATATATATATATATATATATATATACAGTTGTGTTCAAAATAATAGCAGTGTGTTGAAAAAAGTGAATAAAGCTCAAAATCCTTCTAATAGCTTTTATTTCCATACACACAAATGCATTGGGAACACTACACATTCTATTCCAAATCAAAACATGAGGAAAAATATATCAAATTTGTGTTGTTCCTCTAACAAATTGAAGAAAAGTGAATATTAGACTGTTCAAAAAAATATCAGTGTTTGTATTCTCCTTTACAAACTCAAACATTCACTATATAAACTGAAAAATGTTTGAAGATTTTGCTTTCCTTTGAATCACTTAATGAATATTTAGTTGTATAAGCACTGTTTCTGAGAACTGCTGTACATCTGTGTTGCTTGGAGCCAACCAACTTCTGGCACCTATGAACAGGTATTCCAGCCCAGGATGATTGGACTACATTCCACAGTTCTTCTCTATTTCTTGGTTTTGCCTCAGAAACTGCATTTTTGATGTCACCCCACAAGTTTTCTATTGGATTAAGATCCGGGGGATTGGGCTGGCCACTCCATAACGTCAATCTTGTTTGTCTGGAACCAAGATGTTGCACATTTACTGGTGTGTTTGGGATCGTTGTCTTGTTGGAACACCCATTTCAAGGGCATTTCCGCTTCAGTATAAGGCAGCATGACCTCTTCAAGTATTCTGATGTATTCAAACTGATCCATGATCCCTGGTATGTGATAAATAGGCCCAACACCGTAGTATGAGAAACATCCCCATATCATGATGCTTGCGCAACCATGCTTCACTGTCTTCACAGTGTACTGTGGCTTGAATTCAGTGTTTGGGGGTCGTCTGACAAACTGTCTCCGGCCACTAGACCCAAAAAGAACAATCTTACTTTCATCAGTCCACAAAATATTGCGCCATTTCTCTTTAGGCCAGTCAATGTGCTCTTTGGCAAATTGTAACCTCTTCAGCACGTCTTTTTTCAACAGTGGGACTTTGCGGGGGCTTCTTGCAGATAGCTTGGCTTCACATAGGCGTCTTCTAATTGTAACAGTACTCACAGGTAACTTTAGACCTTCTTTGATCTTCCTGGAGCTGATTGTTGGCTGAGTCCTTGCCACAACTACGACTTTAACTGCTTCCTGACCACCCTATAGCAGAAATACTGCTACAGAGCAGCACAGGTGCGCAAAATCACGTATATATAAGCTCTATTCATCCAAAGCAGTGTGCTTACAGTGAAGCACAAAGACACCGCTCCCTAGTAAAACACACCCAGCACACAGTTAACCCTTTGATTGACCCTCATGTTAACCACTTCCTGCCCAGTTCCATTAGTACAGTGTCAGTGGGTTTTTTAATTATTTATTTATTTCAGGTACTTATATAGCGGCGTCAATTTACGCAGCGCTTTACATATATATTGTACATTCACATCAGTCCCTAACCCTCAAGGGGCACTGATTACTGTATTGGTGTCACTGGGGATATCAGTGACACCAAGTCAGTTCCCCACAGTGTCAGAATGTCCGCTGCAGTCCCGCTATAAGTTGCTGATCGCCGCCATTACTAGTAAAAATTAAGAAAAAAATCCCACTATATATACTGCCATTTGTAAACACTATAACTTTCACGTAAACCAATTAGTTTACATATATTGGGATGTAGCAAAATACATTTTTGCCTCAATTTATGGTGAAATTAGATTTTTTACATTTTATACTGAACATGTGTAATAGAAAAAGTAAAAAATATTGGTTTTTTTTCACAAAATTGTCGGTCTTTTTTTTTAGAGAGCAAAAAATAAAAAACGCACAGGCAATCAAATATCACCGAAAGAAAGCTCTATTCGTGGGGAAAAAAGACATAAATGTAATTTGGGTGCAGCGTTGCATGACCGCGCAATTGTCAGTTAAAATAATGTAGCGCCTTAACGCAAAAAATGGCCTGGTCAGTAAATTCTCAGCAGGGCAAGTGGTTAAGTTACCAGAGGTGGTATATCACCAAGGAGTTGTGCATCGTCATCTCACCATACACTTGGATTCCGAGGAAGCACATTGAAACTTGTGTTTTAGCACATATGATTAAACAGTAAAAATATTTACACTGCATCATTTTTGCTTTCCAATTAATACATTGTATTCCTTTAATTAAATGGGTTAGTTTTATGGCTGTGAAATACATCTGAGCTAGTTTCTGCTAAGGAAAAATAATATTTTACAATATTATTGCAATGTACTGTAAATGTCATTTTAATATATCAACTTCTAAAGACTATTGTATCTTAAGGAAGTGTGAACATAGTATACTACTTCATTATGCAGCACTAAATTAATTTGATTTTAAGAGGCGATATACTGTAGATGCTGTGTATTCACGTGTAAACAAAATGACTCTGGAATTAAAGATAAGAAAAAAAAACATGAGATATGGAAGGACGCTAAATTGAAATCAGCAATTATTCAAGATACTCTATTTATTTTGCAACTGACAAATGCAATGTTAGTAGCACAAGAAGCATAAATGAAAAACAAAGCCAATATTAAAGGAGATAATGCTATTATAATTAGGGACGAGTGAGCCAATCACATTTTCTCCAACATCCTTTCATCCCCACAACATGAAACAATAGATTAGAACATTTATGTTTATAGGCATTACAAGTGTTTACTGAGCTGATGCTGGCTAAGGGACAGGGCAGGCAAGAGGGTTCTAGTTAGACAATTTGGCTCTGTTAAGGAAACTGTTTCAGTCTGCTGTCCACCAAATTCATTGGACTACCAGTTATGCATTAAAATGTGAAAATAATGTGATTATCCTAGTCAGTTACAGTACATAGAAATTACTTCTGTCCAAAAATGTTCAGAAAGTGCATCATATCATATCATAATAGAACAGCAAGCCAAAGCAGGACTCTTTTACAAACAACTGAATCGACAGCTTCCCTGCAGTATTCACCAAGGGCATCACACTAAGGCTACATATACACTGGACGTTAACTCTACTGGCAGCAGAAAAATGCTAAATGCAGCAAAAATGCATGTAAACAAGGTAAATCATTTACCCATGTTTAGCCAGGTTAAGAGCTTGGACGTTTATTCATTTCATTGGCCAGATTACTTGCCACTGAAATGAATAAAGCCCAAGAGCTAAACAAGGCTGCACGCATTTTTGCTGCACTCTGCGTTTTTTGGACAAAGCATTTCTCTCCAGAACTCAAATCTTCTGTATTCAGGAGAGGGATGTTTAACTGCCCCAAAACTATGCCACTGCTAAACTCTTATAAAAGTCTATGTGTGCATGGACACATAGACTTTTATTGAGCTGAGTTCAGGGGTTTTGGCAAAAAACACGTTTAACCTCCCTAGCGGTCTGATTATGACCATATTTCTGTGCTCAAAGCGGTACTTTTTTTGCATGGAAATATGTTTTTTTTTTATTGTAGGCCTGTAATTTTTAGGAATAACTCACTGAAATCTGTCCAAACAAGAGTCTAGTAAACATCCCAGGTAAGTAAAAATTTGAAACACAAAATCATAAATTATAATTTAATAAATAATCATAAAAAATTTAATTTATGTGAAATGGTTTGATACAGTAATGTTTTACTATGTGATTTTAGTGAATTTAGTGAATGTCACTTTTACAACTTTTAAATTTCTCGCCAGTTCTGTCCCCTGTACGTTCCGACGTCGCAGGGAACGGAACCCAGAAAAGCAGATGCCGACATCCTCCGGAGGACATTGCAGGGGATGCTGCAAGAGGGACATCGCAGGAGTGCAGGACAAGGTAAGTGAAGAAGAGATCTCAGAGCAGTGCTGCAGGGTATTCCCGAGTGTAGCTCGGGGTTACCGTTTGTGGTGCTGAAACTTTACCCCGAGCTACACTCGGGAATACCTCCAGGGAGGTTAAGAACAGCAATGTATATGAGGCCTAAAACAGCCAATCTAGGCGCCATCCAAGACAGAGAAATCAAACAGAGCCCAAAAATAGGCACACCTTCTTCCCTACCTGTAATAAAGTTTTAGAGCATCTCATTTTTCTTTAATTTTGGATAGACTAGGCCGCTCGCCAAATGCGAGGAGACATTCCTCTGTGGCGAGCGGCAAGCAGCTGCGAGCAGTGAGCACAGATGAAGCATGGAGCGACTGCACCTGCGCTCTGAGCCTCATTGTGAAGCCGAGTTCCGGTTTACAACTTACGGTTTCTGGCTCCTGCGGCACCGCCTTCGAGGGGACAGGTGCAGGAGAGGTCTGCTTTCCTCCGCTGAGAGGAGACACCCTCTCCACCACTGTGGGGGACTCGGGGGGACAGTAAGTACTGTATACAACATGTCCTATCACTATAATGGAGTACAGGGGAGCTGGGATATACATTACTCAGTAATGTATATTCCAGCTCCCCTGTACTCCATTATAGTGATATGACATGTATACAGTAATGTACATCCCAGCTCCCCTGTACTCCATTATAGTGAGGACATTTATACAGTAATGATTACTGTATACATGTCATATCACTATAATGGAGTACAGGGGAGCTGGGATATACATTACTGTATACATGTCATATCACTATAATGGAGTACAGGGGAGGGGGGATATACATTACTGTATACATGTCATATCACTATAATGGAGTACAGGGGAGCTGGGATATACATTACTGTATACACGTCATATCACTATAATGGAGTACAGGGGACCTGGGATATACATTACTGTATACATGTCATATCACTATAATGGACTACAGGGGAGCTGGGATATACATTACTGTATACATGTCATATCACTATAATGGTGTACAGGGGAGCTAGGAAATACATTACTGTGTACATGTCATATCACTATAATGGAGTACAGGGGAGCTGGGATGTACATTACTGTATACATGTCATATCACTATAATGGAGTACAGGGGAGCTGGGATGTACATTACTGTATACATGTCATATCACTATAATGGAGTACAGGGGAGCTGGGATGTACATTACTGTATACATGTCATATCACTATAATGGAGTACAGGGGAGCTGGGATATACATACTGTATACATGTCATATCACTATAATGGAGTACAGGGGAGCTGGGATATACATGTCATATCACTATAATGGAGTACAGGAGAGGGGGGATAAACATTACTGTATACATGTCATATCACTATAATGGAGTACAGGGGAGCTGGGATATACATTACTGTATACATGTCATATCACTATAATGGAGTACAGGGGAGCTGGGATATACATGTCAGATCACTATAATGGAGTACAGGGGAGCTGGGATATACATTACTGTATACATGTCATATCACTATAATGGAGTACAGGGGAGCTGGGATGTACATTACTGTATACATGTCATATCACTATAATGGAGTACAGGGGAGCTGGGATGTACATTACTGTATACATGTCATATCACTATAATGGAGTACAGGGGAGCTGGGATATACATTACTGTATACATGTCATATCACTATAATGGAGTACAGGGGAGCTGGGATATACATTACTGTGTACATGTCATATCACTATAATGGAGTACAGGGGAGCTGGGATATACATTACTGTATACATGTCATATCACTATAATGGAGTACAGGGGAGCTGGGATATACATTACTGTTTACAGTTTTATATTTTGGACTATTTATTCTAAAGAAAAATTTAATTTCATAAGCTTTAAGGGGGGTGTGGTTGGGGGCGGGCCAGGGGTGGGGTTTGGGGCAGACCGGGGGTGGGGTTCGGGGCGGAACTGGGCAAGGTTGGGTGAGTTTGTTTTTTGGTGCTCCAGTGCTTAGTAAATGAGGTGAAACTTCACTTTGCAAATAATACCCTATGACAGGAGTCTCCAAAGTATGGCCCTCCTGGTGTTGAAGAACTGCAAGTCCCATGAGGCCTTGGAAGACTCTGACAGCCACAGACAAGAATCCCAGAGGCAGAGGCATGATGAGACTTGTAGTACTTCAACAGTTGGAGGACCATAGTTTGGAGACCCCTGCCCTATCACATGCAAGGAAAGAAGCTCTGGAGTAACTACACTTGCACAGTTTATTTGCCTTTAGTAAATCCACCCCAATGTGTGTACACATGCTTTTCCGCATTAGGTAAATGGAAGTATGCTGGGTGTAATGATCCTTTTTTATCTTCCACCTGAAAAAAAAAAGTCAGGAGATACAAAAACTGTAGCTGCTGACTTTTAAAATACAGCCACTTACCTGTCCCTCTGTCCAGCAGTGTCCTCACCAGCTGTTTTCTCTTCCTAGCGCCGGCATCTTCCATGTGGGCACCCAGCTGGGACAGCTTGTGGCTTTACAGCCGGGTGGCCATTGCACATGCGCGAGACGTGGGAGCGGGTACCTGTCAAGTTCGGGTACCCCCTCCCCACTCACCCAAGAATGACAATCCTTAATGGGGAGTGGGGGACAAAGGCTTAAAGCTGAACTTCCCCTTTTGAGTGGAGCTCCGCTTTAATAAAGCAATACAATGCTATGGAATTGTTTCTGTTCTGTTTATCATGAATTGTGCAAAGCATTTGGTATTAGAGAAAAGCCTGTAATGCTAATAATGGTGGTTTACCTGTGGCGATAGCATTATTTAACCCCATGTGCTTCTGACCTTCTATAATAAAAGGTCCAATTGTGGTCACTTTGTCCAACAGGAGGTGGAGGTTGAATTGTTCCCCAAGTGTGCAGATACGAAAATATGAAGAATTTGCAAGATTTGTTCACATATTTATATATTTTTATAATATATCTCTAGTCCAAGATGGCGGCGGGAGCAGACATGTGTTAGGAGCTCCTGCGCTCCTAGCCCCAATCCGCTGCCATCCGGCCCGCAGCGGACCCCAGCGGGGCCCCTAAGACACTCCCGGCCCAGCCCGACCACCAGGGTAAGCTTCTGGACCTTTTCCCGGAGCTCCGGGAATCGCGGCCTACCCGCGGACCTGAAGCCGGGGCCTCAATTTTTGCCGCGACCGGACCGCATCGCCGGACATCCGCCCGGACCGTCTCCGCTCTGATCACCGGGTACCACCGACCTGCCTGCCTGCCCAGGGCCCTCCCCATCAGCCCTGGGTCCTCATTGACTACCCTGGACCACCAGGAACAGCAAGCAAGGACCACCAAGCTGACAGCAGCCCAGGACCACCCCAGGATACCTGCACGGCAGCACCACCAGAACGGGTAAGCTGCCACCACCGATCCCCACAGACCTGCCAGCCTTCGCAGGGCCCTCCCCACTAGCCCTGTGTCCATCCCTGACCACCAGGAATCAGCTCAGGCCCACTGATCGCTGTTCCGCTGCCCAACCCATACACCGGTTCTGGGCCCACCCCTGGTCACCCTGCACCCAGCTACCGGGCACCCAGCTACCGCCCCTGGACACCCACCACCCAGCTACCGGGCACCCAGCTACCACCCAGCTACCGGGAACCCAGCTACCACCCCTGGACACCCAGCTACCGGGCACCCAGCTACCACCCCTGGACACCCAGCACCCAGCTACCGGGCACCCAGCTACCACCCCTGGACACCCAGCACCCAGCTACCGGGCACCCAGCTACCACCTCTGGACACCCAACACCCGGACCACCCAGCGAATCAAGACGTCGCCCAGCGAATCTCCCGGACCACCCAGCGAATCTCCAGCCACCGAGCCGCCAACATCACCAGACGCTGTGCCTACCAACACCCCCAGACATCGCACCCTACGACCCCTCCACTCGCCGATCCACCGGACCCACTGAAGACCCCTCGGACGCCAGCATACTGCACTCACAGATTGCAGCTACAGAAGGACTCTAGTGGACTCCTCCACGGTGATACAGACTCTCCACATCACCTCGCCCTGACCCGTATCCCTTCACCTCCCCCGACCCGAACAGCACTGCACTCACCCCAGCATGCCACCTGCACTTCTCCTCCTCGTCTTCCTCTCCTCCATCCCAAAAATCGCCTCCCTCTACCCGCCCACCCCCCCAAAACAGCTCTACATTGCCCCTTCACTTCTGCCCTCTCCCCACTACGGCACTCACCACCTCCTCCTGGTACTCCACTCCCCGGTTGACCCACGTGCCACCACTACCAGACCCACACGCTCCTACACCTCCCATTCCCATGCCACGCTCCTCACCCTTCTCCTTCTCCTATCCGCTGGGGACATCTCCCCGAACCCTGGCCCCTCACCACCTCTCCCCGCCTCCAGGGACCCCCCTGCCCCCGCCAGCCGCCGCAACCCCCTCAACCTCATACCTGTGCACCTCCTCCCCGCATCCATCCCCCCTCTCTCGGTTGCACTTCTGAACGCCTGTTCGGTTTGCAACAAACTAACTGCCATCCATGACCTCTTTATCTCCCGCTCCCTCAACCTCCTAGCCATCACCGAAACCTGGGTACAGGCCACTGACACTACCTCCCCTGCGGCACTCTCCCATAGAGGTCTCGTCTGGTCCCATTCACCAAGACTGAGCGGTCACAAAGGTGGTGGTGTCGGCCTGCTCCTATCACTGCTGAGCACCTTCCAGGTCCTCCCTAACCCCCCCTCCCTAACCTTCTCCTCCTTCGAGGCTCACTGCATCCGGCTCTTCTCACCCACCCCACTAAGGATCGCAGTGATCTACAGGCCCCCCGGATCCATAGCCCGCTTCCTGGATGACTTCGCCGCCTGGCTTCCCTTCTTCCTCTCCTCTGAGCTACCGACCATTATCCTCAGGGACTTCAACATCCCCATCAATGACAACACCCCAGCTACCTCCCAACTCCTCCACCTAACCTCCTCCTTCACACTCACACAATACACTCAATCCTCCACCCACATCAATGGGAACACCCTGGACCTCGTCTTCTCCCACCTCTGTACCCTCAACCACTTCACTAACACCCCCTTCCCTCTCTCCGACCACCATCTCCTCACGTTCTCCACCTCCCCTTCCCCTAACTCCCCCCCCCAGTGCGCCAAACCATCACCAGCCGCAACCTCCGCAACCTGCACCCGGCCCCCCTCCACTCGGCTGCCGACCGCTTACACGACAGCATCCTTCCACTGTCATGTCCTGACCTAGCCACCTCCACGTACAACGACTCACTATCAGCTACCCTAGACTCTCTGGCACCCCTAACCACACGCAACATCAAACCCAGACCGCTCCAACCATGGCAGAACGACCACACTAAATGCCTCAAACGTCGCAGTCGTGCGCTGGAGAGACTATGGCGCAAAACCAGGTCCCCTCACGCATTCTCCCTCTACAAATCTGCCTTCCTCACCTACACCTCCTCCCTCCACGCCGCCAAGCAGGCCTACTTTGTTAACCTGATTAACACCCTCTCCACCTGCCCTCGCCGACTCTTCTCCACCTTCAACTCCCTGCTCTCTTCCCCCTCCTCCACTCAGTACCTCACTTACCACCCACGAGATTGCCACTCATCTCCACAACAAGATTGACGCAATCCGCAAGGACATAGTCAACTTGCAATCTACCTCCCCATCTAGCCTCCCCCCTTCCATCACCCCCTCATCTCTCCCCTCCTCTGACCTCGCAACGGCACTGCCCCCCACCACACCCAAGGCCCTGCCTACCGTAACCCCCCCATCACTGCACTCCTTCAGCCCTACTACCACTGAGGAAGTCAGCAGAGTCTTCTCAGAAGCCCGCCTCACTACCTGCCCCCTGGACCCTATCCCCTCTCAACTCCTCCGGTCACCCCCCTCTTCCCTCATCCGCTCCCTTACCCACATCTTTAATCTCTCCCTCTCTACTGGCGTCTTCCCCTCCCCCCTAAAACATGCGCACATCACCCCCATACTCAAAAAGCCCTCCCTGGACCCCACTGACCTCAACAACCTCAGACCAATTTCCCTGCTGCCACTCACTTCCAAGCTCCTTGAGCGCTTGGTCTTCGATCGCCTAAGCGCCCACCTGACTGACAGCAACCTCCTTGACCCACTACAGTCCGGCTTCCGTCCCCTTCACTCCACCGAAACTGCCCTCCTCAAAATCACCAACGATCTACTAACCGCCAAAGCCAAAGGCGACTACTCTGTCCTCCTCCTCCTAGACCTCTCCGCGGCCTTTGACACAGTCGACCACCCCCTCCTCCTTAATAAACTACTCTCCCTTGGCATCAGACACACCGCTCTCTCCTGGTTCTCGTCCTATCTATCCCAACGCTCCTTCAGCGTTTCCTACAATGGTGCCACCTCCTCCTCACTCCCCCTCTCTGTTGGGGTCCCCCAGGGCTCTGTCCTTGGACCCCTTCTCTTCTCCATCTACACCTCCTCCCTTGGCAAACTCATACACTCCCACGGCTTCAATTACCACCTCTATGCTGATGATACTCAAATCTACCTATCCACCCCTCACCTCACCCCCACATTCTCCGCCCGCATCACTCACCTCGTAAACGACATCTCTGACTGGATGTCGCTCCATTTCCTCAAACTCAACCTCTCCAAAACCGAGCTTCTCATCTTCCCCCCAGCCCGCGCCCCCCCCCCATCCTTTCCATCACTACCAACAACACCACCATCAATCCCGCCCAGCAAGCCAAGGTTCTTGGCGTCATTCTGGACTCAAACCTTTCCTTTCAACCTCATATCAAATCTCTCACAAACACATGCAGGCTCCACCTCCGGAACATCTCCAAGATACGCTCCTTCCTTACCCCAGACACCACTAAACTACTAGTACACGCCCTGATTATCTCACGCCTGGACTACTGCAACTCCCTCCTCACCGGCCTACCCCAGTGCAGGCTCTCCCCGCTTCAGACCATCCTGAACTCAGCGGCCAGACTCATCCACCTCACCAGCCGCTCCACCTCTGCCACCCCCCTCTGCCTCTCCCTCCACTGGCTCCCCATTGCCCAACGCATTAAATTCAAATTGCTCACCCTGACCTATAAGGCCATTCACAACACTGCCCCTAACTACCTCACCGACCTGATTCCCAGGTACCACCCTACCCGTACCCTTCGCTCTTCACAGGACCTCCTTCTATCTTGCTCCCTGGTCTCCTCCTCCCACGCACGACTGCAAGACTTCTCCAGGTCCTCCCCCATCCTCTGGAACTCACTACCCCAATCCATCAGACTGTCACCTTCCCTCCTCACCTTCAGGCGCTCCCTGAAAACCCACCTCTTCAGGGAAGCCTACCCCACCCTCACCTAACAGCCGCTGCCCTTCCCTCCTCCTACCACTCCATCCCCCACAGCCGTTTCCTCCTGTGCCTCTACCCCCTCCCTCCTAGATTGTAAGCTCGAAAGAGTAGGGCCCTCTTACCCCTTGTGTACTGTTTGATGTTACTGTTCTGTTTCATGTATTGTCCCCCCTCTATTGTACAGCGCTGAGCAAACCCTTTGGCGCTATATAAACTCGATAAATAAATAAATACATATTTATATATTTTTGGACATTCTAATTGTACTTGTCTCACTATTGACTGAAAATGTATTCCATGCTTATCAAGTGTGGAGGTAGCAAGGGGCCTATAAAATGTAATGCAGAATACTGAAGCGAACTGGCCATTGGCCCAAAGGACATCTTTACAGATCCACTTCATTCCAGCAGGCTTCAGTAAAACAAACTAAGAAGCAAATTGCAGATTTAAATTTGCTTGTGTAATGAGAATGAATTGTTTATTTGTTAATTATATTTAGTGATGCTTTTTTCACAGCCCCTATATGTGCTTACTGTGAACGCTGTACAGATAAGATGTGGGCGTTAGATAATTCAGCAGTAAATAACAATATTAAATACAAAGCTGAACGCACCAAGATGCTAAATTACAGGTACATAAGGAATTCACAGCACTGACAGAGATGCAGTTTGAAACTGTATGGCAAAAAAAAAGAATTTAACCAAAAAGTTGGTACGCAATAAGCTGTCTGAAAAGTTTCCTATAAAAGAGAATAATATACAGACTTCAAAAAGTGAAATCAGAAAGAAAACCTCTTAGAAGATTCTCTACTTTCAGCTAAAAGTACAAGGTTTAAAGCATTGCTGACTAAAAAAACGTTAAAAATAACTTGTTTGAAATAAAGGAATGGAAGCCTTCTCAAGCCATCTGAAATACAAACAAACTTCACCTGGGACTGCACAGAATTTAAAGAGAATGAAAGCTCAGTATAGCAAGGCAGCCTTGACATCAAACTCAGAATGCCTGTACTCAACTTTAAAAAACAAGAATTCTTCACCTTTGTTGTATTTAAAACATCTGTAATAAATACGTAGTTCACCGACTGAGTTTTTTCCATATGCATACAATTTAGAACAGGAACGTTTTATTTTACAGAGCAGAATGTAAATGTGGTCTCCCTTATTAGTTTACTTCTGGGTTTCTTGGCTTAGAATGTCCCCATATTTTGTTCTGTGGTCCCTTGGAAGAAAAGAAGAAGGCAAGGAAGGAAGACACAAGTAAGGAAGCAAGGAAGAAGCCAGGGAAGGAAGGGGGAAGCTATTCTGCAGCTCTTTCCTTATATGCAAATCTTGTGTGTCACTAATCTCTACAACTGAACAAAAACTCATAGAGTCTTTAGACCTCTGCAGAGTGATACGGTAGTTAACACATATGAAAAACAGTGGAATTATTAAATAAGATAAGATTAAATAGGATCGTCTTTTCAAAAATACTTCCCTTCAGCTGCCTGTAACTCAGTTATCCCATCAATATTATGGGGCCCATTAGCCTCTTTTAGCCCATGCGATTTTTTATGAAAAAGGTCAAATGAGCTATGTTAAACTTTAAGCACAGGTAAATCTTAGCAACACTGGTTGCATGTAAGAATTTATATATTGGAGAATATATAGGGTGGCAGGGTAGCTTGGCAGAACTTGGCTGTTGGCTTCACTTGTCACCAAGATTTTATGTTCATGGTTTTTCCATGTTTATGTTGATATCCAACAATATTCTGGTAGGTTCCACCAAACACAGACCCCAGTATGTGAACATGTACTGTATTAATAATTGTGAGGCACAGTGTATATATATATATATATATATATATATACTCACTGGCCACTTTATTAGGTACACCTTACTACCCAGTGTGGTCTTCTGCTGATGTAGAGTTACTGTTGCCTTTTTATCATCTCAAACCAGTCTGCCCATTCTCCTCCGACCTCAGCAAGGCATTTTTGTCCATACAACTGCCACTCACTGGATATTTTCTCTTTTTTGGGCCATTTTCTTTAAACCCTAGAAATGGCTGTGCATGAAAATCCAAGTAGATCAGCAGTTTTTGAAACACTCAAACCAGCCCATCTGGCACCAACAACTATGCCATGTTCAAAGTCACTTAAATCCCCATTCTTCTCCATTCTGATGCTTGGTTTGAACTTCAGCAAGTCATCTTCACCACGTATAGATGACTAAACGCATTGAGTTGCTGCCATGAGATTGGCTGATTAGCAATTAATGTTACCAAGCAATTGAACAGCTGTACAGGTGTACCTAATAAAGTGGCCAGTGAGTGTAGGTGTGTGTGTGTGTACATGTACAGTATATATATATATATATATATATATATCTGAAAAAAATTAAAGGAACACTTTGAAAACATATCAGATCTCAATGGGGAAAAATATCATGCTAGATATCTATACTGACATGGACTGGGTAATGTGTTAGGAATGTAAGGATGCCCCATCATTTGATGGAAATGAAAATTATGAAACTACAGAGGACTGAATTCAAAGACACCCAGAAAATCAAAGTAAAAAAATGATGCAGCAGGTGAGTCCATTTTGCTGAAATTTCATTGCAGCAACTGAAAATGGTACTCAGTAGTTTGTATGGCTCCTATGTGCTTGTATGCATGCCTGACAATGTCAGGGCATGCTCCTAATGAGACGAAAGATGGTGCCCTGGGGTATTTACTCCCAGATCTGGACCAGGGCATCAGTGAGCTCCTGAGGTGCAACCTGGTGGTGTCGGATGGACCAAAACATGATATCCAAGAGGTGTCAGGCAAGCTTGGGGGCTCTTCAATAGTATAAATTCCTTCATCCTCCAGGAACTGCCTACATACTCTTGCCACATGAGACAGGGCATTGTCATGCACCAGGAGGAACCCAGGACCCACTGCACCTGCGTAGTGTCTGACAATGGCTCCAAGGATTTCATCCCAATACCTAATGGCAGTCAGGGTGCCATTGTCTAGCCTGTAGAGGCCTGTGCATCCCTCCATGGATATGCCTTCCCAGACCATCACTGACCCACCACCAAAATGGTCCTGCTAAACGATGATACAGGCAGCATAATGTTCTCCATGGCTTCTCCAGACCCTTTCACATCTGTCACATGTGCTCAGGGTGAATCTGCTCTCATCTGTGAAAAGCACAGGGCACCAGTGGGGGACCTGCCAATTCTGATGTTCAATGGCAAATGCCAATCGAGCTCTATGGTGCCGGGCAGTGAGCACAGGGCCCAATAGAGGATGTTGGCTCCTCAGGCCACCCCCATGAAGTCTGTTTTTGATTGTTTGGCCAGTGGCATGCTGGAGGTAATTTTGTAGGGCTCTGGCAGTGCTCATCCTGTTCCTCTTTGCACAAAGGAGCATATACTATTTTATTTTTTTCAGGTACTTATATAGCGCTGTCAATTTATGCAGCGCTTTACACATATATATATTGAACATTCACATCAGTCCCTAACCCTCAAGGGGTGTATAATCAAAGGTCCCTAACTCACATTCATACATACAAATATTAGGGCCAATTTAGACAGGATCCAATTAACCTACCAGCATGTCTTTGGAGTGTAGGAGGAAACCGGAGCACCAGGAGGAAACACACGCAAGCACAGGGAGAACATGCAAACTCCATGCAGGAGGCGCCATGGTCGGGAATCAAACCCCTGATCCATTTACTGCAAGGCATACGTGCTAACCACTAAGCCACTAATAGTTTAAGGACCTTCTACGGCTGTGTCCAGCTCTCCTAGAGTAACCGCCTGTCTCCTGGAATCTCCTTCATGTTCTTGAGACAGCAAAGGGAGACACAGCAAACCTTCTGGCAATGGCACGTATTGATGTGCCATCCTGGAGGAGTTGGACTGCAAGTGCAACCTCTGTATGATCCAGGTATCGCCTCATGCTACCAGTAGTGACACTGACCCTAGCCAAATGCAAGACTAGTGAAAAACAGTCAGAAAGATGAGTAGAGAAAAAATGTCAGTGGCCTCCACCTGTAAAACCATTCCTGTTTTGGCGGTCATCTCATTGTTGCCCATCTAGTGCACCTGTTATTAATTTCATTAACACCAAAGCAGCTGAAGCTGATTTAAAACCCCCCCGCTACTTAACTGACCAGATCAATATCCCAGGAGTTTAATTAACTTGATGCTATACTCTGATTAAAAAGTGTTCCTTTAATATTTTTGAACATTGTATATACAGGTGAAACTCGAAAAATTAGAATATCATGCAAAAGTTCATTTATTTCAGTAATACAACTTAAAATGTGAAACTAAGATATGAGATAGACTCATTACATGCAAAGCAAGATAGTTCAAGCCGTGATTTGTCCTAATTGTGATGATTATTGCTACAGCTCACAAAACCCCAAATCCACAATCTCAGAAAATTAGAATATTGCGAAAAGCTGCAATATTCTAGGCTCAAAGTGTCCCACTCTAATCAGCTAATTAAGCCATAACACCTGCAAAGGGTTCCTGAGCCTTTAAATGGTCTCTCAGTCTGGTTCAGTAGGAATCACAATCATGGGAAAGACTGCTGACCTGACAGTTGTGCAGAAAACCATCATTGACACTTTCCATAAGGAGGGAAAGCCTCAAAAGGTAATTGCAAAAGAAATTGGATGTTCCCAAAGTGCTGTATCAAAACACATTAATAGAAAGTTATGTGGAAGGGGAAAGTGTGGAAGAAAAAGGTGCACAAGCAGCAGGGATGACCGCAGCCTGGAGAGGATTGTCAGGAAAAAGCCATTCAAAAGTGTTGGGTACTTTCACAAGGAGTGGACTGAGATTGGAGTCAGTGCATCAAGAGCCACCACACACAGACGGATCCTGGACATGGGCTTCAAATGTTGTATTCCTCTTGTCAAGCCGCTCCTGAACAACAAACAATGTCAGAAGCGTCTTACCTGGGCTAAAGAAAAACAGACCTGGTCTGTTGCTCATGTTGGTTAGGTGTTAGAGAAGACACTGGTAGCTTGTGATGAGGCAGAATTATGTTTTACTTGTGTGGCTTAAGTTGCAAACATATACAGCACATTTTCAGCAATGTATACAGTTGCAAGAAAAAGTATGTGAACCCCTTGGGATTACGTGGAGTTTTGCATGAATTGGGCATAAAATGTGCTCTGAATGTTATCTAAGTCACAACAATAGAAGAACACAGTCTGCTGAACATAATACTACACAAACATTAGATGTTGCCATGGTTTAATTGCACATAACATGTAAACATTCACAGTGCAGGGAGGAAAAAGTATGTGAACCTTTGGACTTAATAACTGGTTGACCATCCTTTGGCAGCAATAACCTCAACCAAACGTTTCCTGTAGTTGCAGATCAGACCTGCACAACGATCTGGAGTAATTTTGGACCACTCCTCTTCACAAAACTGTTTCAGTGTAGCAATATTCTTGGGATGTCTGGTGTGAATCGCTCTCTTAGGTCATGCCACAGCATTTCAATCGGGTTGAGGTCAAGACTCTGACTGGGCCACTCCAGAAGGCATATTCTGTGCTGTTGCAGCCATTGTTTTGTCGAATTACTTGTATGCTTTGGGTCATTGTCCTGTTGCATCACCCATCCTCTGCGGAGCTTCAGTTGGCGGACAGATGGTCATATGTCTTCCTGCAAAATGTCTTGATAAACTCTGGAATTCATTTTCCCATCAATGACAACAATCCGTCCAGGCCCTGAGGCAGCAAAGCAGCCCCAAACCATGATGCTCCCTCCGCCATGTTTTACAGTGGGGATGAGGTTTTGATGTTGGTGTGCTGTGCCTTTTTTTCTCCACACATAGTGGTGTGTGTTCTTCCCAAACAACTCAATCTTGGTTTCATCTGTCCACAGTATATTTTGCCAGTAGTGCTGTGGAACATCCAGGTGCTCTTTTGCAAACTTCAAACGTGCTGCAATCTTCTTTTTGGACAGCAATGGCTTCCTCCGTGGTGTCCTCCCATGTACTCCATTCTTGTTTAATGTTTTCCTTATTGTAGATGTGTCAACAAAAATGTTAGCATGTGCCAGAGATTTCTGTAGGTCTTTAGCTGACACTCTGGGATTCTTCTTTACCTCATGCAGCATTCTGCGCTGTGCTCTTGCAGTCATTTTTACAGGACGACCATGCCTAGGGAGAGTAGCAACAGTGCTAAACTTTCTCCATTTGTAGACAGTCTGTCTTACCGTGGACACATGAACATCAAGGCTTTTGGAGATACTTTTGTACTCCTTTCCAGCTTCATGCAAGTCAACAAGTCTTGATCGTAGGTCTTCTGAGAGCTCTTTTCTGCGAGGCATGGTTCACATCAGACAGTGCTTCTTGAAACCAGTAAACCCAAAACAGGTGTGTGTTTTTTAAGAGCAGGACAGCTGTCAGCAACACATCCAATATCATCACACTGATTGGACTCAAGGTTGGCTCACTCCTGGCTCCAATTAGCTCTGGGAGAAGTCATTAAGCTAGGGCCTCACATACTTTTTCCTCCCTGCACTGTGAATGTTTACATGTTATGTGCAATTAAACCATGGCAACATCTAATGTT